>NC_136063.1:1571286392-1571909277 GCF_964261635.1 Lissotriton helveticus | reverse complement strand
GTCCATTATGCAGTTTGTTTGGACTTCACAAACCTTAAAATCTGGGAAAGTGCCTTGGAACTACATAAACATGTCCTTGCTATTTTTACCATTTAATTTAACTGACAAACAACAGTTTATGTCTATGAAAGATGCTGCATACTCACTTTTGCATATTGAAAAATTGGACCCTTTACCTTTTTCTGTGGCCGAATAGAGTCCAGCTGTTTGGTTAATTCATGGGTTAACAACATTGCCTTTTCCCCTGTTCAAGTTCAATTCATGCAGGAAGCACTATGCCATAGGCAGATATGAACCCTTAGGGAGTGCATATCTCCATGAAGTTTGGTCTCTGACATTTACCTGTAGGTGCCTGAGGGAGGGTAAAGAAGTTTATGTAAATGGTGAAGAATGCACTTCCACACCTGATCGCTCGCTAGTTTGCAAGAATATACAATTGCACGGCTCTTGTAATTCGAACTTGCCAAATTTGAAGATTTAAATAAATGAAGATTGTTGTTCTATGCTGGCAGTGATTCCGTACATTGTGACTGTCTCTCAACGTGTAGTCTGCTGTAAGAATGTGCTTTTTCCTCCTCCGCATGGGAAGCTCGATGAATCCATCTGGCCTTCCATTCTGACCTTGAAAGCAGAGTTCAACAAGTGGAGTCGAAAAAGGGCTCTATTGTCACAAAAAAAGTTGCCCTTACTTTATTGCGTGAAATATTCCTCCTTCACGTGACAAACACCCGCACTGAAGTGCATGCGCTTTTAAATACTGATCTCCCACTACATTTCGGTGCTTTGATTCACACTATATTCAATGCCTCGTCGACCCGGGGCTGGCTCACTTTTTCAAAATAGTATGCTATGGCCTTGTGACTTGTTTCCAAACTATATTTGGTGTGATACCGGCATTTTTTCATTCTATTTTTTCAAGTCTGTTCGGCGGTTTTCTGTTAATTCTTACCTTGGTTGCCGGTGTGCTGCTCTTTCTTTGCTTGCTCAAAAATCGCTGCACAGTCTGTGTCACAAGACATCCTGCCCCGGCTGCTCCTGCTTTGTAACCGGATGCTTGATTACTATGGAACGCTACCTCTGGCCACTTTGATTGTAGTCTATGGATTGTCCTTCCGGTTCTCCTACTTTACATGCATGCAACCTATTTTTCATTGCCTGGATTGCAGTTTTTGAATGGGCTCTGGATTTGTGTCTCTGCAATACGGTGTCTACTAACCCGGAATATGATCTACTAATGAGTCCCTTAGTTGCTCATGAGTCAGACTGTTCTGGTATCGGAATAATGGTCTGTGCAGTGGCACATGGAGTCCTAGGCAATTGTAATATATGGGCTGCAGCCCATGACTTTCTGGCACACAGTTCTATCGAAGAACACCCGAGTTATCCTCTGATTGTGCTAGAGGCTCCGGCTGTCGAGGAACATGTTTGTTCATTCCCATTACTGAATTGGTGGCTGAAATGTTCTCTGATGATAACAATGACTTCCTCTTGGAGGCTGTTGCAACATACTGTGCCTATATGCTGTTGGATTGAACTGGCATAGATCATGCCTCAACAAGTGCTGTACTCTGAAGAATTTTTATTATGTTTTCCCTTTCCATGATGGGCAGTATACAGAACGTTCTTGGTTGTCTTGGTTTTTTGATTGCTTCGGAATTCTTACTCCCAATTATCCAGTTTGGCAAATTTGAACTTGGTTCTATTTCACTCGAACTTGAACTCCCTGTTCCTAAATTGCTTCCCTTCTTATGCGTGTTCTGATCAAGGGAGGGTGTAGTGAAGGCAGGGCCCTGCGTGTACACATTGCTATGTTGGCATAAGCTTATTAGATGTTTAAACACCATTTTGCTATTTTACAGCTTTTGCACACAACACTGCATGTAACTATTTTTGTTAGTTAGACTGCTTTGAAAACTTCACATGAGAAAGGCTTGTTTTCATCATCCCTAGACTTACATCGTGACCTCAGTCTGTACAGTGTGTGCAGAAGCCTCCAAGGTTATCAAAGCAATGGACGCTGTTGTTCGGACTGATCGGCCCACACTCTAGACATAACATGCACACAGCTGCAGCTAACTGAAATTCTAGCGCCTGTAATATTGAACTGCATGCATGATTAGGGCACTTGGAGAAAATCAGTTTCCAGAGAGAGAACTTTTGCAGATCCTGATATGATTAATCTCTACTGATCTTGGAGGTATGGGGTTCCCCATTGAATCCTAAGAGACCTTCTATTATTATAAAACCTAGTTCCTAGCTGGGGAGGGTGGCATACAAGACACTATAGGACCTGTTTCCACTATCATTATAATATGATTTCTCCCTTTGTGTTTTATGGAATTGTAACAATGCTGAACAAATTATTTTTCATTATATGCCTGCTTATGTTAGCAAAAATACTGCATCTTAGAGCAGGTCGTTAAAATAAACATTTTAAACTTTTCAGTGTCTCTATTTACTCACGTGTGGACTGGTATGAGAATAACGAACAAAGGAGTGTTCTTGATTCCCACCATTCCTGAGAGTAACCTAAGTCGCATGTTCTGGGTTGTCTATTCATTGGTAGCTTCGCTATAGGACGGAGAGCTAATGTGACACTGATGCTAATCGGTTAGGGGTTCTAGGTACTGAGGTGAGTTTTTTGGTACACCACAATTCACTGAGGTCCTGTGTCTCTGTGCACAGTTCTGTGTATGAGCAGAATCCCTGCAACGGGACCATGCCCCCTAGCAGCTTCAGCTCCTCTGCTGTAAAGGCAGGGCCCCTGATCTCTGTACACCAAGACATTGTAGATCGCAGAGGATGTGAACAGCAGCAGAGAGATGGGAAGACATGTGACCTGTAGAACTGCAAGGCATAGTTGGTCTTCCTTGCGAGCAGTCAACGGGATAAGTCGGCATCGGTTGCATTTTCCAAAGTCGGCCAATGCATTCAAATGCTGCCTGACATTCCGCATACCGCGCAGTTCAAAATAGCCGGTGGTCCCCGAGTAAGATTACTACATTATCAATGGAAGTTTATCCGCGTCGGTCTTCACTGTAGGCGGACACAATCACAATAACAAGTTACAACCTATGGCTGTGTCCACCTCGGTTCTGAAACTCCTACAGCGACTTTTGAATGAAGGTTCGGATGGGGAAAACATTGAAAATATTGATGTTTTGTAATACACCATGACTGGATGCACTATATTGTGTGTTCAAGGAGCATACAAATCAAAGGCCCACATTCACATGAAGAAGTCACCTTGAGAGGACCATGAAACACTTGTTGGCAGGATAAACCAACATGAAAGTACACAGTTCAGTTTCTGATTTTCAACTTTCTCTCAGGCAGTATGCGGCCCAAGTCCATTAACAGGTGTAAATATACCATATCACAGTGTTGGAAGCCACTGTCAGCCTGTGTGCGATGTCCAGGTGGAAAGGGGGTGTATATCTGATGTACAGTATCCTACCCTCCCAGAGGGCCTATACACTCAAATTCAGGCACCCTACAGTCTCATTGAAACTAAATGGGACATTGTAAGTGGTCTTTGTGTTCCACACTTATGTGCACATCTGCATATTGTGAAAGATGTACATTGTCAATGGGTTGTGTATGTCATTGTATGTGCAACGCAGACATGATAGTATGCCAGTGTAGACCATGTAACATTTTTCTGCATGAAGTGCTGAGTGAAACTTCTGATGTATGTGGAGTACTTGATGCAGTACTTAACATGATCCTACTGTGTTTACAACAAAACTCGCTCAGTCATTAAACATACCTAAGTCATGTGTTCTTGACTTGTGAGATTTGGACTATGTCCTGCTTGATTTTGCATTAAAAGAATTTCACTAGCGAAATGAGTCACTGGGCAATGAAGACTTGGTGAGGAGGAGGGAGTTAACTTGTGACAACAGCTTATCAACGACTTCTTTTCATAATTGAAAGTATTCACTTAGATGTATTTCAATTTCCATGGTATTTGTGTTGTGTAGGTGTGTGTCCTATGTGTATGTATACATTAGAGTGTAGGATAAGAGTGCAATGTTTATGCAGGACAGGTTTGGGATAAGGTCATAGTCACATGTGTACTGTGCCTTTCAGGCCTAACTAGGGTTAACAATGACATTATTCTGGTTAAAGTTCCAGGTTGCTTTTATTTGTGAGAAATGATTTGCCCTTACTTATCTTATTTCATTTTGTTGTTTCAGTTCACTTTGTCTTGTCATCAACTGAGGTTGTGAGTTGTGCCATAACCAGGCATATGATGCTGTGTCTGATTGCAAGCTGGACATGGAATGATCCTGGGAATGTCTGGCACAGATGTTAAGGATGCATAACTGGTATGACACCTGCTTTCAACAGTAGGAATAGAAGTTGCTACAACACCAATGGACTTTCAAACCAATTTGTGTACTTTGTTTTGCAATAGGTGTATCATTATGTGCTCAAAAACAATGTGGTTGTGGGGATAGACCATGGTAGTTCCCATTCATATCACCTAGATGCTCAATGTTTGAAAACTTGATGTAGCTGTAGATGTGTGTCCTGATTGTATGTCAGTGTGCAAGGTCCACACCACTGCCATATACTTGTAATTTACCTAAAGATGCAGCCCAAATTGTTGTAATGGGAACTGTTCTCACTGGCCAGTAGTACTGTACTGTGTGCTTTTCTTTTTTTGCACTGATAGTGTGGGGAATTTATGGTGTTTGTGATCTGCTACCAGGTGATCACAGAAAATAACATTTGTGTTTCGCATTGAAGTTTGCATTGTGAAGGCGGAGCTAGCTCGCGACCACGAGTCGCGAGCTAGCCGAGTGTCGAGTGCTCCGACAGTCCACCACACTATCCTTTCACTATCCTGCAGCTGCCATCCTCTCACACCCCTGAAAAAAGTACAGGGGAATGCCTGAAGTCTCCACACAGGCCGTCGCAGCAGGAACACCCTTCTTTCCTGCTCCTGGCACCGAGATCTTCCCTGCTTGAGGTGCGGGGCCTGGTCTTGCTCCCGGGCTCCCTTTCTCCCTAGACCCGTGGAACCCATGGCAGCGATTCCGCTGTGGAACCGGGTTTAGGCGCACCTATCGGCGCCTCAGTGAGGGCATTTTGGGTCGTGTGGGGGGGCCGTCTGCCCTTGAAGTGGTGAGGAGCCTGAAGACCTTCTGATTTGCCTGGGACAGACGCAGACATTTTGGGAGCCCAGGGCCCACGGCCGGAGGCCCGGAGAGATTTCAGTCAGGAGGTGAGCCAAGATCGGACACCCCGGGGGCCCCCAGGAGAGAGAGGTGCTCTGACTTCCCCCCGGACCTGCGGCCATTGCGACGTGCATGGTGCGGGCGTCCAGTGCCCCATAGACTGTCCTCAACTGATTGATCGGGCGGCCTGGTGTGCGGCTGCGGAAAGCCTGAAGACCTTCTGATTTGCCTGGGACAGACGCAGACATTTTGGGAGCCCAGGGCCCACGGCCAGAGGTCCGGAGAGATTTCAGCCAGGAGGTGAGCCAAGATCGGACGCCCCGGGGGCCCCCAGGAGAGAGAGCTGCTCTGACTTCCCCCCCAGACCTGCGGCCATTACGACGTGCATGGTGAGGGCGTCCAGTGCCCCATAGACTGTCCTCAACTGATTGATCGGGCGGCCTGGTGTGCGGCTGCGGAAAGGCTGGAGAGGTCAGGACCCGCCCCCCTGAGGCCGTCCCCACACGTCGGGCGGGGCAAGTATTCCTCTCCGGGCCCCGCGGTCGCTGCAGGGTGCGGGGTTCAAGGCCTGTGAGTGCGGGAGGCTGGACACTGCCTGGTGGGGCCCGCAGCTGTGGGCCTGCTATGAGGCCTGGATTTTTGTGGCCTAGTCTGGGCCTAGTTACTATTTTACACATCGGATGCCCAGCTGGATGGGATAATAGGCATACTGCCTGAACAGTGGCGTGTGGTTTGTTACCATCGGCTTGGGGCGAAGGTGCATGCTGATCCACCTGGGGTTTTTACACTGAAGCTGGGTGGGTGCCCCTCCCCCACCTGATTATACACGTGGGTAGCCTACTAAAGCGCTACAGTTTGGAGTCGTGGATTGTTTGCTGACCACATTCCTCCCCCCCTGGGACCTCTGGAGCAGCACAGAGGTACGTGTGGCGTGCAGGGGGGTGCGGTTTGGGCCTTGTAGGGCCCCCGAGCCTTGAGATTGCCTGTTGGCCCTGGCGCGACGTGGCCTTGGGAGGAGGGATCCTGCCCCCGCCCCGATCATCGCGGATCCGGCCTGGGATACTAGCGGCGCCGTCGCTTTTGGGAGTCTCCATACTGTAAGTCTTCTACTCGACTGCAGAGTTTTCCCAATCCCCCTGGCGAGACGGAACGAGTGGCAAGACGCAGTCTAAGCTATCGTTCGACACGCGGAAGTCCAGGTCAGGGGAACCTGCCCCGAAGATGGTTTGTGCGACAAGGAACAGGCCACAGAGGACCAGGGCCAGGACATTCGTAGCCTCTTGGTCAATATGGAAAAGAACCTGTCTTTTCCATGGATAACCTCTCTGGGCACCAAGATGGATGCTCTTACTTATAGGATGGACCGCATGGCCGAAAGACTAGACAAACACGCTGAAAAACTCGATATGTCTGAGCGACGGCTAACGGAGGCGGAAGAGGCTCAGTCCACGCTAGACACAGAGCATAAGCAGCTTGGTAGGGAGTCTCCAGATTCTGCAGGACAAGACAGAGGACCTGGAGGCGGGTTCCCGGCGCTGTAACCTTCATATCACGGGCCTGCCTGAAAACACCCCCACTGGGAACATGAAACTTTTCACGGAAAAGCTTCTGAAATCGCTCCTGGGCGACACCTCTTTTTACGAGATGTTCGTTGTAGAGAGGGCTCATCGCTCCCTCTGCCCCAGACCGAAACCTGGAGCTCCCCCCAGGCCAAAATTAGCAAACTTACTAAATTATAGTGACCGGGATGTGGCCATCCGCTTGGCCCGTGAGAAACAGCCTCTGCAGTATGAAGGTTCGACAATCTCGCTTTTTCCGGACTTTACAGCATGGGTGCAGGAGGCGCGGCATTTGTTTGCCCCTATGAAACGTCCTCTTCGTGACCTCGGAGCTGACTACGCTATGCTGTACCCTGCGAAGCTGAGGGTTAACCGACAGGGTCGCTCGTTGATCTTCACTGATCCCAAGGCTCTACAAAAAGCGTTGAAGAACTGGACGAAGGAGCGGCGCGCCACACCAGACAACCAACTCCTGGCTGAGGCGACCGGGGGATCATTGGATGAGCAGGACTGATTGCAGCCTCCAGATGTCGTCTGTTGAGTATTCCGGGTTGAAGCGGGGGGACGGGGGTTTCCTATTGGGGGGACGGCCACCAGGGAGGTGTGTTCCTGTACATCTGTGTCTGGAGGTTTGTTTTTTTAAGCACTCCGCCGGGGTATCTGACAGATTGTACTCCCACGGCTAACTAGAAGGATGGGGATTGTCTTCTCACGCGACTGGTCCCTCCTCTGTTATCTCAATATATGGTTCGTTTGGGTGTGTGTGATGGCTCCTTGATGCGGCAGGGTGGTACCATGGTGGGCAGCATCAGGGATAAGTTAGAGTCTCGAACACAAATAGTTCCTTCTGTGTGGGGTGCTCAGCTTGACCTAGTTTTGTTACACCCCAGGGCAGCTGACGAAATCCCTGTTTGGTGGATTGCGGGGTATGTTTTCATTTGGTCCTTAATATTACTCCATTTTGCGAGCTACATCCACCTCGGAGTGAAGCACACCTGGGATGTGTTTTGATGTTTGGGGTAGGGTGAGGGGGTGGTTGATGGGGTGGAGAGACGGGATCGCAGCCAATTTGGGATTGGGCAGGCGTGGGTGGGCAAGGGGGGTTCCTGGTTTTGTAGAAGGGTTCTCTGTTTTTTGCTCTCGATTTCCTTCGCAGGTTTCTATATTGAAAGATGCTTATGGCATTCCCTGATGTATCATGTTTTTAGTCCTGCACATTTAGGGTGTGATTCTTCTTTGGGTGGGGGGTTTTTGAAGGTGGTTGATTGTTATATCATGTTGCGATGCACTGCTTTGGCTCGGTACTCTTAGACTGCACGGTTCCCGACAGATCTTATGCGCCTTTCCTTGTCACAACTGCCATGCCTATGACTGACTCTGACGGCACCCCTGACTCCGTAGTATTGCTCACCTGGAACGTACGGGGTCTCAATGACCACCGTAAGGTCTGCAAAATCCTTAGTTATCTATACCGACACAGGGTGAATGTTGCTCTGCTACAAGAGACGCACCTACACCCAGACAGCCCCATATTGCGCTCAAAGGGTCTGGTGGGTAATTTTCATGCTGCGGGCTTTACCTCACATGCTAGAGGGGTTCAGACTTGGGTGAATCCGAGGTCGCTGGTGACCATGACGACCTTAGCGACGGACCGGGAGGCAGATATACACTCACCAGATGTCACGGGAAGGGGTTTCAATTAATTATCCTAAATGTTTATGGGCCAAATTACGATAATCAAGACTTTTACAACAATCTTGCAGAGATGGTGTAGCCATATGCCCAAGATAGTGTGCTATGGGGTGTAGACTTCAAATTCACCAGACATCCCATTATTGACAGGTCGTACGGCCCGAACAGACGACACTCAGCATCTGCCAGGGCGGTTGAGTCCACACTTTTGAGATATGATTTGGAGGACATCTGGAGATACGAACATCCACAACAGGGGGGATTCACGCACTACTCCGCACAATACAATATACACACTAGGATTGATTATTGGTTTGTTTCCCAGCAACTTCTACGGCAGCTCCGTGCCTGCACAATTTTGCTCCGTATCTACTCTGACCATTCTCCATTGAGGATTTCTTTAGCTTCCCCCAAAATGAGACTTCCCCCGTTCTCCTGGCGCTTTCCACCATATTCGCTTCTCGACAGTGTATTTAAGGAAGAATTGGCCCAGTCCATAGAAATGTTCTTTGATACTAATGTAGGATCGGTAGACTCCTTCCAAACCATCTGGGAGGCCTTTAAGGCACTTATCAGGGGGGGGGGACACGATTTCTAAGCACTCGGGTGTGCTCAAGTCGATACGTGTTCGGCTGCCAGCACTGGAACGTAAGCTAAAAGAATTAGAGGCCGCCCGGGGAATAGATCGGAATACAGCTCTTGACAATGAGGTAACTCGGACGCTTCGTGATTACCACAAGGAGGCATACTCGGAGTTAAAGCATCTCGGAAAGTATGCCACTGCCAGGTCATAAGGTGAGGTGGAGAGACCGGGTAAGGTCCTTGCGCAACTTATCAAACGCCGTAGGGAAAGAACGGCTATCCTGACTATGCATTCGGAACACGGGGACTCCACCCTGACCGATATCCAGATGGCAGAGAAATTCAAGGAATACTACTTGGACCTCTTTTCCTCGTGGGGCTCAGGCCCAGAGGAGCGTATACTAGACTATCTGTCCCATATAGTGCTGCCATTGCTGACTAATACACATCGCGAGTTTCTAATGCGCCCGATCGAGCGAGATGAAATTGTTCTTGCTCTCTCGGAGATGAAGGGGGGGAGTGCCCCTGGCAGTGATGGCCTTACGGTTGCCTTCTATAAGGTGTTCTGGGACCTTTTACTGCCGCACCTTCTCACATTGTTCGAAGATATATGCAACTCTGGTACAATGCCGCAGACTATGCGGAAAGCGACTCTGGTGGCTATGCTCAAGCTGGGGAAGCCTGTCAATCAATCAATCAATCAAGACATTTATAGAGCGCACTACTCACCCGTAGGGTCTCAAGGCGCTAGGGGGGGGGGTGCCGCTACTGCTCGAACAGCCAGGTCTTGAGCTTCTTCCTGAAGGAAAGGTGGTCTTGGGTCAGGTGCAGGTCGGTCGGGAGGGAGTTCCAGGTCTTGGCGGCCAGGTAGGAGAAGGACCTTCCTCCTGTTGTCGCTCTTCGGATGCGGGGGACGGCGGCGAGGGCGTGGCTGGTTGATCTGAGGTGGCGCTTGGGAGCGTAGAAGTTGATTCGGTTGTTGAGGTAGCTCGGGCCTTGGTCGTGTAGGGCTTTGTGTGCGTGGGTGAGGAGACGGAAGGTGATTCTTTTGTTGACGGGGAGCCAGTGCAGGTCTTTCAGATGTCCGGAGATGTGGCTGTTTCGTGGGATGTCGAGGATGAGTCTGGCTGAGGCGTTCTGGATCCGCTGGAGTCTCTTCTGGAGCTTGGCGGTGGTTCCGGCGTAGAGGGCGTTGCCGTAGTCCAGTCGGCTGGTGACGAGGGCCTGGGTGACAGTCTTCCTGGTCTCGGTGGGGATCCACCAGAAGATCTTCCGTAGCATGCGTAGGATGTTGAAGCATGACGAGGAGACGGCGTTGACTTGTCTGGTCATGGAGAGGGAGGAGTCCAGGATGAAGCCCAGGTTGCGTGCGTGGTCCGTCGGTTTGGGTGCGTTGCCCAGGGCGGGGGGCCACCAGGAGTCGTCCCAGGCGGAGGGCGAGGAGCCCAGGATGAGGACCTCCGTCTTGTCCGAGTTCAGTTTCAGGCGGCTGGTCGTCATCCACTCGGCTACATCTCTCATCCCTTCGTGCAGGTTGGCTCTGGCGGTGGCGGGGTCGTTGGTCAGGGAGAGGATCAGCTGGGTGTCATCGGCGTAGGAGATTATGTTGAGGTTGTGTTGGTGTGCGATGGCCGCGAGGGGGCTCATGTAGACGTTGAAGAGGGTGGGACTCAACGAGGATCCTTGAGGGACGCCGCAGATGACTTCGGTGGCCTCTGACTTGTACGGTGGTAGGCGGACTCTCTGTGTTCTTCCGTCGAGGAAGGAGGTGATCCATTCCAGTGCCTTCTCCTGGATTCCGATGTTGCCGAGGCGCTGCACTAGGGTGCGGTGGCAGACCGTGTCGAATGCCGCGGAGAGGTCCAGGAGGATGAGGGCCGCTGTTTCTCCGTTGTCCATCAGGGTTCGCATGTCATCGGTGGCAGCGATGAGGGCGGTCTCGGTGCTGTGGTTGGCTCGGAAGCCAGACTGTGAGGGGTCGAGGGATCCATTCGTCTCGAGGAAGGCGGCCAGCTGTTTGTTGACGGTCTTTTCGATGACTTTGGCCGGGAACGGGAGGAGCGAGATGGGACGGTAGTTTTTGAGTTCGGTGGGGTCCGCTGTAGGTTTCTTGAGTAGAGCGCTGAGTTCTGCGTGCTTCCAGCTCTCCGGGAAGGTGGCGGTGTCGAAGGAGGTGTTGATGATGTCCCGCAGGTGGGGTGCGATGACAGCGTCGGCCTTGTTGAAGACGTGGTGAGGGCAGGGGTCGGTCGGAGATCCGGAGTGGACGGAGTTCATTGTGCGGATGGTGTCTTCGGTGCTGATCGGGTTCCAGGCGCGGAGGGTGGTGGTGGGTGGTGTTGCTGCGGTTGTGGCGTGCGTTGGTTGGATGCTGAAGCTGTTGTGTATGTCCGCGATCTTGTTGTGGACGTAGGACGCGAGGGAGTTGCAGAGGTCTTGCGATGGGGTGATGTTGTTGTTTCCGGCGTTGGGGTTGGAGAGCTCTTTCACGATGTTGAAGAGTTCCTTGCAGTTGTGTGCGTTGTTGTCCAGCCGGTCCTTGTATGTATTTTTCTTGGTGGCGCGGATCAGTTGGTGGTGTTTCCGGGTGGCAAGCTTGAGGGTGGTCATGTTGTCCAAGCCTGTGGATGACTTTGCCTCTTACAGACCTTTATCCCTCATGAACATTGACGCAAAGATCTTTGCGAAGATACTAGCTAATCGCCTGAGCCCTTTGGTTACCACTCTGGTGGCCCCAGAAAAGGCAGGCTTTGTGCCTACTTGTAACCTTACTTATAACTTAAGAACGGTATTTGCAGCCATGCAGCACACACGCCCGGAGGTCCCGGCCATCGCTGTCTTCTTAGACAGGGAGAAGGCCTTCGACTCTGTCGAGTGGCCTTTTATGAGGCATGTCCTGAGTCGCATGGGTGCCGGGTCGGTTTTCCTCCAATTACTGCCAACGTTATACCAGGAGCCTACTGCCCGCATTCGGATTGGCTCCATAGTTACCGATCCTATTCGTACACGTAGTGGCACACAACAAGGGTGTCCCCTATCCACAATCCTTTATGCACTAACTGCTGAGCCCTTGGATTGTGCCTCGCGGGAATATCATGGTCAGAGGGGCATCACGTTTCCTAATTATCGACTTATTGTGTCCATGTAGGCTGACGACACCCTTCTATATGTTAGAGACCCAGAAGCTAAGCTTTCTCCTGTGCTGCGCGAGGTAGTTCTGTTTGGTGCACTTTCAGGCATTAAGGTGAATAGGGGCAAGTCCATCATGTTCCCCCTAATGCAGACTACGGTACGCTTTGTGCCAGGGTATCCATTACAATGGACCACGGATCCGGTATGGTATCTGGGCATCCGTCTACATACAGATTTGGAAACAGTACTGAGGGAAAATTAAGGGGTAGCCATCTCCAAACTGGAGGATGACATCGAGGGTTGGATCCGTCTCTCGCTGTCGTTGATGGGCAGAGTGTCTCTGATGAAAATGGTCGTACTGCCTCATTTATTTTTCCTCTTTAGAAATCTCCCTTTGGTCTTATCCAAAAACTTTTTACAGTTGCAGTCACTAATGGTCCACTTGACATGGGCGGGCAAGCAGCCCAGGGTGGCCTGGAGGATATTAATCCTGCCGTATGCAATGGGTGGTCTGAGTTCTCCGGACCTCGAACTTTACTATAGGGTTGCCCTGGCCTACCATGCTTATCATTGGATACACGGTCCCACTGGTACTCCGCATATTCGGATAGAAACCATTGTAGCAGATCCCAAACCGCTTCCATATCTTCTATTTTCACCACAAGACAGGTGCACGGGCATATTAGACTCGTTAACATCAGTTGCCCACACCTGGCACAGTATACTCAACACGCTCGCCGGTAACTTACTGTATTCCCCTATGGCCTGTTTCGATTGGTGCTACCGGTTGGTCCCATGCAGAGACAAAGGTGTCATCGCTGAACGTGCATACCATAGGGGATCTTTTCACGGATGGTGTCACCTGATCTGTGGAGGACATCATGATGGAAGTGGCATCGCCCATGGCTCTGGCGCAGTTCCAGCTGCACAGAACGAGACATGCCCTTAGGGCACACCTCGGTGACGACATGGCGGAGCCCCCGGAGGTGGTGGCCTTGACAGTTCTCCTAAAGGCACAATCTCCAACCAAACTAGTGTCTAGACTCTATCATACTACCATGGCAGCTAGAGAGGGTGCATACACTAAACCACATCTAGCATGGCAACAGGACCTACAGACAGAACTATCAGACGATAAATGGCGATACTGCTGTCTGAGCACTAAAAGAATATCTCCTAACGGCCGTCATAGGCTGGTTCATTTCACATTTTTAGATAAGGTGTACTATACACCCGAACGATTACATCGCTAGGGCCTTCAGGAGAACTCGCAGTGCGAGCACTGTGGTACGCTTACCGCTGATTTCTTTCATGTCTCGTGGTCCTGTCCCGGAATCGCCCGATTCTGGGATGAAGTTTTTCGCGAGGTAAATCGCGTGTCAGAGTTGGAACTTAACCCGGACCCACTGTTGGCCATTCTGGGGTACTCTAAACGTCTCCCGAGGTCACGTAGGCATCTGGTAGATATGGCCTTCCTCCTAGCTAAATGTTGTGTTGCCATTTGCTGGATGCGCGGCCCAACCCCCACTCTGTCGCATTGGTCTAGGGATATGCTGTTCTACTGCACACAAACAGAAAATTACAGTGAGTTGCTCCCCCCACGCAATGGACCCAAAAACATTTGGTCTTTGTATGTTACCAATAGGCACACTACAGATGCTGCTGATAGTTCGGACTCTGATTCCCAGCTAGCTTCTGCACCCACAGCTGGAGGCCCTGACACGTAGGAGACCCCTTCTCTTCCACCGAGCTGCTGTCACTCCCTCACCCCTTCATTATCTTGAGATCCCATGGGACTGTCGCACGAGCAGACAATGTGTAACGGAGGCGGGCTGGAGTTCAGGTGTTGCCAGTTATTATATCATTCTCACTGTGACATGGTTTCATTGCAATGTACTAATGTGGAATTAATGTGTGGGGACATTGTGTATATGCCCGTGCCGGGATCTGTGTAATACAGTGCCTTATGTATGTTTTTCTGCTGGAAAAATCTTCAATAAACATATTAAAAAAAAAAAGTTTGTATTGTCTGATGTAGCTCCTCCAAATTTTTTGTCTCTTTGTTTGAGCATGTCAAACTAATTTGGTGGCATAGATTGTTGAGTGGGATGTCAACTTCATACAAATGACTATCTGTGAATATGTACCATGGACTAAAGTTTGTATGATACATTGAATCTGTATGACTATCTTGTGGTGCCACGATTGATTGACTTAGTTACACTTAAGTTACAATTTGCATGTACTAGTTGACCTAGGTTGAGTTCTCTTTCATCAGAGTGCTCACATGATACTCACAACAATTTGAGATAGATGTCAAAGGCACAACATGATCTGGTATTGATGTGCAAAGTGTATTTTATTTACAAAACATGGAGTATAGCGCAGACACACAATATGGATCAGTGATGAACAATAAAATAAAAAGGGAGAGGTTGACAGTGTTGGTTGAAATCCAAAATGTCATAGCCACAGTCATCAGAGTCCAAAGTCCAACAGTGTACTTCCATCTGATGTGAACCAGTTGGGATGAAAAGTCAATAAAGTTAATGGGTAGGGCAGAAAGAAGGATATCAGGTGAACCTTCTTTTGCTGCCTGGGGCTTGTGCATTGCCATCCGACCCTCCCTTATCTTTCATTTTCATGACCCACCCCACGTTTGGGTGGGAACAACAACTTCAGGATCCTGGTGTACTGAGGATTCTCCACCTGACTCAACTTCCTTCCCTTTGGCTTGCAGAGATGTTGATGGCACAGCTGGAGATGTCACACAGGGAGGGGCACTTGTGTGTGCCAACGCATGGCGGAGGGTGGCACTGATCTCCCTCAGCACCACTATGACCTTGTCCATTCAAACATTGAAGTGCTCAAGGGTTTGGTCTTGGGATGCCTGCAGTTGTTTAATGTTCTGGACGTGTTTAGAATCCTGGCCCATTGCTCCCTGGTACACCTCATAGGCATCAACCAGCTGTTTAGCGATGGGGTTCCACACATCCACTTCCACCACCCATATTCCCGCTGGCTGGCACAGGTTGGTGCCTGCACAGTCGAAGCAGATCCTCCTTCCTCATTGACTAGTTTGTGTCCGTCAACTCCAGAGTGGACTGTGTAGCAGTGATGATATTGTTGCCCATGGTTGATGATGCATCTGTTGTAGTACGGGTCAGCTGTGTGTTGGTAGCTGAGTTGGGAGTTGTCTCAGTGGATACTGCTGGACGTGCTGGTGCCGTCTGCTGAGCCAAACCTGATGGTCCAGGTTCCTCTTCCTCATCCAAAGGTATGGGAGTGCTTTAAATGAGGATGCTGGAAATGTTCAATGCCCAGCTTGATTGAGGCAATTTGAGGTGAAATATTTCTCTTTCATTGTGTGGGCTGCTATATATCTTTTATGATAGTTAGAAAACTTTATGAATGAGTCTGTTGATTTTATATTGGTATTTGGTATTGGCTTGACAGGCCTGCTCTGCTTTTAGATCTACGAATGTGCTGAAATTGGCATTCGCATTTTTTAATTGTATAGGAAATTTTAATACTGTGTTGGGGATTTGGGGCCACTTGAGGGTTTTCTTTATAATAATTTTTAAACTTGATTGGAGTGTGTTAAACTCCTTGCTCGAACACTTTTGACACCATTGTGAGGAGACACGCGGCGTGAGTGGTTAGCGCTCCAGTTTTTTAGACAACTCTTGCACCCCGTCCGCCCATTAATCTATTTAATGGACTCCGGATGGACGTGCAGCGGACGCGCCAAAGGCAAGCCCATCTGCGCCCGTCCGCGCCAGTACGGGTCTAGGGGCTATAAGCCTTGCTCAAGCTCCACCTGCTCCTTATACTTATTCATTTAAACAATTGTTAGACCTGCATGCTGACTCTTACACAGATTGTACTTTGTTGCGCCCTGTTTCTATGGATAGTGTGTCTGGAAATTGTAGGAAATGTGGTTTTACATTGCTCCTTCCAACCACTAAAGGTCATTCCGATTTGAACAGCCTTTTTTATACCAACAGATGTGAGACTAATTGTACTGTAAAGAACACTCTCCCTAAGGATGGAGAATTTATCTTTTTTAGTGTGAACAGTCGCTCACTCCCAAAACATAAAGCTGATATATTTGATTTGTTAAATAATGAGTATCCTGATGCCATTTTTTTAAACTGAAACATGGCTCCATGAAAGCTCAGGTCCTGATGTAGCGGCTGCGCCTCCAGCTGGCTATTCTATAGTTAGAAGAGACCATGAAGGTAAAATAGGTGGTGGGTTGGCTATAATTTTTTTAAATGTGTATAAGTGCAAATTTGAAAAACTTGATTGGAAAGATTGTGAGGCTATGTTATTTAAACTTTCCCTTAGCCCTCAGTTTACCTTCTCAGGAATTTTACTTTATCGTCCACCTGGCCCTGCTGGCTTGTGGGCCTCCACTCTCCCTAACCTGGTCACTCCCCATTTACTTAGTGCAGCTAATTTTACCATTTTTGGTGACCTAAACATTCATTTTGATGACCTGTCTTGTCCCGCTAGCATATCCCTAACTTCTGATCCAGCGGCTATGAATTGTGTGCTGGTTAATTCAGGACCGACTCATGTAGCAGGTCATTTATTAGATCCAGTTTTTTCTAATCTACTTAGCTTGCGCTGGGTCTCTGCCCTATCTGTCATTTGGTCTCCTCATTTTATAGTCACCTTTCGGCTCACGGCAGAGCAGACTAATCAATTTTTACCCAACGTGGGGAGTAACTTTAAGTCTAGAAATTGGAGTAAACTTGATATGGATCGTTTTAATCATCATTAATGGAAACCATGCCCTCTATTAATCAAACCTCGATGACCGACCATTATGAACTGGATCTCTAATTCTGTGGATATCTGTCTCCCTCTGTCCTCCCAGCAGGTAAAAAATCATTGTCCCCCGGCCCCCTGGTACTCACCACCTTACAAAAAGTGAAACTCAGCCAGGTGTCTGCTCAAAATGAGAGAATTGGATGTGGACCGGTCAGAAAGGCAAAAGGCACAGCACAGGTGCATGCACCTACTACCACACTTACACTAACAATGACTCATCTTGTGTGTAGCATTTGGGCCACCACCAATATGGCTGGTGAAATTCTTGTCAGTAACACTTAAAGTTGGAAGTATGACATGTATGACTCTGGCTAGGACTAATCCCCTTGTCCCTGATGTTGGGCCCTCAACTGCCCATTAAGGTCGTGGAAGGCCATTGTTAGTATGCGAGCCACTGGGGGGAGTCATGGTCCGGTAGGCACCCAAAATACTTAGGGAGGACTACCCCAGCTGGACCTCCACGATCTTCTGGGTCCAGCACTGTAGGTCCTCCCACCTCTTTCTGCTGTGGGCACTATGCCAGTTATAGACCCACCAGGGTCCGCACCTTCCGGGCGATGGCTGTCCAAATGGCCTTCTTCTGATGGCTGTTGACCTGTACGGATGCGTAAAAACTGATTATGACTTGAAGTTTAAGGATATCTGTATGGTTGACACACATTTGTTTTTACACCTAGCATAAACATTCATCAAAAGTCAACATATTAAATTTCTTCTCCATGTCACATGCAAAGTACAACTAAAGCATTGATACACACTTTTGTTTGTCATCTGATGACTAACCTCAACCCTAGGTGGTCATGATTATGGGTGGGCGTAGTGTGCGTAGTGGGGCTACGAGAAGCTCCGCGAAGTGGGGGGAAGCTGCACCTACCCACACACTTCGCGTAGCCCCACTATGCGCCGCCCGCCTCCCTCCCGCCCTCTTCTACATCCCCATTTTTAATATTAAACACAGTAAAATTAATGGAAAAGGACTTATCTGGCATGCGGCGTCCCGGGGCTCCCTTTTCCTGTTGACGCGCCAACTTCTTCAGACGAATGCGCATGCGCAGGCACAAGCACATGCGCATTTCTTGCGAGAAAGACTTTTATCATGCAAACCTTTACAATACACCTTTTTTAAATATAGTTTAAAAAAATAAATATGGATAAAAAATTAAATCAATATCAACATAGGCAATGGACTTATAATGTGAGAGGTCATATTTTTATAAAACATTTTTATGGAGAAAAAAAATATGTGATGCGCATCGCCACACAACGGAATACAAAACAACACACCACATCACAATTCAATTCGATACATTGCAATCCGACTCAAATTTATCCAACTTGACAAAACAACACAACACAAAACAATGCACCAGTATGCAAATTCTATAAACATCATTATAAGTTAACACAACACAAAGCAAAATATGGCAACTCTTCACAAATATTATCAAAAATAAATCTAAAAGAAAGCATCACATCACAATACTTCACACAAGTTTTCCGTAGTTAAACAGTATTTACATTTAAATCAGACTTTCTTTCATATCTACATAAGAAACATCCCTATCCCTACTCAAAATGACTGACAAATTCTGTGAAAAGGTCAAAAACACATTAAATTTCACCACAAAAATTAATCATAACTTTTGTCATGATTTACTTCAGGCAAAAATGTAGTGTTCACCACATATTTTAATGTACATTATAGTATACCCTTAAAAAAGTGTAGTCCGTGGTACACTGCCTCCTGACTTGACCACATACACCAGAGTGTAGAGGACAGTTCATGATAGACTATACAAAACACTGCCTTCTGTCTATCCAAGTAAGTATAACTTGCACATTTAAAATACTCATAGAAATAACTATGTATATAAGAGAAAATATTTTCTTTAAATTGTATTCACTTTTTCAGACGCTTGTGAACACACACAGTTTGTGAAGTTTTTAGAGTACACATTGATGTAAGTTAAAATGGAAATATGATTTCTTTTTTAATAATTATATTTCCTCAACAATGAAAATGTTAATTTTTAATTAAATATATATTTTTTAACAAATTGCAATCTACTCAAGGGAGATGCTGGACAGTGACTAGGGGGCAGATTTACTATTCTAACGCCGCCAAGTGATTACTCCAGGGAAGCTGCTGGACAGTGGCTGGGTAGCCAGATTTACTATTATAACTCTGCCAAGTATATACCTCAGGGAATGTGCTGGACAGTGGGTGGGGGGCAGATTTATTATTCTAAATCCTCCAAGTGCTTACCTCAGGGAAGGTGCTGAACAGTGAAAAGAGTGTCAATTTGAAGTATTGTTTTTTAGAACATAAATTCAAACAACAAAACTTCGAAAGAGAAGAAAGTTTCTACAAACCAACAAAGACCATAAAATAATTGAGTCACACCAAAAGAAAATCACCAAAAGAAAGGCAAGCAATTTAAAAGTCAATGGTAAACACAAACATTTCAGAAAGGCATAAAAATCAGAAAACTGTTTTAAAAATGTCTTTCTAACCTTAGCTGCACTACAAAGAAAGAAAGCCCAAAACAGACCTGAAAACTGCAAACAATCGAAGAATACCATTAAACCAATGCTGACGGCAAAAGAACAAGGAACAAATCATCAGGTACATTTTTTTTACTTAAAAAATAAATGTACAATAAGAGCCACATTCTTTTTTACAGAACAGGAAATGAACAAAGCTTTAATTTTCTCAGTTTCAACAGTGATTTAATGATTTTTTTATCGACAGACTCCATCAGTTAACCTTACTATTTTTTTTTGTTAGCAGGGCCAATCACCAAGAAGAAAATAATATTAAACATTATAATATTAAACTTATATATTTTTTCTGTTTCTTTTGCACATCATTTAAAAATGTAAAACCCAAGATAAGCCAGTTATGCTAAATTGAAACATGAGTGTTAAAATATGGTGGCTATATTTATTGTAAGGAGATATTAATTAAGTCCAGGAGTCATTGGAGGAGTGACGAATATTCTTCATCCCATTACAAAGGCAGAGCGATTACTCTTAGTGACACACTGGAAAGAACAATAGAGCATGACCACTCTGCCTCTGCACTGGAGATTGAAGTAAGGGAAAGCATTCAACAAATGAAGACACTTGCAACCATCTGCAATAAACCCTGAAGATGCATTTTGTGGGAGGTAGACCTCAACATCCCTATGCATGTTGCCAGTAGTATGGCCACAATCCCAAATTTCAGTAGAATGGTTCACAACAAAAATAGGCATGCAATGGTTTCTTTTACTAACAAACCTTTTCTATGACAAAGAAAACCCTCCATAATGAATACTAATCTTTAGTACAGTACATAACACAGCACCCCTGGAGAATAGTTACATTTGGATGATGGATGGAACTTTCAAATCAACTCCGCATGCATTCACCCAAATTTATACTATTCACGTAAATATTAACAACACTACCATCCCATTACTTTATGGATTACTTACTGACAAACAATCCGGAACTTACACTGAATTTTTGCCAGTACTAAAATCTAAAACAGAAAATAAAAGCCTTAGGAAATTACAAATGATTAATACAAGTTCTAAAACATACCCTAACACACAAATTCAAGAATTGTTTTACACTTTGTCCCACAGGCATATTGACAAACAAATTCATCTTTAGCTGGTTATTATATGTTAAATAGTAAATTGTAATATGAACTAAAAGAAAGAAACTAGGATTTTCTAATTGAATAGTAGAACTGTTACTTGACCGGTTTAGAAGGAGGTGCAAAAATCAATAATGCCATAGAGGGTTGGTATAATTAATTCAACTCAATAGGAAAAACTCACCACACCCTCTATCATTTCTTGGAAATTTAAAAAAAAGAACAAAGTTTCCAGGAAATTAGAATAGTGCAAAATATTGTTAGGTATTCTCACTCCTCAGATAGCCAAAAAACAGTAAAGCGATGTCAGAAAGACTATTGGCAAAGATTCATCAATTTCCATTGATGGGGGATTCAGATTACCTTGACAATTGTGCACACATTTTGCACTACTAAAATCAACTAATCGCCTCTAAAATTACTCTCCTGTTGTGGTTCTATTAACAAATTAAATTGCCATTTTTGAAATCATTTTTAAAAAAGAAAAAAAATTATTTGAGTTTCTACCTTTAGTTGTCTTCTTTCTTCAACACTTGGTGATATTTAAAAAAAAACTCTCACCAAGGGGGTGATTAGGAGTTCGCCCGCCATCCCCGTGTTGTTGGGACTGGCCACCTAACATGTGGCGGTCCTGCACCGTGAATCAGGATGCAACCGCCCAAATTACCATGTTGTGCATTCCCCCATGTGGTGCCTGCCACCTTGTGCATGGGAATGGAGTCCCTTTCTCACTGCTCCATCAGGATTCAAGCAAGCCGGGCCGAAGAGGCTGAAATGCCAGAAACCGGTCTCCGGTAGCTTGTCTCCTTTCTGGTGAAGAATTGGCTTGGTAGTTTGGTCTGCCCTGTTCCCATGATGCACTGGGCCAGGGACAGACTAATTTGCATATAGCCAGGTTCTGAGCTGGGATGGGGCAGTGAGATAAATAACGGTGATGGATCAAGCCCTGATCTTTGGACTGGGTAAGAGTGGTCTGCTTAATTCAGACACTCTGTTCATCACCACCCCCTTTTCTGAATCATTTTTGGCCACTATAGGTGTGGCAGGGTATACTCAGACATGAGTCCCTTTCTCACTGCTCCATCAGGATTCAAGCAAGCCGGGCCGAAGAGGCTGAAATGCCAGAAACCGGTCTCCGGTAGCTTGTCTCCTTTCTGGTGAAGAATTGGCTTGGTAGTTTGGTCTGCCCTGTTCCCATGATGCACTGGGCCAGGGACAGACTAATTTGCATATAGCCAGGTTCTGAGCTGGGATGGGGCAGTGAGATAAATAACGGTGATGGATCAAGCCCTGATCTTTGGACTGGGTAAGAGTGGTCTGCTTAATTCAGACACTCTGTTCATCACCACCCCCTTTTCTGAATCGTTTTTGGCCACTATAGGTGTGGCAGGGTATACTCAGACATGAGTCCCTTTCTCACTGCTCCATCAGGATTCAAGCAAGCCGGGCCGAAGAGGCTGAAATGCCAGAAACCGGTCTCCGGTAGCTTGTCTCCTTTCTGGTGAAGAATTGGCTTGGTAGTTTGGTCTGCCCTGTTCCCATGATGCACTGGGCCAGGGACAGACTAATTTGCATATAGCCAGGTTCTGAGCTGGGATGGGGCAGTGAGATAAATAACGGTGATGGATCAAGCCCTGATCTTTGGACTGGGTAAGAGTGGTCTGCTTAATTCAGACACTCTGTTCATCACCACCCCCCTTTTTCTGAATCGTTTTTGGCCACTATAGGTGTGGCAGGGTATACTCAGACATGAGTCCCTTTCTCACTGCTCCATCAGGATTCAAGCAAGCCGGGCCGAAGAGGCTGAAATGCCAGAAACCGGTCTCCGGTAGCTTGTCTCCTTTCTGGTGAAGAATTGGCTTGGTAGTTTGGTCTGCCCTGTTCCCATGATGCACTGGGCCAGGGACAGACTAATTTGCATATAGCCAGGTTCTGAGCTGGGATGGGGCAGTGAGATAAATAACGGTGATGGATCAAGCCCTGATCTTTGGACTGGGTAAGAGTGGTCTGCTTAATTCAGACACTCTGTTCATCACCACCCCCTTTTCTGAATCGTTTTTGGCCACTATAGGTGTGGCAGGGTATACTCAGACATGAGTCCCTTTCTCACTGCTCCATCAGGATTCAAGCAAGCCGGGCCGAAGAGGCTGAAATGCCAGAAACCGGTCTCCGGTAGCTTGTCTCCTTTCTGGTGAAGAATTGGCTTGGTAGTTTGGTCTGCCCTGTTCCCATGATGCACTGGGCCAGGGACAGACTAATTTGCATATAGCCAGGTTCTGAGCTGGGATGGGGCAGTGAGATAAATAACGGTGATGGATCAAGCCCTGATCTTTGGACTGGGTAAGAGTGGTCTGCTTATTTCAGACACTCTGTTCATCACCACCCCCTTTTCTGAATCGTTTTTGGCCACTATAGGTGTGGAAGGGTATACTCAGACATGAGTCCCTTTCTCACTGCTCCATCAGGATTCAAGCAAGCTGGGCCGAAGAGGCTGAAATGCCAGAAACCGGTCTCCGGTAGCTTGTCTCCTTTCTGGTGAAGAATTGGCTTGGTAGTTTGGTCTGCCCTGTTCCCATGATGCACTGGGCCAGGGACAGACTAATTTGCATATAGCCAGGTTCTGAGCTGGGATGGGGCAGTGAGATAAATAACGGTGATGGATCAAGCCCTGATCTTTGGACTGGGTAAGAGTGGTCTGCTTAATTCAGACACTCTGTTCATCACCACCCCCTTTTCTGAATCGTTTTTGGCCACTATAGGTGTGGCAGGGTATACTCAGACATGAGTCCCTTTCTCACTGCTCCATCAGGATTCAAGCAAGCCGGGCCGAAGAGGCTGAAATGCCAGAAACCGGTCTCCGGTAGCTTGTCTCCTTTCTGGTGAAGAATTGGCTTGGTAGTTTGGTCTGCCCTGTTCCCATGATGCACTGGGCCAGGGACAGACTAATTTGCATATAGCCAGGTTCTGAGCTGGGATGGGGCAGTGAGATAAATAACGGTGATGGATCAAGCCCTGATCTTTGGACTGGGTAAGAGTGGTCTGCTTAATTCAGACACTCTGTTCATCACCACCCCCTTTTCTGAATCGTTTTTGGCCACTATAGGTGTGGCAGGGTATACTCAGACATGAGTCCCTTTCTCACTGCTCCATCAGGATTCAAGCAAGCCGGGCCGAAGAGGCTGAAATGCCAGAAACCGGTCTCCGGTAGCTTGTCTCCTTTCTGGTGAAGAATTGGCTTGGTAGTTTGGTCTGCCCTGTTCCCATGATGCACTGGGCCAGGGACAGACTAATTTGCATATAGCCAGGTTCTGAGCTGGGATGGGGAAGTGAGATAAATAACGGTGATGGATCAAGCCCTGATCTTTGGACTGGGTAAGAGTGGTCTGCTTAATTCAGACACTCTGTTCATCACCACCCCCTTTTCTGAATGGGAATGGAGGGGGGCACCATGGGTGCACCCCCACCCCCAGGGGCATGCAATGGGCCCCCATTGCAAATCCCTGCCAGCCTTTCCATGGTTACGAAGCCACCATGGAAAGGCCTTTAAAACCCAGCATCCTAATATAGATAGCGGTGTCAGCTAGGCACCACCACCATATTGAGGGCCAAGTCCACCCTCTGGCAATCGGAACAATTGCCGACCGGCGGAAAAGCAGCGGACGCACTTTGCGTCCGCTGTGACACCCCCGCCATTATAATATGGCGGGGGTAAATCAGGTTGCCATGGCGGGCAGATCGTCACTGCTGGGCCGGCGGTGGCGAACTGCCCGCCATCCTAATGACCCCCCAAGAGTCTCAAATAATACAACAATCCAAAGAGTTCAACACAGACCCAAAAAAAGGATTACAAAAATGCAAATAAATAAAAAAAAATTCACATTGCATTCCACTAATACTCCTGACCAAATACCAGAATTTTTTTTCTAATGTATTTAAAATGTATGCATTTCCCAAAACAAAATAAAACGGAAAACCAGTCCAATAATCCAGAAAGCATTGTCTTCATCTGCCAAAACTGAAGAACGATAAAAATCTCTACATAAAAAAACATAAAGGGGCCAATTACGATGTCTTAAGTCTGAGATTTTACAACTCACATCGTCAGTTTCAATTCCGACCGGCTCATCATGATACAGCTGGTCGGAATTGAAACTGGCCAGTCATTCTATCTGGCTCCAATGGGCTCCAGGAGCCTGTTGGCCAGTCGAAACTGGCCCGTAATCCATATAGTTCGTGGTATACGCCATGCGGATAACGATGTACGGTTTCCGGCAGGATTTCCAAGCCAGCCTTTCCGACATGAAAACCCTGTTGGAAAGCATGTTTGGAGGTCCCTAGCAGGGCCCCCTTTCCCTAGCAGCCTCGGTTGGGGGCCGAGGTGTTGATCCCTGGACCTTGTGACAGGCACCCTGAGGTGCAGAGATTAACTCAACCTCCCACAGGGAAATTTGGGAATGCATCATAATTAGGCGGTCGGTACTTTTTCCACCACGGTTTCCGACCGACATCGTAATAGGCCCCAAAATTTTGTTTTAATTCGTGTAGGTTTAAAAAGTTGTTAACATGATTTATCCCCCTGTTTTAAAACCACGTTCAGAAAAAAACACCATCACGTCGTGCACATAAGATTACAGCCTTTATGGGAAGGTAAAGTTGGTTAAAACTCAAATAACATGTTTCTTATTAAAAAGCATCTTCCAACCTCTATCTTTCATTACAATAAACTTTTTGACCAATATGGCTAAAAAACTGTAAATTAAATTGATCCTACCTGACTGCAGTTCTTCCTTGCTTACGATCTTGACTGCGATGCTCCACCGACTGTAGAAACCAATGCTGTACCGTTTACATAAAGCTAGAAAAATAAAAAGTAAAAAAGGGCAATTTCTACCATTACAGTTAATGGGACACTATTTTAATATTGTATTGATACATGTTTAAAATACGTTTTATGTAACAAACAATTATATTTAGTATAATTTATAAATATGTGTATTTTGTTTTAATAAATAATAGAATTTATGATAATACAATTATTACAAATAAACCTTTTGAAACCTTCCTAGCTGTCACCAGACTCGTGCCTGCGCTCAGTGCGGTTCGGGTGCTGAGCTGTTGCTAATTTTAATCGCACCTCGTTTTGCTATTTTATTTGTTTTTTGTTTTATGTCTCCCTGTTTTTAATATCGCCTGGCCCTTACCTACACTGTAACTTCTGGGAAAACCACCGCTGTTGGGCGGGTCTGCTTCCCGGCGTCTTTCCCCTCAGTAGCGCCATCTTGCTAGTAGTCGGTGCCGCTTTTTCGGCGCAATCAGGCAGTCTACACTCTCTAGTCGTCAGAAGGACGCTAGGCGTGTACAAAAGAGAGGTAAACCTTGCACTCTCCCTTCCTAGCTGTCACCAGACTCGTGCCTGCGCTCAGTGCGGTTCGGGTGCTGAGCTGTTGCTAATTTTAATCGCACCTCGTTTTGCTATTTTATTTGCTTTTTGTTTTATGTCTCCCTGTTTTTAATACCGCCTGGCCCTTACCTACACTGTAACTTCTGGGAAAACCACCGCTGTTGGGCGGGTCCGCTTCCCAGCTTCTTTCCCCTCAGTAGTGCCATCTTGCTAGTAGTCGGTGCCGCTTTTTAGGCGCAATCAGGCAGTCTACACTCTCTAGTCGTCAGAAGGACGCTAGGCGTGTACAAAAGAGAGGTAAACCTTGCACTCTCCCTTCCTAGCTGTCACCAGACTCGTGCCTGCGCTCAGTGCGGTTCGGGTGCTGAGCTGTTGCTAATTTTAATCGCACCTCGTTTTGCTATTTTATTTGCTTTTTGTTTTATGTCTCCCTGTTTTTAATATCGCCTGGCCCTTACCTACACTGTAACTTCTGGGAAAACCACCGCTGTTGGGCGGGTCCGCTTCCCGGCGTCTTTCCCCTCAGTAGCGCCATCTTGCTAGTAGTCGGTGCCGCTTTTTCGGCGCAATCAGGCAGTCTACACTCTCTAGTCGTCAGAAGGACGCTAGGCGTGTACAAAAGAGAGGTAAACCTTGCACTCTCCCTTCCTAGCTGTCACCAGACTCGTGCCTGCGCTCAATTCGGTTCGGGTGCTGAGCTGTTGCTAATTTTAATCGCACCTCGTTTTGCTATTTTATTTGCTTTTTGTTTTATGTCTCCCTGTTTTTAACATCGCCTGGCCCTTACCTACACTCTAACTTCTGGGACAACCACCGCTGTTGGGCGGGTCCGCTTCCCGGCGTCTTTCCCCTCAGTAGCGCCATCTTGCTAGTAGTCGGTGCCGCTTTTTCGGCGCAATCAGGCAGTCTACACTCTCTAGTCGTCAGAAGGACGCTAGGCGTGTATAAAAAAGAGTCATGCAGACGCGCAGCGGTTACGCGCAGCGGGGACGCCGGATTGACGCCGGAGTTACGCCAGAGTTCAGCCCGTCTGCGCCCGTCCGCGCTGAGGGCGTGCTGCAGGACGGGCTGGACCCTGGCACTCCTGATAGATCTATCTCACCACCCCGGGAATATCTACTACGTGACCTACTGTCATTTAGACCCCCTGTGCGCGTGTGTCATCATCGGTTCTCTCCTGAGGCCCTGCGTCAGGCACCGGTATGTCTTTCGTGTAAAACTTCTTTTAAATGTTTTACTCAGGCCTGTATGAAACCTGCTCCCCCCCCCTATGGTCGGCTGACCTCTCAATCCAGACAGGGTTTTCTGATCAACGCACGATCCCTTATTAAACACAACATAGATTTTCACGACTTTGTGAGTATGAGGCAACCTGATTGGGTCTTTGTAACCGAGACATGGGCCTCTGAATCCTCTGGCCATGATCTTCTTTTGGCTATACCTGAAGGATATGCACTTCATAGGTTGGACAGAGTGCGACGCAGGGGAGGTGGACTGGCAGTCCTTTTTAAGACCACACTCTCCTGTACTGTAAAATCTCTATCGGTCCCTTCGGATCCCTTTGAGGCTCTATATTTTTGTATTGTGTGTGCCCCCTCGATTTCCTTCAGTGGAATTCTTGTATATAGATAGGCTGTCCTGTTTTCAGTTTCTATTTTTGGTAAATTCTGGTGGGGTTTTTTCAGTGTTTTCAATATCTTAAAAAACAGTTGTTATCAGTGGTTACACATTTTCACGCCACTAAAAACAACAGAAAAAGTATTTTTCCAGTGTTTATGGAATGTTTTGCTTTTATCATTGCTTGTTTTCTGCACTGAAAGAACATGGTATATATAGACAGTGTACGTATAGTGTATATGAGGTCTAAAGAAATTTTTGCAAATTAATCTTATTGCAGTACACCATACAATACATCTTCAGTGAGTCTTTAGTCATGTGCGCTCGCGCTTTCCTTCCCATGTAAACTTCTGTGAAAAGGCCCTCTCAGCAGTCATAGCCCCTTGGGCTGAGAACCATCAGCTAAGGGGCACAGTTTGGATGACTCTTTCTTTGATGCCGCATAAAGCACGAAATGATAAATATTTGCGTTTTAGTTCCTGGGCATAAGAAAACAGTGCACCAGAATGGACTAAAAAAGTCAATAGCATCCCTCATTAACTCTGAAGATTGTAAAGATGCTTTCAGCATACCATCTAACAAGTGGCAAGGATCTCCTACAGGGAATCACTTCAGCTCGGGTATCAATTTTGACAGGTCATCACACAAATTTTTCATATACGTAGCTGAATCACTACAAACACAAACAATATCACTCCAATCTTTGTTGAACTTGGAAAGAACCTTTTTTTGCAGAGCATAACAAGTGACACTGCGTTCCATGTTTTCCAAAAGTCTGGTGTCACGTTTTCACACTATGCCAAATGCTTGGTGATATATATATACTTGTCACTATACCTTAAATTTAATGTTTAAAGCCGGAGGTGTTGGCATTGCAATTCACCTACTATCAATGCTGACCCACTAGAAACTATGGTCTGATGTATTAAGGGTTTTTACCCATTCTCTGTGGGCAAATGTGATGACATATATTAGGAAAGATTTTTATGAAACTAGCCATTTGACCTATCAGTGAAAGAATCAAATGCAGCCAAAATATCAAATGTGAGTTTGATATGACCTGATTCTCTACAGTTTATAAAATAATTAAACTATACCTAAAACGTGAAACTAAACCCTGCATCTTTAGACCAAAGGCCTTAAAACTGAAAAAAGTAAAAGGAAGAAGAAACAATATTTTAGTGGCATCCCTAAAGAACAAAATTCAAGCAGAATAATGTTAGCCAGTCTTTCTTACTGCTAGCTTGTATAACAAAGTTACATTTTATTGACCCCTTCAGTAGGAACAAAATGACTCTTTCACTTTCTTTTTCCTTTCTTTGAATGGCTTTTAGTTTGTGGTTGTGCAGGTGTTTTTTCAGTGTTTATATGTTTTCACCGGTGAGGGCTATTTTTCTTTCAGTGGGGCTTTATCAGTTATTATAGGTTTAAACCTAAAACCCCACAGCCTATATAAAGACCTCCAGGACCTAGAACCAACTTTTGCCGGAGCTTTTTAGAATCCTGGAACCCTACTTTGGGAGATCTCTTTTTACTATTCTTGGGGATCTGAACTTTCATTTAGATGATCTGGCAGCTACAGATACATCTTCCCTGGTTAATGCCTTGGAGGCCTGTGATTTTGCCCAAAGGGTACTTTACCCGACTCACAAGGCTGGCCATACCCTTGATGGGGTGTTTTCTAACGACTCCAGGCTAACAGTCGGCGTTCCGCTGCCGATAGTGTGGTCTGATCATTTAGCAGTACCATTGTATTTAAACACGCCCCGTATTGAGGGTAACTTGGTTACCAGCAAGAAATGTCTCAAAAGAAGCTTCAAAAATATTACCAATGAGACGCTGGCCCCTTTTATTCAACATGTTAATATCTCATCTCAGTGGGTGGTGGATGAGGCGGCACAAGAACTTGCCGACTCTATCACTAAAGCAGTGGATGAGTTAGCCCCTGCCGCACTTAAATATGTGGCGCGACAAAAACCGACTGCCCCTGGTTCACAGAAACCCTGAGGCTTCTCAGACAAAAATGCAGAAGGATGGAAAGATGTTGGCGCAAATCTTGGGATCCGATGGACCAGGAAGCTTACAGGTGCCTGTTACGAGAATATAAAAGCAGAATTATCAAGGAGAAACAGGATCATTTTACCAATCTGACCAGTTCTCTTACGTCATCTAAAGAGCTCTTTAAGATCGTGGGCTCCCTCTGCTCTCTTCAGGCCCCTGACCCCGTGGTAGTCTCACAGGAGCTATGTGATAACATCTCAGATTTCTTCTATAAAAAAATAGATGACATCTATCTAGCTCTACAATCTCAGAGGAATTCCCTGAGTGAAGAGGACTCCTCTCGAGTTAAGCATTTGGAATCTTGGGATGGTGACTTTCCCCAAGCCCTCAACCACTTCCCTGCACTATCCATGGATGGACTTAATCTTCTCTTAGATAGAATGAAATCAGCCTCGCCCTTGGACCCTGTTCCTTTGAAAGTACTAAAGGACTGTAGGGACATCATTCTTCCTCCCATGCTGGAAATAATGAATGGAGCTATGGAACAGGGTACCTTTCCTATGGCATGGAAGAAGGCCATTCTGAAACCTTTGCTTAAAAAGCCTACCCTGGATCCAGGGCTCCTGAAGAACTTTAGACCAATATCTCTTCTGCCGGCCCCTGCTAAGATGCTGGAAGCCCACTTGAACTGTCATCTGTCTAACTTCCTGGATGCCTCGGGGTTCTTGGATGTGTCCCAACATGGCTTCAGAAAGCTCCACAGCACGGAGTCTGCTCTGACTAAGGTCTCAGATAACATACGCCGGAAAGTAGATCTGGGCCAAACCACCGTGCTAGTACTGCTGGACCTCACAGCAGCGTTCGACACCCTGTCTCCCTCTACTTTAACATCTAGGTTAAGGGAGGCAGGGGTAACAGGTCCGGCCCTCAGTCTCCTGAACTCTTTCCTCCAGCAGAGAGAGCAGCGTGTGATGCTTGGAGATCTCCTCTCCCCTGTTAAGTCTCTGCAATGTGGGGTGCCACAGGGGTCGGCATTGAGTCCGACCCTGTTTAATATCTACGTGGCCCCCCTTGCAAGACTAGTAAGATCTCAGGGGATGGAGGTAGTGTCGTACGCTGACGACGCGCAGATTATGGTGTCCCTGACCCACTCTGTGAGTATCACCGCGTCCAACTTTGGGTCCTGCATGCAACTTGTTGCAGAGTGGATGATTTTCAACTCCCTAAAGTTGAACGGTGACAAAACGGAGGTCCTGGTCTTTGGCAAAGACCAGGGCATGTGGTCAGGTGAGGGGTGGCCTCCATCCTTAGGCATCTGCCCCACTCCCACACAATCTGCCAGGAATCTAGGCGTCATCTTCGACACTCGGCTCTCCATGGAACTTCAGGTTACCAGGACTGTGGCCACCTGTTGGGGTGTCATTAGGATTCTTAAAAGAATCCTTCATTATCTTTCCCCACAGGCACGCAAGCAGGTTGTGATCGCTCTTGTTGGTTCAAGGCTCGACTATTGTAACTCACTTTATGCCGGGGCCAACAAGGGCCTTCTGCAGCGCCTACAGGTTGTGCAGAACGCAGCGGCGCGATTTGTTCTGGCCCTGCCTTGGCTGTCCTCTGCGACCATGGCAAGGAAGAGTCTTCACTGGCTCCCTATCACCTCAAGAGTATCTTTCAAGCTCTTTTGCCTCACTTACCGTGCCCTTATGGCTGGCCCTGCCGATGCTCTTGGATCCCTGCTTACTCAGTATGTTCCGAGTAGATGTCTACGCTCTCTAGAGCTTAACCAACTTGTAGTCCCGCGCTCTAGGAAGGTTAGATGGGGGAGTAAGGCCTTTTCCATCTTGGCACCCCAACTATGGAACACACTTCCCCTTGAGATCAAATCACAACCCTCATTGGATCTCTTTAGGAAGGCTCTCAAAACCTGGTGCTTTATTAAGGCCTATCAATAAGCTCCTCTTATCTGGTGTCTTCAGCTAGTTTTGAGTTAGGCGCCTTGACGCCCATGGGGCTAAGTTGCGCATCTATAAATTCCACTTCATTCATTCATTCATTCATTCATTCATTCATTCATTCATTCATTCATTTATCACATTGTATATGTGTTTAAAGTTTTTTCTTAAAAATATATGTCTGTATATTTGTTATAATAATTTGTAAATATAATACTCAGGCATCACAATTGATCCCTGGGGAGTCACGTAATTCACTATCTCTAAATCACTTGCATCCCGCTCCTGAAAACTTAGGGGCATATTATCAAGGGGGTTTATCTCCGCTTTTTTGGCTTTAAAAGCCAAGAAAGCGGAGATAAAATTATCTCCCTATTACCTAGCTGTTGCTAACACCAGTTAGTGACAGCTAGTAGGAGATAGCGACCATCTTGGGCCCCATTTTGCATGTCAGTGATATTTATCACTAATGACATGCAAAGTGGGCGTGCCAAGATGTTAGCGACTGGAAACAGTCGCTAACATCGCTATCTCCTATTACCAACTTTTGGAGATATTCGCGCTAAGCGCAAATATCTCCAAAAGCTAACACCTGCCCTGAGCAGTTCTTAGCCATGTTATCCAATGGGAGGTGGATAACATGGCTAAGAGCATTAGCTCGGTAATGCATGAATATCGCTGACTTTTCAGCGATATTCATGCATTGCGGCCGTTTTTTATCACATTTGCGATAAACCTTGGTAATACCAAGGTTTATCTGCGATAAAAATCGCTGCAGCTTTGCGGTAAAATATTGTCTCTAACCAAGCAATAGCGATGATTATCGCTATTGCTTGGTAATATGCCCCTTAATTTTTATATATTTAATATAATTTGTAATAATTATTTTAATAATATTTATTAAATGGATTACTAATGTAATACTCGGGTTTCACAGTTGATACCTAAGTACTAACACACTTCCCCACACATTACCTGCATTTACCTTACATCCTGCCCCTAAAACTTTAAGATATTTTAAAATTAAGGGCCAGATTTTAATTTGTGAGTCACAAAAATTGCATTGTTCTGCAACTCGCAATTTGCAACTTGCTAATTGGAATTTACAACAGTGTCTCAGATACTTACCTATTTCTGATGGGGTTGCAAAGTGCCTGCCTCATTAATATTCATGTGGCAAGTGCAATTTGCGACCCCATGTGGAATGGCTTGCACTCCCAGGGATGGTGGCCTGCTGAGGTCAGCAGGCCACCATGTCTGTGACTGCTTTTTAAATAAAGCAGTTATTTAAAGAAGAATGCAGCACGTTTTTTTGGAAAACGGGATGCATTGAAAAAAGAAAATTGAAACCTTGCTGTTTCATTTTTTAAGAGTAGGCATTGTCCCGTGGGACCAAAGGCTGCTCTTAAATAATATTTTCAATGCCAGTCACAAAGGGGAAGGCATCCCAGGGGATCCCTTCCTGTTTGCTTGTGACTTACCACCCATTTGAAATGGGTCGTAAACTGCGAGCGTTTTACAATATTACATCAAAGTGCGAGTCGCTATTAGGATGGGACACCCTTGGCACACCCCTTCCTAATAGCGAATCGCGAACCCTATTTTGCGAGTGTGTAATAGGTTAACAACTCGCAAAATAGGGTTTGTAAATAGGGCAGACCTATTTTGCGATCGCAAACGGGCCAATTTCCTATTTGCGACCGCAAAAACGGTAGTACATCTGGCCCCAATTTACATAAATTATTTAAAAAAAGAAAAATTATAGAAAAAGCATCTGTTTCTTAAATGGAGTATAAATTTAATACTCAGGTATCAGTCGATATGTGAGTATTAATACACTTCCCCACCCATTCCCCCTATCCTTTGCATTCTGCTCCTAAAACTATATTATGACATTTATGAATGAATGTAATTAAATAAATAAATAATATATATATATATAAATATATATATATATATATTGTATATATATATACACACACAATTAAAAAAATGGATTAAAGAAACCCTCATCTCAACTTACATATACTTAAAAATATACCTTTTTGAAGTTGTGTTTGCTTCTTGATGGGGCGGGTTTGGCAGAGGGCAATTGCAGGTTTATGGAGGTAAGGGACATTGTTCCCTCACACATAGAAAGAGGTCAAATGGGGAGGGAGAACCCTAGCTGCTTTTGCAGTAAAATGCCTCAAGCGATTTTACCAGAAAGAATTACCTGCCAGTAAGATCAGACACTGGGCTTGTGAACACCGGGCCAGTCATGGGCAAGCAGAATGTAAATCCATATAGCAATTCTGATCCATCTCGCTCACAATCAGGACTTAGCCATTCAAAGCAGGAAAGGCAAGTGCCCAGTGATAGCAATAGTTTGATTTGAGAAGTAAAAGATTACCTCATTCAGGCATCAGTAGTTAAAAATATTTAGAAGTTGCACAAATTAATTATCAACAAGAAATATGATATAATCTTCATTATAGAAATAGTTTGGGTTTTGAGCTCCTCTGTTATCAACTGTAAATGCCCCTTAGAAAATGGTGATGGCCTAAATCTAATGTGTAAGGAATGTATTTCAGCATTTTGTGACAGCCCCACACCCCTGAGTTGGAGGAAATGCTAACTGTAAAACACGTTGTTACCCCTAACTTCACCCTCCTCATCATGTTTATTTATCTCTCATTATAGCTTCATTTTTGGAGGGTGCTCCTGATTGCATAATATTTCACAATAAACTTTTGATTCTTGATGTCTTCTTCCCTACGTATATATTATCCCATGGACACCATGGAGAAGAATTTCAACTACTATCTCAAGGTCTGTGGTAATGAACACATACTTAAAGAATCAACACATGCAGAAAGACAACACTCTCACATTTGTATTCAGTACAGTTGATATTATCACAATGCTTTCATCCCTCACCTTAATCAAGTCAGACTAGGTCATGATTGATTTGTTATGCCATAATCTTGTACAGCTATATTCTTACTAAACCTGCTATTGTTAGCAGTAAGTGGTGTAAAAACAGCTAATGTAAACACTGCTTAAATGCACCTGATGCTATGCCTGACATTGGACCATCAAGCTAGTTTTAATTTTGTAAGTGGATTATTTTAGCATCTAGCTTTATCTTCAAGCTCAACCCAGAAGGATAGTTTTACATTCACAACACTCGCAAAAGCTCTTGTGAACCTTAAAACATGAAAAAAGATACAAAAGAGACTGAAATCATGAATATACCCTGTTGTATAGCTCCTATATATCCTTATATCGTGTTAAGTTAGCATAGGTACATTTGAGATTTAAACGCCATTTTTCCTTTCTTGCAACTTCTGCACACGACCCTTAATTGTTGACTTAGCTTTCAACCTAGTGGTTTGCCGTGGTGTATGTGAGAATAATATGTTATTGCTCTGATATCAGTTTTGTTTAATAAACCATGTCTGCACGGAGAGTGCTGAAGTTTCAGGAGCAACACGATATGGAATTGTTATGAGGTCTGATCTCCACGCCTTCATAGTCATAACACAAGTGCAGCCTTTGCCAACTTGGGCTTGAGGCGGGATTGATATTGCTTTGCACGAGAATTGTTAACACACTTGATGCGGTGCACATGCAGAGAGAGCTGGTGTATGCTGATGTGATTCCTTCATGCTAGGACACTAAGGTATGGGCCCGCCCTAAAACAACCCAAAGAGACCTTCTTAGCTAATAATATAATATATGTGTTAGGGAGGGTGAGATATAAGTGTTGTTAACTCTTATTCATTACAGCATGTTAACATGCTGTCACCATTCGCTTTTTATGTCTTAGTAACTATGCTGATAATTTTGATACTGATAATAAGTATACTTGTATTATCTAAGATACTGCGCCTGAGAAGACGGCATTAGTAAATAAACATTTCAAATGCACATGTGTCTTCTTTACTCCATGTTCTGGTTTGTAATGATAATATAACAAAAGAGTGTTCATGAGTCCCACGTACCCTGAGGTACTGTAAGTTCATGTTCTGGTTTGTCTAAACATTGGGAGTTTGATATGTCCAATGAGACACTGTAGCTAGCTCGGTAAGGGGTGAGTTGGTTGCTAAGGTAAGTTTTGGGACACCCTAATTTGCCGAGGTTCCACTCCTCTGTGCACAGTTCTGTGTGAGTACAGAAACCCTGCAACATGGCGCCCAACGGTTTCGGTGGTCTTATATCATGACACTCGAGTAGTTTATCGTTCATGCCTTAACCCCTTCACATCCGTTTCCGGAAAACGGGGTGTCGGTGAAACCTACCTATTTTTTGAAATAGGTCTTTATTCAAGCTTGATTCTTTCTCAAACGGTTTCTTTGAATTACTACCCAGTTGTGCTACAAAGTATTCTTTGTTTTTTCTTGTTTCCAATTCTGTAATGGCGGCGGCGGTGGCTATTGCGCAGCATAGTCGCGTAGCGGTACGCAATCATCTTCAGACGTACCAAGTCCCAGTAGATGGGATGGCTGTGATTTTCGTGGTATGTGCAGATCCGGCGTTTCCTTACGAGTTGTTTTACTCTTGGGTTACGTTTCCGGCTGTGGACGCTAATTCTGGTTTGTTCCACTCCTACACCGCCTCGGATGTCCCAGCTGAATATACGCCGTACAGGGCATTGGAAATACCTATTGATCATTGGCAGCATCGAGTTTGGTTTGATGGCGCCCTCCCCCACTCTTTGTCACCTGCGAGGTTAGGTCCACTCTCAATTCCAGGTACAAATTGGCCTGCGTTGGGTGGCTTTACCCCGCACCCGAATCACGGGGCTTGTACCCTGGCAGAAATTCGCAGGCTACATGTAGTTTCCATCTCCGTGATTCGTGCTTTAGTGCAATACATCGGTCGACATCTTCCTGGTGGTCCCCAGGGGGGTGCGGCCGCTCCCATGGAACGAGGCGGAATGCGTCTCAATCCAGTGATGGTTAATTCGGTTTTTGGTGCGCGTCCAGTTGACAACGATGACTTCCCATTCTGGCTAGCAGAGAAGTTTGATCAACTGGAGGCGGTTTTTCCGAATTCTACTCCTGCTGATAAACATAGAATGTTAACGATTACTCTACCGAAGGATATTACTCCTGAACTTGCTGACTGTGAAAGCTGGGGAAAAACGTTTGCGGCAGTTTATACGAGGTGCTTCGGCACCCCGTCTATGAATGCTCTGCCTGAAATAATTAGACGTGTTCAGAATGATCACGGTCCAGAGGCAGCGGTTGAATTGGGTATGCGCCTGTGTGGTTCTTTTGAGATTGTAAGTGATCTCATTCTCTCCAATGTTAAAGGAGATGCAGTTAACTTTCAGGTGTCGAATGCTTTGGCTGCTCTGCCCGATGCCGACAAACCCCGCCAGTTAGCAAAGATTGTGGTGGCCGCTTATAAGACAATTGGCCGCACAAGTAGAGGTCTGAAATATTTTCCAGTGAAGGATAAAAAACAACCTCAGGGACAATCTGCAGTGACAGATGTCCAGCCCAAGTCCAAAAAACAGAATTGGCCTAAAAAACAGACACAGGGGAAGCAGACAACGCAGACTCAGGGTACTTTTCCTGCAATACAAGCTCCTGCGCCACCCGAAAAAGTTTATGATTTGCGCGATCGCGCGATGATTAAATCGCCTGATCGTTTTCAGGGTTCTGATCAACGCTCTCCTCGTTCCTTTCAGGACACATCGGCCCCGAAGACCGGTGGAGGAGGAGGGGGTGGACGTGGACGTGGTGGCCAACAAGGACGTGGTCAGTCCCGCCAGACGGACGGCGCAGTGAAGCAGGAGGATTCTACGCCTAGGCGTCCGCAGTTTGCGAAAAAGAAAGTCGCAGCCTTAACAGCGCATCGATATGCCACAGATAGTGAGAACGCGGCTTTGGAATCTGACGTGGGCTCTGACCTTGCTGGACAGCGCGGCGGAGATAACCATAGTCAGAGAGGCGCTGCGTCCACTACTGAGGGTGACAGCGACTGATGTCTACGTTGTGATAGAAACAGTGGATACGAGACTTGCTCCCCCTGAAAGACTATATGAAATTGTCCTGTTAATTGAAGGTGACATACAGCGTACTGTCAGAGGGGTATTTTGGGAGAACCTTTCGTCTACGTACGACATTTTGCTTTCCGAGGCTGACTGGCCCCCACCTTTTGTGCTCGCAGCGCCGCGAGGGGAGGAGGTAATCCTTCCCAGTTTCGCGCACACTGTCTCCACTGAGCATGCGCAGCATTTTGCAGAAGAGTGGGCTCGTGCTCTTGCACCGGCTCTCTACCGCAACCAATGTGGTTGGGACAAATTGTCCCCATGCCACGAAATTCCGTTGCGGTCTCAGCCGCAGCCTCAACCTCAATATCCCATTCGGCGTGAAGCAAAATCTTCCGTCGCGGAAATCCTTGAACAATTGGAATATCAGGGAGTGATTGAAACGTGTGTGTCACCGATGAATAATCCCCTTTTTACTGTGAACAACCAGATTGGACAGCTTTAGCTCCCAATGGACCAGTTTTACGAGCGCTGGAGTCCAAAAGCAATTCCGGCGTCTTCCAATGGGCTACAAGAATAGTCCTGGTATAAATACCGCTCGAATTGTCTCTATTCTGGAGGCACTCGACCCTGATGCTTTTTCGTATGTGGATGACATATATCTCACAGACGACGATATTTGGGAGCATCTGTGTCGTGTAAATTCTGTTGTTTGCAACTTCGCAGACATGGGTTACAAATTTAACTTTGCAAAATCGCACATTGCTGAACACACTGTGTTGTTTTTGGGCTATGAGCTCAACAATGAAGGTAGAGGTTTGGCTCCTCACTTCTTAGAGAAGTGCGCACAATTGCGCGCTCCAACAACACTGAAAAAATTACAGTCTTTACTGGGCTTTTTGAATTTCGGCAGAACTTACATTCCTGAATATGCCCAGCGTATCAAGCCTTTGTATGCTTTGATACAACCAACTTTCTCAAAATCATGCTGGCTGCCTGAGCATCCAGCCATTTTGCAATCCTTGCAGGCTGATCTGCTCGCTTCTAAATATTTACTGACTCGTGATAACCACACCAACCTGGTAATAAGAATAATTCCCGGGACGGTGGGTTTCACATACCTCACTTTTAATGAAGGTGACACAGTACCTATCGCTTACAAGTCACACTTGTACACTTCGGCTGAGATGCGGTTTCCCACAGTGGAAAAAGTTTTAACTGCTGTACAGATGGCAATTCTAAAAGAACGAGCTCTGTCACAGGGGAAACGCATGCTAGTGGTAACACCCTGTCCTCATTTGGAGGCAGTCACGAAAGCCAGTGTACCAAATTCGAAGGCTTTGCACCCTCGGTGGATTCAATGGGCTGCGTCATTGTCATCCACGGATGTCATGTTTATTTTTGACGCTTCCTTACGGTCGCAAGAGTACTTGCAGTATGAATTCGTTCATCCTGCTCCTCTGGCGATGCGACCTTTGGAGGACTTCCATTGCATCATTTACACTGATGGGTCGGCGCAGGTTGCGCATGGCTCTAAACATGCCTACGTTTCCGCATGCGCCATTGTGGTCGGTGCTATGTTGAATGATGAGTTCATTTCCAGGGAGGTACACACGTTGCCCCTGGGCGATTGCACCGCACAATTGGCAGAGCTTCGTGCTCTCTTACTAGCTCTGGAGTACGCAGATCCAAGTGTTACTACTCTAATTGTAAGTGATTCTTACTACTGTGTCCAGTCTTACAATGAAAACTTGTTCTTTTGGATTCAAAATGATTTTCATGATTCCAAGGGTAGCACAATAAAACATAAAATGATCTGGGTTCGAGTGGCAGAGCTTAAGGCTATGTTGCCACTCGTTTATGTGATTCATACTCTCGGTCATCAGCGCGTAGGAGTTCACGCTGTTGGCAACTCGCTTGCTGATGAAGCAGCGAAATCAGCAGTATCTACATACTTAGTTGCAGCAGTTACTAGGTCTAAAACCAAGATTGATAGCGACATCTTGGCAGCGATTGCTGCCTCTGAGAAGGGAAGTAAACATCCTGCTGGATTCCCTTCGAAGTATAAATACCACTTAAGTCCCGAAAAGGTTCCTTTTGTGACAATTCCTGATGTTGGGGAACGGCTGATTCCCAACTCGGATCGCAGACCAGACTTGATTACAGCGGCTCATGAAGGTGTGGCGTCTGCGCATGCGGGCGTCTCAGCCACTGTAACGCAACTACAACAACGTTTCTGGTGGCGGGGACTGTACAAACAGACGCGTGATTATGTCCTTCTTTGTGACATATGCCAGCAGATTAAACCTTCAACTGCTACGCGTCCGCCACAGACTCAGTTGTACATTTCTAATAAACCACTAGGCTGTGTTTATTTAGATCACTGCGGTCCTTTTTCATCTGATACTGCGTATAAGTACATCTTAGTAGCAGTTGACTCATGCACACGCTTTGTGTGGGTATGGCCACATCGCAGCGCTGATTCACGGACTGTCATTAGAGATTTGCGTATCTTTATAGGGATTTTTGCCTGTGGTACCTTCCATTCGGATCGGGGTCCGGCTTTCGCCTCTAAGGCGTATAAGGATGCCATGATTTCGATGGGGGTCCAAGTCAAGTTTTCGTCACCCTACAGACCTGAGGGTAATAGTGTAGTTGAATGAATGAACCGTGATTTAAAGCAATCTTTGACAGCCCGAGTTATAGGCACTGGCAGAAACTGGCTGGCTCACCTCTATGGCGTGCAGCGTGCTCTTAATAATCTCCCTAGAAGGTCTCTGGGTGGGCGGACCCCATACGAAATGCTCTTTGGCATCAAGATGTACGTCCCTGACCTTGACGGTCTAGACTCTGTGGTTCGCGCCACTTCCTTTGACGCAGATGAACATTGCAATGTTTTACAGAATCTACAAAAGACCAGAGACAGTCTTGCAAAGGAACATTTGCCCTCCACATCGGATGATGCGTTGCAGATCCCGGTAGTTGGCTGGCTACCCCAAGTTGGAGAACTGGTTCGAGAGAAGATCGACAACAAGAAAGAGTTTGGTCCCTCCTATCGAGCTCCAGTCCCAGTGCTTGGAGTGAAGGGCACAAGAACAGTCATTTTACCACCACTTCCAGGTCGTAAGGAAAACAGGTTTATTTCTATTGACAATGTCAAGATACACAGAGTGGCCGATTCTTCTTAGCATGACACCGGCTGTTTCCTGTCCTTCCATTGTGAGAAATTCAATTATGCCCACTGCCTCTAATATTGAACCTGAAGTGGCCATCGAATTACCTGTTGTTTCCAGTCCATTATTAAATAATATGCCCGGAACTAATCTTGATGAGACAGACTATACATACCCCACTGATTTGTCCATGCCTGACCTGCAAGCTCGTTTAGCCACGGAATCCAGATTTTCATTTGACTCTGCTTCCCTTGCCTCGAAAAAACCCTCTCAAATTGCGGTATATGCTAGCCTGTTTAAAAAACATTTTTTGATTCCTCCTTGGATATACATTTGGTTGGTCCTTTTTTCGGTTTACCTTTTTATGTCAATTGGTTTTGTGTTTTATTTTTTTCGGATTATGAATGGACACTATGTCGAGGAGAGGACTTGCATTACTCATTTAAATGGAACATTGGCCCCACTTTCCTCTTCACATTCTACACACAGATTAAAAAGAGACTTGACTTTGGTTAACATCACAGCATGGCCTGTTCTGGATGGAATCGCGTGGGATGCAGTTCGGTTTCAAATTCATGGCCCAACGGAAGTCGTTAATGTTCCTAATGTACTTAGAGTGAATATGGGGGATGTGGTGAAACAAAACATTCGTTCTGATGATTGGGATGTTAATGCTGTGGAAAGTTTATTTTCTGATTTGAAATACTATGCTGCTTTTGATGCTGAGGATTTATATTTAGAATCTGCTAATTATGGTGAATTGTTCTGTTACCAACATTATGGCAATCACTTCTTACACAAAACATCTTCCCGAAGGGATGCTGTTAATTTTACTCAGTGGGAACATTGCCCGGCACCTACACAAGGGAGTTCAGAAACGTTTCTTAAAAAGTATACTTATTTCACTGACTTTAATCAGTCGAATCCCGAGTCCTTTTATTTTAAATTTCAAAAACAGCCACTGTCCAAGGTTAGACTTACCGATACCAAATTGTTGTATTCGAAGGCCTTCCTGGATCAATTAGTTACTGGGGGCTATGAGTTATGGAAGGAAACAATAGACCTTAAATCGGTTTGGGGTTCAAGGGCCTGGCAGGTACGAGGCACTGAGGCTTTGCACCGTGCATGTCTCATCCCGAATCATATGTTGTTTTTAAATGAAACCATTTCCCAGACCACATGCTTTGGATTGGCTACATCTAAAAGGTTAAACACCCCGTCTTTCCCGGAGTTGGAGGAATATGAGAATTGGAGTAATTTTACTCAATTGTCCATTAAAGATATACAGGCTCTGCTTCTTAATTCCTCCTTTAACATTTCCAGTATGAATCCCAGGGGTTGGCTGCTTTGGCACCGTAGTGCTGATTCTTGCCAAAAAAGGTTTTTGAATATATCTGACGGTTTTAAGACTGTTAGATCTGATCCCCGGTTTGATTTGAGTCATACTGTCACCTCTTACTCTGTGGGCAAGCTGTGTAAAGCTTGGCTGAAACATTCAACTTTACCTGCGGTTAAGTATCACCTTTCCAAACTGAATGCAGACGTGGATTTGAATGATTTCATTAAAGGCCCAGCTAGTGGCAGGTCGAAAAGGTGGTTATATGGGGTTTACAATGAAATTTGGAAACTCTCACAGATTGAGGCCGCTTCACGCCTTAGGGCTATTGATCAGGCGAATCTTGAGAAAGTGCTTGCAGTTGTTGACAATAGCATTAACGTGCTTTCCTCTAGAATTTACACATTAGATAATATTGTGTCGTCTGTTGTTGATATTGTGCATGATGAAGTGTCAGTATTATACCATGGTCAAAATCAATTACGGTCAATCATGCAGTTTGCATGGACACTTCAGACTCTGAAAATGGGTAAAGTTCCCTGGGGATACATGAACGTTTCCTCTTTATTTTCCCCGTTTAATTTGACAGACAAACAACGCTTGCTTTCAATGCGTGATGCTTCCTTTTCTATGCTCCATATTGAAAGATTGGAGTCGTTCCCTTTTTCTGTGGCAGAAGCCACTGCTGCTACGTGGCTTATCCACGGTTTAATAACACTGCCTTTTGCTTTATATAAGTTTTCAAATTGTATGAAATATGTGCCAATAGGTCGTTTTGAACCCTTAGGTAGCGGTTTTCTTCATGAGGTCTGGTCACTCCCATACACATACAGATGTTTCAAGGATGAACAAGAAGTTTATCTAACAGGGGATGAGTGTACTGAGACGCCAGATCATTCTTTAATGTGCAGACACATACAGTTACACGGTTCATGTAACAAGGACCGACCGAATATGGCTTGCGTTTTACAGGGCACGCCAGTTCCTGCTATCATCCCCACGTTTAAATTGTTAGAGAATGGTAGTTATTTAATGCTCAATAATGAAAACTGTTGTGGTTTAATTAAAGGTATAGCTTTCATAGTAACGGTTAGTGAGCGAGTTATTTGCTGCAGAAATGTTCTTTATCCTCCCACACGTGAACATAGGGAGTCTTTCATTTGGCCACAGATACCGACCTTGGGAGCAGAATTCAGCGGCATGGCTAGAATAAGAGCTCTATTGTCCCAGAAAGAGGTGGCCTTGAGCTCGGCCCGTGAAACTTTCGTGCTTCACATTGCTAACACCCGTACGGAGGTTCAGGCTCTTTTAAATACTGATTTGCCTTTGCATTTCGGAGCCATGGTCCGTTCTATCTTTAACGCATCCTCCACAACGGGCCTAGCACATTTTTTTAAAGTTGTTAGCGGTGGTCTCGTGACTTCCTTTGAGAAGATTTTTGGAGTCATCCCTGCCTTCTTCCATTCTATTTTTTCATCCTTATTTGGAGGGTTCCCGTTTTTACTTGCATTAGCGGCTGGCGCATTGGTGGTTTTCTGCCTTTTTAAATATGGATGCCCTTCCTGTGCAAGACCACGCTCGGCTGCTACTGACGCGGTTTCGCAACCGCATGCTTGATTATTATGGCACACTGCCGTTGGCGACTCTAAGCACGGCGTTTGGATTATCTTTTCGGTTCTCCTATTTCACCTGTGTCCAGCCTGTATTTCGCTGCCTGACCTGTGATTTCCTTTGGGCCATTGATTTGTGTCTCTGCGGACCAATATCTTCTGACGTCGATTTTGATCAACTGATGAGTCCTATCATTGCTCACGAGTTGGTTTGTTCTGACGAAAGGATTATGGCCTTGGCGGTGGCACATGGACTAATGGGTCCCTGGGATGTGTTGTCGGCAGCGCAAAATTTCTTGGAACAAAGTTTTCTTGAAAACCCACCGAGCTGTCCTCTGATGGTTATAGAGGATCCGGTGCTGGAAGATCACGTATGTTCCTTTCATCTTTTAAATTGGATGGCTGAACTGTTTTCGGATGAGGACAGTGACTTCCTCCTGGAGGCTGTTGCAGCTTACTTTTCATATACAGTCTTTTCATAGACACTGCCTCAAATTGACATGCTGATTGATAGCATTTCCTTGATTTTATTGACTTTTGGTCAAGACATTTTATTTTTGCTTGCCTATTGGCTTGAGCCACATTATACTTGTGGGCTATTTTTTAGCATTAGTTTTTATAATTGAATTTTTATTCATGCTCGTTTATAATTGGATTCTGCTCTCATGTGATGGCACTTCTGTTATCTTATTTAGTCCGTTCTCGGATCATGGGGGGGGTGTTGTATAGCTCCTATATATCCTTATATCGTGTTAAGTTAGCATAGGTACATTTGAGATTTAAACGCCATTTTTCCTTTCTTGCAACTTCTGCACACGACCCTTAATTGTTGACTTAGCTTTCAACCTAGTGGTTTGCCGTGGTGTATGTGAGAATAATATGTTATTGCTCTGATATCAGTTTTGTTTAATAAACCATGTCTGCACGGAGAGTGCTGAAGTTTCAGGAGCAACACGATATGGAATTGTTATGAGGTCTGATCTCCACGCCTTCATAGTCATAACACAAGTGCAGCCTTTGCCAACTTGGGCTTGAGGCGGGATTGATATTGCTTTGCACGAGAATTGTTAACACACTTGATGCGGTGCACATGCAGAGAGAGCTGGTGTATGCTGATGTTATTCCTTCATGCTAGGACACTAAGGTATGGGCCCGCCCTAAAACAACCCAAAGAGACCTTCTTAGCTAATAATATAATATATGTGTTAGGGAGGGTGAGATATAAGTGTTGTTAACTCTTATTCATTACAGCATGTTAACATGCTGTCACCATTCGCTTTTTATGTCTTAGTAACTATGCTGATAATTTTGATACTGATAATAAGTATACTTGTATTATCTAAGATACTGCGCCTGAGAAGACGGCATTAGTAAATAAACATTTCAAATGCACATGTGTCTTCTTTACTCCATGTTCTGGTTTGTAATGATAATATAACAAAAGAGTGTTCATGAGTCCCACGTACCCTGAGGTACTGTAAGTTCATGTTCTGGTTTGTCTAAACATTGGGAGTTTGATATGTCCAATGAGACACTGTAGCTAGCTCGGTAAGGGGTGAGTTGGTTGCTAAGGTAAGTTTTGGGACACCCTAATTTGCCGAGGTTCCACTCCTCTGTGCACAGTTCTGTGTGAGTACAGAAACCCTGCAACAACCCCTGATGTCAAACAGGTTCCAACCTTACTACTTGGGCAGTCAGATTGCCGTTGCACCTACGCAACTGCCAGGCAGCAGAGATCCCTGGCGGTGGCGCAGTGGTCTTGAGGCCACAATATGCCTGGCGGGACAGCATATTACGAGGTTCCTCTCTGCCACTGTTTTCATAGCTGTTTCCATTCCATGAAAACCGTAGCTGATAGGAAACAAAGGGGAGCCCCTACAAAGTCCCCTTGTGAGTCAGGGTCATGGGATGCCTGCAAGGGGGAACATGTTGTGCCCCCTTGTGTGCATGCACCCCATTACCTGCATGGAATGGACTGCACCAGTTCATGTCATGCAGTTCATGTCTTTAACATTCACATTGCAGTGGCTATTTCATAGGCACCGCCAAAGAACCACCAGCCAGTGACAAAACCGCCAAACTCATAATCAGGCCCAAGGTATACAAATCTGACCAAGAAAGGCATGCAAAAACTTTTTTCCACTGACATCCTTTAGGATAATAATAATAATTTTTAAAAAAAACTTAAGAGTTGTGAATGAATTAAAAGATCCTGCAGCAACACCTAAACTCCTCCTCAGCTTAGAGCTGTATAAGGACTTAACAACTTTTTTTATCTCTTAAGTTGAGAACATTAGATCTTCTCTTTCTAGTGAGGTGTATAATCCCCAACCATTTAACAACAACTTTGTCATTTATATAGCAGACTAAATGAGCACCATCTCTTCTATCAAACTTGGTTATTGCTGGACAATGTCTGATGTTAAACTCAATTTTGTGATCGCTTCTCCTCTTTGTAAGATCATCCAGTATCTTGAGCTCAGCCAGCTCCATTCAATTTTAAGCATGCCGCAGAGACACCTCTTCTCATGAAAGCAGGATAATACCAAGTCCATTCTGGCAACATTCACCCCTTTTGCGCTGCTTACATCTACTACAAACCTTCTGGATAAGAAAGCTGGCAAACAATGCTGTACTTTCCTTCAGTGTAGCAATATCCTGGATGGTGCTCAGTCAGACTTTCATACAGGTTGCAGCATGAATGCCATTTTAATGGTTGTGATGGATGACCTTATTCTAGCTGCTGACATTGACACTGTTACTGTCCTGAAGACAATAGATTTGTCAACTATATTTGACAACAGCCTGAAGAACACCTAGTTCAATAATGTTTTGTTGATTGAACTCAAATGTAACTTTTGCCTCCCTTCATTTGTAAAGCTTTCTCTATTCCTTGTTCTTCACTGTTGGTGTTACGTGCAGGATGTGACTCACTGTGGCCTTCCTGTTTGGTTGCATTGGTTAGCATCTGAGCATACCCTTGCTCCATTCTCCTGGTGGTAGCAAACCTTTTGAGCAGGCCCAGTTGCAGCAATGTTAACATTACTTTGAAGCTTGTTCTTCTGGGGCACAGTGTTGAGAAATTTTTGCCTGGTCTCTCTGTTTTAAGCACGTAAGCACGTAATTCAGTGTGTTAATATAAAAAAATGTTTAAACAATCTCTAGTTCAACAGATTTGTAGTTTCATAATAATAAGTGGTGTGGTTGCTGTAATCATTTACCTTCAAACTGTTGACCTCATAAGGATGAAAGGTTCAACAGACATAAGAGAATCTTGCAAAAGGCATATTTACCTCCTGAGTGACTCTGCTACCATAATTTCTTCACAGCTGTATGACACACCATTGAGCACCATTGAGCACAAACATATATTTGAATCTTGCAAAAGGCAGATTTACCTCCTGAGCGACTCTGCTACCATAATTTCTTCACAGCTGTATTACAAACTATTGAGCACAAACATATATTTGAAAAAAAAATGAGAAACAAAATATAACCTTTACATACATAAAATGAAAAGGCCAAAATATTGTTGCACAAACTACAGCTATTCATAGGTATATGTTTTTAATCATAGTTAACAGAAATATATATATAATCACTAAAAAAAACTAAAATAAACATAGGTTTCAGGGACGTTATAGTTAGTGGGACATTTGACTCATATTAAACCAGAGAATTTCGCATGTTATAGTTAGTTGAGCTAACTATAACTCACGCGCCCGTAATGCACTGCTGATGATGTCATATATTACATCACTCATGACATGGTCAGTGACATCACTGATGATATCTCAAATGACATTAAGGACTTGCTGCACCGCACTCTTTCTCGTGGACCCCAGCGTCCTAGACACATGGGTGACGGGAGGTAAACAGTGAGGGCTGAGTGCAGTAGGGTGACGCTCTGTCTCCTCCTCCCTCAGTTCTTTTGACTCTCCCGTCCCTTCTCCCTTCCACCCACTTCTTCTCTGTCCCATTCTCACTATCTTCCTTTCATTCTCACTACCTTTCTTTTTCTCTTAGACATGGCATACATACTTATGTTTCTTTTTTGTCTTGCAGGTTTTGTACGCTGCTTCCGGAGAAGTCCCACCCACTTATTTCAAGTTACACTGTTGTATCTTCTAATAAACTTGTGTTTCCATTCCTTTGTGTTGTTTTAATAAAGGTTATTTTTTTTACCAATAAATAAGTGAGTGTATAGTTCTTCTTTTTCTGACAACACTTGTTGGCTGTTTATAGGAGGTTATGAGGGAAAACATTTGTAATTTTGCGGTGCACCTACCAAATATAAACCAACAGACTATTACATAAATGAAGCCTGTGTAATTCTACAACTATAAGGGTTCGATGCGTGTATCACTTTATAACACCATGAGTACTGCCCCTGTGATTACAGAACCAATAAGGCACTGCCTAGGACCACCGAGGCTTCAGGGACTGGCGAGGCCCACCCTGCATTTCTAAGTAAAGCCCCAGAGGGTGTCGATCCCGGACTACAGTTGGCCTCAAAGCCCCCCAAACAATTAGTAAACAATACCCGGGGACGTAGAGATCCCCTAGGCTGCGAAAGGTCTCTGTGCCCTCCCGCGCCTAATTTACATGTGAGATTAAGGTCCCCAGTGCTTCAATATAATAATAGAATTGGCCCCGGAATATTTACCACCAGCGAGCTCATTTAAATGAACGGTAGAGAACCCGCTTCATTTTTTTCTCTACATTTTCACCATCCGGATCCACTCTATTAAAGCGATACAAGGTTTTCCTCCTCTCGCTTCAACGAGGCAAACAAGGATTTGCTATCACAGGGTAGAAGCCATGCACCCGCCCTGTAATGACAAACATAAATGTCCCACGAATGCACACCCTGGGACATTGTATAAGCTGCGCCTGGGAGGTGGTGCTCCCTAGGACCATGATGCATTGGTTACTGTATAACTACAGAATTAGTATAAACCCATACTAACACTACTTGCACACGTGTAGTACAGCAACCAAAGTGTACTGAAAAGGCAGCGGAAGCCCAAAATCTAAAAATATAAATCCTACCAGAGTTCGGATGACATAGTTCAATGAGCCGAAGACCCTGGGATGAATAGAAACAGCTTCACGAAAAAAACAGATTTTTAGCACAACGCAAGCAAACTCGAAATATTGGTGAGTGCTGCCTTCTTTTTACCTTCTCCCGCTCGTCGCCAGCTTTATGTACTGAAGAGGCAGACAGCAGTGGATTCTATAAGTAAATTTATTGCAGGAAAACAAGACTGCTTAAACAGCCACCAACAAGAGCAGACAGCAAGGCAACCGTCTTCTCCAGCACCGTGTACAAACTCCCCAAGGTTCCCCTCATGACAGCCCTACATTCTAACATTACATACTTACATTCCACTAGCATTACATACTAACATTCCACTATGACTTAAACTAGAATACTAGCACATGACTTTACAGCAATGAGCTCATGGTTTTATCCATGAGTTTTCGAGGCTGGTAGGGGTGAGTAGTTTGCTTCCCACTCTCTGTATTGTATAAATGCAAACTAACACTACATCCACAGGTATGCTGGCAGCGCCCAGAGCACATCACTTTACAGCAATGAGCTCACGATTTAGGCTCATGGTTTAATCCCCGAGTCTACAGACCTCTAGGGGTGAGTAGTTCGCTTCCCACTCCCTGTATAGTATAAACACATACTAACACTACTTACACAGTTATACTACAGCGGCAGTATGCTATTGCGCCCAGAGCCCATCACTTTACAGCAATCAGCTTGGTTTGATCCCCGTGTTTTCACACCGGTAGGCGAGAGTGCTTCACTTCCGGTATAGTATAAACGCATGGTAGCGGTCAGTAGTTTGCTTCCCACTCCCTGTGCGGTATAAACACCTACTAACACTACTTGCACACGTATGCTACAAAGACCAGAGTGTTGTAGACGAATCTAGGACTCTAGTTAAATATTCCCGATTCATGCCCTTATGTGGTTATATAAAATCATATCCTTATATAGGCATAAGAATCATACCCATATTAAGACATAGCCAATTCAGTCCAAATACGGCAAGGCTACTCCCATAGACTTCTAGAAAGCACAACGTGTTCTTAAACAAACCAAGCCTCCAGCAGCCCAGGAATTCCCCCTGCTTCTGTATTGATTTGTCCTAGAACTCCCAGAGTCCTGAAAGTACTGCGAGTTCTTAGTGACGTCTTATGTCCAACCTTACGTCAAACTCGGCACCTTCCAGGTATAAATATACCAGCATATGCCCTAGTAAAACACACAGTGGTTTGGAGCAGATCGACTATCTACTTGCCCGACGCCCTGCTGTAGCAAGTGCCGAAGGAAGCCGACCCTCCCGCTGACGCACTGAGAGAGACGCTGTCTTTTCTCCTGCCGAGAAATCCAGCTCCAGTGTTTCCCTGTCACCCTTGCGGGTTGCTGGGAGATCGAGTCCTGAGAGAGAGATACAAGACCTCCTTCATTCTATAACCGAGGTACGGAGCTGATTAGACCCTTAGAGAATTCTTGATTTAGATTCTTGGCAGAAACTATCTTAACTCAAACTACATCTCACTTACTCCTTCCCTGTACTAGGCTTAGGTTAGGTACACCGGGGTAGGCGTATCTTAGAAGCACCAGTTGAGTACGTTTAGTCATTATTTTATCATTGTATGTATTTTATCCATTTTAAACACCGTATGGCTTAGAAACCATACTATGCTTTTACAGTACTATTTTATAAAACTCCTTTTACTGTACGCACTTTACTTTATGACAAGTATTGCGATTGTAGCAATTCACTTCTCTTGCATGAGAAAGAAGACTGCTCAATAAATAACCTCTTTTATTGAAAACGCCCGTCTCTCTGTTTCTCTACACTTCTGGTGAAACTAAGCATGCACGATTGACTGAGTAAAATAGCTATCTATTGTTTCCGCGACTCTGGAGGTATACTCCTTATTCTTGAGGGAGCAAAGTTGTCATGTTTATGCGGTTGTCAGAAACTAATCCCTTCTTGTGCATTCGAGAAAGTTTCTAGTGACCTCTGAGCTAGCTGGCATTCATAATTAAGTCTAACATATTCAATAGAGACCTAGTCGACCTAAGTCCTACGTCTAAACTATCGTTTATGTTATTCCAATGCGCAGAGCCTATTGGGAATATAAGAACTACACTACATGGCACCCAACGTTTGGTAAGGCGATAATTTAACGCTAGATACTAGAGTAACTCAGTCGTGCTTTTCACACAGACCCCTTTTTCCCGTAAAAACTCCAATAGACGTCTGGAGTGGGTGAAAGGTTAATATCCGCCAAAACTAAGTTGGAGGAGAATCCTATGAATTCGTTTTTGGTTTAGTCAACGTTGAAGGATACAGTGTTCCAAAATATTGTGCACCTAATCTTTGTTTCCTTGAAACTTGCTCTGCAAACTTTCTGTCAGCAAAAATGTCGGAAAGTGACGACGAAAGGGAAAGAGCTAGAATAGCAGCTCAAGCAGTCTTAGATGACACAGCTCTCCAAAATGACCCGGAGGCAATAATCATCCCGGTAAATGTAAGAAAGAGTATCATCAAGAGGTGGTACAGTCATATTTGTGGTAGAGGCACATGAAGATTGGCAGACAGAGGTATTCTATTCATGGATTACTTTTCCAGCAGCAAATGCTGTGACACACGAGTTCCACTACTACAAAGCAGAGGAACCTCCAGCGGAATACGTTCCTTTCGAGGACGTTGAAATTCCACTAACTCACCAAGAGCATCAGCTCTGATTTCATGGCGCCCTAAAACATCAAAATCACATTACCAGGCTCGGTCCACTAGGGAGACCAGGAGCCACATGACCGGTTCTAGCCAGCTATACACCACATCCTGACATTGAAGAAATGTCAGACAGAGAACTTTCAGTTCAGCTAAAACAATTAATTAAAATACATAGACAATTGGTCCAATATGTCATGCGGACTTTAACAGTCCAACCAACAATAAAAATTCCACAGCACACCCTTCACCAGGGGAACACAAATAAAATGACACCACAGACTACACAATCAGTCATTGGCAAATTACCCGCAAAACGGGAACAAATTTCGTTCTGGTTAGCTCAAAAAATGACTCAAATAGAGGCAGTATTTCCTGATAGTACACCTCATGAAAAACACAGAATTCTGACAATCTGTCTACCAATGGGGATCGCACCACATATGGAGGACTGTGACACTTGGGGAACAGTCTATGGCGGTTATACCAGACGTACTAAGACAGATTCAAAATGAATACGGTCCAGAGCCGGCTTTAAATCTAGGTATGAAATTACTGAAAGACTTTAAGCAAGTCTCGGCTATCCTACTAGCCAACATAAAAGGAGAAGCAGCATCTGTGGCGATCCGCCAAAAATTAAAAGAAACAAAAATAACAGACCAACCTTTTGAACTTGCCAGAATAATTGAAAAGTGCTATGAAGAATTAGGTAGAGATAGTTTGGGTGGGAAACCCCTAAAACCACAACTAACTGAAAATCCTGAAAAAACCTTTATTAAGAATAATCTCATTACTCCAAAAAAGAAGTGGGAGGGTAATAAACAAATTACTCCCAGAGAAAAACAGTTTCAGTTCAGAGGAAGGTCTCCCCAACGGAGAAATAGATCTCCAGGACGAGGGGACAGGTCTCCACAACGGGAACCCTCTGAAAAAAGATGCAACCTCAGAAATAGGGACACTTTAAGAAAACCTGACAGATTTCAAGATAATGATACACGTCCCTCTCAATCTTTTCAGACTTCCTCACAGAAATTGGAAAGAAGAGGACAGTCAGAACATAAAGAAGAGCGTGTCAAGTCCAAAGGCAAGGAACCTGCTCATCAAAGTAAAAAATTACAATTTCCCAAAAAGAAGGTAGCTAGTATTAAAATAAAACATGCCGAGGATTCTGAGGACACAACTCAAGAACGGAGAATGGGCCCAGAAAATGCTAGACAGCGCAGCAGAAGTGACCATAGCTCGCAAGATCCTGATGAATCTTCTGGAGACAGTGGACACGAATGAATACATTCAGGTGGAAACTGCAGACACCAGAGTTAGTATACCCCATAAATTATATGAAATAACATTACGTATAGAAGGGGACAAAACTAGGAAAATAAGAGGTCTCTTTTGGGAGAAGCTATCTAAAGGCTATGATATCCTTCTAGCAGAGAAAGACTGGCCACCAGAGTTTGTCAGGGAGTGCCCACATGGCGAAGAAATGATTATGCCTGCCTTCTCAAATCACATTCCAATTCATAAAAAATACACATATGCTAGAAAATGGGCAGTGGCCCAAGCCCCTGCATTATATAAAAATCATGTAGGATGGGATGAGGATTCTCCTCACCATAAAATTCAGTTAAAAAATCAGCCTACTGCACAGAGGCAGTATCCTGTTAAGCAAGAAGCTAAAAAACAAGTCAGGGAGATCTTAGATCAACTTGAATACCAGGGGGTGATTGAAACATGCACCTCACAAATGAACAACCCTTTGTTTCATGTATCCAAACCAGACGATTCATATCGTCTAGTTTTGGACTACAGACACCTAAACTCTTGTTGCAAAACATTTGCAGTACAAAACTCACACAGTGCAGCACTAATGAATAACATCGTGTGCAAAAAATATAAAACAACATTAGATACTTCAAATGGTTTCTTCTGTCAAAACATTTCACCAGAAAGCAGGTTTTTGACGGCTTTCTCCAGTATGGGGGCCCAGAGCAATTTTGTCGTCTCCCCCAGGGATTCAAGAACAGCCCAGGATTATTTTCAGCCAGGGTAACAGAATTACTACAAATATATGATGAAGAGGCATTATCTTATGTCAATGACATCTATCTTACAGACGATAACCTGGAGACACACTTGAAAAGAGTGAACACCATTATACTTGGGTTCGCATCTGAAGGGTACAAATTTAAATTTAAACAATCACGAATTGCCCACCTCACTGTCCTATTTTTAGGATATGAGTTATCAAGTAAATGCAAGAGCCTAGCAGACAACTTCTTAGAGAAGTGTGCAGTACTCCAAGCTCCAAATCGCTGAAAAACTTACGATCAATTCTAGGTTTCCTGAATTTCGGAAGGACTTACATTCCAAACTACACAGAGAGGGTTAAACCCCTCTACGAATTAATAAAACCTGATTTCAAACCAATTAATTGGACACAGAAACACACAAAATTTTTACGATCAATACAAACAGACATGTGAACTAAAACAAAACTGCAAACACGCGCAAACGAACGTAACCTTGTAATCTGAGTCATCCCAGGAAGATGCAGATTTACGTACCTGACCTCTAATGAGGGAGAAACGGTACCAATAGCCTATAAATCACACTTGTACACCCAAGCTGAAATGAAATTCAGTTCTACTGAAAAAATTCTGACTGCGGTCCAAACCGCTGTAGCAAAAGAAAGAGCCCTCGCACAAGGTAAACGTATAATAATCGTTACACCAGTACCTGCCCTAGAGGCAGTAACAAGAGCCAACATTCCGAATGCTAAAGCTTTACATCCGAAATGGATACAATGGGTTAATTCTCTTGCTGCATCAGACGTAGTATACGAATTTGATCCTAACTTAAAAATGCAAGAGTTTCTATAATACGAATATGAATGTCCTCTGCCGACTGAGATCATGCCTCTGGAACATTACGGCTGTATAATATATACAGGCAGTTCAGCACAACCCGCAGTTGGGGGTAAACAAGCATATAGTACTGCGTGCGCGATTGTTAAAGGTCGTTGGCATGAAGGAAAATTTAGACCCCTGGTCACTAAAACTCAATCACGCGGAGACTGTACAGCTCAGCGAGCTGAACTACAGGCTTTTAAGATGGCGCTTGAAAATACCGATCGCGAATTCCCTACACTAATAGTGTGCGATTCATATTATTGCATCCAGTCTTACAATGAATACTTGCAGAACTGCGTTCAAAACGGTTTCAAAGATGCAAAAGGTGGCACAATCAAGCATAAAATGCTTTGGGAACAAGTAGTTCTTTTACAGAAAGAACTACAAAAGACTCACGTGATTCATACACTGAGTCATCAACGTGATGCCGGTCACGTTGCAGGGAATTCATTGGCTGATGAGGCCGCGAAGGCAGCTGTGCAAACGGATTCCGTAGCTGCCATTACCCGGTCAAAAACAAAAATAGACAGCGAGATAATGCAAGCTGTCGATGCTTCAGTAAAAAACTGTGGTAAGACACTCCCGAAAGGCTTTCCAGTAAAGTACTCATACAAAACTGATGCAAATAATGTTGCTACTTATCTAGGGGTCAAACTCACTGCAAATATTGAGAAGATCGTCCCTTTAAATTACGACCCCCTATTCAAAGATATCGACTCCATGCTTAAAAAATGGAACAAAATACCCCTTAGCCTGATTGGACGTATTAATATAATAAAGATGAAGATAGTCCCGAAAATATTATACTTATTTAGATCTATCCCACTGCAACTTAATAAATCATACATTAAGAAAATAGAAAGTATCTGCAGTAGATACATTTGGGGATACAAAAAAGCCCGTCGGTCAATGACGATACTGAAATCACCTGTCGATAAAGGGGGATTAAATTTCCCGGATTTAAAAATGTACTTTCTTGCGACTTTTATTCAACGCATACGTAGCCTTTTGGCTAGTGAGGTCTCCACATTCTATCACCAATTTATGCTAGGCTCACATAGCAATAAGTTTCTATTCAGGGTACACGATCCAAATTACTATAAGAGAGTCAAATTCAAGACCGCGAGAGCCATTAAAAGAGTTTGGGACCAAATTATGGACATTGAAAAAATGTCCTTCTACAATGCTGAACTCCCAATATGGGGAAACCCTGGGCTGCCAACCATCTTTGCAGATAGTGCTTGCACCTTATGGATAGATCAGAACATCAACAAGCTAGGGGATCTTTATGGCCCTGATGGCCTTCTAAGTTTTAATGCTCTAAAAGCACTATATAACATCAATGAGACAACATATTTTAAATATATTCAGATACAAAATTTCTTAACTAATCACAAGAAAATTGAGAATGTTGAACATTCAGATATCTTACAATTTATTTTCTCTAATCAGACCAAAGCGATTATTAGTAAGAGCTATATCATCCTTAATAAAGGTCAAGCTGGAGATTGCGAGAAAATGGCAGATAAATGGACCACTAGGCTAGGAATCAACATCTATCCCAACCAGATTGAAAGCTCACTAAAACAAATAAATCGAGTTGTCCAGTCATCAAACTTGAGGCTACAACATTATAGGCTTGCGAGATTTCTTATTGGGACCTCGCAAACAGCGTCAAAAATGTTTCACATACGCCAGTATATAGGCTGCTTGCAACGAAGCTTGGAAAGTAACACAAATTGAAACTGCTGAAAACATACGAGAAATTGATCGTATTAATTTAGAAAAAACACTGTCTGTAGTGGACAATGGGTTAATGACTCTGTCCTCCAGAATTTATTCACTGGACAGTATTGTATCATCTGCTATTGATATAATAGCACAGGATATGCTAATGTTACAACATGGCCAGTCCCAATTACGTTCTATTGTACAGTTAGGCTGGACGTTACAAAATCTCCGTTTAGGCTACGTGCCATGGCGTCTAATCAACACAACGTCATTGTTTTCTGTCTTTAACCTTACAGATAAACAAATCTCTTTGGCACAAAGAGGAGCAGACTATACGGTGCTGAGCATTGAAAAACTAAAAAGATTACCATTGACAATCTCCGAAAAAAATGTCATTGTATGGATAATACATGGCACCATTACAATTCCGATAACGACTTTTCAGTTTCAATATTGACAAAAGCACATACCAGCGGGCCTGTATGAAAGGTTGGGTAAAGGGTACATCAAGTCAACCTGGAATTTACCTTACACACATAGATGTTGGAGTGGGGGGAAAAAGAGGTATTTCTTAGTGGTAACAACTGTAAAAGTTCACTGAGCCGTACACTTCTGTGTCAAGGAATTAACTTGCATGGAGCCTGCGAAGGTTCATCAAATAACCTTTCATGCCACCTGCACGGCCCCCCTGCTACACAAATAGAACCTTTTTTCAGACAACTTTCCAACGGCAGTTACGTTATGTTAAGTGACCGCAGCTGTTGTGGCATGGTGCCAGGAACGTGAGAGAACAACATGAAAGGGGTGTTCCCAAATAGAACAGATCAAAGTTTAATAAATATTAACAGAATACCCACCAATTCACAAAAAGAGAAAATATATTCAAAAAAAGTTTTTAATTTTCATTTTGACAATCAACACGATTTTTTTGGGATAATAAATAAAGTGATTCCATTTGAACAATGCATAACATTTGGAAAAAATATACGTAATCAGAAACATACAAAAACAGTCTAAAAACTAGGACACGCAAAAACACTTCAAAACGGACAGAAGAATAAATCCACTCATACATCAAAACATACCTTTTATACAATCAAATTCATACTCAGACATTCACATCCATATCACTACACACAAGGACAAGAAAAGCGCCGACGCGCGTTTCGGACAAGTGCCAATGAAGGCTTCCTTCATCAGGGCGCACTTCAAATATTGTACAGACAAAAGGAGTAGATATTGTCTGTGACACGGTCCTGACAAGCGGTCCTAGTAGCAGCAAGGCTGTGTGTGGGTATTCTGTGGGCAAAAAGGAAAAATTAAGGACAATTCGGGAGAGAAAATAATTTGTTTCAATAATTAAAACAAGTACTGGCCTAAGACTAGAGTCAGCAAGACCAAAGGGTTTCAATCAGTCAGGGACATGCACACCAATGAAGATAAACTCTCCTTATATCCCCAAAGTTTATAAACACCAGAAAGGTCTATTCAAGGATTAAAGAGAAGTGTGTCAAAAATATCAGAATATACATAAGTGGGAAAAAAGAAATTAGAGGAAAAGACATAAGTCGGTTGCCCAAAAATTGGTACACCTGTCACCAGAGACCAAGTTTCAAGTAATGGAAACCTACCTAAAAACCCAGTAATAACGAGGCCCCTTAAATATGTGGCTCACAATCCAAGGGTTTCATCGGTCATGAATAGCGCATATTAGAAAAGGTCCACAAGGGATCCAAATGTACGAGGGCACCAGGAATAAAAGCAGTACAAAGAAATAAATTCCAAGTATCTAATAGGAATATAAAAATAAAAACAGGGGTAACACATCTAAACATCTGGAAAAATGACAGCACAAAGTGAAGTAATTATGGTTTAAGGAAGGGCAGAACTACCTCAAAACGAATATCAAGCAATGATGCAGTAAAGTTAGTAGCACCGGGGCCGCCAGTGAAAAACGACCTATGAAGCAATAAAAAGCCGTAATGAGCTACACAACTCATGAAGAGGTCGTGACTCTAACACTAAGCAGAGTTGATCAAAAACGAACTGAAACCTACCTTAAAACAACAGAATTGAGCCATCCTTTGAATGAGGTGAGACGAACACCAAGGATTTCGTGATCTGGCACAGCTTCAATCCCGGGGAATAAGGGGCCTAAAGGGACAAAAACGCAAAGGGATTCTAAGTAAAAATACAGAGTGAAAATAATAAGGGAAAGGTTGCATGAATAGACGGATCGAGGGGATGGAGTACACGGGGCCCGCCAGAGGAGAATACAGGATCCGATCACACTAACCTGAAAAGCGGCCCGGCAGAGCACGTAAAAATGGTGTCCAGGGTCGAAGGAACCGGGAGACTCCTTCACCTGCCTGTGATACGGTAGGTCGGTAGGGAGAGGCGGAAGGGGAGTGGAGTTATATACAAGTGCTCAAGGGGAAATGCAGTGCACCTGGGTGCAGTCAAAATAGAAGAGGGACTACCGCGATGACGCAGGGAAATGAAAATAGACGAAGGGAACAACTCCGACGTGGGAGACAATGAAAGCAGACTATCTGAACCAGTTAAATTGAAGGTATACATGTAAATAGACCACACGGCAAGGTCCACGACATCAGACACTGAGGGTGGGGCAGACAAAAAAATGAATGATGATAATTCAAGAAAAAAAGGGATAAGAAAACAAAAAAATGAAAAAACAAGAATGAAAAAATAACCACAAAACCCAATTATAAACACAATAAGGAAACAAAGGAAATAAATAAGAATCAACTAGAACTGTACAAGGAAGCAATAAAGTACACTAAGGAGACCCAGAACACTCTAACTTAAACAACGATTCTCTCCAGAATAGGTATCGAACAGAAAAAGAGGTATTTCTTAGTGGTAACAACTGTAAAAGTTCACTGAGCCGTACACTTCTGTGTCAAGGAATTAACTTGCATGGAGCCTGCGAAGGTTCATCAAATAACCTTTCATGCCACCTGCACGGCCCCCCTGCTACACAAATAGAACCTTTTTTCAGACAACTTTCCAACGGCAGTTACGTTATGTTAAGTGACCGCAGCTGTTGTGGCATGGTGCCAGGAACGGCCTACCTCATCAGTGTTACATCCAGGGTCACTTGCTGTATGCAAGTATTGTATCCAAACAGCAAACCAGACAAGGAGGCAACGATATGGCCTTCTCTGAATATCTCTTCTATTCAAATTGATACTTTAAGCAGTATGAAGTCCATTCTTTTACAAACAACTGTGCCTTTAACCTCGTCTAAAGAAACGTATGATCTGCAAGTCGCAAGGACAGGAGCAGAGATACATGCTTTGTTATCAACAAATTGCCCCGTACATTACGTAGAAATGTTAAGTCAAATCTTAAACATGTCTGATACCAGTGGCATCGCACATGTATTTAAGACAATTTTTTCGGGACTGTTAGCACCCTTTGAAGCAGTCCTGAGCATTTTCCCGAATTTTGTGCACTCTGTGTTCGGCGGCCTGCCTCTCATCTTGGGACTCGTAGCAGGAATCTTATTTTTGTTCCTTCTGCTCTGATATGGCAAGTCCAGTCACAGACAAAACTCAGGCTATAATGGAAGAAACGCTCCTAGCAATGCGATACCGAGATCGGATTACTAAAGTCCTCGGCTTGGCTCGGCTAAGAGATCTGAATACTACCTGGTTTCTTTCATTCAGACCAATCTGGCAAGATTGCATCCTACCTGTTCTACGATGCCTGCTCTGTGGAGAAGAATGCGTGTTAGACGTCTGTCTCACACTCCCATCAGCAGTACCTATGGGTATCGATACTTTGCTTGGTTCGGTAACGGCTCATGCAACGTGTTGTCCCCAGCGGCGACCTATTCTGATGACGGCATTAGTTGAGACCTCACCATTACGATTAGAAGGCGGTGAGGTACGAGATTAAAGCGGCACACAGGTACAACCTTCTGTGACCATTGCTGATCTAGACACCGATGACGGCAATGCATCTCACATATGCCCTATTTCTACTTTTTCAGACATGGTCCAACTTTCACCTACTGTTGTAGACAAATTCTTTGCCAGCCTATCTGAGTTAATGTTCTCTCCAAACAACGAGAATGACTTTTGAAAACACGAGCACACAGCGTTCCCTGAACTCTAAATTCGGCCTTCAATTTTGATAAACAGAACTTCAAAAAAACTATTGGAACTATTTTTTCCCTGAAAGCAAAATTATTTTTTCCCCGTTCCCAAAATATTTACTTTTTTGGCACATGATACTCTGCTTAAAGTAGAACTATTCTTAGAGAACAAGATTTCTATTTTTGAAAACTCTAGAGACAATATTTTGACTTAGCCTCTAGCACATGTACAATCTTGTATCTTGTATAAATATGTGATGAAATGGTCTCGACCCTCTCTTCTGTATTAAGAGCCATTTCATAAATGTAAATTTCGTGATTCATTCAGTCACCATTCCAATGTACAATATATGCATTATATGAATGATACCACTGCTTGAAAATGTACAGTATAATACTCATTTTTCGTGTATATGCCATTTCAAATGCATTTTATGTATTTTGGGGTGGGATGGAAAACACATGCATAGATATGTTTAAAATTGCTTAGTATTTAGTAATGATGGATATTATACGTGGAGTGGTTGTTGTAGACAAATCTAGGACTCTAGTTAAATATTCCCGATTCATACCCTTAAGTAGTTATATCCAATCATATCCTTGTATAGGCATAAGAATCATACCCATATTAAGACATAGCCAATGCGGTCCAAATACGGCAAGGCTACTCCCATAGACTCCTAGAGAGCACAACGTGTTCTTAAACAAACCAAGCCTCCAGCAGCCCGGAAATTCCCCCTGCTTCTGTATTGATTTGTCCTAGAATTCCCGGAGTCCTGAAAGAAGTGCGAGTTCTTAGCGACGTCTTATGTCCAACCTTACGTCAAACTCGGCACCTTCCAGGTATAAATATACCAGCATCTGACCTAGCAAAACACACGGTGGTTTGGAGCAGATCGACTATCTACTTGCACGACGCCCTGCTGTAGCAAGTGCCGAAGGAAGACCTCCTTCATTCTATAACCGAGGTACGGAGCTGATTAGACCCTTAGAGAATTCTTGATTTAGATTCTTGGCAGAAACTATCTTAACTCAAACTACATCTCACTTACTCCTTCCCTGTACTAGGCTTAGGTTAGGTACACCGGGGTAGGCGTGTCTTAGAAGCACCAGTTGTGTACGTTTAGTCATTATTTTATCATTGTATGTTTTTTATCCATTTTAAACACCGTATGGCTTAGAAACCATACTATGCTTTTACAGTACTATTTTATAAAACTCCTTTTACTGTACGCACTTTACTTTATGACAAGTATTGCGATTGTAGCAATTCACTTCTCTTGCATGAGAAAGAAGACTGCTCAATAAATACCCGAGTGTAGCAGCATCTCATCATCATTTCACCCTGAGCAACACCGCACTTTCAGACCAGTAGGAGTGACTACTTTGCTTCGCATTCCCCCACAGAGGTTACATTGCTCGTATCCTCCTCTTTCCTACTCTTTTCGCCCTTTTTCCCCTTACTCGTTTCAGCAAAAATACAAAATGGCAGCCAACACTTCCTAGTTGCAAACGCTTACAGCGCTCGCAACCAATAAGCAGCAAGCTCGTGCTCGTGCTCGTAATGCCCCAGCCAATCAGATGGCAGAATTACCCAAATATCAATGTTTGTACATTTTTATATTTCTTCAAAACTACTGAACAGATTTACACCAAATAAACAAAAGCGTGCTTTCTAGACCAAGACCCTTCTCCCTGCCAAATTTGGGGTAATTCCTTTCACCCGTTCGACCTGTAGCCTTGTCTAAAGTTTCCTATGGAAATTGCATGGAGAAAACACGTTTTGGGACCTCCCTTTTTTCTCGGCTCCCCTTAACGAGTCACCCTTAAACTTTCAACATAGGAGCTGATATGAACAAAGAATTAGTTTGGAAAATTTCATGAAGATTCATCAAATGACGCCAAAGTTATAAGCAAAGCAAGAAATGCTCTTCCTATGGAAACTTGGTCCTAACTATAACTACCTATATATTCCCTGGTTCTGGTGTGTTGCCCTCGGGCATGCTGACCGCCAGAAGGTGCTCGTAGACAGAGCTACCCCGCACACTATGCTAAAATCACAAAATACAACTTCCTTACACTTTAAGATCACCACAGCACTCCGGTGAAGGTTCAGTGACAAGTTTTTAATGCTTACAGAGAAGAATTTTGCATTAACGCATTACGGTGTTCACAGCACCATGGTCACAACTATGATCGTATCCAATCACCAACATTTTAAACCTTACTTGCAAACCAAACATAAACTGTGAAAAGGGACAAGCTTATACAGATTTTCCGCTTTGCCATCTTGTAACTATCAACACTTTAGCACTGTATGTGAGAATTTCATAAACAATGCATCATGGTATTATGGATATCTTCATGTTGTAAGACCCTTATTATTTATATCAAGATTCAAGACATTTCATGGTTATACAGTGCATACTGGTAGTTTTTAGATCACCAAATATACTTTTGTAATAACCATTTGATATTATTCTGTTGCCCTAGCGGGCAACTAAACCATCCTTCTAAGCCCTTAACAAAGTTAGCTAGTACCGCCCTTGTGGGTGCTTTATATTTTCTAGCAGTCAAACAAACATCAAATTTACAGAGCTAACAACATTCATCTTAACCAAATGTAAACTAAAAAATCAAACCAGCACAAACAATTTCCCTTAGACAAATTGATTACCAGCAGGGCTAGATTTTTTACATTTGCCAGGCGTGTTGAAAATATGCACAGACAAAGACAGGGAGAAATCAACAAATTGAGAAAAGAAGTGTCTGTTAGCGACTTCAGCTCTGACACTGGGTCAAAATGGGAAGGAGAAAGACCTGGATACGGCGCTGGAGACAAAATCTGTTCATCTCTACAAGAAGAGTTCTGTTTTCTATGCAACAATCGGCATTTAAACCACAGACCACGGAGGCAGCAACAGCAACAACAAGCATTTGCAATGCAATAGGTCTCGCATTTTAGGAACTTTAACCTATTGGTATTGTAAATGACAATGCCTTTTATTTATGTGTTGTTTTTTAAACACATAAATAAAAGGCATTGTCATTTACAGTGCCAATAGCTCAAAATGTCGCAATAGCAAGACCTATTGCATTGCAAATACTTGTTTTAAATGTTGCATGCAACCGAGGGGGAGGGGGTCGCTCTTTACCTTAAAAATCTACAGTACAAACTTGTGAGACAGTATTCGCTGCAAACTTTCAAGGCAAAAGACTCCATCTCTCAGTTTTGCTCGAAGTAAAAGGAAGGTAACATGAGGACAGGTAGGGTCAGAGTGTCAGGAAAAATTATTTAAATACGAATTATTGATTATTATTACTTCAGGACACTTCCCTTCTCTTATTTGTATACAAGGACACTTCAGCTACAGAGTATCTAAAAAAATAAATCGCAACGACAAGCTAAAAAGTTTTATAATGCTAAAAAGGCGTTGGAGAATTAGGGATGTGGGAAAAAAGCAGGACATTTAAAGGTTGGACATTGTACACGTACCACAAAGCCACAATTGCTTCATCTCTAAAAACATTGACACTATCTCAAGTTATGCAGGTCCAACTTGGAAAACATCACAGATCATCACATGCCAGATGTCACAGAACTTGGAGAAAAATGAGATGAGTGTTGACATTTTAGGCTTGGACAGCGCATTCAGTAGCCTGCGAAGGTCACCAAATAAGTAGAAAGGCAGCATTATAGGCTGGAACAGACATTGTAAAGCAGCATAGGCAGGTGCGACCGTCTCAAGTTCCCTGGAAGGCCATCCCACCCTGACTTATTAAGGCCTAACCCTTCAGCTGGGAGACAGTCATCTGTGAGCAGGCTCAATGCCAGACTCCCAGCACAGACCTTCAGTAGACATAACAGTCTAGGCTCAAAGGAAATCGGGTTGGTTTAAAGGATTGTGTCTGTTACAACAACGAATTGTAAGGTCGAAAATAGGAAAGCATGAAAAACACGGAGAAGGAAGGCAGCACCTCGCAAGAAGAAGAGGACAACGCACAAAACAGATGCTCCAGACATTTTAAACACATTCAGAACTTTACAAGATTATAAAGAATGGAGCGATGCTAACACAGCCAATGTTCAACGTAAAACTTTCTTTACACAGCAAAAGCTATAGAGTTACACAAAGAACAAAAACTTTGCATGTAAGATGACTTAAAAGAAGACGTTTGGTGCATCAATTTTTTTTTCAGAAGATTGGATTTTGACGCATGTGCAGTGCACCGTGGACCACAAGAGTTTAGGTAATTTCTCAAGGCTGGATTTCAGGCCTCAGCCAGGAGCCTAGATAAGTTAAATATTTACCCGACCAAATTTAAGGAATCTCGAGGGTCAACCTCAATTTGGGGCAATAGTTACAAGAATATTGGTATAACCGATGTTGCATTACTCAAGCTACAAGTCAAAATAGTTTGGAGAGTAACAGCCATAATCTTTGAGCACTGCCAAGACCCCTATATAAGCAAGGCAGTAGGGACAGGATGGGGGCACTACGCTGCACATGTGATGCTCTTCCATGGAGGTGAGTTTTTCAGGCCGATAATGCAAGTGAAAGTCTGACTACGGATGCCGAAAGAAAGTCTTATTGTGTTTGTTGTCTGACTCAGAAAGAAGCTAGTTGTTTCTTCACTGAAAGACTTAATGACCCTCCGTAAAAGGGAAAGTCACAGTGACCAAACCCAGCACGCAGGTGCAAGCTGAGCTACCAAATTAATTTAAAACAATCCACTGCCAAGAACTGCCCCACCCTTCAGAAAGTTGTTCAGCCAGAGCCAATCAGGATATGGAGGTTTACATCCCACTCTTTCTCCCGGTGGCACAGGAACTGGGCTTGGGAAAGTATTACCACCAAAGACAATGCAGTGACTGACCCTAAAACAAGATTCTGTAAGATGGAAGTAAAGCCACAGTACCCAGAAACCAGTCACAGAATTTATCATATAGGATTAGTCCTTTGTTCCACTTAGAGCACACCGTGGATTGAGGGTGACATGGGTAGGGTGTGGCCTAGTGTCATGCAAGGAAGGCTGAATGACAGTGCAGCCTGTGGTGCGCAATGAAGTAGTCTCTGCTAGCCTGTCCAGTCAGGCTAAAACAATAGAAGAAACTCAAAAATATTGGTTTGATGCTAATATTAACCACTGCTAAGAAGGAGTCTTTTTTTCTCACCAACTATTACAAACATTTGTGTTAACATAAAACATCCTCTTGCAGGTATCACAAGAAACACATTTCTTCAGCTAAATTCGTATTCAACCAACCACAGAGGAAGGTATGTTGTCCATTGTGCAAAGCAGGGCGATGCCTCTCCTTAGCGGACTTATCAAGCACAGCTTTTATCATAAGTACTTTTATCTACAACTGTTAGTCAATCCCTGTTTCACAGTGCCTCAAGGGACCTCGGATCGGCCCATTACTGACAAAGGTAAAATTAGAATATTTCACGGTGATTTAACTAGAACCCTATAGCTAACCTTGAATTTCTAGTCACAGAAAGTTCCTGTGATTACTTTATAATAGCAAAGATCGTTTAGATGAATAAAACTTTCAAAACATTCCATCGGTCTTGAACCTCACGAAGCAAGCAGCATTGGTCTTTGATGGTATCCAGGTCCAGGGATACTGCTGGATCAATGTGCTGCATTTGTCATAGCGGAACAGTTAGTGTGTGCAATCACTCATCTGCAGCATCGGTGTCTTAATCGGTCAAGAGACCCAATTGCAAGCCTTACTTCCTCGCCGCTACCATTGTTTTTCCTTCCCCGGGGGAGATGCGTTCAGCAACGCGCTCTCTCCCCGTTAGGACAGCTCGGTAAAGCAGAGATGGCACAGTCAAAGGCAGCTCACCTGCAGCGGCCGAAAGACAGAGGTGTGTGAAGTCTGCGGGGTGGCGGTGTTCCAGTATTACACCCCCACCAGAAGTGATGTGTCTCGGGGCGCGCGGCGCTGCAGGCAGAGGCGGGCAGGATCAGTTTTCAGTGCCTCATCACAGCCGCGTGGAAGGCACCCGGGGGAGCCGCGCGCGCGTGTGCTGCAGCCCGTCTCTGTATACGCACGTTGGCATTTTCAGAAGTTTACAGTTCACACACCGTTGGATATTAAGAAGCTTAAAAGGAAGCAGGAATGGAAACAAGGGTGAAATACAGCCTACCTGACGTCGCTCTGGAGCCTGCAGTGGAGCCCGTCAGCCTGGAGCGCCCCTCGGAAGAGACGCCGGAGGGCGGGAGCGTGACGCCGTGAGCGTGCACGTTGGCGTTCACAGACCTGAGTCGGCTCGTGCCCAGGTCTGTAGCGGCTCGTGCACAGCTCTGACTCCCTTGGCAGGGAGGAATGCGGCTATAAGTCTCGTTGGCGGCAGCGCTTTGCGCTGCAACGCCAGCGAGACCTAAAAAGGAGCCGGAAACAAAGGCGAGGGGGACAAGGGAAAAGACACAGCATTCCAGGGGCGGATGTCACTCAGTTACAAGAAGTAACCCAGTAAATACGGTAATTAATCTAATGAATATGCCATTATCCTTAAAGGATAATGACATTTTATCCCTTGGCCTCTCCTTTTGTCCCGTCTCAGGCTTTGCCTATGCCAAAGCAATGGTGGATTTATTCAAATTTGTACGCAAGTTGAGACTGAAGAATTTCTTCAGCATGAAGCCAAATCGAGACAGTTGGTGACAAATGAAAGAGGCAATCAAGACATGTTACAAATCGCTGATATTAACTACATGAGAGACTTACTCGCCCTTTGAGGAACAGAGACAAATCCAGCAATAGGAAATACTTCACTCCTGGATTAAGCAGGAGTTTATTTAGACAAAGGGGGTAAAACCAACTTCAGAGCTAAATCCAAATGTATTCCTCCTACTAAGCATGATGGTATAGAGATTTCTTCAGATCTTATGTCTACAGAACTGAGAAGATTGCAATCATATACCGATGTGAACATTCAAAATGTGCTTAAGCAAAATGAACCATTCAGCCAGGTAGAGAGGAAGTAGAGCATAAATGAAGAATGTGAGGTATGAGCATCAGACAAAGGAGGGAATGTAGTCCTCTGGGATAAGATGATGTGCATGCAAGAGGCATACTTACAGTTTAATGATACACAATGCTCTGTAAGGATTGCACAAAATGAGTATGAAAGAATGAAGAATGACTTTCAAAACAGTTGACAGAGTAGAGGAATCCAGAATTACTTAATTGGGATGAATGGAGTTTCCAGAACAATGAAGAACCTAAATTGCCTGCATTTTATCTGATCCCCAAAATACATAAGAGCAGAACTAGACCACCAGGGAGGCCCATAGTGGCTTCCATTGACCCACCTCTATACTATTTCTTTTTTTCAACCCCTTATGCAGAACCTTCCCTTGTATATAAGGGACATAATTGATTCCCTTAAAAGGATTTTTGATGTGACATGGGAAGAAGACTTGCTCATGATGACTTTAGACGTGACATCATTATACACAGGCATCAGACACAGCAATGGTTTGTTAGCAACGCAATACTTTGTAAGAGCTGGGCAATTTAGTGCTACAAGCACAATATGATGATCTTACAGATGACGGTATGGTGCCTGAGCAGGACTATTTTCCTGTTCAATGGTGAGCTTTTTCAGCACTTGAAGGGGACAATGATGGGTACCTCCTTTGTCCCAAGCTATGCAGAGTAGCATAAGGGCTGGTGGGAGGAGCAGGCACTCAACAGACTAGCTCAGTGAGCATATAATATCATACTATGGGTTTGCTACATAGCTGACATGTTTGCTTTATGGAATGGAGAGGAAGGAAAAGCTAGACAGTTAGCGGAAAAGATAAGCAAAAACAACCTCAATCTCAATTTTACCTCTGAGATAAGCAGAATACAAATTGACTTCCTAGAAGTATGAATTTTGGTTAAGAATTTCCAACTGATTACCATAGTGTTCCCGAAACCTACAGCGGAAAATAGCATACTGTATGCAAATAGCTTCCACCCTGTGGGGCTTTTTCGTAAAAAGTAAAGTCATTACAACTACAGGCACTGGGCTGAGACCAGTCCTGGTTTCAGAAAGAGTACTAGATACAAAGCTTCTATCAATGGTAAGAAAATGACCAAATGTACAACACCTTTGTGGAAGAAAATAAGAGTGAGAAAAAAGTTTGATGTGCAAAACTGAATACACAGTGTATGTGCTGGCAGGCACGTGTCCCGAAGGTTATGTAGGGAGTACAATGCTGCAGGTGCATAAGTGTATTCTCCAACACCTAAAAGAGATGAAAATGAGATAACACCTATTGTTAGCATAACATTTCCAAAAAGCACATGTGAATGACCTCAAGTTACTGACTTACAGTGTGACTACCTCTGCAGCACATTTATCTGAATAAAGACTGAGTGTACCTACCTCTGCGAGTAGCAGAGAGTTCCTTAATTTAGCAGCTACGTAAGTGAAAGATCTTGCTCCCAATCTTGATTTCCTAATCTTGAGTCAATGGCTCTCCACTCAGTTGTATTTCTTGCAGTGAAACATCACAATTAAGCGGGAAAACATGATTTCCCACATTCACTTGCTACCTGCTCAAAGTCACAGAAAGCTGCCAAAATGGGGGATATGTCAATTAATGCGTCCTGAAGATATAGCAGCAGATCGTCCGCATATAGGCCAATCTCACCTGCTCCAGATGTCTAGCCCATTTAGCAGTCTATAAACATTTGATTTGGTTTTGCCCTAATATGGCATAATACTTGCGTTCATTTACACAGTGTATTAGCTACTGTCACAGAGCACACAGTACTTAATTCGTGGGAAGCAACAGCATTGGGCGTATTTCCAAGGATGAAGAGCTATTGGGTGAGGGTGTGTTTTTGTGAATTTGGCCCTTCTTTTGGGAAAGCGCCTGCTAACTATGCATTGGCGGGCGCAGCGGTTCCCGTCTTTGGCTCAGTGGCATTGGGATATGAACCGTTGGGGCAGAGGGTTCCGCATTAGACTGGGAAGAAGCACGTAGAATCCGGAAATGCCCCATTGCAGCAGCTTGGGAGGCCACGCTAATGCAATTTAAAGAACTTACGGCTGAGAAACCCTCTGCCCATAATGCATTCTAAGGTATTCTTCTAAGTGGGAGGTTAGATACTGTCTCCCCCTGCCTAGATATCGCTCCTGCCTACTCAACTGCCTGCTCCAGTGAAATGTGCATGCACTCCACTTTGTTTTCCCACTCTAAGGTGTAACTCCTGAAGTTTACAAACCTAGTTTGGCAGTATCAGATTAACTATTTCAACTCCAGTCCAATGAATATTGAGCAATGTTCATAAATATGGGTAATAATAACTATTCTTATTTATAACTAACAAACACTTTGGGGGCAGGGACACATTCATTTATTATTCTTATATTAGATCTTCTTCTTAATCTAGCCCACTCAATAGGCCCAATGTCATGCTTTAGGCTGAGGTATGAAGCTAGATTTCTTGATTGTATGTTTTAGAATTCAATTCAATGTTCAATGATTAAATTGGAATAAAGTGTAATTGTATTTGTATTTGGATCTAATATAAGAAGTGAATTGCATTCAATAAACTGTTATTGTTTTTATTTTATTTTGTGATCTGATATAAGAAGGAATTGTTCTTGTTTTTTGGACACAGGTCTTGATTTAAGGGACATTTTGAATATTTCCAATCAAGAGATTTATAAGATAGTCTTGATAACGAGGGTGTAAATAATTGAGTGCCATGGAAGCGCATCGATGCAGCTATTTGACACAATCTGATAGTTGACAGGTGCCTAAAGATACGTCCATATGAGTGTGTATCGAGTTCCAGTCAATAGCTTGCTTCATGGATGTATTTTACACAAAACAAGGGAACCCAAAGGTATAGCACTAGGGACCTTGGGCAGTAACGTATTACAAAAAACAGGGGTCCCTAGTAGTTCAGGGATCTTTCGCAAAAATGATAGACATACGCTCTATAGTAAAATTCCTGTCCGGTTGGACAAAGGTCATACATACTATTGAGCGTATGTCTATCATTTTTGCGAAAGATCCCTGAACTACTAGGGACCCCTGTTTTTTGTAATATGCTTCATGGATGTGTCACAATCTATGACAAATTGAATTGTCTGTTATTTTTCTCTTGGGGTGATTGTGAGGATTAATATTGGTTCCTTATTGTCTAGCAAGGGTCAGTGTATGAATTTGCCTTTTTGATGATATGTTCTACATAGTATTGTCTTGATACATTTGGGTTTTTAATCTTGTTTTTTAACAAATTTTAATACAATTTATATATTTTTTAATAAAACTATCCATTTTGACTTCGATCTTTGACATTGTATTTCAGTTTATAGTTTGAGCTTTCATTCTCTGTTTGTCTTCTCTATTGTATAACCCTGTCTATACAATAATTTGCTTGTGATAGGAGTTGATATTATGAGTACGAGTGGGTAGAGGTAACCAAGGAACAAGTTAACTTTTATGTTCAAATGTACCCTATTTCCTTTGGTTCAGCCTAGGGTCCCTCTCTTTTTGTTGCATATGGAAGTGTAGGGCCAGGTTGTCTGCAAAGTCCAAGTGGTTGAGCTGCGTCCTAAGTGTCCACTGGATCCCATTTCTTCTCCTTTCTGTGGATGCCGTCATGATCCAGTCCATGGCCAGTAGGAAGAGAAAAGGCGAGAGCAAATAACCCTGGCAGACTCCGATCCTCACTTGGAAGGCTTCTGTGAGTTGTCCTCCATACACTATCTTGCAGGTCATTCCCTCGTAAGAGTTCTTGATGATTCTCATGGGTTTATATGGCACACCATAGTGGCAGAAAAGTTTACAAAGGGTTTCATTGTACACACTGTTGAATGCCATCTCAAAGTCAATGAATATGACATAGACTGGGAAGTTTCATTCCATTGACTGCTCAATGATGAAGCGCAGTATTGCAATCTGGTCAGTACAGGATCTATCTTTGCAGATGCTAGTTTGCTGATCTAGCAACTGAGTTTCAACTTGTTCCTTCATTCTGTTCAGGGCAACACTGTTGAACACTTTGACTGGGGTTGATAGAAGAGCTATCCCTCTGTAGTTTGTGCAGGTACTCAGGTCACCTATCTGACGGATCTTGTAGAGATATCCCTGCTTCCAGTCTGACAGCACTTTTTCCTCTTCTCAGATCCTGACAAACATGGGTAGAGCATGTCTACTGATGTTTTGATGTCTGCCTTCAGTGCCTCTGTCAGGTCCTGCTGCCTTCCCATGCTGAAGTACTGAAGAGTGAAAAACTGTCAATTACAAACTTTGCCATTATTCACGTTTCCTAACAACATACTACATCAAACTGAGAGATAGTATTCAATGAGTCAGTGCTAGATAACTTTGATTGTGCTCTCGCTATAAGCTAGGACAGAATTTTGAAACAAGGAGAGACAGAATGCCCTCTGTTGGGGGCATGGGGACATGAATAGAAGAACAAGCGTGTCCCTCCTGTGTCTGCTTATTCCCTAAAATAGTTGGGTCTGATGCGGTGCCACCATCAGTCTTACAACCCAGAAGTCACTCAATATCTGTGATGCCATCCAGGAGGTATATATCTATTAAGAGTTGGGATAATGTTCCCAACTAGTTCACAGTAGCTATTGTTCTATGGGAAAGGGGTAAAATGTGTGGTTTATAGTAATAATTCAAAGGATGTGCATGAATTCTCCAAGGCATGGCAGTCAGATAATTTGCACAATGCAATGAACCTCTTACAATTGTTGTGTTCCTACAATTAATTACAACACAGTCCCCCTTTGTCGGTTTAGTTCCATAGCCTACCGACTCCACCCTTCTCACCAAAATAACTTCCTCAAACATGTTATCAATCCATATCTGAGTTATTTTTCAGCTAGTGCACATTCTTGTTCTTCAGATTCATGTCATTTTCTGGCTTCAAGGTGGGAAGCAGAAGAACAGAATCCAACACAATAACTAAAGGGGAGACACTCAGGTGGAAGCTGGCGTGCTACATTTCTACTAGCCCTCTGAATTGAACGACTGGGTGGGTTAACTGCCCTCGAACACAATAAATAATGTTTCATAAGATTTCCACAATGTAAACCCATTCCAATGTCCATATTTAATGGGTTTATACCCCTCGGGCCACAATCTCAGGAGCTGGATCACGCATGACAACTCCTGGTGGCATGGGGGGAGCTGTCCTACTTTTATGATCCTGTGTGTCCTGGGGGATTTAATCATTTGGAACAATGGCAGGGGCCTCAGTTACACCACTGGAACCAGGGTGATGGTGGACACTGGAGCAAGCAGAAGGAGAAGAAACAGCTACATTAACTTTGGCTTTCAAACCACTGAGCTTCTGCAAATGATTCGAAATGAAAATGTAATTTATAACGGGCGCTTATACCTGGAGGTGTGTAGGCGCAGCGGCTCCCCTGATATACTAGCGAGGGTGGAAAATGAACATGCTGTGACGGGCTAGTTGTTTAAAGCTGCGGGGTATATTCACAAAAACGTGTGATAACTACTGCAAGAGTAGCGTAACACAACTTTCAACATCGCAGCCCATCTCGAGAAAATAACCCTGTGTCAACGTGGAATTCACAACAAGGCGGAAGCATGCGATAGTCACCAGATAACGTGTCAAATGTCAGAGTGAAAATCAACACCACGCCACATAAATGTGAAACGCAAACGCAAAAAAACATGCAATGAGGCCAATCGATGTACAAAAATTAGAGAAAACCAGCCACAGGCCTGAAAACCCACTCGTCTGACGGGAAACAGCACTATAAAAGGATAAAAAAAATTATTAAAACTGAGCTGCAACATGGATGTACCTGGACCGAGTGCAGAGGACAAGCCGAACCCCACAAGCCCCACGGAGGTACTGCCTGGAACCCCGTGTTCGGGGAAGGGCAAGGACTAAAGGAAGTGTGCAGGAAGACCAGATCATTGTCACGGAGGTGATAGAACACCATCAACAACTGTTCGGCACCTCCACTGTGACACTGGCAACCCAAACAGAAATATGGCAGGCCATCATCACCAACGTCAAGGAGGTCACTGGAGGAGGTCAAGAGGCGCTGGCATGAAGTGCACAGCCAAACCAAGGAGAAGCTCTCCACCAACAGGAAGGCAGCAATGGCGACTGGAAGTGGGAATCCTGCGGCACAGGAGGAGATTGATGAGCTGGAGGGAATGGTGGCCAGCAGTGTGGAGTGGGTGGCAGGAATTGGGGGCCTGGACACAGCACGATACGAACTGACCCAACAGCAACAGGGTGAGTAACGACCATGGACGAGGGGGACAGGGGAGATGGGCACAATGGCACACATGTACAAAGATGTGTAGCACACTGCACACCCACAATGAGCATGGAACATGCCACTGATAGCCTTGGCACACTGCAGCACACATAGAAACACCACATAGGCCCCCGTCCACAATGTGCATAAAGGGGCCCCCTCCATATCACCAATATCACAACCGACCCATGCACATGTGCTGAATCCAGCTAAGCAGCGGCTCTTTGACCCACACTGACTATGCAAGTAACACTGCATGCCCGATAGCTTGGCAACAGCCCAAAAACATGAGATGGCCTACAATCGACATGGGGGTAGCCAAGTGCGGATCACATCCGTAAAGGAGCCAGTAACATGTCCACGTGCACATACAACCTATGCTGTACGATACACGCAGCAGGCAACAATGCACAAGGCCACAAAATCTGTCCGAGAGCACAAATGACCCAAGTCAAAAACAAATCAGGCCCTGAAAAGCACACAATTCAAAGGCACTCTGCCTCAAAGGGAGAAGGCTACACGAACTCAGAGCTGCAGGGGCAACTCCCCACAATGCAGCACACACACATAGCAATCACAGTACATCAGCAATGACTGCAATGTGGTACAAAGTGCAACACCAACACCATAAAACACGGCTCACAACAGTTCCCAAATGTGCAGAGTAACTATCCGCTCACATCTGGCATTGCCTGATACTGTGTGATGATAATGCAGGGGTACTACCACACATCCGTCATGTAGTCGTAACACACACTGGCTGCCATCAAATAGCCAGCTCCACCAAAACAGTGACAATGTGCATTGGCATGCAGTTTGAATGTAAACATCTGCAAATCTTCAACATACATGTGTAACTCTGTTGACCTGCATCTCCCCTTTCACATTGCAGAGGGACAAACAACACCTTCTGCAGGGCACACCACTCTTCACATCACTAATGATGAAGAGGATAACCTGCACATTTGTCAAGACACCCTCCAACGGATAATGGACAGCCTCCACACACTATCCCCAGGAGCAGGGCAGGCCAGCTGCCCCAAGGTGAGCCCACCACCTGCACAAACCACACAGCAGCAAACACAGACCACCACGGCTGTCTCGCAGCAACCCACTGACCAATACATGGAGTACTTACAAAGTGTGTGGGGTTGCCAGCTGGAGTTCGCTGAACAGCTGCAGGTGGGTTTCGAACTCGTGGCAGTCAAGCTCGATGCCATACGTGGGTGTCTGAGTCCCATCAGGGACCACGTACAGTCCCTATCGGACACCCCCTGTACGCCCCATGCTCTGCCACAGACCTTGGCTGACCTCACTGGGGCCATGAATCGAATACAAGAACTGTCTGGTCGGACAGGCACCAGCGATAACAGCACAGAGTTGGCACAGATGCAGAGGTCAATGGAGACCATGGAGCATATGCAGACTGGAAGTATGTATGCCACGGCTGGACACCAGCGAGTAGTATCTGGGAACTTCAATGACCTGCAGTACTTCATCTTGCCATTGCTGCCACTGAGTCGCTCCCAGTTGACTGCAGCAGGAACATCGACACACATAGCTCCGACCCCTGATGTGTACGTGGCAAAAAGTGATGCTGCCCCATCACCTTCGCAGTCTGTTGTGTCAGTGGCACACAGTGATGCAGCCATCACCCCACCACACACACCGGACACACTGGACACAGAACCCATATCAGGGGAGTAAGAAGGGGATGGGAATTACTGTGTGAGGAAGGAGGCAGTTGCATCCATGACTGCCATATGCCCTGTCCCTGCCTGGTTATGACCTATGCATGGAAAATAAACTCCTACTGACCCCCGGAACACTCTGCGACATTCACCTAGACCCCGACACGGACTCCCATTTCATCACTGCTGGCCAATCGCACAACAATCTAGCTGTGGACTGCACTCTCCCACTTCCTAATCACTTCTCAATCCCCTAAGGACTCTGGTTGGCCGATCACTGGGCTTCCATGTGATGTAGACTTGGATGGCCATGTACAGATCCAGCTCAGTCAATCACCCGAATGTGAATAAAACATTCTAAATCACACAGATGTGTCATTACTATGTTCACTCATGTATGGAAGTATGGCTGGATGTAAGGACAATGATTGCACCTGAAGGTACACCCTAGTAACTGACATTTATGTGCATGTGTAACCCTGTGACACATGGTAAATTGTATGACCGGGATAGTGAGTACTAGCTGTGTCCCCATTGCACATCAACAACAATCTCACAACCCATCAAGTAGGCACATGTCCATGTGTTGAATAGGGCTGTGTGTAGGTGTGACCAAATCGGTAGCAGGCCAGGAGTGGTGTCCTACATCACATGTGTCAACAGAACTTCACGATGCATACCTACTTACACACATCTGTGTGGACACATTCTGTAATGATATATGACATTGCTCCACATGCAGTACAAAAGGTGTGTCCTGGTAGCAGACTTATTTTCGTGAGAAAAGGAATAATAGTAGCAGAACATACAACTAATTCATAGGAGCATCAATACGATTTAATTCAAGTTAGAAGAGGGATAAAATCCACAATGCGATTTGATTCAAAGCATTAACAAATAAAGGCAACTGTGTTGCTAAAAATGATTCTTAGTAAAATATATTACAGTGCTCTAGGTACAAAAGGGGAGGTAGGAAGGTGGGTGTTGAGTGATAACATGTAGGAACAGGGACAGGGAAAAGGTAATCGTGACATATGTACATCAATATTTCATGGTATCAGCTTTTCCAGCCTCAGATAGGACAAGAGTTCCAAACAGTACACATAACTCTGATGGACTGGTTATTATTTATAAGCACTGTCACTGGAGTTTGTGTTGTGTGGATGTTGTCGACGTTTCGACCCCTTAGGGCAGAACTGAGTGTGGTCTTCGCGTCGGGGTCTTCTTCCGGACTGAAATGAGCACCTGGGGAATAATTTGGAAAGTGGGTGTAAGTATGTGGGGTTGAGAAATAATGTGCTACTAGTGTGAAAAGGTGAACACTACCTACTATGTATGAAAACGACGTGTAACCTCCGCTGGTCAATCCAAAGGGTGGGCCTGTGGAGGCTCCTGTGGGGAGAAAGGAAACAGTCACAGGTTTGCTGGTAAATCCTTGCCAGCATAAAAAGGGCTTACTAAATTGCTGGCCCATTGGTACTTACTCATATGGAAGAGTAACAATTGCAGCACAGTTGGCTTGCAAAAAGTGGGAAGATAATTTCAATGGTTCTGTAATGAAAGAAGGGTGGGAGAGGTGTCTGTCATTAAGACAACCAGAATGGAAACTACAGATTAAGTGAAGCATAAACATGGAACAATGGAACTTGGAACTGTCCGCCTTGCAATACCATGGTCACCATGCTCGTGACTGGAGGGCCAAGATGTGAGAGGTCTAGGCAGTTACACAAGTGAGTGCTTGTGTCGTGCTATGTAACCCGGTAGTTATTCCGGGATGCCGGCAATGACGGCATTAGAGGAAGTTATGGGTAACATCATGCCCAGAGAAGTCAATGTGAGCGTTAGGGCATGTAACAGATAGAGCCTCGGTGTTGATCAGGTCAGGCACAGCAGGCTCGGATTTAAATTCAACTGTGGACCTGGGAGCTCAGTGAGATTAAATTCAAAGGCTGTCAAAAACAACCAGGGTCGGTAACATTGTGGAAAATGATCTGAGGGGAAATGCCTGTGGACCTGGGATTGCTGCCGCCGGAGTCAACTGAACGCGGTCAAAAATGGCATTACTAAACAACACACGTTTGGCCGTCTATTCTGAGATGCGATTATGTAAAGGAATTGGGGTGGCGCCGGAATCCCTGGCGCCTGGAAAACTGTGAAAAAGCGGAGACTCACTCTCCTGAGTAAAACAGCTATGCAGGTCTCACTAAAAAGAAAGCAATGCATAGAGTCCATCTCCGAGAATGACATAAAGGCCGCTTTAAGTCTTGCTGGGGGAAGAAGGTAGTCTGCTTACCTGACTTGCTTAGGTGTAAAGCTCTTGAGGTAGACTGGCATCAGAGAGATGCTGCGATATATAGCACGTGATTAGCGTACACGAGGACGCGCTAACGTTCATCGTCACTGTCTCCCGGTGTTGCAGAGTCAGAACATGCTCGGAATGTTCCACGGGACTATCTCAAAAGAGGAAGCCCTGGTGTAAGGGGTAATGTAAAAGGACGGTCCGTGTGTAAAGGACATGTAGTAGTGGAGAATATCTCAGTTGTGAGATCTAGTTCGGGTATAAAAAATATCTACATGTAATACAGATGTTGTCAGTAATAAATGCAATGGAACAACTGGTAGCAAACAATCTCTTAAAAAAGACACACATGAATGTTAAACACCAGTATCAGCCTGACGTTGATTACATATCATCTACGGCTGTGTTGGATAGGCAGACATCCATGGGACACTCGAATGTGCATATTCGGCAGTGGAACCAGGGCTGGACGCAGGTGATGTAGGCAATGCGGAAGCAGAGCCGGTAACTGATCCACAGCACTGCCAGTGGCACTGCACCCAGTAAATGCAGCATATGTGCACTGTAGTGTTCCACATGACGGGGGTTGTGCATGTGCCCGGTATGGCCTGCCATTGCCTTGGTGCGTCTCGTGGAACCAGCGCTCTTCTGTACTGCGGCAGTTGTGTGGAGAATATGCCACAGCTCTGAGCAATGATTTGAATGTGTGTGCAACTTTGGGCTGAATGGGTTGCTGTTTCCGTGAGTGTCAAGGGCATCCCATGTGGGGCTCCCTCAGCCTGGGGCTTCTGTGTGTGGGTTGTGCATAAGTCGGATAGTTCATTTGCGCAATGGATGGTGTGGGAGTAATCCCCTTCTGCCATGGCATCTCTCTCAGGGTGTTTCAAGCGCATTCTGGACCAAGGTCAGAGGTGCAGGTGTCCCCCTGCCTTCTGCATTGGAACAATGATGCTTTCATCCCTGATGTTTGTCTGACTACTACTTGCGTTTTTGGAATGTGATGTGGCTTTGGCGCTGAGATTGGGACACAACCTTGGGCTCATGGTGTACGGATGGTGACACACACATGTTGGCATGTGGTGCTAGGTGCCCTGCAAGGCCTAGTGCTGCTTGTGCAATCTCACTCCATCTCTCTCCCTCGCTCTCCCCCTCTCTTTCCTTTGTTGGGCGCATGGCACACCTTCTAGTCTTCTAGGCTGTGTCCTACAGATTGTCCAGTGAGGATATGCTAGAACTCATCCGAATGGTTGTTTTGGCTTTTGTTTGTATGGAGTTTTGTGTTGGTGATTGCATTGCTGTATAACTGATTCTGCATTTTCCTGCTTGTGCGACATCAGTCAAAATATTTGTTTTGGGATTCGTAGTGTTGGTGTGCAGTTTCTTAGTCTGGGGTTGAGGGTGGGCCCAGGGGGGGGTGTTGCGGGCCAGGGTGTGGTGTCGGTGGGTGTTGTGGCCCTCTTGGGTATCTGTGCTGCATGTTCAGTTGCTCGGGGGCATCTGTTGTTCTTCCTGTTTGGCTCTGAGCTGTGCTCCCTTTTGTGGTGCAGACTGTGGTCCGACTTTACACCAGGTCAGAGCCGGTGTTAATTTCCTGCTGCTAACATGTCCTATTGCATGTTTTGTGTTCTTATCACCGATCTGGGTGGTCGTTGTGAATGTTGAGGTGATGTATTGTCACGGCTTTTGGCACTGGAACGTCTACTCTGCATCTCATTAGCGATAGTTGCGGGGGTCCTCTGTGGCGATTTTTTTTGCGGCTGCTATCCCGGGTTGACTGGTGCTGTGGGCTGTTAGCACCAGCTTGTGACTGCAGCAGTAAATTTATCATGACTTTGGCTGCGACAAAGTGCCATTAATTCGGCAACAGCTTATTGTGAATATGCCATTGAGTTTTTAAATGTTTACGAAATCGCAGTATTTGTTTTCTGTCTTTAGTGTCAGTGGGAGGGAGTTCCACAATCTGGCTGTTCCCAAAGCACAGTAGTCCTTTGATTCTTTCTCTGTAGGGTCATTGATAACAGCAGGGCTATCAGATAGCAGACCTTTATTACTTACGTTTGTATCTGAGTTTGCAACTTCATGGCCCACAGGAGGCAAATTTGCATCAGTGGGACTCCCAGATTCTTGTAAATGTCTCTCCATTCTCTTCCTTTTAGAAGGGGAAAGACAGTCAATATTACCTGATAACGGAGGACATTTTTAGTGGAGTCAGAAACAGGCCGGGGCAGAGCTCCGGAATGAAGGGCTGAGTCATATAGGCACATAGTTTTAGGACACTTAACCGGACATGCAGGAAAATGCCTAATTGTTGAACTATTAACAGCCTGTTCAAAAACAAGAGGTACAGGACCACTTCTTGATTGGTGCTGTATCGCATCTATTCTCCCTTACATTAGCGTGATTATATTATTAATTGCACCCATGACAGTTGACAAATAGTTTGTAATAGAAGGGGAGTAGAGGTCAAAGAAGCCCATCTTACCTTCAAGCGAATGGCTTTCTTTTTCCCATAGTTGTTGTTTAATCCGCAAATCGCACTATTATTATTTCCCAGAATGAGAGGCAAAGAGACCGTGCCCAGCCCAGCCTCGTCCTGATAAGATGCAGACAGGCAAAAACAAGCCTGCTCTTAGCCCTATTTTCGCCCGGGCACTGGCCGCGGCACATCCCAGCGCTTTTGCAGCACATGTAAGAGTCCCTCTTCCTGGGCTCAGATGGTGATATTTGGGATATATAGGGTTTGTAGTCCCACTCATGGCAGAGGACTAGCAGCAGAATGACTGCGTGATGTCCCATCAATTTTGTATTGCGCATTGGAGCACCTCCGTCTGGGCTCAGGTGATGGTGTATGGAAATTATATTCACCCCTCACAGCAGCGGAATAGCAGCAGAATACATTAGTGGGATGGGTGATTTTGTATCCTAACACAAACCCAACAAACGACGAAGAAAACAATGAAGAACAATAAATTGGGGGTCAAACAAAATTATTTACAATTACAGGTACAATTTCATGGTTTTATAAATGACCCTTTGGTTGCCGCGAATGGCATGGTGAAGTCGACATCTATGGAGGCAGCCGGTGCGAGGCGGGGCTGCAGTCTTAGGGGTGATTTCAACCGGGTGCGATATATGGACTTGAAGCCATATATCGCAGCCCAGCCATTCCTGAGGTTTGTATGTCAATACAACGCGGTGTTTACACCGCACTACCATTACAACGCTGGTTTTACAACGCAAGTCGTTACCACGACTTGCGCTGTAGGGTGCTGGACTTAGGAATAGTAAGATTTACTATTCCAACACCAGCCTACATACAGTAGGGAAGGTGTTGGAATAGTAAATCTACTATTCCTTCGCCTAGAGCGCCCTCCAGCGCAAGTCGTGGTAACGACTTGCGTTGTAAAACCAGCGTTGTAATGGTAGTGCGGTGTAAACACTGCGTCGTAATGGATGTTCCCCTTCCTGAGGCTGCCCCCACTCGAGTAACACCCAACAGCAGGTCCAGACACATGGTTCACACGGTTTCCTGCATCCATGTCCCCCGCCTGGACTCTCTCCTTCTCTACTACAATGACAGCAGAGCACTTTCCAAGAATTTTGTAACCATCATCCTGATGATGACCTCGATTTAAATAGGTGGAAACGCCATCGACTTCACAACGCCATTCACGGCAACCAAAGGGTCATTTATAAACCATGAAATTGTACCTGTAATTGTAAATACTTTTGTTTGACCCCCTCAATTTATTGTTCTTCATTGTTTTCTTCGCCGCCTCACGTTGTTCCTTAATCACTTGTGTCACTGCACCGTTCACTCACCACAACACTTCCAGTGCACATTTGGTTGTTATGGTTACTGCAATCTAGTTGTATTGTAGTGTTTCTATATCCGCTTCCGCGCTACCGCGAATTCCCGCCGTGCGCTGAAATTTGAAAAATGGCTTGATTGTGACAAAGCCAGCTCGTCATGCGCGCAGCGCAGGTAACGCCCATGACGAGCTGGCTTTGTCACCCGCGCTGAAGGGGTTAAGCAAATAACAACACTTCCACCTTACTTGGTCTCCCTCGTACCTTTGTCCCTGTGCTATGTGATTGACGCACTCTCTATGAACAGTCCCCCTGTATGATGTACCAATTGAGACATTGTTCTATTGTTATAATACTCACCCGGTCTCAGCTGGGCCAACGGGTTTACTCCTGTTTCTGTTCACTTTCCTGAATTCAAGCAGCGAGGGTGATGTCCAGAAGTGATAGGGAGGTCATTCCAGAATTTCGAAGAGAGGAAGGAGAAGGAGCGTCCTCCACTGATGCTTCGGCGGATGTGGGGTGTGTGAGTGAGGGCTGGGAGGTGAAGCTTATGTGTCTGGAGTGTAGCTGGAAGTTCACCCAGTGGTTGATGTACCCTGGTCCTTGGTTGTGTAGGGCTTTAAAGGTGTGGATCGGCATCTTGAATTGACATCTTTTCTGGATAGGAAGCCAGTGGAGCTTCTTGAGGTGGGAGTTGATGTGGGTCCTCTTGGGCAGGTCGAGGATGAGTCTGGCAGCAAAATTCTGTATGGTCTGCATTCTCTTCAGGATGTGAGAGGTGATTCCAACGTAGAGTGCATTGCCTTAATCCAGCCGGCTAGTGATAAGAGCTTAAATGATGGTTCATTTAGTGTTCGCTGGGAGCCATTTGAAGATCTTGTGGAGCATGAAATAGGTGAAGAAGCAGGCGGTGGAGGCTGCACTGATATGGTATTTCATGGTGAGCTTGCTGTCCAGGATGATGCCATGGTTGAGGGCATGGTCTGTCGGAGTGGGTGATGTTTGTAGTTCGGAAGACCACCATGGTTCGATGCATGGGGAGGTATTGTTCCTGAAGATCAGCACTTTGGTTTTGTGAATAAATCATTAGGGGCCAGATGTAGGTAAATGTCATTTACCGATTCTTAAATACCGAATTTTACCGATTCAAGAATCGGTAAATGAGATGTAGGGAAAAAATCTGTATTTTTTACCGAATCGGTAAAATCGGTATCTGACTTTCGGAATTTACCGAATCGGTATTTACCGAATCGGTATTTCCCATTCATTCCTATGGGCCAAAAGGCCCATAGGAATGAATAGGAAATACCGAATCGGTAAATACCGAATCGGACGATTTTCTGTCCCCTACATCCCAAATGACCAATACCGGTCGGTAACGGCCGAAATTCGGTAATTTCGGCCGTTACCGACCGGTATTGGGCCACCTACATCTGGCCCTAAATTTTTTTTTTAAATATACTTATATCTGAATTGACTCAAACTATTAAAATTGTTAAATAAATCATTCTTAAAATAAACAGCATTCCAACCCCCCATTGGAACACACAAACCTAAAAGAAAGGTGTCGAAAATAAATATGATAATGAACAATTATTTTCCCAAGCAATATAATTTAAATTTTTTTATTTTACATATTTTACATGTAATGAAATATATTTTAATCATATATTTCTAACAAGACAACACCTACCCATTTCCACAATACATACCCCACTAGTATTAAAAATAGAAGAATGTTTTTAATTATACAAATATTTTCATAATTCATGAAGTTTTTAATCAATTAATCAATCAATCAATCACACAATTTGTATAGCGCGCTACTCACCCATAAGGGTCTCAAGGCACTGAGGGGGGGGGGGGTGTCGCTACTGCTCGAACAGCCAGGTCTTGAGTTGTTTCCTGAAGGAGAGGTGATCCAGGGTCAGCCGTAGGTGAGTGGGGAGGGAGTTCCATGTCTTGGCTGCCAGGTAGGAGAAGGATCTTCCACCGACGGTGGACTTCCGAATTCGTGGGACGGAGGCGAGGGCGAGGCTGGCGGATCGGGGGCGGCGGGTGGGTGTGTAGAAAGAGAGGCGGCTGATGAGGTACTTCGGGCCTATGTCGTGGAGAGCCTTGTGTGCGTGGGTGAGGAGTCTGAACGTGATCCTCTTGTTCACGGGGAGCCAGTGCAGGTCTTTCAGGTGGGCAGAGATATGGCTGCGGCGAGGGATGTCCAGGATGAGTCGTGCTGAGGCGTTCTGAATGCGCTGGAGTCTTTTCTGGAGTTTGGCTGTGGTTCCTGCGTAGAGGGTGTTCCCGTAGTCCAGATGGCTGGTGACGAGGGCCTGGGTGACCGTCTTCCTGGTTTCTGTGGGGATCCATCGGAAGATCTTTCGGAGCATGCGCAGGGTGTTGAAGCAGGATGATGAGACTGCGTTCACTTGCTTTGTCATCGTGAGTGAGGAGTCCAGGATGAAGCCCAGGTTGCGTGCATGGTCCGTTGGTTTGGGTGCGCTGCCCAGGGACGGGGACTACCAGGAGTCATCCCATGCGGAGGGGGATGGCCCGAGGATGAGGACTTCCGTCTTGTCTGAGTTCAGTTTCAGACGGCTGATCTTCATCCATTCTGCGATGTCTCTCATTCCTTCCTGGAGGTTGGCTTTGGCGGTGGTGGGGTCAATGGTGAGGGACAGGATCAGCTGGGTGTCGTCGGCGTAGGAGATGATGTTGAGGTTGTGTTGGCGTGCGATGGCTGCGAGAGGGCTCATGTAGATGTTGAAGAGGGTAGGGCTGAGTGAGGATCCTTGCAGGACGCCACAGATGACTTTGGTGGCCGCGGATCGGAACGGGAGGAGGCGGACTCTCTGGGTTCTTCCGGCGAAGAATGAGATGTTCCATTCCAGGGCCGTTGCTAGGATTCCTGTGTTGCTGAGGCGCTGTATCAGGGTGCGGTGGCAGACGGTGGGGAAGGCTGCTGAGAGGTCCAGGAGGATGAGTGCAGCCGTTTCTCCGTTGTCGAGCAGGGACCTGATGTCGTCGGTGGCTGCGATGAGGGCGGTCTCGGTGCTGTGGTTTGCTCGGAAGCCGGACTATGAGGGGTCGAGGGATCCGTTGGTCTAGAGGAAGGCGGAGAGTTGTCTGTTGACGGCCTTCTCGATGACTTTGGCTGGGAAGGGGAGGAGCGAGATGGGGCGGAAGTTCTTCAGGTCCGTGGGGTCCACGGTGGGCTTCTTGAGGAGGGCGTTCAGCTCGGCATGGTTCCAGCTCTCAGGGAAGGTGGCGGATGCGAAGGAGCTGTTGATGATGTTCCGGAGTTGGGGTGCGATGATGGAGTCGGCTTTGTTGAAGATGTGGTGAGGGCAGGGGTCGGAGGGGGATCCAGAGTGGATGGTGTTTATCAGGCGGGTGGTGTCTTCGGTGTTGACTGGGGTCCAGGTGCAGAGCGGTTGGGGGCGCTGGTTCGGCGGTCGGGTGCGTGGTATGTGCGTCGAAGCTGTTGTGCATGTCGGCGATCTTGCGGTGGAAGAACGAGGCGAGAGCGTCGCAGAGGTCTTGCGAGGGAGTGATGTCGGTGTTGCAGGCGCTGGGATTGGAGAGCTCTTTGACGATGCTGAAGAGCTCCTTGCTGTTGTGGGTGTTGTTGTCCAGTCTTTCTTTGAATGCTGTCTTCTTGGTGGAGCGGATCAGCTGATGGTGTTTGCGGGTGGCGTCCTTGAGGGCGGTCATGTGTTCTGTTGTCTGGTCGTGGCACCAGGCTTTCTCGAGGGTGCAGCAGGTTTTCCTGGAGTTTTTGAGGTCGGTGGTGAACCATGAGGCTTTCCTGCTGCTGGGTCTGCGGGGGGGGTTCTTCAGTGGTGCGAGTTCATCGGCGCAGTTGGTGAGCCACAGTGTGAGGTTGCGGGCTGCCTCGTCGGGGTCCGTCGTGTTGGTGGGCGGGTTCTGGCTGAGGGTAGTGGTGAGCTGGTCAGCGGTGATCTTGCTCCAGTTTCTGCGAGGAGCTTGTTGCGGGAGGTGGTGGGTCGTGGTTCTCCTGAAGTCGAAGCGGACGCAGCTGTGGTCTGTCCAGTGTAGTCCGGTGGAGTGGCTGAAGGAGATGTGCTTGCTGGAGGAGAAGACGGGGTCAAGCGTGTGGCCAGCGTAGTGGGTGGGGGTGTTCACCAGTTGCATGAGTCCGAGGTTGGCGAGGTTGTCCAGTAGGGCGGCGGTGTTGCAGTCCTTGTTGTTCTCCAGGTGGAAGTTGAGGTCCCCTAAGAGGATGTAGTCTGAGGAGGTGAGGGCGTGCGGGCTGACAAAGTCTGCGATGGTTTTGCTGAATTGTGTTCATGGTCCCGGGGGTCTGTAGATGAGTGCCTCTGAGGGTGGTCTTGGGGTCGGTGTGGATCTGGAAGTGAAGGTGTTCGGCGGCGGTGAGGGTGTTGTCGGAGTTGGTCGTGATGCGGATGGTGTTTCTGTGGACGATGGCGATGCCTCCTCCGGTTTGGTTGATGCGGTCCCTCCGGGTGATCTTGTAGCCGTCCGGGATGGCTATGGCGATGTCGGGGGCTGAGGAGGCGTTCATCCAGGTTTCCGTGAGGAAGGCGACGTCCGGTGCTGTTGTGTCGAGGAGGTTCCAGAGTTCGACGGCGTGCCTGTGGACGGAGCGGGTGTTGAGCAGGATGCACTTGAGGTAGTTGTTGTTGGTGCTCGGCTTGGCGGGTGCGGTGCAGGTTCGGAGGCAGGTGAATTGGCAGGCTTGGCAGGTGAAGGGTCCGTGGGTGCGTTTCGGGGTGGCTCGGTAGCAGGCGGGGTTCCGGCCGGCGTTGAGTGCATGGAGGGTGGCGGCGTTGTAGGTCAGTTGGGTGCGCTGGCATCGTTGAGGACCAGGGTCCTGGTGCTGGGCGCGGTCCAGGCGCGGATGGGCGCAGACGGGCTTGCCTTTGGTGCACAATTGGCGCGCCCGCTGCGCGTGTCCGCTGCGCGTCCGCCGTGCGGCCTCCATATGAGGGGCTGAGGGAGGGAGGAGCAGCTGGGAGGCGGGAGCGGGGTGGTGAATGGGAACGGCGGGGGGGGCGGGCCGCAGGGAGCAGTGGCGGGAAGCAGAGGGCGAGGCGGTAAGCAGGAGGGCACAGAAGGCAAGGGGGAACGAGGGTACCGAACAATTAACAGGCCCAGTTACAAGGGCTAAAGGGGAGCGAGGGGTAAACCAGGAGTAAACAGTACAGGGTTACAAAACGTAAAGGGGAAGAAAAAACGAGAGAATCACATCGAACAATTAACAGGCACAGTAACAAGGGCTAAAGGGGAACGAGGGGTAAACCAGGAGTAAACAGCACAGGGTTACAGAAGGCAAAGGGGAAGAAAAAAACGAGAGAATCACATCGAGCAATTAACAGGCACAGTAACAAGGGCTAAAGGGGACCGAGGGGTAAACCAGGAGTAAACAGCACAGGGTTACAAAAGGCAAAGGGGAAGAAAAAAAACGAGAGAATCACACCAGACAAAGTTACCAGTACGGCACGCGGAAATGGCGGTCAGAGCGTAGCAGCACAGCACAGCACGGGGAGACCACACGGTGGCTAGGGGGGCGACCTACCTGGTGACAGGGTCACTAAACTAAACGTATTAAATTACAATTCGATTTCAAACTAACGTAATCAATTAATTTATAATAGTTTTGTAATTGAAATAATATTACATATTCCCCTAATGGACCCTAAGTCCCCAAAAATAAATTTTTGCTACATTTTAAAGCATGTAATCAAGTAAATAATAACGTTAAATATTACAAATGTAAACAATTAACAATAATTAATATAAATAAAAAATACATATGACAAATAACGCTATAAACCCAAACCACCATACACCCAACTACTTTTAAGAATTACACAGGCATTTTTTGGAGTTGATATTTTCCAAACACATATGACAAGGTCGTGCTAATTCCTAGTTAAAATGCGTGAGTAGAAGCCAGGCCTGGTACTTGTACCCTTGTGTTTATTCTAGTTAACCATTTACAAAAGATTTCCACTGGATTTAGTGATGGCATTTTTTTGGGGGGAATAGCGCATTTTACATGTCCAGTATAAAAGGTAAAGGGAATTGCACTTGTTAGAATACCATTCGAAATTAAACTGCGAGAGAACATTAGATCATAGTAAGATTTAACTGAAACTTTCTCCTTCTGAGTTCTTTATAAGCCCAACAACCCCTATGCCACAAAATGGCTGCATTTTCTATTAGAACGCTTGTATTACGGATCACCTGGAGTTCTCACCAGGAGAAGCAGTTGTGGCACAGGAGGTGATGCCTGTCAATTCCTTGATTCATGCTGAACCTGTGTGAATAAAGCAATGCTGTGATTCATTGCTTGCCTTATAACACGAACATTTGAAAAAGATAGTGCTGATTTCAGTTCAATACGCATTTTTTTGTTTGCTTTAACTTGAACGTGAAAAGAAAACCTGCCAAGTTAGGGACACACTAAAATAATTTTTTAATAGGAAGTTAGGCTTGTTGAGCACCAATTGTGGCATTTCTTCCAAATAAGCCACGCAGCCCAACTTTGACCACTGTCTGAAATATAGACCGGTAAGAAAAAACAGATCCAGGAAATTAGGGGAGTGCTCGAGCTGACCCCAGCAGAGCATGTATATATGAATGAGGAGAGCTTTTCAACAGCACTGGGCAGACGTTCAAAAACATCTTGATTCATTTGGAAAGTACTTGGTCTAACTCATCCTAGAAAAACTTAAGTGAGAACAGACAGCACCACTTTATTTATGACCTGAAGGTTCGCCTTAACATATTTTATCTTTTCTGCTTGTGAGTTGGCCACAAAATAGTTGGAATAGCAATGTGGGGAATGTTCCTGAATATTTTATAAACCATGTCTATTTCATTAACGGAATGGAATTTATATAAAGTATATTTGCGGCAATTCCATCTAAATCTGCAACCACGGGATCCTCTTTTTCAAATATTTGTTTTTCATTTTTTTTACCTTGGTAGTTTAGTAGACTAATGCGCCCTGAGTAGTGGTCACAGGTTTTAATCCCGGTTGGTTTACTCAGCCTTTCATCCCCCGAGCGCCATAAAATGAGTACCATTGAGTTGGGTAACAATAAACATCTGTTATTCAGCGCCACGATGCCCACAGGAGAACGTGTGCTTTGAGTAAGCTTTGTTAACTCAAAGCTCATGCGTTCTCTGCATTTAAAAAAATAATATGAAAAATATTGCCACATTTATTTCCAAACAAAATGCAGATTGGTTAATGGCATGGGGCTGTATCATTGTGAATGCATAGACTTGGGCGTGTGACTGTGCACTTCCGTAGTTTCTGCAACACATGTCTGCTTTTTAGGTCTCGCAGACCTGTGTTGCAGCGCGCATGCGCCGCACACTCTGCGAGGCTTCTTGTGATCAAGGCGATTTCAGAAGTGGGGTCTAGGCTCTGCCTCTTCTTTTCACTGGCTTGCGTCAGAGTTGAAGCTAAAAGCTGGCTTTGGATTGTGAGTGAGGCTTTTTAGTCCCTCCGTTTACCGCCCTGTCTCCTTTAGCCCCCGCCCACTCGGACTGGATCTTTTACTTGCGGCGTTCAATTAGTTGGTAGGCACTTTCTTTTTTTCATAAGTCCACGAAGCGCAATGCTGCAGCGTTATGCCCTCTAAATTGTATGTTTTAAAAATTTCTTTAATGAGCACTGCGCCCGCTAGGGACACCGTGCTCACTTTATTTATTTATATTTTCAGTGTTAAAGTAAAAAAAAAAATACGTGCACGGTGTCGTTCAAGCCCGCCGTGCTTAGTTTTAAACATAAGCATTTGCAATGCAATCAAACCTATTTCATTGCAAATGCTTGTTTCTGCTTGGGCCAGCGAGAGTGGACGGCAAGTTTTTTTTCCAGGAATCACTCACAGCCTGACAATTGAAGAGCTGTGAGTGAAGAATTGTTAATTAGATCTGAGTCCCGCGTTAGGTCTGGGAGGGAAGCGGAAGAGAAGACACCTGATCACTGTTTATTTGTTTTAACTGCACCGTGCTCTTTGGATATGGTGGTAGGTGTGCTGCTCGTTAATACCATACCACCTTAGGACTGGGATCTAATCCTGGCTCCGCAATTGGACATCACTGTCTGATCCTGGGCATATCAATTTACGTTTACAAGCCTCAGATCCTCTGCCAGTGCTTGACATATTGCGCTATACAACCTCCCCAACCCCCTAGTATACCAGAATCGATGGAGAGCGAGAACTTGATGCAGCTTCACTCAGTGCACCCCTACAGAATAATTTATTTGAAACATTTGGAGATCAGAGAGTTGGGCGTTGGATTTATAAAAGGTTTGGGGATCCGCTCGACGGGGCTGTGCGTGCAGGGAGAGGTGAGAAAGAGACAGAGCTTGTGCAAGGGGAGTGGGCAAGAGAGGGATCCGGGTAAATGTTAGCTTTTGTCCTATTGTCTGGTGGTTTTGTGGGTGAGGGGACCGTTGTAGGCTGGAGTACGTGAGGGTATGATGAGGGGATACTTTATAGGCTCTGTCATGCCAGACTAGTCTGCCACCCAGCAGCTCTTCGCCCTGACAGTCCCTCCAGGTGCCATGCGCTGACTTCCAGTTGACACACCCCGCTGGCTTACTGAACCCATAACTTGCGCTACCTAGGAATGCCACCTAGAGACCCATCCTGACAACCAATCTGCCACTGCTGACGCCAAAACTCCAGAGCCCACATCGTGCAACAAGGGTCCCGGCTCTTAACAGTGCCATGAAGTTGGCATTCTGTGGAACGAAGCACTATGGAAAACCCATTGCTGTCATTATCCTTTGCACCCTCCCGCACTTATATTAAAGCACGGTGGCCCGAAAGATGTATGGTTGCTGCCGACACCCTCTTTCAAAATAATGTAACATTCCTCCAATAGCAGACAGCCTTCTCCCCTAAACATCTAATGTCCACTTCGTAAAGCACACCCTCCTGCCTCAGATATTCACAATGAAACACCCAGGCACCTCGGAAACCCCTGTGAGAGCAGCCAGGATTGACATCTGTGCTCCCAATGGCCATTAAGCTTGCAAATACTCAACACCTTCCTGCACCTTAAAACACACTTTCTGCGTGCATAATTCACCCTGTCTGCACCCGACAATGCACACGATTTCTGTTTCGGGGACTTATTCTCTGTGCGGTTTTTGTACATCATGTTTGCATATAATAAACACTGTTCCTGCATGTAATCGGGTTTCCTTAATCACATATTCAATGTGCCCAATGACTACAAATAACAAGCATTTACAATGCAAGCGAGTTTCAGCTATTGGCATTGTAAATGACAATGCTTTTTATTTATAACGAAAAACAAAAATAAAAGACATTGTTATTTGCAATGTCAATAGCTCAAACTCGCATCAATGTGAGACCTATTGCATTGTAAATGCGTGTTAAACGATGGAAGTGGCACCAGGTCAAAACACTTTCACTACTCCTTACAGTAACTTATTAATCACCAAAGTCGTATTTATTGTATGGAAATTTACACAAACACTGTTAACAATACCAATAGCACACCAAACATACAATTTAATACAAAACACGTTATTAAACATTTTACACATAAATAATAGCATTTATAAGTCACATTATTCTTTAGTCGTTCGGTGCCATCGATTTCATTAGGTATATTTTGTTCTTTCATTTGCATAACACAAATTGAGTTACAATTGCAAGCATGAACTACATATCCCAGAAATTCAAAATTAAACCATTTCCACCCTTTTATCTCCACTGTTTTGGCCTGTTGTGCCTCTTCCCTCGGAATTGACGTGTATAGCTTAAGCTCCTACAAGAGGCATTTGGTAGGCAGCAGAGCACTGCAAGGTCTGCCCCCCCGCCCCCGGGCAGATTGGGAGGGGGAGGGGCTGGCCGAGTAGTGGCCATTTTGTGGGGTTTGGGCTACATTGGGATTAGCCCAATTGTATCCCAATTTTCATTTGTAGCCCTAGGGTTATATGTGTCGTTTTCGCGCCTCACTAGCCAGCATTTTAGGTTTGGTGACCTGGTGGCTGGGAGCGCTGGGAGTTTAGTTTTCCCCATATGCCCACCCTCGTTTTCAGGGTTTTGGGTGTTTTTTCATTGTTTTTTTTTTTTACCTTAGGTGGAATTGGAACAGGTTCATAGGCTTTGGCTAAGTTGTATATTCATCGCTTGGCACAGGTGCTGGCGGGGTTGTTGAAAGTTGGCCAAGATTGGCTGAAGTTTTTAGTTAAGTGTTGGTAGTTTTGTGATCAGGGGCAGGGAAAAGGTAACCAGGTAGGCTAAGTTTAGACTAGAGGTTTGTTAGTTTCAGTTGCACAAAGGCAGGTAGGGCTTTGGGTCATTGGAAGATAGGATTTCTAAATGCAATATTGTGTAAGATTGTGTAATATGGTTGTTATGTAATGTTATTTTGTCTTTGGCAGGGTGGGGGATTTGATGTGGGGATCATAGCAGTGGGGGGGTACAAGGTGTCAGGTAATCTATGTATAGTGAGGTTTTAGTTTTGTAAGGCAGTTGCCAGTGTTAATAAATTGTGATATGCACCTGTTTCAATAAAGCGGGTTTTTACACACACAAAAATTGGTCTCGGTTTGTTTGAAACACAGGTTCTATTGCCACCATTAAGCATGAGATGTCCCACAATATGTCCCATCACCTCTCTTATACCAATGTCCTTGGTTGCCACCTAGAGAGACCCCGTGCATGCAGGCTTTTTAAACCTTTATATAAAACCTATGGCCTTGTAATATCTTATAGTAAATAAACCCCTTGCACCAGACACATTGCTATCAATTCCAAGATTGTGTTTAATATAGCTTCCCCGTCCTCTATGTCACTGTCTGGTTAAATGTCTAGGAATAATACTGCAGGTGCAGTGGCACCATGGCCAAGGCTGAGAGGGGCTGTGTGTCTTTTACTACCCGACCATGGGCCAGAGACTCATATCACTTGCTTCTATTAGAGCTTAAGACACCTACCCAATGCCATTGTTAGCTGCAGCCGCTCATAACAGAATATCCCCACCTCTAGACTGCATCCCACATTAGTAATTTACTAACTATATGTGATTACACATTCACACTCTATGATCTGAATATTTTCCAAGTGTAGCATGAAAATGGGTAGAAGGCAGGGAAGAGCGGGAAGACCATGGAGATTTAACAAGTAATTGGGTCTCTATGTCCCTTTGAGATGTCTCTTATGAGCAGCATTTATGAACTTGCTTATGTAAGCATTACGGTTGTAGGCAGTGTGGGGTGGTACAGAATGCTAATGGTTGGATGCAATGAATTCAGTTGAATTTCGGAACTTTTCTGTAACTAAATTGGTCTTATCCAATCAACACTGCTTTAATACATAAGTGGAGTAACCCTGAGAGAAACTCGCTTGCATCTCTGTCTACTGCTTTTTAGGTCTGTTCCATTTGTAACACATTGTTGACCCATGGAATAGCAAAATCTAAACAGATTTTTAGGATGAATATTTGCGAGGGACAATTATAAGATGTATAGTAATAAAACATGCATTTAAAAATTCAACCACAATCATGTGTGAAATACCTGCATCTCAAAGTCTATGAACAGGCACGTGTGAAGCAAAGCAATGTTATACAGTACTAGTGAAAAGAGGCTCGTTGCCTGTATCTTTTCACTAGTGCAGACCTTTGAGACGACATCCAATTTAAAAACATCATACATCACGCCGACATTTAAAATAAATGTGTTTTGTCTAAGAGGTACTTGCACTCTCCCATGCATGAGTCCCAGGTACCAGACGTCCTATCGTCGAGCCTTGAATGTTTGCAAGCTTTATTGGCCACCTTGCTGTGTTTGGACTATCAGTCTCTCCCATTCTTTATCAGATACCCAGCCATTGTTCTGGTAGATGAGCTAAAGAGGTCACTCAAGCAGAATATAGCTTCTGCACTTGGAATGAGGCACTTAAGTGCTGTGTGTTCCTTGATGAGCCTAGCCTGGCAAACAGTCATGAAATGAGTTACCAAAAATCTCAGGGGAGGCAGGACAGCTTCAAAGATGCAGCCAAGGCCAAAGGTATTTTGAGATTTCTGTACATGTCGTTTGATAAGTTCTCTTGTGTGGAAGGTAATAGAGAAGGGAAGGGTTACCATTCCAATTTGAAGTTTTCAAACTGGTCTTATGCTGATAGTGGTTTGGTGTAGATCTGTCAGCACCTAGACGACGGCATGTAATGTTTACTATGTATACTTTACTGTGCAGCAACACTTTACCACGAAAGCCTTTTTCAGGAACATTGCAATGCAGGATTTTATAATGCAGCTAAGTTTTTTTAAAATAACATAATGTTTATGCCTCTTTAAAAAGGAAGGTTTCAGGGTTTAAGTGATGAGGAAATAGTAAAGCGTGGTATGGATTTTAGGGATTCAGGGGTGGACTTTTAGAGTTCAGGGAGGATGTTAAAAGGGGGTAAGGCGATTTTAGGGTTATAGGTTAGGTATTACAGATAACGCTACATACCCAGACCACAATACACCCAACAGCTTTTAAAATTACAAAATATAATCTCCAGGTGTTTTTTGGAGTTGATATTTATGGGGAATATGTTCCTAAACACATATGATATGGTCACGCTAATTCCTAATTCAGATGTGTGAGTAATAACATATTTTAGCAAAGTGTACCCCGGTCTGGTACTTGTATCGTTTGGTTTATTCTAGGTGACCATTTACAAATGATTGCCACTGGATTTAGTGTTCAGGAGGTTAGTGTTAACGGGGGTAGGTGGATTTTTAGGGTTCAGGGGTTGGTATTTTAATAAATGGATATAGGGCCTTTTTAGGACTTACGTGCTGGTAGTAGTAAAAGGAAGTATGTTTTTTTGGGGGTTTTGGGGTGGGTGGAGGCAAAGGGAGGTAAGGGTTTTTTCAACTTTTGGGGGTAAAGAGAGGTAAGGGATTTTAAAAAGAGGGTATCTGTAATAAATACATTTGAAAAAATATATATATAATATATATAAATCCCATTAAATAGGAACAAAGACGCGGTGATAGACATTGAACAGGAAGCTAATTTGTCTACCACTGATGCTAATCTTTTGAAAGTTCTAAACGAGTTAGAATCTGAGGATTGTACAGATTTAGAATACCCAATAGAAATTGCTACATCCTCCATCAGCTCAGGCAAGTCCTCCTTCAAGTCTAAATCAAAATGTATTCCAGCTCTCCCACATGACAGCATAGACTCATTTAATTAAGCCATGGTAGAAGAGATTAAGAAAATCAAGAGTAATGAATTGCAAAAAGGCAGCAAACCTACATCCTGGGATAGGCAGTTCACCAATGTAATAAAAAAAATGGTTGAAAGAGAAAGACTGTTATTCAAAACGCAGACAAAGGATGTAACATAGTGATATGGCCAATGAGAATGTATTTAGATGAAGCCACACTACCATTAAAAGACACTACATGCTAAAAGGAAAATCTCTTGGGGAGAGTATGAAAATCTCAAGAATGAATTTTATGATGACCTGGTAACCTGGCTTGATAACAGCCTTATCACACTAGAAGAATACAGCTTTCTTACAATCCAACACCTCAGAGTTCCCATTCTGTATCTACTACCGTAGGTACATAAAAACAGAGTGTCCACCTGGAAGACCCATTATTTCAGCTATAGGCAGTCTGTTGAAAAACGTTTTAAAGTACGTTGACTATTTTTTGCAACCCATGGTGAGAAATCTACCCTCGTATATCTAATATACTACATATGTCCTTAAACACATTTTTGATGTTCACTGGGAGGTAGATTAACTTATGGTTTGTTTGTACGTTAATTTCCTATATACCAGCATCCGCCATGAGGATGGACTCAGAGCAATTAAAAAAAATTAAGTTTCAGACCACAGCAGTATTTTGAGCACATTGTCATGTTGATACAAATGATCAAGTGATGTTTGTCGTGCAACATTTTTATAGTCAACAATACCCTATACCGTGCGGCCCCTGTGGTCCCCTCGGAAGAAGAGCCTCTGTCTCCTTGAAGCCCACTCACATGCTCGATATGTGTCCCTGCTATCTATGATGTCTAAATGTATTTGCCATATGAATCGCTACCATGTAAGTGTATACTGCTATGCCGAATGTCACAGTTTCTGTTTAATAAAAATATATTTTAAAAAATACCCTATACAAACTGCAACAAGGGACAGTGATGGGCACCTGCTTTGCCCTCAGCAATGCAAATTTGCATATGGGCTGATGAGAGGAGCAGGTGCTGCATGGTCCAGACATGGCTGTCATGTGGTTACGATACATAGATGACCTTTCCATTTTATGGAAAGGTGACACTAAATAAGTTAAACCTAACATTTACCAGTCGTGTAAGCAACACTGACATTGTTTTTCTAGATGTTAAAATTGAGGCCAAGAATTTGTGCCTTTTGACATCAATCTTCCGCAAACCCACAGTGTGCAATACTACACTACATGCCAATAGTTTGCATTCACTTAAGAATAGTATACCCTACGGGGAACCACTTAGAGCCAGAAGAATCTGTGGCTCTACTGAGCAATATGAGACAACAGAGAAGGAGATATGCGACAGATTGGCAAAAAGAGGGTACCAATGACCAGTCTTAGAGTTGTCAAAAAGCAAAGTCAGTAAAGTGAAAAGAATAGACTTATTATTCAAACAAAACAAAACATATAGGGAGGATGCACAGGTAAACGGATTCATCACCACATATAACCCACACTACAAAACTCTGAGAAAAGCTCCCAACAGACCCTGGCATTTGATAAGGAGTTATCCTGTTATAGGAGGAGATGTCACCACCAGGCCAGACATAACATATCGAAGACCACCCACATTGGGGAAAAAACTGGTGAAAACATATATTGAAACACAGTACAACTGGAAGATGTCATGAGTGATGTCATGAGTGATGTCATTTGAGATGTCATCAGTGATGTCACTGACCATGTCATGAATGATGTAATATGTAACATCATCAGCAGTGCATTGCGGGGGCGCGAGTTATAGTTAGATGAACTAACTATAACGGGGCATTTCTATGGTTTTGTACGAGAGAAATGTCCAACTAACTATAACGTCCCTGAAACCAATGGTTTTTTCAGTGAATTTCAAAGGTTTTTTAAATGATAATTTTTAATTATAATGTTCATTTAACCTATGGTTTTTACAGTAATTTTGAAGTTTTTTTGTGATATTTTGTAACTTTAATTTACTAAAAATAGTTTTTGCAATTTTTGGGTTTGTTATTAAAATAATATGTCTTCAGTTTTTTAAAATATTAATATATATATTTTTGTTGTTGTTGAGAAGAAAGTGGAGTCACGCACCCATCGTGTACCTATCTCAGTGGGTGTGTGGATTCAAACCGCCATATTGCTAAAGTCGTGTTGGATGCGCGTTTCAGCCAGCCCACTCCGCTTATGCTTACAGGGAGGGAACTAAAACACTACATGTCTCAGGTCTTCCCTGCAGTGATCTGCTGATCACATGTCTAGTTGTCAGCATGCCACAGCTACTCCCTCATGGCTGGTTAAGACCCATACCACACCCTATCAGCACATGTGACCCTGCCAATAAAAAGGACCAGGCTCTCGTGCGCGACGCCATTTCCACTCTCTATTTGGGTGTATCCGTGTGCTTATTATGTTGGTGGCAGCTGAGGCACTTTGGCCAACATGGGCCTTCTGCAACATGGCGATGACTTGTGGTGCACAGAGTTTCTGGCAGCCGAAGAACTTTGCCGGACACTAGCCTCCCGCCACGTGGCGATGACTTAAGGTGCACAGAGTTGGTGGCAGCCGATGCACTTTGACCGGCATGGGCCTCCTGCAACGTGGCGATGACTTGAGGTGCACAGAGTTGGTGGCAGACAAAACTCTTTGCCGGGCACTGGCCTCCTGCCACGTGATGATGAATTGCACTGCACTGAGTTAGTGCCACGAGAGCAGAGCGGATGTGCAGCCTCTACAATGCGTGGTCCTCGTTACATCATCCTGGAAATCAAGACCCGATTTGAATTTTGAGCTCGGCTGGACCAGGTGTACGCCAAAGGCAGCTGGCTGTACAGACATGACTCCTCAGGGCGGTGCAGCAGGATGCGCTGGGGGCCTGTGCTGCAGAACCCAGCGACGGATGAAGAGGTTGCTCCGGCATGTGGTGGGCCCTCTTGGAGACACACCGGTGGCGGCAGGTGAGCATTGAGGGCTGGGTGCGCAGGGTCAGGCTGTCATTGCTGGACGGAGGACTGGTCTTGGGACCAGGGCTGGGATGTTTGCGAAAGATGTAGGAATCATGCACACTGCCTGAGAAGTTTGCGACAACATTAATGTGCAGGCTTCGGTGGTCCAGTTTTGCCTGTACATTGTTGGAATGCATTGATTTCTGTTGCGGTGATTGTGTGTAATGTCCGCAGGGGGCACAAGTAGTACATGTGTGCAGTCAATTGCCCCCAGCATGTGCAGGAAGCCTGCTATGGTGTGATTCCCTTGCTTGGTCTCCAACTGTTCCTACGCAGTGTGGGTGAAGTGAAGATGCAGGTGTATCAAGCTGAAACGAACCGTGATGCTTGCAGGTGTGATAAATCCTGCATAATGAGACCGTAACAGAATTTCTGGTGGTTGTAACGTTCCTTTTGTTTCCTACAAAGGTTACGGCCACACAAACTTCTGTTACGGTTATTTTGTGCCGGATTGATCATACCTGTAAGCATTCCGGTTTGTCCAAGTGCAATACATTGTGCCATATTACCTTTGTGACCATAATAACACTTGACCATTGTCTTCATTTATCCAACAGGTTTCTGAATACGGAGCTTTCGGATTTCCAGGACATTCTACAGTTATTTCAATCCACAAGTTGATGTTCCCAGTTGCCAATTGCACTCCTTGTTTGATGTTTTTGTGTTGTTAATTTATGTTTTTCTAATAAGGTGCTTTTTTCCATTAATGTTGACTACTAGACTTCATGACCTGGCGCACCCCCATTTCAGTGACTACAATCTTGGATCTGGAGCACAGAAGCGTCAAGCAACTCCTTGGGTTGGTTGTGCAGGAATACTACAAATTGGGACTGGCGGGTGGTGCGGATACAGGGGCCCTATGTTGCTTTTGTAGACATGCATCCAACACATGTGAGGAAGTTTAATAGAGCTGGCTGTGAGACTTCTCTAACTCTCGCAGTTGTTAGTTAGAAGGTACCAGAGGCCAACAGGTGCAGCACAGCCAGCAGCTTTGTCAGCGGAATGATGTTGATTGTCTGCTTTGTTGGTACCGTCAGCCTGTGGGCAATGTGGCAGTGTGCACCAACTTGAGAATGGGGAGATAATTCTTTCTAAAGGAAGTGTGCAGTTCCTGGCTGGACATGGGGGGAAGACAGGTCTTTCTTTGTGATGCCCTCACACACCCCAAGGGATGTCATGCTTCATCATCGACCGTTTGCCCCTCGTCAGGCCTTCGCTGCAATGCCTGACGGGCTCCCGAAATCAGGGTTCTTTGTCGGGGATCTTTTGAAGAAGCCGTTAGGTGCGTGCAGGTGTGGGGGCTAGGTAGTGCACGGGGTGAGATAAGTAAAATAGGTCTGGAGCAGTCCTACTTAGATCAAGTTTTATTGTTTTAGGTAGCTGTAGCCTGGTTAAAATCTCACAATTTAGTTTGAATCACAAGCGCAGATGACGCAGTCCAGTAGGCAACAGACATTGCTACCAGTGCGGCCCACCCGGACCACGCATCATCGCAGGCTGTGCACATGCTGAATGCTTCTGGTGCCACTAACTCTGTGCAGCTCAGCTCAACTCCACGTGGCTGTGGGCCCTTGCTGACCGCTGCCTCCGTCCTAAACTGCGGACAGCAGGGCTCACAATTCAGATCAAGTTGCGATTGCATATGACGCAGTCCAGTAGGCAACAGACATTGCTACCAGTGCGGCCCTCCCAGACCAAACATCATTGCTGTCTGTACACATACTGAGTGCTTCAGGTGTCACTAACTCAGTGCACCACAAGTCACTGCCATGTAGCCTTATTGAGGGAGAATTCACTAGGCAAAAGACATTGTTCCCAGTGCGGCCGGCCCGGACCATGCATCATGACTGGCTGCGCACACACTGAGTGCTTCAGGTGCCACTAACTCTGCGCAGCAGAAGTTATCGCCACATGACTGTTGGCCCCCGCTGACCACTGCCTCATGCCTACACTGCGGACAGCAGGGTTCACAATTCAGATCAAGTCACAATTGCAGATGATGCAGTCCAATAGGCAACAGACATTGCAACCAGTGCGGGACTCCCGGACCACGCATCATTGCTGGCTGTGCACACACTGAGTGCTTCAGGTGCCACTAACACAGTACACCACAAGTCACTGCCATGTAGCCTTAGTGAGGCAGAATTCATTAGGCAAAAGACATTGCTCGCAGTGCGGCCCACCTGGACCACGCATCATCGCGGGCTGCACACACCCTGAGTGCTTCAGGTGCCACTAACTCAGTGCACCACAAGTCATCGCCACGTGACTGTTGACCCTTGCTCACCGCTGCCTCTGGCCTACACTGCAGGCTGACAATTCAGATAGGGTCGCGATTGCAGATGATGCAGTCCAGTAGGCAGCAGACATTGCTACCAGTGCGGCCCGCCGGCCCACGCATCAACGCAGGCTGCGCACACGCTGAGTGTTTCAGGTGCCACTAACTCAGTGCACCTCAAGTCATCGCCACGTAGCCTTATTAAGACAAAATTTATTAGACAAAATACATTGCTACCAGTGAAGCCTGCCTGAACCACGCGTCATCGCAGGCTGTGCACCCGCTGAATGCTTCTGGTGCCACTAACTGTGCAGCTCAACTCAACACCACATGGCTGTGGGCCCTTGCTGACCGCTGCCCCCGGCCTACACTGCGGACAGCAGAGCTCACAATTCAGATCGAGTCGCAATTTCAGATGGCGCAGTCCAGTAGGTAAAAGACATTGCTACCAGTGCGGCCAACCCAGACCACGCATCATCGCTGGCTGCGCACACGCTGAGTGCTTCAGGTACCACTAACTCTGTGCAGCTCAAGTCAACGTCACATTGCTGTGGGCCCTTGCTAACCGCTGCTTCCGGCCTACACTGTGGTCAGCAGGGCTCACAATTCAAGATCAGTACTGATACAAATTGTGTAAGAGAATATAATCGGACCCTTCACCTGCCAAGCCTGCAATTTCACCTGCCTCCGGACCTGCACCGCACCCGAAAGGCCAGGCACCAGCGACAACGACCTCAAGTGCATCCTGCTCAACACCCGCTCCATCCACAGACACGCCGTCGAAATCTGGAACCTGCTCGACACAACATCACCAGACGTCGCCTTCCTCACGGAAACCTGGATGAACGCCTCCTCAGCGCCCGACATCGCCATAGCCATCCCGGACGGGTACAAGATCACCCCGAGGGACCGCGTCAACCAGACTGGAGGAGACATCGCCATCATCCACAGAAGCACCATCCGCATCACGACCAACTCCGACGACACCCTCACCGCCGCCGAGCACCTTCACTTCCAGATACACACCGACCCCAAGACCACCCTCAGAGGCACTCTCATCTACAGACCCCCGGGACCACGCACACAATTCAGCGAAGCCATCGCAGACTTCATCAGCCCGCACGCCCTCACCTCCTCAGACTACATCCTCCTAGGGGACCTCAACTTCCACCTGGAGAACAACAATGACAGCAACACCACCACCCTGTTGGACAACCTCGCCAACCTCGGACTCAAGCAACTGGTGAACACCCCCACCCATTACACCGGCCACACGCTTGACCCCGTCTTCTCTTCCAGCAAGCACATATCCTTCACCCACACCACCGGACTTCAGTGGACTAATCACAGCTGCGTCCACTTTAACTTCAGGAGAACCATGACCCACCACCACCCGCAACAGGTTCCCCGCAGAAGCTGGAGCAAGATCACCGCCGACATCATCACCACTTTCCTCAGCCAGAACCCTCCTGCAAACACAACGGACCCCAATGAAGCAGCACGTAACCTCACACAGTGGCTCACCAACTGCGCCGACACCCTCGCACCTCTGAAGAACCCACCCAGCAGACCCGGCAGCAAGAAAGCCTCGTGGTTCACCAACGAACTCAAAACCTCCAAGAAAAACTGCCGCACCCTCGAAAAAGCCTGGCGACACGACCAGACCACAGAAAACATGACAGCCCTCAAGAACGCCACCCGCATACACCACCGGCTGATCCGCACCACCAAAAGGACAACATTCAAAGAACGACTGGACAACAACACCCACAACAGCAAGGAACTCTTCAGCATCATCAAAGAGCTCTCCAACCCCAGCGCCGGAAACAACGACATCACACCCTCGCAAGACCTCTGCGACTCACTCGCCTCGTTCTTCCACCGCAACATCGCCGACATACACAACAGCTTCGGCGCACAGACCGCGCACCCAACCACCGAACTAACGCTCCCCACCACCACCCTCTGCAACTTGACCCCGGTCAGCACCGAAGACACCACCTGCACGATGAACACCAACCACTCCGGCTCCCCTACCGACCCCTGCCCCCACCACATCTTCAACAAGGCCGGCTCCATCATTGCACCCCAACTCCGGGACATCATCAACATCTCCTTAACCACCGCCACCTTCCCGGAGAGCTGGAAGCATGCCGAGCTCAGCGCCCTCCTGAAGAAACCGACAGCGGACCCCACTGACCTCAAGAATTTCCGCCCCATCTCGCTCCTCCCTTTTCCTGCCAAAGTCATTGAGAAGACTATCAACAAACAGCTCGCCACCTTCCTCGAAACAAACGGATCCCTCGACCCCTCACAGTCCGGTTTCCGAGCTAACCACAGCACCGAGACCGCCCTCATCGCAGCCACCGACGACATCAGATCCCTGCTTGACAACGGGGAAACAGCTGCCCTCATCCTCCTGGACCTCTCTGCAGCGTTCAACACAGTATGCCACCGCCACTGATACAGCGCCTCAGCAACACCGGAATACAAGAGAAGGCACTGGAGTGGATCATCTCGTTCCTCGCCGGAAGAACCCAGAGAGTCCGCCTCCCCCCGTTCCTCTCCTGCGGCGTACCTCAAGGATCCTCGCTCAGCCCCACCCTCTTCAATGTCTACATGAGCCCCCTCGCAGCCATCGCACGCCAACACAACCTGAACCTCATTTCCTACGCCGACGACACCCAACTGATCCTCTCCCTCACCAACGACCCCGCCACCGCCAGAGCCAGCCTACACGAAGGAATGAAAGACGTCGCCGAGTGGATGAAGACCAGCCACCTGAAACTGAACTCAGACAAGACGGAAGTCCTCATCCTGGGATCATCCCCCTCCACCTGGGACAACTCCTGGTGGCCCCCTGCCCTGGGCACCACCCCCAAGCCTACGGAACACGCACTAAACCTGGGTTTCATCCTGGACTCCTCCCTTTCGATGACCAAACAATTCAATGCCGTCTCGTCATCCTGTTTCAACACCCTGCACATGCTCCGAAAGATCTTCCGATGGATCCCTCCGAAACCAGGAAGATGGTCACCCAGGTCCTCGTCACCAGCCGACTGGACTACGGGAACACTCTCTATGCTGGAACCACAGCCAAACTACAGAAAAGACTTCTGTGCATACAGAACGCCTCCGCACGACTCGTCCTGGACATCCCCCGCCACAACCACATCTCCACCCACTTGAGAGACCTGCACTTGCTCCCCGTAAGCAAAAGAATCACGTTCAGACTCCTCACCCACGCACACAAGGCTCTCCACGACCTGGGCCCACAGTACCTCAACAACCGCCTCACGTTCTACACGCCCACCCACCCAGCTGCGATAGACCAGCCTCGCCTTCGCCACCGTCCCACGCATTCGCAGAGCCACCGCCGGAGGAAGATCCTTCTCCTACCTGGCGGCCAAGACATGGAACTCCCTCCCCATCCACCTGCGGCTGACCCAGGACCATCTCTCCTTCAGGAAGCAACTCAAGACCTGGCTTTTCGAGCAGTAACGGACCCCTCCCCCCCAGCGCCTTGAAACCCTAGCGGGTGAGTAGCGCGCTTTATAAATCTGTTTGATTGATTGGTTAAGAAGACCAAATGCTCCCAATCTGCCAGCTCAAGTCCACGCCACGTCACTGTGGGCCCTTGCTGACTGCAGCCTCCGGCCTACACTGCGGTCAGCGGGTCTCACACATATCCAATCCAATCCTGACCTGAAAGGAGACATCATCATCGCTGGCTGCGCACACGCTGAGCACTTCAGGTGCCACTAACTCTGTGCATCACATCTCATGGACCCTTTATGATTGACTTTCGTGGTGTAGACACCGGACGCAACAATGTCACCTCAGGCAGCAGGCAGCAGGAATATCCTGAAGGGACATTAACAATTTCTTCACATGAGCAAACTCATCTCTGGTGCCCCTACATCAGAACACCAGAAGTCATAGACCCTTTACAATACAATATTTTATGTGTGATTTAAGATCTGGTGCCCCTACCTTAGTGCACCCTTTATGATTGAATCTGTATGTGTGATCCGATGATCACTGTTGTAGTTGTTGCCAGCACCAACCATTCCCTGAGGGCTGGCTTACACTCACCAGCACAGGTGTCACTGGACATGTGACCCTGGTAATAAAAAGGGGACGGGCGCATGTGCCCGTAGCCAGTTCCACTATCTATCTAACTTTGTCTGTGTGTTCATTATGTTTGCATGATGGCCCTGAGCCCTACCACATTACATTGTGCTGTTGACTGCGCACGCAACCATGTTACCTCTGGCAGTGGGGAAGACCTTGGTTTTATGACTTTGTCTGGGTCATTCTATCAGTACATGGGGAGAGACTGGGTGATTAGAGTACTGCAAGGAGAGTGTATGGTGAATTTATAAGTGCTTGGGGATTGGTGGAGAGATTGGATAAGTACATATGTTGGTGGAACCTAATCTCCAGCACAAGCTTGGCTCTAATTGGCTGCCAACCAGTAGCAACCCCGGCAGAGCATCAGCCTTGGGAGAGCCGACGCCACGCATGGAGCGTGAGTAGGCACCGCGGCGGTTCTCATTGAGGTATACTGCATTCTCATTCAGTGGATACCTCCCAGGTCGTTGATCTCTGGATCAAGGAATCCTGACTGTTGGATCCCCGGAGTCTCTTCCACTGGATCCCCTAAAGCAAAATGCTGGGTCCTTGGATCAAAGGTAATAAAAGGACCAGAATCCTGTCTACAAGATATTCCCAGTCCCACAGCTGGATCATTGACATACGGCAATAGAATCTACAGAATTCTGTAAGCTTAAGCGGAGTGGGCAGAGCCGGTGTACGCCAGTCAGGGGCGTAACTAGAGCAAAATTTCGGGGAAGGCTGATAAAATTTTTTTTGGGGGGGGCTAATTCTTCCATTCATAGGTAGAGTGGAGATGCAGGGGCTCTGAGAAGTGGTGAAAACATAACAAAGCCTCATTAACAGGTAAATAGTCTTTTAAAGACCTGTGAAGTACTGGGGTGCCGCTCTGAGAGCCTTGCACCCAGCGTGGTCTCACTAGGGGGCCATGTTGAGAGCCGTGCACCCAGCGCGTTCACACTAGGGGTTCGCGCTGAGAGCCGCACACCCAGCGTGGTCACACTAGGGGCCATGCTGATTTCTAGGTGGATCTTGTGAAAATTGTGTATTCAACTGCCTGAGTCCTGATGAGGCCCGAGAGTTAATGGGCTGAAACGCGTCGACAGATAATTTGAAGACACCCGAAAAAATTTAAAACGATAGGAAATAAGTTAGGGGTATTTTGGATTAACAGAGGTTGGAGTTATTGGCCTCACAGTTTTTGCCTATAGGGTGATCTTTTGTTTAAGGAATGCTCATTGTGGAACATTCTTAAGGAGCATCCTGATTAATTAGAAGGGCGATGAGAAACAAAAAGTAAAACATACACTCTTTTGTTTGTGTGTCTAATGTAAATATTGTGGGTGTATATATGTTCAAGTGTTGTAAATGTGTTTAGATATGTGAAAACAAGAGAAATATATCTTTTTGAGTTTTGAAAAAAAGAGAAAAGTAGGAAAGAGAAAAAGTAAAATAAATACAGAGTAGTATATTTTAATGATGAGTGTATGAAACCTTTTTGGAATTGCCTTAGGCTATTGATTTTCGTTCAAAATAGTATGATTTTTCCAGAGATTAATATCAAGAGGAAGAGTTAATTGAAATATCTCTTCAACCTACTATGGTTTGATGATCTATTCCGAGGCATTATTATTCTTATTTGATTTTGTGAATTGACCCAGATGCTGAAGGGTTACTTAGGGTACCCCCTGTTTAAATTGGTGTATTTTACACTTAGTTAAGTGTGAGGTTTTTTTAAATACATTTATATAGTAGTGAAGACTGTGTGTAAAATATTATGAAACAAGTATATCTTTCGTCATATGGCATTCCAACATAACTAATCACCACATTGGTAGTAATCATAGGAACATTTGTAGATCAATCAGAGATACCCATCGATATGTCAGAACCGGTAATAGTGAGTTATACTGAAGAAGAAATTAATACCTTACGGAAAATCCCTTCGCTATTGAGTGTGGATCAACCAGCAGCACAAATTGTGAATGTAGATAAAGTAGAGAGACTAAAACAGCTCAAAAAGAAGAACCTAGCTACACGTAAAAGTTTTTTTAGAACATATAAAAATACCATTCCAGTGGGACTCCAAGTGAAAAATATCTCTGTCATTTTTTATTACTGATAAAACTTACTTGGGCAGATTTGGAGGGGTAGGAACTAAATGTTCAATAGGCTGGATGGCATTATCAATAGAAACTGCTCTTAGATTAAATGAGGAAGAAATTCAGGCTTTAGAACAGAACATCCAGGGAGACACTACTATTAAAGACTCCAAAACTTTATTGGAATCGGCACAAAAAACAATTGCAGAGTTTGAAGTTCACACTACAAACCAGAAAACCACAAAAGTCGATAGAGACATAAAGAACTTCAAGTTAGAAGAAATCTATCCCTATTTGAAAGAAGATTTTTATCAGAATAACAACCCAAGTGCACTAAATCTTCAGTATAGAGGTAGATCACGGAACAAATTCATTACCTTTTCAGATACATCATCAGATACCGACAATGGGTTTTATAGTGGCTACCATCCATACCCTCAATACCCAAGAACTCAACCACTTTTTTTTGGCAGAGGCAGGTACCGAGGCAGAGGAGGTGGACAAACATGGAGAGGGTACAACCAGCAAGTAGGTCAGTTCCCACAACATGGTCAATACCAACCCCCAGTACCATATCAGAATCAAGACTCAGAACCCTTCCGTACCCGGAGGAAAACATACAGACGCTGAGTCAAAATAGTAAAGGAGTATTAGATAAAGTAGAAACTATACCTATTTACAATTTATCTAATTATACCCATACAGAAACGGAATTATCAGTGTTGTATAAAGGACTCGCTTTTGAGCCTATGGTCTTACAGAACCCGGTAGACACAAAAACAGAAATCTTGCATTTTCTGAGAAAGGTAAGGCTTAAAGATTTCTTTTTAGAGAAAGAAATGAGAGAATAGACCAATATAAGTGGATTACGTAATAAATCAAAGTTTATCCCAGAGAGTATATTATTACCAGGGAAAATCCTGGTATTCGAAGAGCAGGTGTTATGAGAACTAGACACATTACAAAAAAAGAAGATTTTTTACAATGGCAACTGTAGCAAACAAGAGATGAGAGCCTTAAAAGATTTATCTGAAAACCCGGCTATAATAATAAAGCTGGCGGACAAAGGGGGTGGAATCGTCCTTTGGGATAAGGATAATTATGATCAGGAGGTGATACGTCAGTTATCACACCCTATACATTATAAAGTACTAGAAAACAACCCCACACTTGAATTAAAATCAGAAATCCTAGAGATCACCAAAGAAGGACCAGAAGAGGGTTGGCTATGTCGAAATGAGTTTGACTTTCTGAACAGTAAGAACAACAAAATATCAAATATTTATGTCCTACTCAAGGTGCATAAATCGATGACTAAGCCACCAAGTAGACCCATAGTGTACGCTTGTGGTTCCATACTGGAGCCTCTTGCTAAATACATCAACTATTTTTTAATTCCCTTTGTTAAAAAAACTCGTTTCTATGTCCGGGATAATATGGATTTGATATTCAAAGTGGAAGGCCTAACTTACAATATGGAAAAACAATTGTTGTTATCTTTCGATATCGAATCCTTGTACACCAACATACCTCAATATGAGGCATATGCAGTAATGAGGTACATGCTAGACCAACGCGAGCGGCCACATCAAGTCCCTACAGATTTTATAATATCATTAGCATATCTATGCTTAAAGAACAACTTTTTTTACTTTAAGGAAACTCCGTATATGCAAGTATCAGGAGTAGCAATGAGGTGTAGTTTTTCGCCAGAGATTGCCAACCTATCATGTCAGAATTTGAAAAGAAATGGATCTAGAGCGACACCAACCCTTTTAAAATCAAGGTGGGGTTTTGGTGTCGCTTTATAGACAACATATTTATGATATGGGATGGAGAATAATCAGAACTAACTGATTTCCATAATTGATTGAATCAAAGAACTGCAGAATTGAACTTTACTATGTCTAAGGACCAGAAAAAGATACTTGTTCAAGATGTATATATCCAACATGAGAGCAGTCAACTTATAGTTAGTTTATACACCAAGCCCACAGACCAAAATACTCTTTTACATTTTGCCAGTTGTCATCCTCGTACATTGAAGGAAAATCTGCCATATGGACAATTCCTCTGTGTTAGGAGGAACTGTACCAATAAGGAAGATTATTTTAGCAATGCAAATAACCTAAAAGAGAAATTAATAGCCCGTGGCTACCCCAAGAGGTTGGTGAAAGTGGCTCTGAAGAGAGCGTGGTACACACTAAGAGAGGTGTTGCTTACTCCTAAACAACACGATAAGAATACCCCATTGACATGTGTACTGACATTCGATCCAAAAGCAAATCGTGTTAAGAAAATTATTCATAAAAACTGGAGACTAATTGAACCCTTAGGAATTCAAAAACCTCTTTTTGCGTTTAAAAAAGGAAAGAACATTCGGCAACAACTGGTGAGAGCAGGTAGACAGCCTGAATCCCCTGAAAAAGATCTGAGAGGTTTACTCAGTTTACCTCCGGTGGTCGGCCATTTCCGATGCCAAAACTGTATGGCATGTAGACTTACAGAAGAAGCTAAACAATTAGTTATCAATGGTCAGATACATCAGCAAAAAGTATTTTCCAATTGTAATTCTAAGAATGTACTGTATTGTATAAAATGCCCATGTGATAAATATTATATAGGGCAAACTACACAACCCATAAAAAAGCGGATTCTGAAACACAAATCAAGGATAAAATGTAAGGTACAAGGGGCTCCTTTAGTAAAACATTTTCAAAAAATGACATAAAATGGTCAGTATTAAGTGTGATTATGAATGTTAGTGGAGAAGAACTTCAAAACAAACTGAATAGACTAGAGGCCAGATTGATAGAGAAATATCATACGGCTGCAATGGGCCTCAATGACAAAGATGAGATCTGGGCTTTATTGCAATGATACTTATGTAAGTGTAGCTGGAACAAGTGAACTGAAGGGGTGTTGTATGTAAAGATTACAGTTCCCATACGGATATAATCTGAATCTGGATATCTGTACATATCAATGTTGGTAACTGGGGACTGATTATCTCCATAGAAGTCAAGATTGTAAGGAGTGGCGGCACGACACTGGGTAATAAGGTTTGTAATGCACAGTGCATAATAATGTTAGTTATTGGACTGATGCAAATAGTTGTTGGGCGTCTTTTATTATCAGTATCTTGAAAATCTGGTAATGTTATTTTGGAATGACACTTCCCAGTAGAGAGTTGGTTCTTTTGCATTAAATAAATAACGCAAGTCTTCATTTGGTTTCTTTTGCATTAAATAGAAAACGCAAGTCTTTTTTTGATTTGGTCTCTTTGTGGAGCTCCATGTGCGTGTAGTTCCACTTCACTGTATTTAAGAAAACTATAGGGGCTGTAAGGCAAAGGAGTGATGTATTCTAGAATATAACTCGGTAATGCGAAAGAAGTTGCACTTTACTTAAAATGGGTGATTTTGGTGTTTCTGCTAAAAATAGCAGTCTTTCTTTGAAGTTTTAGATCAGTGAAGGCAGGCATTTTGTCAGTGTCTATGACCCGTACTTCCGCATATTACACTCCTTCCGCATCACGTGACTGCATGCACGCGAAGGATGCGGCATGGCGATGGATTGATTCCCGCTAGAATAGACCCTGTTCAGTAAGGTAAGAATCACTCATTTTTACGCTTAAGCCAAGGGGAGGTCTTCATCTAAAGAAAGACATGGTAAGAACGGTTTTGTTCGGTACTTTTAGAGGGGCCGATACAGACGATTGAAATATCTTGGAGGAGACCACAGTTTGTTGGGTTGATTCTCCGCTCATACCAAGTAAGTGAATTACAGTAGATAACTGAACTTGAGAACTATAACCGCAGTCCTTGGTACCTTTGGGTGGTTTAATTGGGAAGTAGAAGCATTTAGCATTTTTTTGTCTATAGTTTTCTGGTGTTTAAGAAGAAGTAAATGGATGCAGCTTAAGAATATGGAAAACGATTAATAACATTATTTATGACCGTCCGGATTGACTTACATATTTAGAGATTGATTTTTCGATTTGTTTTAGTTTATGGAATGAGGTATTTGGAATTTTCTCTATGGCACGGTGCACTTTCCGAACTCTCTTTACAATCTATCACACAAATGAAAGGGTTTGAGGCACTTCAAGGTGTATATATAGTTATTTATTGAATCGGCCGCCACTTCAGAATTTAACATGAAACTTGATTGAATGTTCCTATGTGCATATATATATGCTAATACCAATATTCCTTGATTTAGGGGGATAAATAAGGTGTATTTGATTTCTAGGTAGATCTTGTGAAAATTGTGTACTCAACGCCTGAGTCCTGATGATGCCCGAGAGTTAATGGGCCGAAACGTGTCAACAGATAATTTGAAGACACCCTAAAAAATGTAAATCAATAGGAAATACGTTAGGAGTATTTTGGATTAACTTAGGTTGGATTTATTAGCCTCACAATTTTTACCTATGGGGTGATCTTTTGTTTAAGGAATGCTCATTGTGGAACATTCTTAAGGAGCATCCTGATCAATTAGAAGGGCAATGAGAAACAAAAAGTAAAACATACACTCTTTTGTTTGTGTGCTAATGTAAATATTGTGTGTATATATATGTTCATGTGATGTAAATGTGTATATATATATGTGAAAACAAGAGAAATATATCTTTTTGAGTTTTGAAAAAAAGAGAAAAGTAGGAAAGAGAAAAAAAAGTAAAATAAATACAGAGAAGTATGTTTCAATGATGAGTGTTTGAAACCTTTTTGGAATTGCCTTAGGCTACTGATTTTCGTTCAAAATATTATGATTTTTCCAGAGATAAATATCTAGAGGAAGAGTTCATTGAAGTATCTCTTCAACCTACTATGGTTTGGTGATCTATCCTGAGGCATTATTATTCTTATTTAATTTTGTGAATTGACCCAGATGCCGAAGGGTTACTAAGGGTACCCCCTGTTTAAATAGGAGCGCCACGTTAGGATCGCCACTCCAAACGTTTTTGCTTTGACAGGCCTGTTATTGCAAACATCAATGTCCCAGGGGTGGGTACCTCTGGACATTGCATGAGGCGCACCTGGGGGTTGGCGGTCCCCAGGGCCATCATGGGTTCCAGGAGGGTGGCCGCACTGCCCCCCTCCCTCTATTTTCAAAGCCCCGGGAAGGTTGTGGTCCCCGGGGCTGCCGGGAGAACCGTGTGCCCTTCTGCACCTAATTAACATAGCCCCGAGGAAGTAGCGGTCACCGGGGCTGCGGAGGCCGTTAGGCCCCGCGATATAATTATACGATGCCCCTGGAACCTGGGCCACCCGGGGGCTCATTTTAATGAAGTGGGGGAGCCCATGCTTCATTTTTTTAAAACATTCTTGACTGGATTCGCACACTCAGCGCGCATTCGGACGTTTAAAAATAAAAGTTAAAAAATGTTGGGCCTGGGGGTCCTTGTGGGACTTGCTGAGCAGGCATAGGGGGTCAGTGTGTTTCTACCCTGCCACCTTTTCTTCTTTTTTAATCTTTTTTCAACTGTTTTCTTCATACGCCTTACATCTCGCAACTCTCTGCTCACTGAGGCTGACGTCTATTGGCGCCAGCAAAGGCTGTGTTCTCATGGCGGGGCTTCTTCCGTGGCAGGACTGGCTGCTGAAAATCCAAATATAAGGTTGTATCCTAGAAAGAACCCACAGCAGGAAGGTAAGTTCTTAGCGCTTAATTATGTAAGCTGCAGCCTCTTATTTAACACGAATCTCCTCAATGATCAATTCTTTCAGGCCAACGCGTTTGATGCACCTCGCACACTTCTTCATAGGCAAACTCGGGGAAAGGCGTCGCCATGCCAAACTCCCCGCACTGAAATCGCCTGTGGTGCTTGCCCCAGTTGGCAGCAGAAACATGTTGCCTTCTGGTCTTGGTAGTTTAAATAGCGCCGGGCAGTGTTCATTCCAGTGAATTTGCATGTGCGCTGCTTAATTTTCCAAATTAAAACCCCAGTGGCCTGGTGAGCTGTCCTGTACATGAGGGGTTACACCATACGCCTTATTTTATTTTATTAATTGCATTTATATATGGCGCATCAGCTACCCTGAGGGTTTCCCGGCGCCCTGGATCAATGTACTGAAAATAAACCGGGGACAGTTATTGATTAAACACCCATGATTTCACTCCCTTGCGAAAGCGTAAATAACATGGTTCTAGCCGTAGTTGGAGGGGTAGTGAATTCCATAGTGTCGGCGCTAAGAAGGAGAAGGAGCGACCTCCTAGTCGAACCCTTTTTGTCTTGGGCACAATGAATTTTGCTTGATTTATTGAGCGCAGGTTACGCGCAGGTAGGTATTTCTGGACCATTTTTCATAGGTATTCCGGGGCTGTTCCTAAGCTAATTCTGTGCATATAGCACAGTGCCTTGAATTTTACTCTGCTGGACACTCTCAGCCAGTGGAGATTTCTAAGATGGTCTGTCATCCTCGTGCGTCCTGGAAGATTGAGGAGCATTCTGGCCGCGGAGTTTTGTACTACTTGCAGTTGGTTCAGAGTTCTATTCGTAGCTCCTAGAAATAGTACATTCCCGTCATCTAATCTAGACGTAATTAATGCCTGTATAACAGTCCTCTGGGCCCCATCTGGCAATTGCCACAATATTTTTCTCAGCCATTTAAGGATGAGAAGACATGTGGAGGCCGTTTTGCCAGGCTGGTGAGCTGTCCTGTACATGAGGGGTTACACCATACGCCTTACATCTCGCAACTCTCTGCTCGCTGAGGCGGACGTTGATTGACGCCAGCAAAGGCCGTGTTCTCATGGTGGAACTTCCTCCGCGGCAGGACTGGCAGCTGAAACTCCAAACACAAGGTTGTCCCCTAGAAAGAGCCCACAGCTGGAAGGTAAGTTCTAAGCGTTTAATAATGTAAGCTACAGCCTCTCCGTTAAAACAAATCTCCTCAACGATCAAGTCTTGCAGTCCAACGCGTTTCATGCGCCTCGCTCACTTCTTCATCAGCAGACTTGGGAAAGGCGTCGCCATGCCAAACTCCCCACGCTGAAATCACCTGTGATGCTCGCCCCAGTGGGCGAGACAAACAAGTTGCCTTCTGGTCTCTGTGGTTTAAGTAGCGCCGGGTAGTGTTCATTCCAGTGAATTTGCATGTGCGCTGCTTAATTTTCCAAATTAAAACCTCAGTGGGCTGGTGAGCCGTCCTCTACATGAGGGGTTACACCATACGCCTTACATCTTGCAACTCTCTGCTCACTGAGGCTGACGTCGATTGGCGCCAGCAAAGGCCGTGTTCTCATGGTGGGGCTTCTTCCATGGCAGGACTAGCTGCTGAAAATCCAAACACAAGGTTGTCCCCTAGAAAGAGCCCACATCAGGATGGTAAGTTCTCCTCATTTAATGATGTAAGCTGCAGCCTCTCATTTAAAACAAATCTCCTCAATTTGGATCATTAAGCAGCACACATGCAAATTCACTGGAATGAACACTGCCTGGCACTACTTAAACCACCAAGACCAGAAGGCAACTTGTTTGTCCCACTCACTGGGGCGAGCATCACAGGTGATTTCAGCGTGGGGAGTTTGGCATGGTGACGCCTTTCCCGAGTCTGCCTATGAAGAAGTGCCCGAGGCGCACGAAACGCGTTGGCCTGACAGACTTGATCATTGAGGGGATTCGCTTCAACTGAAAATCCGCAGCTTACATCATTAAACGTTAAGAACTTACCTTCCTACTGTGGGCTCTTTCTAGGGGACATATAATATAAATCCCATTATATTCCTATACTTATCTTTAAATTAGCCACTGATATTTCCAAAACACTATGATAGGTTTGGGGATTTATACTTGGCATCTTCAATTGGCTAGTTGTATTTCCAAACACCATAAGAGTTTTGCAGCCTCGTGAAATGTAGTTCTGATTCTGAGTTCAGTTTACCTGATTATAGTGAACCTTCCAGAGATGAGCAGGCATTCGACAAGTGCCACTTGCCTTTTGAGTCCTTAGCCAGTCTTGCCTTCCCCAGATTAAAAGTAACACTTGTGGGTTCAGAGCATTATATTTGCTCATCTAACGAGAGTGGTACAATAAGTTCAAGTCCTTAGAAAAGAACATGACAGTCATGAATCAGGCTTTAGCTCAGCAGAAAACTCTGTAAGCAAAATGAAAAGATGCCTAAAAACAAGAAATCCATAAAATTCATAAAATAGAAATACTTCAGAAGTACAAAATTAAGCAAACCTATAAAAGTGACATTTAGACCCAAAGCAAGCGACCAAGGAAATGTCTCACATTATGGCAATAAACTCTGGAATTCATCAAGTCAAACCATGAATCCAACAGTCAAGAGTTTTCCAAGTACACTAAATCAAGAATAAAGCCTAATTTAGCCTGTTACAGAATGTAACTAAAAAGGGGCCTTTGCTAGTTACTGCAACTGCTATGTAATATTATTCTGATATAATAACCAAGTGACAAAATGTATACTTGAAAATGTTTGAAGTGGAGGTTCTCATCAGCCTGCTGCTGTACTACATAATGAGCAAAAGGTTTACAGTTTCCAAAAAAGCCCTTTTCGTCCACTGGAACTCTGCGCTTTGTCCTTTTAGGAAAAAATAGTTCCTACTAATTTACCCTTTTCATTTAGAACCTTGCAGACCATCAACCATTCAAACATTAAACTATACATATTTAATGCACTGTTCTAGTCTCAATGTTTTCTCTCTTTTTGAGTCTGCAAGACCTTTTGATAAGTATGCCTTGAAATATACAGAGTGGACTTTGGCTCCACCCAGAGTGGTACTGGTCCCTCACCTTGTGTTACTGGCTCTTGGTGTATAATCCCACTTCCTATGGAGTGCTTGCATTCCTATGCACGAGAGACTATGTTACATCTGAATTAACATGTGTTCAATTAATACTAGAACTTGTATATTGCATAAAGAAAGTCATATTTCACTGCAGATTATGTGAATATTAATATGTGGACTCAAAATGCAACGGACAGAAATAGTGGTTTACACTATCAAAGCTTTCACCATCACTCTTTAAAGAAACACCTCCCAGTGTCTCAATTTATCCGCCAAAAAAGAATTACCTCAGACTCACAAGATTTACTCTCCACCATCGACAAACAGATCCAAAAGTATTCACAACGAGGGTATCCCAAACCTCTATTGGAAGAATCCAAGAATAAAGTTTTGAACATGAAGAGAGAATCTTTGCTTGTGACAAAAGAAAGAAGTGAAACTAAAATGACAGTATGTGTCCTGAAACATTCGATACAAGCAATATCATGAAGAAACACTGGGCACTTATCACACAGGAACCTGACTTAGAACCACTAGTTTCTGAGCGGATAACGTTTGCATATAGCAGGCCAAAAAATTTGAAAGAACTTTTGAAAAAGAGATCTAAACCGGAAGTAATCAATTACAAAGGCATGCAGAGATGCGAAAATTGCGTCCACTGTAATAATGTGATGGTGGGACAAATTTTCACACACCCAATGACGGGCAAGAAGCTGACCTTGTTATATTCAGGAACCTGTGACACGAAAAACGTAATCTATGGTATCAAATGCCCATGTGGTAAATTATATATAGGCCAAACCGAAAGCAAAATTAAAATCAGAATAACAGAACACAAGAGTAACATTCGGTTGAAGAATTTGAAATCTACAGTGAGTGCACACTGGTTGGAAGCAGGACAAAATGTTGCGCAATTACGCTTCACCATACTAGAAGTCTTAAAGCATCATCCTGAAAGAGACTCACAGAAACAAAGACTGAGATCTGAATACTTTTGGATAAAGAAGATGGGCAGCCTACAACCGAATGGTTTGAATGACAGGATAGAACTATCCTGTTTTTTATAAATAGTCTTTGGGAGAGCTGATTATTTTTCCTGCATGACATGAAGTTTGAGAACTTCCCTACCCAAAATGGCCGACACTATTCATGTGTAAATGTCTATTTGTACTGTTTATTATGGTTCAGTTTTTTGTTTTTTATTTAAGGAGACCACCAGCAGTAACTACGTTATAATAGAGTGTGTTAATACTATTATGAGTAATATGTAATAGTTTTTTCTAAAGCGCGAATTGATTTCAAAAATGTATCGTTATTTTTGCATTTTCACTTTTAGAGGCTAACATAATTGGCTTTTCGCTCATTTTCAACCAGTCATTCACACGCATTAATAAGTGTTTGTAACAGATGAGGGCTTACATCGAGTCCGTGATGGCGGTCACGTGACCGCATGTGTATCCAATCTAAGCGCAGAGCGCATCATATAGCTTTACCTTCTATGTGAGACAGTAGCGGATTGGTCGGCATTTTGAAATCTGAAGACGGGCGCATTTCCTAGTAAGTGAGAACGAACGAAGAGCAGGGCGTCTGTTATGCATTAGAAACTTTGGGATCCTTGTTTGTTTATTGTTTGTTGTTTTAGAGTAACTGCATTAGGTAGGACGCATTGCTTGAGAGTGTACAGTTAGAACTTTTCAGAGTTGCGCTAGCAACTCGTTTTAATTTTGGCGGTCATGTTTGGGAGCAAACCTCTAGATACAGGGCGTACAATCGTGAAGCATTCATTGAATAGGTTAGAGTTGAATGCAATTTAATTTTTGAACGCGCATAATTTTTGCATGCACTATAATGTTAGAACGTTTACTAAAGCGTCAGTTGTACATACACAGAGATGGCTGGGATGCTGATTGCATTTTTCTTGATTTTTCTGACAGAGACCCCGGAAGAAGGGTCACCATAGACCCGAAATGCATTGGGTAAATGGGAAATGGCAATATAAAATGTCGTGGATATAACGCAATGAATCAAAAGATTAAATGAAATCAATAAATGTGCAAGTTTTGAAACGAGACCAGTGAATTGGATTATTATTGTTTATGGATTTACCTGATGAGAACCGTGACGGGTTCCCAGTGAAAGTGTGCAAATCATTACCAGTTAGACAACGGGATGGCCCGCTGTCTCACAATTTTGCTATTTTGTAAAGTGTTTTTAGACTAAAACACTGGGTTAATGTTGCACAACAACGAGTGGATTAATCGAAAGAGGAACACAGTATTAATCAGAGTGCTGGATGGACTCGATAAAGTTTTAGACTCAAAATGCAAGCCAGGCCTCACAGTTTCGCCAATGTTTTTTTTTTTTTGCAGTAGTCTTTAGCTCCTTGTCGATGTTTTGCTATGACTGACTTGTGCTAATTAATCCACTTTATCACTAGCTGTCGGAAATATATAGTTTTCTTTGTTTTGATATTTCAGTCCTTAACCCTTTTGACAACTAAGTAAAACATTTATTAGCACTCAAAAATATAAATCTGACCATCTGTTCCCGCTCGGAATTTATGTCTATGGTTTTTCATCAATGCAACCTCAATTAAAAAGCTAATAAGTAACAGATTTTGAAATGTAAATATTTCTTTGCTATGGTTTAGAAGAAAGAAAACACCCTTGTTTCGTTCACAGCTATAAATATTGGATTTTCAATTCAAAACCAACTTCCTCCATGCTTTGTAACTGAGCCCAAAGAAAACTACAAGCACTGCAGGACATAATGGTCGCTATTTTATGCTTTAACCGGTATTTCAATATGAGCCACGAAAAGAAAATATTTGGAAATGAAAGTGCAAACAACATAAAATGCGCAGCATCTGGAAAAGACGCAGGCCATTAACAGACAACGAGTTAGGCACAGTATTCAATAACACATCTTTTTTTTGTTAACTGTTCTAAGTGGGGTGATTTAAAACACTCATATTTGCGCAATTTCACTGCGCTTTCGTGATAGCAAGGTCGGCAGTAGGAGACTGGCAGATTTGCTGTGCGTAGCAGAGCCCTATACTACACTGCAAATAGTTCATTTTATGGTCATGCTTCAGAGAGCCATGCCCTCTGTAGGACAGTGTGGCTACTCTTAAATGTGCATCCTGAGCCCTAAATTCCAAGAGTCCAACTCTAAAGAGTCTATGCTGATATTCATATGTCTCTTTGATAAAAGATTTAGGAATATCTAAGAGCCCTGCTGTAAGTTCCTTATGATGAAGGCATTTGTTTCCATTATTATGGTAGGCACAACTACTATTTCTAACTTCTTACACTAAGTCGTCCTTAACAATCTTATGAGTCTCTCTGGTGGTAAGTCAGCCAAAATGCCTGAAATGTATACCGTCTATTGGCGCCTGGAAATGGCTTCCAACTTTTTCGTACTATTTTCCCTCTTTCCTTCTTTTCTAGGTGTTTGCACTGTTATAACATATGCACCCACATGCATCATTGTTCCATTTTGCGATTCCTTAATTGCGAAAATTAAGGAATCGCTATTAAGGAATTGCAAAATGCAATTCATTAAGAAATTTGCAAAAAAATTGCGATTTCTTAAAATTCCTTAATTGTGATTCTCTAATTGAGAATCGCAATTAAGGAATTTCTACACATTCATTCCTATGGGCCTAGAGGCCCATAGGAATGAATGGGAGGGCATTCTCAATTTGCAATTCATCATTGTGAATTCGCAAATTGAGAATGCAATTTCAAGGGTGCAGGGGTGTCCAAAAGACACCCTGTTGCACCCCTGAAATTTGCTTTTGGATACATCTTACACACACACATGCCCCAAGGGCACGTGTGTGTGTGTAACATGTAACAAAGAAAAATGCATTTAAAAGCATGTTTCTAGATTTTCGCAAATTACCATGAAGGTCTACTTCATGGTAATTTGCATTTCTAATTTCCAAATTCGCAATTTCTAAAAGGGCTGCCTATAGCACCGAGACGGCTTTAGTCGAAATATCTGAGGCTATTCGAGAGTGTTTAGACGAAGGTGGCAGAGCGGCTCTGATTTTACTAGACCTCTCTGCTGCCTTCGATACGGTACCTCACTCTCTTTTACTCTCCAGACTAGCCGCCATAGGCATTATTGGCCCTACATTGGACTGGTTGACCTCATTTTTAACTAACCGTACACAGACCCCCACATGCATCATTGTGTCTTTTTGCATTTCTTAATTTGCGAAAAATAAGGAATCGCAAATTAAAAAATGCAAAAAGATATGCATCAATATTTTCGGTATTCTGTTGGGATTCGGTAAAAATCGCAATTTTTACCGAATCCCAAAGAAATACCGATTTCTTAACTTAATTTTCGCAATTCCCATTGATTCCTATGGGCCAAAAGGCCCATAGGAGTCAATGGAAATTGCGAGTGGCACTTAGAAAATTTCATGGGTGCAGGGGGGGGTCCAAAGGACCCCCCCATGCACCCCTGAAATGTATTTTTCGCATCATGTTGCACACACACATGTCCTAAGGACATGTGTGTCCGTAACATGAATGTTGAAAAAAAAACATTTTACACATGTAACACACTTTTTCCAAATTTACCGAGTGGTTCAACCACTCGGTAAATTTGGCACCCTATTAGCGAATTTACAATTTTAAAAAAAATGATGCATTGCTTTTAAGAAATCGCACATCTGCGACTTCTTAAAAGCACCCGCAATTTTAGAATTCGCACACATGTTACGAATTCTAAAATTGCTTCATGCATCCCAAAAAGCACTTTTGCATTCGCAAACGGCCGATTTTAAGGAATCGCACCGTTTGCGACTACAAAAATGCTTGATGCATGTGGGGGAACAAGTTTGGTTGCCTCCCTTTGCCTCTACCCCTAAATTACTTTCTACAGGTGTCCCACAGGGGTCTACTTTAAGCCCTTTGCTTTTTAACATTTATCTTACCCCTTTGATCTACCTTGCTGAACAGTTAGGGGCAAAAATGATGGCCTACGCCGACGATACACAACTATTGTTTACCTGGTCTAAAGATAACTTAGATACGTCGGTGGCCCAATTTTGTTTGTCCTCTGTCTTTCAATGGTTAGCACTTGCCCAGCTAAAGTGCAATGAAAGTAAATCCGAGATCCTGCTATATGGCTCTTTCCCTGATGATTTTAGTGGTCATCTTTGGCCTGCTGACCTACCCCCCCCAAAATCCATATGTGGCCCTGTGAAAAACTTAGGAGTCTGGTTTGGAAAGAACCTTAAATTTGAAGACCATTTAAATAAACTTACGGGGTCTGCTTTTCTACCCTGAAAACTTTACGTAGGTTTTTCCCTCTCCTACCGAAAGAGGCTAAAGAGACTGTCATTCGCGCCTTGATACTTTCTAGGCTGGACTATGCGAATGGATTGTTCTGCGGACTGCCGGCATACCTGATCCATCGTCTTCAGGTCATACAAAATGCCGCTGCTAGACTCTTGTTTAATACACCTAGGCGTTCCAGTGCTCGACCCCTTCTCCGTGTTCTTCACTGGCTCCCAGTTGCCCACAGGATTTTGTTTAAAATTTTAGTGCTTGCCTATCGTGCTATCCATCAAACAGGCCCAGCCTACCTGAGGAAAAGGTTCTGTCTGTATGTCCCTAACCGCCCCCTTCGATCGGCCAACCTGTGCCAAATGTCCGTCCCTAAATTTAACTATTGCAGACTGGGTGGCCAATCAATTTCAGTGAGAGCCGCAAAAGCCTGGAATGCTCTTCCCCTTCATATAAAAACTGCATCTACTCTCAGTGCTTTTAAGAGAGGACTAAAGACTCACCTTTTTAACGCCACAGTTTAATCCCTTTTCATTTTCTCCTGCGTTCTGTCCTCTCCCTTTGCTGTTCAGCCTTCACCGCGCCAGGATACTATTTTTTTAGTAATAGAGCGTGCTACAAAAGCCTTTAATAATAATAATAATAATAAGTATGATGAATTGCATTTAAGGAATCTCAAATTGAGATTCCTTAAATGCATTCACAATTTAAGAAATTGCAATTGTGCAATTTCTTAAATTGCGAATTTCTGAAAAAGGTTGGTGCATCCCAAATCAGGAAATTGCATTCGCAAACGGGCGAAAAATGCGATTCGCACCGTTTGCGAATGCAAATTACCTTGATGCATGTGGGCAATGGACCTTGCTCAACTCAAAAACGAATCATAAAGTCAAAAGATTATTTCAAAATAAATATCGTGCATTATGTTTTATGTGTTATGCCCACAAAAGTGAAAGTACTTACAGAGTTAGGTGATGGTACTTTTTAGACTGCAGACCACAGAGGTTTTTGAGAATGAAAGTACATCCTTATGGTTGTATGTGAAATGTACTGTATATAGGGCCTCGTGCACAAAGCCCTGTTCTCAAACAGATTTGCACGATAACTGATTTAAAGCAGGGCTTCCTTTTGTCATGCTAATCTGTCGCATCAGCAAATGTATATTTTTCGAAGCTCGACCAACCTCTGCCTCATTTATAGTAATGCGGTAAAAGGTATTTGCAACCTTGTGCAAACACTGCACAAGCAAGGAGGGTCTCCATGCCTGCATCCGCATTATCTAAATGTATTTTTTTTTAAGAAAGCTTTGCTGCTATAAGAAAAATGTTGTCATCGAGGGAAATCACCAATAATTGAGGACGAGTAGATGTGAGGTTGCATGATAAGCCTGGATATCTGGGGAGTCAATGCTCCCACAATTGGTGTTATGTAGGGTGCAGCACCCTCCAGGAGTCATCCCATCCCTTATCCTGGGCATCCGTTGGATTCTCGGGCTCGTCGATCGCCCAGCACCACACCATCGGTCTCTTTTCGGGCACAGTGCGTTGTTCCAGTCTCCTTCCACTACAGTCAGTCCAGGCGGGATCTCGGTACATAGTGTTGTCAAGCTCTCTACAAGGTTCCATTGCCAATGGGGGAGAGCGTTATACGCTGCCAAGGACAATTACTATAAATTTCTACACCCCGGGACCCCCTCGTGAACTCCGAATGAAAGGTTTGTGCTAACCCAAATCGTGCCAGACACAGTGTCTTGGTGCTCAGTAAATGTCAGAGCGGTATCGTTTAGCCTGTCGCAGCACAGCGCGCTGCTTAATTTTATCAAGGGGGCCATGGATGTTCCAACTACCGATGCGAAATTCTTGGTTTCCCAAACTCATTGGGCTAGGTGTCATGTCTGGCATAGAAACCCATGAGCAGATGTGTGTATTTACAAAAAAGCCTGAATGTCAAGGACTATGTGTGTATTGTCTGCCAATGGCACCGACAAAGAACTTGAACTTCAAAAACTTCTCATTAATCCCCTCCACCATCCCTGACACCTCAATACCTCCTAAACATTGAAGTATCTATCACCACAAACTGCCCCAGAGCAGCAACATGTAGCCATTGGCTCCCCACTGATAGGAACTTCATCCTAGGGACTTCATCCCAATTCTCCTCCCACTATGGACCAAAATTATCAATAGCTCACTTCAGCAAGGTCACATCCCCGACTCCCTCAAAGTTGGACAAGTCACACCTATACTCAAGAAACCAACAGCTGACCCTTCTGACTTAAACAATTACCGTCCTATTACCAACATTCCCACCCTTTCCAAATTGTTGGAAAAATGCGTACAACTCCTCCAACTAACGAAACAAATTGAACAGTTTGACCTCCTCAACGCTCATCAATCAGGCTTCCGAGCAGGGCACTGTACTGAGACTGCTATTACACACATAATTGATGACGCCCTCCAAATCCTTGATCAAAACGATACCTGCCTCCTCATCCTTCTTGATCTGTCCTCAGCATTTGACACAGTCAAACACGAGAACTTACTCGAGTTGTTAAATACCAGAATGGGCCTATCTGGGACAGTTCTCAAATGGTTCACTTCCTTCCTACATAACTGGTCTCAGAAATTCAAGAGCGACAACCTGATGTCCCCACCAGTGCCTGTAACACTAGGCGTCCCACAAGGATCTTCCCTTTCTCCAACATTGTTCAACCTGGTCATGGAACCTCTCACCACCCTGCTACAAGCATCTAATGTACACTTTCACATGTACGCAGACGACACCCAACTATACCTGAAATTACAATCCCCCAATGACATCAAACTTCTTAACTCAACGCTCAGAAACACACAATCATGGCTTGCCGATAATCACCTCAAACTCAATGCCCTGAAAACTGGTTTCCCCGCTGATCTCACCTCCTGCGAAAAGCTCCACCTCTCAAACCTGGCTTAAGCACCTAACTGCACTCAATGTCCAATCTACCATCGTGGACTCAGCGAAATCTTTAGGCATAACACTTGACACCAATCTCAACATGCAACGGCATATCAGCAACGCAACTAAGGGAGCTAATTTCCAAATCAATACCCTGAGGAAACTTAAACCCTTCCTCCCAGCCAAGGACTTCCAAACTGCAGTACAAGCCCTAGTCATGCCGCGCTTAGACTACGGTAGCGTCGCCCTCTGCGGACTCCCCCTATCTACAACTGCACCCCTGAGAGCCTCTTTGAACGCTGCAGCGAGACTTATCACTGGATCAAAAAAACACTCACATATTTCCCCTGACCTAAAATCCTTGAACTGGCTGCCTTTTGAGGCCAGAATACATCTGAAAATTGCATGCATGACTCAAAGGGCTATACACCACAGCTCCCCCGGTTACCTTACTCAGAAGCTGACAATTTCTGGTGGCTCAAGATCCACTAGAAGTTCAAAGAATCTCCTTCTGAAACCTCATAGATTCCGGAAGGAAAAAACATATAAGCGCTCCTTCTCAGGAATGGCACCCAGGATCTGGAATTCACTCCCTCCAGAAACCAGACTTATCACCTCCACTACATTCTTAAAGAAAGAAGTAAAAGCTATCCTCATGGCTAAATTCACCTGAACATGTACCTAACTTTGGAACTTTTTGAGACTCCTGACTATTTGTAATACTTGCTTATCAGATCGACTATTTGTATTATTGTTTAACTGATTGTTTATGCTCCCTCTTTTATCTACCTTATTTTTATTACCCATTTACTACCTCAACTATATGTCGCTCAAAAGCCTGTTAATTGCCCTCTTGTTTTTACTACCCCCTTGTTGTAAAGCGCTCTGATATCTGCAAAGATCTTGTTCGCGCTATATAAAACTCTCAAAATAAATAAATAATTAAATAAATAGAGAATGCAGCGGTCAAACGGACACTATCTGCTCCCAGGGCACGCGCCATGATTTTCAAAGTGAAAGCTGCCCTCAGGGTGCGGCTTCTGCTTTGAGAATTAGTGACCCCTCCCTCCAACTCAAGTGACTAACTAGTCAATGGTTTGCAAATGCGGTCATAAACCATTTATAATTGGCCCGGGTGAAAAATGTCATTCTGCTTGCTGAATTGACAGAATTTGGTCACTCGTGTTATTTGTGTAACACAGAGTTGCTGCCAAATTCTGCCAATCAGTCCGTGGTGGAATTTTCGAGCAACTATTCTTATTCAAACGGATGGTTCAGGTAGTTTTTTTGCACATAACCAAATTTTTATTTAACTTTTTTCAAAGAGGAACAAAGTGCTACAGAGATCCCAAAATCCTCTTCCTGTCTAGAATGCTCCTTCCAGTGCTTTGTCCATCCCTTGGTCACTTTTAATTAGCATTCTGAGGGGAAAGGATTACTCTCTTCTTTGTCGGCAATCCTTGTTTGTGAGAAATCAAATTAGTTTAAGAACTAAAGGACAAGTATGATGTCTGATGGAGGGCAAACACGGGTATTTGTTTTACCTTTTTGTTTTTTCTTCAATTTTAAAACTTGATTGTGGGTGGCCTAGAGTTGCAGTAGGGGCCTATTTTGCATAAACCTTTTTTGTTTTGCCAAAGGGAAAACGTTTTCACAGGTCTGGGAGGGCTAAGGGCTTGGTTTTACACATGTAAAGTTATTTTTTCTTATTTCAAAGTGTGCTGTTTTTGAGTTTTGCTCTATTATGTTGTGAATTTACTGTGTGGCCTAGTCTGTCCATGGGCCACAGCCAGTCAGCCATTACTAGGCATTCGGTATATTTGTAACAACTGTTTCTATGGTATATGTTTTTTTAAATCATAGTTTGATTTAGGATGACTTTAGATTACATGTGGTGTTTTTTTTTTTGTATTTTGCGTTTTTCTGCAAAATAATACGTTTTTTGGTGGCATCATGTTTGTTCTCAGTGATTTTTTAAAGTTGACACAATTTTAGTTTTTGACATTACTGAAAAATGGTAGTGTTTTCTTCTTTGTTTACCATGCCTCCTTTCTTTGCTGACCAAGTAGCCTTTTTTGGTGTGTGGCAAGTCTGTGTGTGTGTGTGTGTTGCCATAGGCCTATGACTTTTTGTTCTTTTTTTCTTTTTCCCTGATATGAGTTTAATGTGCTTGAGTATGACTGTAGTATGTATGTACAGTGTTTTTGAATTAATTTTTTCCATTTTCCCCTGTTCTTCCTTGCCTCCTTTAGGATTTTTCATAGTACCTCGGGAAGCATCAGCAAACATTTTTTTCAATTTTTCTATTTTTCCTCGCACCGCTTGCCTGCAAGAGAAGCGCACCAGCAATCATTTTTTAAGCATTATTACATTTTTCCCTGCACCCCCTGCCTGCTATAGGTCATAGGTGCACACTAGCCACCCTTTTTTGGGGATTATTCAATTTTCCCCGGAAACCCCTCCCTGCCACAGGCATCCGCAATATTGTTTTTTAATGATTATTCCATTTTCCCCCGCACCCCTGCCTGCTATAGGTGTCTCAAAGGCACACACCAGCAATACTTTTTCAATCTGTATGTGTTATTGAAATATTATGTTATGGTGAAGAATCAATACACTATTGTTAATTATTTGTGATGTAACCTCAATAAATTCTATTGTCTGTAGATTCAAACTGCAAATGGCACATTCCACTAAATGTTGTTCTTGTTTTTTTGATTTGAGGTGCACAACAAGAGACGTTGCATACAGTTCTGCCAGAAAAAAAGGCCAGCATTGACAACACCTGTGTCCTCCTCTGTTTCCGCTTTTGCAGCTAAATGGCAAATGTCAGAGTTAAGAAGAAACTTGACGAAAGTCCAAAGAAGGGGGTTCCTGCCAAGAAAGTGCCCAGTGTGGAAGAGAAGAAGGATATTGCCACCACTGGCATGCTGTCCTCCGCCTTTTTCAGGAAACATGGTGTACCTGATGCACCCTCTTCTGGGCAGCAAAAGTTGGGGAGCTGCACTACTGCATCATCAACAGCACCATCACAACATAAGGTTAACTCAAAACCATGACTCTCAGTGATGCATCCACTGCAGTCATAGCAACAAGCAATGAGTCTGAACTTGATTTGATTCAGCTGCAAAGTATCCAATAGTCGTAGGAAAGAGACATTGCACACAGTACTACCAGAAAAAAAGGCCGGCTGTGACAACACCTGATTCCTCCTCTGCTTCCGCTTGTGCATCTAAGTGGCAACTGCCAGAGCTAAGAAAGAGCATGACAATGGCCCAAAGAAGGGGGTTCCTGCCAAGAAAATGGCCAGTGTGGAGGAGAAGAAGAAGGATATTGCCAGGACTGGCATGCCAACCGCCACCTTTTTCAGGAAACATGGTGTTCTTGCTGCAACCTCCTCTGGGCAGCAAAGGGCTGAGAGCTGTACTCTTAATCATCACCAGCACCAACCCAACCTAAGGCTAAGCCCATGTATCTCAATGATGCAGCCACTGCAGTCAAGGATACGAGCAATGAGTCTGAACTTAATTTGTCACAGTCACAAAGTATCCAATCTTCACAGGAAAATTGGACACCAGAAGCCGCAGCCAGCAACAGTTCTTCCTGAAGTAGGAGCAGAGATGGACGTTGAGCTTTCTGCTGAGAAAAGTTGTTGCTCTTCACCCATTGGCTTCATGATCTCCAGCAAGAAAAAGAAAGGGTACTCCTCCATCTTCTCTAAACCCCTCTTCTGATGATCTAAAAATGGTTTGGTTTCCAGCCAAGGCAGAGAGCTGCCCGATAGACAAGGGAAAAGGAAAGTTCCTGAAAGCCTTAGAATTAAGGAAAGTGACAGTGATGACGATGAGGCAGAGATTGTCAGTATAGAGGGCCGCTCAGAGGACACCGGGATGACCCCTACTATTCCACCACCACCGGCTACCATATAGTGGCAGACTACAAAAGTTATCCCCCCTAGTTTGGGGCTTCTGCACGATTATCAAGCAGGATTATTTAATTGCAATATGGTCTATTTGTAATGCAAATGTTCAGCCAGTTTCGCACTACAATACTGGAGGCCAAACGTACCATGTGAAAAAAATCATAACCAGGTGGGAGGAGCACATTATATAGTCAGCTGCGGGTGGTGGTGAAGAGAGAGAGGGAAAGCAGCTCAGTTCACAGTGATAAAAGAAGAAGGTGGTCATGAGGAAGAAGAGGATGACAGCATTGAACAAAGCAGCCCTGTCTCCTGTAGTAATCCAGCATCACCTGCCTCAGCAACTTCCAAATGGCAAAAGACTCACATGCAGGCACCTCCACCACATACAGTGATTTTCCGAAGATGAAAATCGAGTCTACCACCTCCTGGTTTTCTAAGGAAGTCACTTGTGTCAGTGCCACTAAGAAAGAAAAAAATCCAAATCCAGGCATGTTTAGGCAGGAGGGGCACTATGAACTCAACCACCCAGCAGTTCGTTTGTACGATGGGAAGCTGGCTGACATGTCAGTGCTGGACCTCCTCCCTTTTTCTTTTGTGGAAGGAGTAGAATGTTTAGAGTTTGTGGTGGGCATTTGCCCAAAAAAGAGGGTTCCAGCAGGACATATTTCGGCAGAGTTGATGTTCCAGCGCTGCATCATGATGTGCTGCAGTTTATTGGCCAAGCTATGCAGCAGAGTGCTGTTCACACTATCCACCTGATGACAGACATGGGAACCAGGTATCAAGCAACTGATCACATGTGTATGACTGCAGACTGGATCCTTTTGTGAAGGTTAGCTAATAGCTGTTTGCAGATCTCCAAGCTGAAGAAAGTTTTCAGGGCGCTAGGCGTCATTCAACAGTAGCGATGTTCTCAGTGGAGAAATCCCATACAGCTGCAAACATCTTGGAAGAGATTAATAGCAAGGTGTTGGGATGGCTTCAACCAGGAGGTCTCAGAATTGGATTTGTTGCCACGGACAATTTTGGTAATATAGTCAAGGCGGATAGCTTAGGGTCCTGCATTTGACACATTTCGTCAACTTGATTGTGCAGGACATTCAAAAAGAGAAGACATAGTTAGCAACATACTCGTCACCTGCCAGAGAATCTGTGCTTATTTCAGTCATTCGTTTAAAGCCTGTAAGCAGTTGAGGATCATTCAGGATGCTGATAGAGTACTGATTAAAGCCCTCATACCGGAGGTGTGAAAACATTGGAACTCAACCTGATAGATGTAGCAAAGTCTGTTTGAGCAGTACATATGGATCACTATGTCCTTCAAAGGAGAAGGGATGCAACTGGGAAAAGCATGACAATGGAGAAGGACAAATGAGGCCTAGTTAAATGCCTGACACAAATGCTACTTCCTTTTGACGTTTTCACACAGGACGTTAAAAAGGAGGACAGTACGATGAGCTAAGTAATCACGTTGTTGTATCTGCTATAGGACCAGTTAAAAAAAGGTGTTGTGTAGGTTCACTGGTGTGAATGAAGAAGAATATGAGTTGGTTCAGAGCTTAATCCTTTGCTTTGTTTCACTACATCATCTATATCAGTATCTAAGTTTCGAAGAGCCTGATGTACTACCATTGTTTCAGTTCAGCCAATATTTTTCTCTTTTTTTACAAATATATATCATATTATTCATGAAGAAATATCACATATACTACTGTTATATATTATATTTCATCATTATATATATATACATGTATTTTTTCTTTCACTTTACTCCTTCAATAAAGCCCAACTGGGCAATATCTGAATAAAACAAAAAATAGCAAAAAATTAAAATATAAAGCAAGAAGGTGGAAACATGTTAACTGATTAAGTAGGTGATTCTTTATATTAGTGTACAGGTATTACTGTCCATGTGTTTTCCTTTTTCTCACTCTTAAAATCAAGCCCTAGTGGGCAATTTTTAGAAACAATAAACTGACAGAGGTCATGATGACATCTTATCTGATCATGTGTGAATTATTCTCCAAACTCTAGAAGAAAAGGTTAGGTGGAAAACCAATTGGCTACTGATCTTCTCGCCCACAGTGACAAGCGTCTCCTTCCTCATCTTCCTGAAACAATGAGAGAAAAAAGAATGAGCATGAAACCTAGAAGATAAAAAAGTCCTCCTGTACATGCAATTAAGAAATATATTACTGTTACATACACATGTATACTAAACAGAATACATAGGAGGAAATTAATTTACTGTTAATCACAATCTTTCTTCTAGATCTTCGTTTTCTAATTAGCCTCTTAAATGAATTAACAGTTCTTCCTCAATATTTAATTCCTCAGTTTGTTATGGCTGTAGACTCCTGGGGCTGTATTATGCAATGCAGCACATTTTTCTTGTTAGCCCCTGGCACACCTTTCAAAAGGTGCGCTCTGCACTAACAAGGAGAGGGCACCATTTTACATTGAATGTGCTGCCCCAGGGCAGCTGCAAACTTGTGCTGCCCTCAAAGTAGAGTAATGCAGAGTGGCTTTGAAGCAGGCACTCCATGTTTAATTGTGCAGGCGTCAATAAGCCTGAACTTTTAAGGGGGATTAAAGATCCCCTTGCAGGCGGGTGCAGGTAGTGACTGCAACCACGTGCAAGGGGATGTCTGGGGGGTACATAGGACACCTTTTCCCCCTTCCAGAGGGCTGCTACCAGGGAGCGCACTTGCAGTGCACCAATGTTGTTGTGGTGCACTGCCAGTGCGCCTCCTGACAGCTTCTTTCCCTCTGTGCACCTCTGCTCTAATACTGCGTGGGTGCAGAGGCAAAGAGATTCCCTCATTTTCATGTGGTCATGCAACCATGCAAATGAAGGAACGCCGTCTGGTGATAGTGCTCGTGCAATATGTGCACCAGCGCTATTTGTATCACAGAAAGGGCCGCACAAGCATCTGTGGCCCATTCTGTAATACCAAAGTGGCCTGGGGGGGCCGCAAAGTAGGTGCACATGCTTGTTGCAACCCTGGAATACTTTTCATTATACGACCCCAGGTCTACTATCAATTTGGATCCCCTTTTCTTAAGTTGCAGCACTCTATTGCTCCCTCCGGATCCCATTCCTATTTGTGCTATGATCTTCATTAATAAAACAGTGTTCAGCATAATGCCTTGCTACCAGATAAACTCTATCATTGCTGTTAATAGCACGCAGGATGGTTTGTGCTTCCAATGTACCTTTTGTTAGATGGACACATAGAGCATACACCACATAGTTTGAGTCACATTTCTTACACTGGAAAAACCTTTTAAGTGCTGTCTGTTATTCTTAGTGTGAGAAGCTGGCCTGGTATATGATGTAAGTGGAAACCTTGAACCAGTCCAGACAACCCTTACGGTGATTTAAGAGGTCTTAGACAACCATGGAAAGCTCTCTAAGTGGTAGCTGTGGGAAGCAGTCTTCAGGCTTAGTCCAGAAGAGGTGTAAATCAGCTTGTTTTGCCAGAATGCGATCTCATAGTATAGATTAAGTGAAAAGAACCACACCAAGTATTTATAAAAATATGTATTTATTATAAAATACTCTCTAGTACGTTCAAATATCTTCAACATGGAGATAAACACAATGCACACAATTCTTCAGCAAAGAAACACAGTAAATAACATGTAATACACAGTGGACCACAGGGCGGACCACGACTCTGCTCAAGAGAGTGTCAAGAGGACATAGAAGTGCTGGGAACCCATAGAACCACCCAAGGTAAGTAGATGGGGACACCACGGAGAGCGTGTGCAGTGTGGGAACATAACTGCGTGCTCCGTACAAGTCTACGTGTTAGTCACAGTTGGATTTTTAAAGATTGAGGACCCTTTCCAATGGACCCTGAAGAAACCCTGTGGAAGACAGAGGTTGGAGAGCCCCCCTACCCGTAGATACCCTAGTACCCAAGTTACATACACCAGGGAAGCGGTTGCATACTTGTGAAGTGGTGTCAGAAACCTCAGTCGTTTCCAATGGAGGACTTCAGGAAAGGGCCGCTGTTGGAAGTAGAGAAAGTGTCCAGTGGAATCCAAAGGTGGATTCTAGATGATAGGTACCTGCAGGCAGAGGAGACAGAGTCTATGTCACTCAGGAGTGACCAGGAGACTTGGAAGACAAATGCGTCCAAAATCGGGTGTTGCAGGAAGGGTGACAGGGACCTTGACTCTGCAGTTGTGGTGATGCAGACGAAGTCCAGGAGCCACACAAACTGTCCCATGTCGGATATTGATTTCAGAGGGGTCGGTTTCCGGAAGGGAGCACCAACAAGGCTTGGCAAATGCAACCCACGCAGAAGTCGAAGGTGCAACGTCAGGACCAGCAAGGTCCAGGGTACTCACCAAAAGCAGGAGAGGCAGGGCAGGGCCAAACAATCAGGGGTGCCCAAGAAAAGCAAAGGTGACCCTCGGATGGACACACATGCTGGAGGCATTGGAGTCTTAAGAGGACCTCAAGAAGCTCACCAAAAGATGCAAGCCACGATGCACATGATGTGATGTGGTTGAAGATTCTGGTCACAGCAGATGCTGGAGGTTGGGGCTACGTGGAGCCCAAAGATCTTCTTGTAAGGAAGCAAACAAGCCTTTACAACTGCAAGTTGGATGCAGTGCACGGGGGTACAGTTATTGCAACCCACACATGGGATACTGGCCTCAAACTTGGTGAAAATGCATGGCAGGGCAGGGCTCGGGAGCTGTGGAAAACCACCACCTATGTTCCATAACCTGGAGGAGCACAGGATCTGCAGACCGGTCGACTTAGTGACTGCAACTGCAGGGGAGTGACTCCTTCACTCCAAAGTGGATTTACTCAGGTGTCTTTGATGCTTCACAGGCCTTGGAAGGTTTCTGTATGATGCACAGGCAGACGATGCAGCAGACTGGAAGGGAGAGGAAGTCAGGCCCAAACGAAGTCAGTAAAGTCCAGAGTGCCCAGACGGTAGAAGTACAAGTGGTGTCTGATCTGAATCTTACCTTATGATGAATCTACGGACCTACACCCAGGTAAGCCCTTAAGTACCCTAGGGAAAGGGTTGGGAAGATTCAGGGGACCCTCCCAGGGGAGGGTCTGGACAGAGGGAAGGACTGGTTTGAACTGGACTATGCATGGGGACACCAAATGTGCCCCACATGCAGACTGAGTGGCACTGGCTAAGGCACCCGCCCTGCCCCAGTACACTAAATCCTGTTTCGGAGGTGGCAACACCTCCCTGTGACAGGATGCCTATTGTTCTGCCTTCTCCTTCTCAAGCCTGGACCAGCAGTAGGAGGTAGAATTGTGTCCATTTTGGGCTGTGCGGGTCTGGAAGACTGGTACCGGGGACATGGAGAGCCTAATGGAGGGCTCTTCCAGTGCTTGGAATCATGCCTTCCACACCGTTTACGGTGTGGGAGGTATGATTCCAACATATTTGATACCAAACATGATAGGATTCATTGCAGCCAGTTTTGAGATGGTCATTGCGTAATTTCGCGATGCCCCTCTATATGGTACATGGCTGCTTCACTGACAACCCGGGAGAATGGACTCCGTAGGCTGCAGGGGTGCTCATGCAGGGGCACCCTCTCACTTAGGAATATGTGATGTTACAACGCCACATATTTCATCACGGTAGGTAACAACGCGGACATTACATCGTCCGCATTCTTACCACGCATGGCATTACAACGCAAGTTGTTTCTACGACTTGCACTAGATGCACTAGATGGCACGCTGGACTTAGGAATAGTATAAATTACCATTCCTACTCCAGTTAGCGCAACAGCAGGGAATGTGTTGGATTTAAAATCCAACACATTCCCTGGTGTTGCGCACCATCTAGCGCAAGTCGTAGAAACAACATGTGATGTAATGCAATGCGTGGTAACAAAGCGGACGATGTAACATCCACATTGTCACCAACGCGCGTGGTACTCACAGTGTTGTAAACGCTGTCTCCTCTCACTTAGAACCAAGTACCCTGCCTTTAGGATTGCAAAGGCCTGCTAGAAGGGGGACTTATAGGTTTTAAGTGCAATGGCAGCCCTGTAGTTCCATTTTGAATAGTCTCTCATGGGTGGTATAATATATTCTTCAGCCCATGGGAGACCTCTGGGGTACCTATACCCAGGGTACCTTAGAACTATATACTAGGACTTATAAGGGTACCCCAGTATCCAATCTGGGATGCACCTAAGTACAGAACACAACAATATAGGGAGAAATCAGATAGACTGGGGTCCTGACTAGCAGGATCCCAGTCATACTAGTCGAAAAACAGCTTAGCACAGGCAAAAAGTGGAGGTAACCATGCAGAAGGATCCTACCTTCCTACACTTAGATTCTGAGAATTCACTCCTCATGAATAAATCCCTCAATGATTCGCTCTTTCTATGTGTGACTTTAGGTTTTGGGTTTATCACCCATCTTATCTCGCAGTGTGATCTCACAGTTTAGAAGATCCCAATAGTTTTCCAGAATTTTGGTCACATATCTTACAGTGTTACTACATGTCATGATGAATCTTATTTCATCATCCAATGTTTTCTCCTGACTTCTCTTATTATCAAACAACAATGATACTCTAGTATTCCGTCACACTCATAACTGCTTTTTTGAGCACCAAGTCAGGCTATCCTCTTCCCCTAAATCTTGACAGTATCTGTTGTTCTTCCCAGTAATATGCTTGGTCGGTGCTGCAGTTCCTTCCTGCTCTCATGAGTTCACCATAAGGAACACTCCACTTGAGAGACTCGTTTGACTGCTGAGGGCATGGAGAATGCTGTTGCCTTCTGTAGGTTTACTATATAATTTTGTGTTGGTCTTGTTCTCCGTAATCTCTGATTGTACATCCAAAAAAGTGATACATTTCTCATTTATCTCACATGTAAATTCCAAGTTGCAAACATTTTCATTCAGTTTTTCTGCAAATTCCAAAGCCATTGTTTTTATCCCTGGCCATATGAGAAACAAGTAATCTATAGAACGTAACCATAATGTTACATGGTCAAAGCACAACCTTATTTTCTCATCAGTGGACACCTCTCCTCCCACCAGCCCATGGCCAAAGCACTATAGCTGGGGGTGAAGCAAGAGCCCATCACAGCCCCCTTTTCTGTCTGTAGAGAGCTTAATTGAATAAAATATATAATGTTTTCCAAACAATACTGTATAATTTCCAGCAACATATTGTTAGTGTGTGATAGGTAACAAGCTGGTCCGGCAAGTAGAAAGTGTATTACTGCCAGTAACCCATCTGTGGGAATGATACTGGTATAGAGTGAGGTCACATCCATCATCATTACCCAATGGTCCTTTTCAAATGTAATCCCCTTTATCTTAGATAGAAAATCGTTTGTATTACACATATATGAGAGTATGCTTAATAAGTTGAAGGTGACAGGATTAATAGAACAGGAAGAGTATGACTATTTGAAGTGTGATTACCCACACACACCAGTATTATATCTATTACCAAAGGTTCACAAAAATCTTGAACATCCTACTGGTAGGCCGATTGTATCCTCTATTGCTGGTCTACTAGAGAAGAGATCCAAATATGTAATCAATTTCATTAGACCTTTTGTCACTAGTTTAACCTTTTATGTGAGTGATACAAAAGATTTTCTCTCTAAGAAGATAGCATCAAGGGGCGGGCAGGAATGCAAGGAATAGGTGCAATATCAAATACATATTCATGTAATTTGCACACTCACTTAGTAAAATGTGGAAATACTCTGTCGGATCCCCTTTGCTATTTTTTTAAGTTTTAAGTTGAAGTAGTCCAAAGTGCCAGGGATAGTTAATGGCTGTGGTAGAAAAAGACCTAGGCACAATCTGACGCACACAGCAAGCAGGTGTGTCTTGGGTAAAACAATTTTACCTTCTGACTTTAGTCATTTAAGTCCCAATCCTCCACAAGGGTACACTTCGAGACTCACAAAGTGTCAGGTAGAGTCCAGTGGTCAGCTGGTCTGTTACAGGAAAGGCCTAGTGGAGTTTGTTGTATCCATGTAGCTTGAACAGGAGATGAGCCTGAGCCCTCGGAGTCCACTTTTTTGCCCTGTGTACAAGCGAGAGAGCAGATCCATTTCTCCATGGCCCCACTCTGGTTGTAGACATCAGGTTCAGACCTCTTCTGATATTCTTCACTCACAGCATTGTTTTGAAGTGGGTGCCTGGAGATACCACATTTATGCCTGTCACAAGCTAGTGGGAAGGAATGATCCACCTGGGGATGCCATAATCATTGGGAAGCTCCAGCAATGACTGTTCCATGAGGCCTAACAGGATCTTCACTGTACAGCAACAACCACCTGCAACACTGGCCTGCTCTTCATGTAACCACTACAACCATCCACGATGCTCTCCCTGCTACTCTCAGCCTCTTACCCACGAATGGAACTCTTTGCATTGGTCTTTAGTAGGTGAATATTTCAGCTGGATTAACCAGGTCCCTGTATCCAACTAGCACTCCATTGCAGTTGGCCTGAACTTGTGACTTTAATTTGGTCTGGTTCGACCAGATAACTGCGAGTGGCGCTTTGTGCTTTTAGGTGCTATACTTACCATAAATCTGTGAAATTACATATCTACGGTTCTACTGATTGGATTTTTGTCGTTTTGGTAGCAAATAATGTACTCCATTTTACTCTAATTTTCTAAATTGGTGTGGAATTTTTTCTAATGATGTGTTTTCATTTTATTACTGTTTAAGTACTGTTTAAATACTTTACATATTGCTACTGAGTTGAGCCAGGCTTACCTGCTTTTGTGCCAAGCTACCACAGGTTTAAGCGCAGGTTAATGTATTGACTTTTGTGGTTCACCCTGACAAGGAGTGTTGTTGTTTCTTGAGTAGGGTTTCACCTCCCTCAGCCAGCAACCCAACTTCTCTCAGATATTGTACAATCCGCAACCATTATATGTTGAGTGTTGATGCACATGTGTCGCAGTGATTAGTGTATGCATTATTTGGGCACTGCATTTGTTCACTATTTTCACCTGCACTGAGTCGTGACCAGGAGCACATGTACATGTGAACTGTCTTTGGAATGCTTTTGTGATATGTCTACAATATAGTTCACATACAATGACTATGTCACATTTATTGCCATCATATAATAGGTTATGAACTTTCTGAGGCTCCCTAGCGAATGTTGAATGATTTGAATTGTTCCTAGTGGAACACTGGCTTTTTATGTCTATATTTATTGAGCCATGTTCCTTGTAATAAAGGGTTGACCCTTAGTTGGCGGCATATAAGCCCGCCCATATGCCGCCAAAGAAGACGACCAGCACGGCGGAAAAGCGGCCCTCGCCGAACTCTGCTGAGGTAGCGGACAACATGGCCCTGACGAAAGACATTTTCCTGAGCATGTTTAGGGACTTTAAGACAAAACTTCGGAAGGACCTCAGCCAGGACATCCAGTATCTGTTTATAATCATGTAACTTTTACTGAACTACCTACCCCCTACCCCTCCCCGCTCTACTCCTCTCCACTTTCCTGCTACTGATTTCTGCCTTTACCTGTCCTGGCCCTAGTCCCCACCCTGTTTACCTGTGAATTTCCCTGCGTCATTTGAGAGCTAGCTATTCTGTTTGATGCCCGATGGAGCTACCTGGTTTAGCTATAGGGGAGACAGGTCGGGGAATCCCTCCTTGAACGTCACCTACCCAGTCGGTCTTTAGCCAGACTTCCTTTCGTCTCTCCTGTCGTCTCTTCCCGCGTCCTCCCTCTATTTATTATCTCTACTTCTCTCCTCTCTCAATGTATTGAGACTGAACTTTTCTGTCTGATGCCCGATGGAGCTACCTGGTTTAGCTATAGGGGAGATGGGCCGTGAACTCCCTCCTTGGTCGTCCCCTACCCAGTCGGCCTTTAGACAGTTTTAATTTCATCTCTCCTTGTTGTCTCTTCCACTATCCTCCCTTTTTCACCTTCCCTGCCCCCTCCCCTCTACGCTCCATTTATTTTGCCATCCATGTTCCTTAAATTCTTTCTTATTGAGACCTAGATATTTGGCCAAAGCCCGATGGAGCTACCTGATAGCTATAGAGGAGATGGGTTTTGGGACTCCCCCTCGACCGTCACCTACCCAGCCGGTCTTGGGCAGACTTTCCTTCGTCTTTCAGCCGTATCCCCCTCTCATCCTGTTTTTCTGCGAACCTCTTCCCTCGCCACCTGAGACCGAACTACTTTGTCTGATGCCCGATGGAGCTACCTGGTTTAGCTATAGGGGAGACGGACCGTGGATTCCCTCCTTGGTCGTCACCTACCCAGTCGGTCTTTAGACAGACTTCCTCTCGTCTCTACGGTTGTCTCTTCACTTATACTCACTTTCTCACCTCACCTACCCCCCACTTCTTTTCTCTCTCCTTTCTCTCCTCTCCTAACGTATTGCTGACTGTTTGTTGTAAGGTATAATTGTTGACCTTTTTCTGTTATACTGTTAAACCACATTGTTGCACTTCCTTTCGTCCCTCCTGCTGTCTCCTCCCGCATCCTCCCTCTTTTTACGTGTCTCCTTCTACCTTCTCCCAATGTATTGAGACTGAACTTTTTTTGTCTGATGCCTGATGGAGCTACCTGGTTTAGCTATAGGTGCGATGGGCCATGGATTCTCTCCTTGGTCTTCACCTTGCACTGTCGGTCCTTAGACAGATCTCTTTTCGTCTCTCCATATTGTCTGTTCCCTTATCCTCCCTTTCTCACCTCCCCTGCCCACTCCACTACCTCTCTCTCTCCTTTCTTCCCTCTCCTAATTGTATTGCCTATTCTTTTTTTTATTTTATTTTTGGATTTATTGTGTAATTGTTGAACTTTTTCTGTTACATTGTTGATTCTCTTGTAAGGCGCTCTGATACCTCCGGGTCTACCCAGCGCTATATAAAACTCTTTAAATAAAATAAAATAAAAATAAAAAAAGAGAGGACCTTGACTCAATATTCTTTAAGCAGTGCAATTGGAATTTGGAACTCACTCACCCCATTCTGCATACCACCACATCTGTTGCAACACTGAAAAAGGATCATAAATGCCTCCTTTTCAAATACCTTTCTGATTGGTTTCTATCTAACTGTTTTTAAAACATCCACACCATTCTCTTAACACGTCTTCAGGGTTACCTTGTAATTTCTTACTGGTCACAACTTTGTTGCCTGTCCTTTTTCCATTGTGACTTCTCTTGAAGTGCTGGGTTATTTTTACAGTTTCTTGGTCTAGCACATCTATCCTCCACCCATAGCTTCCTGTGTTCCCTCCTCAGTCTTACACTCTTATACCCAACTCTCAATTCTGAGGTAAGCCTCGTTCCTTCAAATTCCAAAGCTACTGTTACTTTTCTCTCCACTAATTTGTACATGTTAACTGGTAGATGCACTTTCCCATTGTCATTTATAAATACATATTAATTTTATTTTACTTTTTGTAATTAATTTTAAAGCACTCTGATGCACTATTTAAAACCGCATTGCACTCTCTGTTAAATAGACGATTTTTGAGCTATAGGTTTTCATAAAACACTTCATTGAGTAGGCTTTTGGTAATGACAAAGGGTTTTTTAATTCAGACATTTTGAGAAGGAGATGTATAAGAGTTGTTCGATGAAAATCATGAATCTCAGTGTAAGCTGCCTGGGATTATGATGATCAAAGAAAAAAGATGCCTTTCACAAAAAGATAAATGAGAAGTTGCGAAATAGGAAAAGAAGGCAATTTGTATTGGTTCTGAACCTAGATACAAGGACCTTCAATGACAGAGTAGATGTCACAGCTAGCTGTCATTTAACTGTCTTACAGCTTTCTATCTCAATCTTTAAAACAGACTTTCCTCTTCCTATGCATTTATCAAATTTTAGGGAATATGCTACTTGTTTTTTTTGCTCTCATTCAATTCCCACAATAACACTATCTTCTTGAACATTTACATTAAGATTTCTGATTAAAATACTAATGAAATTCAGAAATATTCTAAATGTATTAAGCCTATTGTGCCTTGATTCAAAATATCGAAAACATATGTCCTCTTGTTTTGTTCATACATCTCACTCCAAACTATTCTTTCTACTTATGTGCTGTGACACAATCATCCAATAATAATGCTTAATCAATAAATATAGACAAAGTCGTTGCTATATTTGAAAGCGACATGCCCAGCCGGGCAGAAGTCTTGGTATTTACTTTTCAGTCAATGTAAAACATGAATAACACACAATATACAAGACAGGCCACAAGCCTGTACCCAGTCAGTCACACAAGAAATATCCGGACAGGGAACAATTAAAGGGAACAAACAAAAGGGCTTAGGCAAGAGCTTAACGTTCTGTAAACTTGTTAATCGCACAGTTTTGATTATAAAACAGAACAATATTGACACCTTCACACTTTTAAAGGGCAAATGAATCATTCCATGTGTGTAAGATGCTCATTGTTGTCGACGGCATTTCGATCCGTTTAACATATTCTACAGATCTCATCAGGACATTTAATGTATGCCTAATAATAAAGCAGCCTCATTTGCCTAAGGGAGGAAGGGAAGGAAAATACCAAAAGACATCCGTAAGGACAATTCGGAAAGCACGCAATTATACATAGCGTGAGTTTTGTGGGCATGCACTCTGTGGGAGGAAGGTTCGAGTGCGACAGGCTGATATCAAGTACTGAACAAAGGATACCTAAACACATGCAAGAAAACGAAATTGAGTTTGGTGCATGTGCATGATTTGAAAATTACATTCGGAGCAAAGTGTGAAATAATTATATTCGGCGCAAGTGCTGAGGCTGGTTAAAAAGGTTAAAAAAGGGGGGAAAAATGATAGCTTGGCTGGAGAAACGGGATCGGGAGAGGAACTGGGTGCCGGGGTGCAGCGGTCAGACGGGCCGGTGGTAGCCATGGGCAAAGAGATAGCGGCCGAATTTGCACAATATTTTGAATCGATTTATACATCACGCTCCACTAGGGGAGAACAGGAGTGCCGGGACTTCCTATTCCCCATGCAGCTGCCTACCCTGGAGCAAGCAGATAGAGTCCCCGATAACGGTCCAGAAGGTGGAGGATGCCATGAGCGACATGCAGGCGGGGAAGGCGCCGGGGCACAACGGGTTTCCGGCCGAGGCTTTCGGGTGTGTGTCAAGCCGCCTCGCGCCCCATATGCTCAATATGTTCAACGAAGCCAAACAGTTGGGGGCACTTCCCAGGGACCTGCGGTCTGCGACCATCGTGGTGATACCCAAAGAAGGCAAGCCGCAGGAGTTATATAGCTCATACCGGCCAATTTCCTTACTTAATTTTGAAACGAAAATACTCAGGAAAATTCTGGCTACTAGATTAGGGGCGGTTATCCAGACACTGATCCACCCCGATCAGTCAGGCTTCATGCCCCACAGGAGCACGCGATTGAACCTAAGGCGTCTGTTCGGGGTCTTGCAGGGTGTGGCGACTAGGCCCGAGGTGCCTTCGGCCTTGTTATCACTAGACGCCCGCATGGCATTTGACAGTATGGAGTGGCACTATATTTATGCTGTCCTGGAGAAGATGGGTTTCGGTGACCAATTTAGGAAATGGATACAACTGCTCTACACCGAGCCACTAGCAAGGGTCCGGGTCAATGGAGTGCTCTCCAGAGAGTTCCATCTGAACAGAGGCACACGTCAGGGTTGCCCCCTCTCGCCCATCTTGTTTGCGCTAGCACTGGAACCTTTGGTGCACTGGGTTCGGGCGGACCCATGGTATGGGGCATAGACCTAGGTGGGGGCATGGGAGGAACGTATTTAGTTGTACGCAGACAACATCCTCCTCTATGTGCAGAGGCCAGCAGCTTCCATCCAAAGACTAATGTCAATGCTGCGTGAGTTTGGTGCCTACTCCGGGTACCGTATGAACTGGGACAAGTCCCTGGGGCATGTCCTAGCAGGGCCACAACCCCAGTTGTCGGAGGGCTGTGAAGGTCTGGCCTGGAAGGACATCTTTAAATATTTGGGAATCTGGGTCACGCAGTCAGAATCAGAGTTTTTGCGCCTCAATGTCTTGAAGCGGTACAAAAGGGGGGTGGTGATGGACGGAGCATCTGAATCAATCAAACACTCACACCCAGTCAAAAGATCTGGGTTTAATCCATCACCGTTCTTTAGCCCACTCTGCCACCCCAGTTCAGACATGGCTATATGCAAATCAGTCTGACCCTGTGCCTCATGGGAACAGTCCAGCCCGAACTGCCAAGCCATGTCTTCCCTGGACCGGAAACAAGCTTCCGAGGACCGGTTTCTGGCATTCCAGCTGTCTTCAGCCCGGCTTGCTTGAATCCAGTGGCAAAGTGAGCAAGGGACTCACTTCTGAGCATACCCTGCGCGGTACAAAAGGGGGTGGTGATGGACGGAGCATCTGAATCAATCAAACACTCACACCCAGTCAAAAGATCTGGGTTTAATCCATCACCGTTCTTTAGCCCACTCTGCCACCCCGGTCCAGGGAAGGCATGGCTTGGCAGTTCGGGCTGGACTGTTCCCATGAGGCACAGGGTCAGACTGATTTGCATATAGCCATGTCTGAACTGGGGTGGCAGAGTGGGCTAAAGAACGGTGATGGATCAAAACCAGATCTGTTGACTGGGTGTGAGTGTTTGATTGATTCAGATGCTTCGTCCATCACCACCCCCTTTTGCACCTCAATGTCTTGAAGCAGCTAGACCTTCTTAATGGGGACATAGAACATTGGAGATCCCTCCCCCTCTCATTGATGGGGAGGGCCGTCTTATTCAAAATGATGGCCCTCCCCTGTCTGCTCTATGCTCTGCCGTGTACTCCCTTCCCAATGCCGGACCACATTTTCAGGACAATTGTATCTGCACAGCGCTCCTTGCTTTGGAGTGGGGGTGTCCAAGAATAGCCCTTAGGAAACTACAGAGGGGCCCGTACGAGGGGGGGCTGGCTGTGCCAGATGTCCGCCTCTTATATTGGGCGACGCAGCTGGTCAATGTTAACGGGTGGGTGTTCGTACCATTAGAGGAGCCAGCATACCAGATGGACCGGATGGCCTTTGGGAGTGGCTCTTACCTAGAGGCCCTCTACGCCAGGGGTCACCGCAGCTGACCTCTGCCTCCCCAAATGGCAGCGGTGGTGGGGGTGTGGAAGCGAGCGACAAAATTACTGGGGTGGGAGGCAAGGCTCACGGAGCAAACTCCTCTCTGGGCGGGCACCTTCCTTCCGGAAGTGGTGAAACTGCGGACTCTACGTCAATGGAGCGTAATTGGTATTGATGTGTTGGGAGATGTGTGGAAGAGGGGGAGGATGGTTGATTTTGCAATTCTACAGGCTGAATTCCAAATGGGGAATGGGGAGTTCCTGCACTATCAACAACTTATTGCAAAAAACACAGTTGATGGACAGAATGTAGAACAATGTCAAACATTCACCCCAGTACAAAGATCTGGGCCTAAATCCATCGTTTTTTTGCACTCGACACCACCCTGGGTTAGACACTGGCTATATGCAAATCAGCTCTGACCCTGTGCCTCATGGGAACAGTCCAGTCCGAACTACCAAGCCATGTCTTTCCCAGACCGGAATCAAGCATCCAAGGACCGGTTTCTGGCTATCAGCCTTCATCAGCCTGGATAGCTTGACTCCAGTGGTGTGGAGAGCCTGGGACTCACGTCTGAGCATACCCAGCCCACTCGGGGTGAAAATTGCAAAAAACACAGTTGATGGACAGAATGTAGAACAATGTCAAACATTCACCCCAGTACAAAGATCTGGGTCTAAATCCATCGTTTCTTTGCACTCCACACCACCCTGGGTTAGACACTGGCTATATGCAAATCAGCTCTGACCCTGTGCCTCATGGGAACAGTCCAGTCCGAACTACCAAGCCATGTATTTCCCAGACCGGAATCAAGCATCCAAGGACCGGTTTCTGGCTATCAGCCTTCATCAGCCTGGATAGCTTGACTCCAGTGGTGTGGAGAGCCTGGGACTCACGTCTGAGCATACCCAGCCCACTCGGGGTGAAAATTGCAAAAAACACAGTTGATGGACAGAATGTAGAACAATGTCAAACATTCACCCCAGTACAAAGATCTGGGCCTAAATCCATCGTTTTTTTGCACTCCACACCACCCTGGGTTAGACACTGGCTATATGCAAATCAGCTCTGACCCTGTGCCTCATGGGAACAGTCCAGTCCGAACTACCAAGCCATGTCTTTCCCAGACCGGAATCAAGCATCCAAGGACCGGTTTCTGGCTATCAGCCTTCATCAGCCTGGATAGCTTGACTCCAGTGGTGTGGAGAGCCTGGGACTCACGTCTGAGCATACCCAGCCCACTCGGGGTGAAAAGTGCAAAAAACACAGTTGATGGACAGAATGTAGAACAATGTCAAACATTCACCACAGTACAAAGATCGGGGGGATGTAGCAGGGGGGATTGCAATTTATCTGTGCTGCTGGGTCCGAATTTGGAGATCTACTGGGGCTTTGTTCTTGTGTGGGGGGTGGAATAAGGCGGGCTAACTGGGGCAAATCGATTTTTATTTATTGTCTCTGTTGCCGATTTTATGTGTAAATTCTCAATGAACTTCCGTTGCTAACTGATGTGTGCTTGTTATGGAGCTGATTTGTTTCAATAAAAATAATTTTTACAAAAAAAGGGGGGGGGGGTGACGACGCGTCCATCCAGGCTAGTGAAGATGACATTGGAGAGAGTCAATATCTACAGGAGAAGGATAAAGCTCACCAAGAGGGTAGCCAAGGGGTTCAAGGCTTATTGTGTACCCGATCACAGGAATTTCCTGCAACAAACAACGAGTAGGTTACAGTACGTTGCGGGTGAGGTGTCAGATAAGGTGGTGGGTGGGACGGGAAAAGGGAGGCTTAACGGGCGGGCTGTTGCTGTGACCTGTTGGGGTCAGCTTGGATTCGATTCCGGTTAGCAATGTGCTTGTGTAAGACTGAAGAAGGGCCTGAAAGAGCGAATAGGAGTGTCAAAGTGAAACCAGCAGTGAACTAGGATCAGGGGCGACACAGGAGAATTGTCACAGTGGCGCTTACCAAGGTTTGGTCAGTCAAAGAACGTCAGGCGGACCACAATCAGGAATATAGGGACGTTCAAGATAGTCCGGTACAGGGGCGTGGCCAGCAGAATGGTGGAGTAGGACGTGCTTCTGCTCGGCTCCCGGTGTCCTGCACAAATCCGACGATATAACCCTGTAAAAACTTCCGAAAACCAAACAACTGGTGACCGGATCAGTTCCGGCACCTTTGCTGCTGAGGTCTCCGGAAAATCTGGTCGGTTGCTGGCGGTGATCGACTCCGGAAAATCTCGCCGGCGCGAACTCTCTTCCCCAAGATGGTGGCTGGGTGCGCTCCTTCAGCCCGAGTGTGACTCCGCCTCGGCTTTGGAGACTACTGCCTCTGGTGTACCTGGGGGAAAGCCCGGCCGGCAACAGAGCGCCCCCCGCCCCCTCTCCTGTCAGCTGCTGTCCGAGGGGCCGGGGCGGCTGGTATCTGCGGCGGCCGAGCGGAACGTTCGGCGGAGTCCTGTCACCCGCTCGGGGCTTGGCGGTGAACTGTGAGGAGCCCGTGGGGATCTGCCATTATCGAGGGCTGCGGGACCCATGATCTGCGTCTGCCCGAAAGTCGGCGACTCCAGGAGGAGTTAGCGGTGGGCCTCCAGTGACCGAGGCTTTGACCTCCCGCACCCTTGGGACCAGCCCCGGGGGGCTCATTGATGATCGGAAGGGGCGCCGCTTGCGACTATGATCACCCATTGCGGAGGGCCCTGACAGCGGACGGCCACCGGACTTCGCGGCCCCCCACGCTAGCCGGTGAGTGAGCGATTGCCCCTCCCCCCCTGCCATCACGGACTGGGAGCTGTTCGGGACTCCCGCCTGGAATGACCAGGGCCCGCATCCTGAGACACCGCGGGCTGTCCACGAGTGCCTGGGGGGCACCGTGCTGATGAGGAGGAGGCCCCCGCCACATAGAGAGACCCTGTCTAAGGGTCTGGCCTACGGAGGTGCCTATTGTCCCGGAGCCACAAACCTGAACGCCTGTGCCCCTTCCGGAGTAACCCGCGCTGGGGGCCACATCTGAGAGCGCCTGGAGTACCCCACTGGGACTACGAATTGCCTTAGCTGCCTGGAGATTGATCTTTCCGGACTCCCACGGGCTAGATTTCTTGAGGGCCTCCAACGCCATTGACGTCGGGCGAGGGAGGCCACTGCCTACGGCGGGTCCGGACTGGTGGAGGGGCACCACTGTCGGTGCAGACAGAGACACGTGGATACCGTTCTGGGCCTCCCCCTGCCCACGCCGCCTGGCCTGTGTCCCGTCTGCGGGGGCCCGCTGGCCTAGAGGTGAGTGGGGTGAGCTCCCCCCCTTCTCGTCTGGCCACCCTGGGCAGCTCCTGCCCACGACCGAGAAACGAAATGGGGAAAAGAGACCCAGCGGCGAGACCAGCGAGACAGGAAACCGTCGAGAGCTACGCCACGATGCGGGCACAGAAGGAGGCGACCCCGGTGATGCCGGGCGCACGCACTGACACGGCCATGCTTCTGGAGGCGATTCAAGCCTCTAGGACGGATATACAGTACTCTAGAGTGGCGTTGGAGACTAAAATAGGCGAGGTGGGCTCTGAGGTCCTCTTGTTGCGCCAAGACTTCTGCAATTTGACTGAGAGGGTGACCACAGCGGAGACCAGAATCAGCGAAGCAGAGGATTCCCTTACTACCCTCCGAAAAGATATGGCGGAGCTACAAGCATCACACAGGCAGCTGCTGTGGAGGGTAGACGATGCCGAAAACAGGGCGAGGCGCAACAACTTACGCTTTGTGGGCTTTAGGGAGGGCATTGAGAAGACTGATGTAGCGGCCTTCCTACGCTCATGGCTAACGTCGACTTTTCCGCAGGCCCAATTTTTGAACTGTTTTGTCATTGAGAGAGCGCACCGGGCCCTGCTGATGAAACCACCGGAGGGGGCGAGACCGCGACCGATCATTGCACGCTTCCTTAATTTTGCGGACAGGGACCTCATCCTGCAAGAAGCAAGAAAAAAGGGGAACTCAGATTTGAAAACACGAATATCATGATTTTCCCGGACTATAGCCAGGATGTCCAGAAACAAAGACGCTCTTATGACTCAGTAAAGGCAAAGCTGCGAGATCTGCACATATCTTACATGCTGCTCTTCCCGGCGAAATTAAAAGTAGTCTTCAAAGGCAAGTCCCACTTCTTCAATCGACCTGAGGAGGCCTGGCAGTGGTTGGAGGAGCGCCCCCTGCTCCGCGAGGCCGAGGAGGAGGGTCGCAGAATCCGATCAGAAATGGCGGCAGCCAACTTCCGGAGGAGCCCGCCCAAGGCACAAAGGTCCCAAATTCCGAGAATGAGAAGATACTCGCACCCGTCGCCTTATCCGGAGCACTCCGCGACGAGCCGGGAAGAACGGGGCCGGGATGCATCTGGAGATGAAAACACGGTTCCGAGGTCCAGGTTCAGCTGTTTGGCACACCACACTGACGACGAAGTGATAAACGTGGTAACTGAACATATGGCAGACGTGGACGATTCGACGGACCACTCGCTGCATCCACTGGTCGCAGCAATCCGCGAAATGGAACAAGGAGCGACTGGCACAGCGGGCGATCATGACATTGACACGCAAGATTCCCACTCCTGAGGAAGTATGGAACTGATATCCGAAACAGCAGTACACCGCTGCTGGGGACAAGCAAGTTACAAGCACTTTTCTTCGTGTGTTGACTTATACCATTGTTGGTTGGTTTTATTGGTGCTTCCATCGCCCCGCATGGCACGGGGGGACCTGGCCTCCAGGTTGCGGGGCGGTTGACGCAAACACCGACCCTGAGGGAGATCTAGATAGAGCCCTAGAGATAGCTTAGTTGGGGTTACCACTGGGATGGCGACAGATCTCCGACCATTCACCGCTGTTAGTGAGACTGGGACAGACTCAGGGTGCTGGAGTGGCCTCCTGGCGCCTTGCTGCCTGGGATCTCCAAAAAGCGCCGGTGCGGAGCGGGGTGAGAGCGGATGTAAGGGTCTACCTTGCCGAAAACGAAGGGTCAGTTGACTCGGGGGTGACCCTCTGGGAAGCCCTGAAGCCTGTGATGCGGGACAGGATACAAAATAGACTGGGAGAGGAACGGAGAAAACTTCAGAGAGAAGTTGCAGCAGTGGAGCGAACTATTTTGGACCTAGAGAGAGAGACCATCTGAGTTCGAGGGATGCCAGGACTCTTAGGAGTCTGGTTGACAACCAGAAGCAGTATAGAGAATTAGTGACGGAGGAGGCCAAGACTCAACACCTGGCGACGCTCCATCGCCTCTATGATTTGGGTGATAAATCAGGCAAACTCCTGGCGTGGCTTAGTAGAAGGGAACGGGCGGATAGATGGGTGGACCAGGTCAGGGATTCAGAAGGTGCTCTTGTCAACACAGATGCACACATTGCCAAGACTTTTGGGGTGCACTATGAAAACTTCTACACGGCCAGGGACCTAGGGACCTGCAAAGAGGCCCTGCAATATATGGAAAGAATTGACCTTCCATCGCTCGATCCTGATGCCCTTAAGATACTAGAGGCTGATATTACTGTAGAAGACATTTCTGAGGCCATCACTCGACTAAGACCGGGTAAAACACCGGGACCAAATGGTTTCCCGGCAGAATTTTTCAAGTGTACAGCGGACCTTTTGGTTCCCCATTTGAGGAATCTCTTCACGGGGGCGTATCAGGAGGGGAGGCTCCCGCCAGACCTCTCCATGGCAACGATCATCCCAATACACAAGGAGGGCAAACCTCGAGAGGACTGTGCGTCCTACCGCCCCATTTCCCTCCTGAACACGGAGGTGAAACTTCTTGCAACTATCTTGGCGCTACGACTGAGGTTGGTGATCCCAAACCTCATACACTTGGATCAAACCGGTTTCCTGCCGGACAGGGCCACCAAGCTGAACCTTAGATGCACCCACAACTGGCTGCAGGAGGTGCGGAACAGAGAGTTGCCGCACTGGTTTCTCTCCCTGGACGCGGAGAAAACCTTCGACGCGGTCCACTGGCCGTTCCTAGAGGGTGTCTTACATAAATTTGGCTTTGGTCCAAACTTTCGGTCCTGGGTCCGGCTCCTCTATACCGCACCCCGAGCTAGGGTGAGGGTGAATGGTAAACTGTCCCGCAAATTTCAGATTCAGAGGGGGACCCGACAGGGCTGCCCCCTGTCCCCCTCCTCTTCACACTTACCATTGAGGTACTGGCAGCTAGGCTCCGATGAAATCCACGGATTAAGGGATTCAGGAGAGTAGATACAGACCCTGCACAAGAGAAGTTATCCCTATATGCGGATGATGTCCTCCTGTACATTACTGACCCGGAGACCACTGTCCCGGAGCTCTTCTTGGAATTGGAATACTATGGTAGACACTCCGGGTACAAAATAAACTGGCATAAATTGGTCTTGTAGGACCCGCGGGGCAGGGGAACCTGGATGACGTTGCCAGGGCAACTAATTACGACTACGGAGGGCTTTCAGTATCTCGGGATTTACATCACCCTTGACAGGAAACTCTTGTTGCAAAAAAACTTAGAGAGGATCATGCTGAACTCCACTGCAGATATGGACCGCTGGAGACAGCTGCCGCTTACGCTCCTAGGCCGAGCGGCTATGTATAAAATGATCATCCTCTCAAAATACTTATACGCTCTACAAAATTAATATTACCCGCTACCGGACACGATGCTGCCTAAAATTCATTCAGATCTTAGGGCGTTTCTTTGGCTAGGTAAACAACCTAGAATAGCACTGACTACCCTCCAGAGAAACCAATATAGTGTAGGAATCTCGTTACCTAATTTGGAAGCCTACTATTGGGCGGAACACATGACCCCGATAAACGAATGGCTACATACCCAGGCAGACCATCCCACATATGCCCTGGAAAGACACAAACTGTCCCTGCATAACATACTGCAGTATCTGTATGGGGGGTCTGGACGGGGGCAGCTCCTCCCAGCGACTGTTCTTACACTACTGGCGTGGCACAAGGCCACGAAACGTACTGGTTGGGAGAAGAAACCCACCTGACAAACGCCACTATGGCACTGCAAATGGCTAACCGAACTACACAAACTTAAGGGATTTAAACGATGGGATGACATCGGGATTTCCACCATTGGAGATGTGGTCGCCAAGGGGGCATTAAAATCCTTTCAGGCCCTAAAAGAGGAGTTTGGGCTTCAACACTCACAGCTCTACAAATACATACAGCTGCGTCATGCTTGGCGGATACAGAACATACACTTACCTGGGCTCCCAGAATATGCACCATTAGAGGGTCGACTCCTACAGGAACAGATCCAGGGGAAGGCGGTCTCCCTTACCTATAAAACCTTAACCAACAATATGTTAGGAGATCTGGCGAAACTTAGATGCACATGGGAGGAAGAGGTGGGAGAGTTGGATGACCTGGATTGGGACATAGTGTTGATGCATCCCAGGGAGGTGGCGATCAAGTCCAGGCTGCGCCTCATTCAATACAATGTACTACACAGGACTTATTATGACAGGGTGAGACTCCATAGAATGGGGTAAATAGACGATACTACATGCCTCCGATGCCGCAGGGCCGAAGGAGATTTTTATCACATATTGTGGGCCTGCGACGTGATTCAAAACTATTGGAACCACATATTTATGGAGCTGAGAGAGGTATTAGAGGTCCCACTTGCTCAGGAGTCCAAGCTGGCCCTCTTGGGAATGACCAACGATGTGGACCTGCCGCGCCCTCTCCTAATCTTCTTGGTTCTGGCCTTAGTGGTAGCAAAAAGGGATGTAGCAAAGTACTGGGGGTCACCGACTCCCCCGGAAATAGAGGAGTGGAGAAGAGGGTTAGATCTCTACATGGCTGCGGAGAGAGTGACCTATAAAGCTAGAGGGTGTCCAAGAAAGTTTCGTAACGTCTGGGCCAGGTGGCGTCACTATCATGGTTTGGATGGGGGGTTGGGAGGGTGATGAGATCAATATCAAGATGCAAAACTGCTTGGACGCTACACAGGAGATTTGGGAGGGGACGCTGAGAGAACTCTGCATACCTGATTTATGGACATTGAACAAGTGTGATAGAAACCGTCACAGCAAAGATGGATTGTGGAAGGGCGGGCGTGGGAGTAGGGGGCTGAACATGGATACTTGCATGACTGTACAGTTGAGTTATAACCAAAATGCAAATAAAAAAGTTTTTAAAAAAAATAATAAGATAGTGCGGTACGATAACCTGGGTGGGGAAGCAAAAGGTTGGCGGGAATTAGATGGTAGACCCAGCAGCCCCAGGGGGAACCATCGTAGAGCGTGGTGGTCGGGCAAAACTTCTAGGTAAGGACTTAACGATAGTAAGGATGCAGTACTTCTCAGTCACGGGTGCCGGTAGGAGTGGCGAGTCATGCATGGAGTTTATATGTGGGAGGAGAGTGCATTTGATTGGGCAGACGCTCCCATGTGATTATTAGACATAGAAGAGGTGACAAGAGGTAGTGTCGACTGTGTCTGCCATTTTGATTGGGCAGATGCTACCATGTGATTATTAGACATGGAAGAGGTGACAAGAGGTAGTGTCGACTGTGTCGGCTATTTTGAAGGAGTGAATATAGATAGGAGAGAAGGAGAGAAGGAGGGCCACATTTTTAGAACAATATCAAATTTAGCAGATGAGGTAATTAGAACAAAACATTTGTAGAAGGCAAACTATCCTACTGTGTAAAATAGACAGCCGCTTGTAAACAGAGAAAGGACATGGAGGAATGCATGGAACTCGGGCTAAAATGTTCATATCAAGGTGTTCCAGTCCTCCTGTAGGTTTAATCCTGTGTTGAGACTATCAGTCTTTAAAATCCATTTCAACTCCTCCTTATTGAGGATGCGTGTGAGATCCCCTCCTCCTGCAAGTATTACAATTACTCAGGGATCGAGCTGCATTGCCCTCCATCCTGAACTCCAACTCCACACTGAATGACCTTTGGTCCTTAGCCCCCCCAAAAGGACATATTAAATGTGGTAATTGTATAGTGTGCAAGTTTACCCTAGAGACAAAGGAGTTTGTTTTTAAGGATGTGAAAAATGTCTTAAAATCCCTGAGTAATTGTAATACTTGCAACGTGATATATGCCATTTTTTGTCCTTGTGAAATGATTTATGTGGGCCAAACAAAGCAAAAGATCAGGCTACGCATCTCAAAACATCGCAGCAGAATTCGATGCAAGACAGCGAATGCGCCGCTCGTGGATCACTTTCTTGAGAAGGGACACACAGAAAATGACATTTGGTGGACAGTTATCACCACTGTGAAACTTCCCCCGGGAGGAGGGGATCTCACACGCATCCTCAATAAGGAGGAGTTGAAATGGATTTTAAAGACTGATAGTCTCAACACAGGATTAAACCTACAGGAGGACTGGAACACCTTGATATGAACATTTTTGCCCGAGTTCCATGCATTCCTCCATGTCCTTTCTCTTTTTACAAACGGCTGTCTATTTTACGCAGTAGGATAGTTTGCCTCCTACAAATGTTTTGTTCTAATTACCTTATCTGCTAAATTTTAAATTGTTCTAAAAATGTGGCCCTCCTTCTCTCCTATCTATATTCACCCCTTCAAAATGGCCGACACAGTCGACACTACCTCTTGTCACCTCTTCCATGTCTAATAATCACATGGTAGCATCTGCCCAATCAAAATGGCCAACACAGTCAACACTACCTCTTGTCACCTCTTCTATGTCTAATCAATCAATCAATCAAGACATTTAAAAAAGCGCGCTACTCACCAGTGAGGGTCTCAAGGCGCTGAGGAGAGGGGGGTTTGGGGGTGCCACTACTGCTCGAAGAGCCAGGTCTTGAGGTGTTTTCTGAAGGTGAGATGGTCCTGGGCCATTCGTAGGTTTTTGGGGAGGGAGTTCCAAGTATTCGCCGCCAGGTAGGAGAATGATCTTCCTTCAATGGTGGTTCTGCGAATCTGTGGGATGGTGGCGAGGGCGAGGCTGGTGGAGCGGAGCTGGCGGGTGGGGGTGTGGAACGAGAGGCGGGTGTTGAGGTATTCGGGGCTCGTGTTGTGGCGCACCTTGTGTGCGTGGGTGAGCAGCCTGAACGTGATCCTTTTGTTGACGGGGAGCCAGTGGAGGTCTCTCAGGTGGGCGAATATGTGGCTGTGGCGAGGGATGTTGAGGATGAGTCATGCGGAGGCGTTCTGTATGCGCTGGAGACGCTTCTGAAGTTTGGCCGTGGTTCCTGCGTAGAGGGCGTTCCCGTAGTCCAGTCAGCTGGTGACGAGGGCCTGGGTGACTGTTCTTCTGGTTTTGGTGGGGATCCATCGGAAGATCTTCCGGAGCATGCGCAGGGTGTTGAAGCATGAGGAAGAAACGGCGTTGACTTGCTTGGTCATTGTGAGGGAGGAGTCCAGGATGAATCCCAGGTTGCGAGCGTGGTACGTGGGTGTCGGTGCGGTGCCCAGCACCGTGGGCCAAGTCGTCCCAGGCTGATGGGGATTGTCCGAGGATGAGGACCTCCATCTTGTCTGAGTTGAGCTTCAGACGGCTGTGCTTCATCCAGTCCGCTACCTCTTTCATACCTTCCTGAAGGTTGGTTTTGGCGATGGCTGGGTCTTTGGTGAGGGAGAGTATCAGTTGGGTGTCGTCGGCGTAGGAGATGATGTTGACGTTGTGTTTGCGTGCGATGGTGGCGAGGGCGTCTCATGTAGGGCTGAGTGAGGATCCTTGGGTCTCGTGGCCTAGGAGCGGAAGTGGGAGGCGGACTCTCTGGGTTCTGCCGGAGAGGAATGAGGTGATCCATTCCAGGGCCTTTCCTTGGATTCCAGTGTTGTCGAGGAGGTCTATTAGGGTGCGGTGGCAGACGGTGTCGAAGGCTGCTGAGAGGTCTAGGAGGATGAGAGCGGCTGTTTCTCCGTTGTCCATCAGGGTTCCGATGTCGTCTGTGGCTGCGATGAGGGTGGTCTCGGTGCTGTGGTTGGCTCGGAATCCGAACTGGGAAGGGTCGAGCGAGTTGTTTGCCTCGAGGAATGCGGTCAGCTGTTTGTTGACGGTCTTTTCGATGACTTTAACCGGGAAGGGGAGAAGAGAGATGGGGCGGAAGTTTTTGAGGTCTTTGGGGTCAGCTGTGGGTTTCTTCAGAAGGGGGTTGATTCTGCGTGTTTCCAGCTCTCAGGGAAGGTGGCTGACGCGAAGGAGCAGTTTATGACGTTCCGAAGGTGGGGTGCGATGATGGTGTCGGCTTTGTTGAGGATGTGATGGGGGCATGGGTCGGAGGGAGAGCCGGAGTGGATTGAGTTCATGACGTGGATAGTGTCTTCACTGCTGATGGGGGTCCACACGCTGAGGGTGGTGGTGGGGGTCGCTGGTTTGGTGTCCGGAGGTGGAGATTGGGGTCGGAAGCTGTCGTGTATATCTGCGATCTTGCGGTGGAAGAACGTGGCGAGGGTGTTGCAGACGTCTTGTGACGGGGTGATGTCGTTGTTGCTGGCGTTGGGCTTGGAGAGCTCTTTGACAATGCTGAAGAGCTCCTTGCTGTTGTGGGTGTTGTTGTCCAGTCGCTCTTTGAACGATGTCCCCTTGGTGGCCCGGATCTGCTGGTGGTATTCGCGGGTGGCGTTTTTGAGGGTTGTCATGTTTTCTGTTGTCCATTTGTGGCGCCAGGTCTTTTCGAGTGTTCGGCAAGATTTCTTTGCGGCTTTGAGGGCGTCTGTGAACCATGGGGGTTTTCTGTTGCCGGACTTGCCTTGGGGGTTCTTCAGTGGAGCGAGGTCGTTGGCGCAGTTGCTGATCCACTGAGCGAGGTTGTGGGCTGCGTTGTTGGTGTCGGGTTGTGGGTTCTGGCTCAGCGATGTGGTTAGCTGGTCAGTGGTGATTTTGCTCCAGCATCTGCGGGGGATCCGATGCACGAGGTGGTGAGATGTAGTCTTCTTGAAGGTGAAGTGTACGCAGCTGTGGTCGGTCCAGTGTAGTCTGGTGGAGTGACTGAAGGTGACGTGGTTACTGGCGGAGAAGATGGCGTCGAGCGTGTGGCCGGCGAGGTGGGTGGGGGTGTCCACCAGTTGCTTGAGTTCGAGGTTGGCGAGGTTGTCGAGCAGGGTGGAGGTGGCGTTGTCGTTGTTTTTCTCCAGGTGAAAGTTCAGGTGTCCTAGGAGGATGTATTCTGGTGAGGATAGGGCGTGCGGGCTGATGAAGTCTGCGATGGTTTCGCTGAATTGTGTGCTCGGGCCTGGGGTCTGTAGATGAGTATTCCTCTGACGGTGGTCTGGGGGTTGGTGTGGATTTGGAAGTGTAGGTGTTCTGCGGTGGGGACGATGTTTTCGGCGTTGGTCGTGACGTTGATGGTGGTCCTGTAGATGATGGTGACTCCTCCTCCCGTTTTGTTGGTGCGGTCCTTCCTGGTGATTTTGTAGCCGTCTCGGATGGCTATGGCAATGTCAGGGGCTGAGGAGGCGTTCATCCAGGTTTCCTTGAGGAAGGCGACGGCTGGTGCTGATGTGTCGAGGAGGTCCCAGAGTTCGATGGCGTGCTTGTGAACGGAGCAGGTGTTGAGGAGGATGCACTTAAGGTGGTTGTTGTTGGTGTTTGGTTTGGTGGGCAGGGTGCGGGGTTGAAGGCAGGTGAATTTGCAGGCTTGACAGGTGAAGGGTCCGTGGGTGCGCTTTGGGGTGGCTTAGTAGCAGGCGATTGGTCGTCCGGTGTTGAGTTCGATAAGAGCGGTGGTGTCGTATCTTAGTCGGGTGTCCTGGTGCTGGCGGGGGCCAGGGGTTCTGGCGCTGGGCACGGTCCAGGCATGGAAGGGCGCAGATGGGCTTGCCTTTGGCGCACCCGCTGCGCACGTCCGCTGCGCTTCCACGCCGCGTCCTACATAAATGGCGAAGTGGGAGGGAGGAGCAGCTGGGAGGTTGGAGCGGGGTGGCCAATGGGCGACAGAGGGAGCGTGGCACAGAAGAAAAAGGGGCGGGCCGCAGGGGAGCAGCGGCGGGAAGCAGGGAGCGGGGGGGCACAGAAGCGAGAAAAACAGTCACGGAGAAACACAAAATATACTGGCAACAGGCAACAAACAGGGCACAATGCAAGTAAAACACTGGGTGCAGTCAACAACAATACTCAGAAATACGGGTGCAGCGGTGAACTCGCGGCAGCAGTGGTGAAGGGCAGGAGTCCTGGTCACACACGGGGAGCCGTGCGGTGTGTGGAGCGACCGGCTCTGCGAGCAATAACATGGGAGCGTCTGCCCAATCAAATGCACTCTCCTCCCACATATAAACTCCATGCATGACTCACCACTCCTACCGGCACCCGCGACTGAGCAGTACTGCATCCTTACTATCGGTAAGTCCTTACCTAGAAGTTTTGCCCGACCACCATGCTCTACGCTGGTTCCCCTCTGGGGCTGCCGGGTCTACCATCTAATTCCCGCCAACCTTTTGCTTCCCCACCCAGGTTATCGTACCGCACTATCTTGAACATCCCTATATTCCTGATTGTGGTCCGCCTGGCGTTCTTTGACTGACCAAACCTTGGTAAGCGCCATTGCGACAATTCTCCTAGTTCACTGCTGGTTTCACTTTGGCCCTCCTATTCGTTCTTTCAGGCCCTTCTTCAGTCTTACACAAGCACATTGCTAACCGGAATCGAATCCAAGCTGACCCCAACAGGTCACAGCAACAGCCTGCCAGGTAAGCCTCCCTTTACCCGTCCCACCCACCAACTTATCTGACACCTCACCCGCAACGTACTGTAACCTACTCGTTGTTTTTTGCAGGAAATTCCTGTGATCGTGTACACAAAAGTCCTTGAACCCCTTGGCTTCCCTCTTGGTGAGCTTTAGCCTTCTCCTGTAGATATTGACTCTCTCCAATGTCATCTTCACTAGCCTGGATGAACGCGTCGTCACCCCTTCCCCCCGAATGTAATTATTTCACACCTTGTGCCGAATGTAATTTTCACATCATGCACATGCACCGACCTTAATTTCGTTTTCTTGCATGTGTTTAGGTATCTTTTGTTCAGTACTTGATATCAGCCTGTCGCACTCGAACCTTCCTCCCACAAAGTGCATGCCCACAAAATTCACGCTATGTGTACATGCGTCCTTTCCGAATTGTCCTTACGGATGTCTTTTGGTATTTTCCTTCCCTTCCTCCCTTTAGGCAAATGAGGCTGCTTTACTATTAGGCATACATTAAATGTCCTGATGAGATCCGTAGAATGTGCTAAACGGATCGAAATGCCGTGAACAACTATGAGCACCTTACACACATGGAATGATTTATTTGCCCTTTAAAAGTGTGAAGGTGTCAATATTGTTCTGTTTTATAATCAAAACTGTGCGATTAACAAGTTTACAGAACGTTAAGCTCTTGCTTAAGCCCTTTTGTTTGTTCCCTTTAATTGTTCCCTGTCCGGATATTTCTTGTGTGATTGACTGGGTACAGGCTTGTGCCCTGTCTTGTATATTGTGTGTTATTCATGTTTTACATTGACTGAAAAGTAAATACCAAGACCTCTGCCCGGCTGGGCATGTCGCTTTCAAATATAGCAACAACTTTGTCTATATTTATTGATTAAGCATTATTATTTGTAAGGGACCACTGTTGCCTTAATAATATTGACTCCCAAGGTCCCTTGCCGCCTTTTTGGGTTCCCTTGTTGTTTTCAAAAAGTGACACAATCATCCATCATACATAAATAAACCCTGGTAATTGCCTCGGAAGCTCACTTTTAAATTTTAATTTCCAAGCTATCATGAAGGAAAGTTTAAATTCTATTAATGACTCGGAGGCAATGACATTTTTCCTTTTGGCCTCTCTTCTGCCCCTTGGTGTACCATCAAGATGCTGAAGCTGGCCATGGAATGGCTGCACTCCAGGGGAATCTGGTTGTTAATATGCCTGGACAACATTCTCAGGCTAAACCAGGACCTGCTTCATCTCTTGGTGAAACCAAGGTGCGGTAGGAGTGAGCGAGCCATCTCTAGAAGCTTCAAGAGATGAGTTGGGTCCCAGGGTAACGGGATATTATCATCTAGGTAAATTAACAACCAAACTCTCCAGGAGCGCAGCCATTCCACACCCTGCTTCAGCACCTTGGACAGCCCAGAGGGCAGGGTGCAATGTATTTAATAAGTTGGAAATGTACTTTCAAGTTTCACATGTCCTGGTAGTGAAGAATTCTAGCCTCGTTGTTCACTAGTGTAAGGCCTATATCTCTCACAGGATAACATTGGGATTGTCATATTACATTTTAAGTGGAAGGAAGATATAAGTGGTTCATGTTTGGTGTCTCTGGAGTCCAAATTTAAAATCATAACTTATGATGAAGTCAGGTTTAAATGACAATTCTGAAAATACCACATTTAGAAAGTTGGCATTTTTTTGCCCTAGCCATTTGGTGCATGCAGCCTGTCTCTGGTGACATGACTGGGTGTAGTTGACCTTTGGGCTTTGTGTATTCTTCCTAGACTGCTACACACAATATGTTTGAGTGGGCTTTCACTGGCAGGATGGGAGGGAGGAGCTGGACCCAGCCTCACATACATTTAAATCAGCTGTGTCCTGTCCCCACACAAATGCAATCATGCCCCCTCAAGTTAGTCCATCACCGTGTGTGCTGTTCACCCTATGTGGGAAGGGTATGCCCAGATGTGGGTCCCGTGCTCACTGCGCCACTGGAGTCAATCTATTCTGGCTGAAGAAGGCTGATAGCCAGAACCGGTCCTAGGATGCTTGTTTCTGGTCCAGGGAAAACATGGCTTGGCAGTTCGGTCTGGACAGTTCCCATGAGGCACAGGGTCAAGACTGATTTGCATATGGCCATGTCTGAACTGGGGTGGCGTGGTGCGCAAAATAATGATGGATTAAACCCAGATCTGTGACTGGGGGTGAATGTTTTGCCAATGTGCAACATTCCGTCCATCACCTTGTGTGTTTTGCTGTTCACCCTATGTCGGAAGGGTATGCCCAGAGGTGGGTCTTGTGCTCACTGTGCCACTGGAGTCAAGCTATCCTGGCTGAAGACGGCTGATAGCCAGAAACCGGTCCTAAGATGCTTGTTTCCGGTCCAGGGAAGACATGGCTTGGCAGTTCGGTCTGGACTGTTCCCATGAGGCACAGGATCAAGACTGCTTTGCATATGGCCATGTCTGAACTGGGGTGGCGTGGTGGGCAAAATAACGATGGATTGAACCCAGATCTGTGACTGGGGGAGAATGTTTTGACAATGTGCAACATTCCGTCCATCACCTTGTGTGTTTTGCTGTTCACCCTATGTGGGACGGGTATGCCCAGATATGGGTCCCGTGCTTACTTTGCCACTGGAGTCAAGCTATCCTCACTCAAGACGTCTGATAGACTGAAACCGGTCCTAGGATGCTTGTTTCTGTTCCAAGGAAGACATGGTTTGGTAGTTTGGTCTGGACTGTTCCCATGAGGCACAGGGTCATTACTGATTTGCATATGGCCATGTCTGAACTGGGGTGGCGTGGTGAGCAAAATAACGATGGATTTAACCCAGATCTGTGACTGGGGGTGAATGTTTTGCCAATATGCAACATTCCGTCCATCACCTTGTGTGTTTTGGTGTTCATCCTATGTGGGAAGGGTATGCCCAGACGTGGGTGTCATGCTCACTGCGCCACTGGAGTCACGCTATCCTGGCTGAAGACGGCTGCTAGCCAGAAACCGGTCCTAGGATGCTTGTTTCTGGTCCAAGGAAGACATGGTTTAGCAGTTCTGTCTGGACAGTTTCCATGAGGCACAGGGTCAAGACTGATTTGCATATTGCCGTGTCTGAACTGGGGTGGTGTGGTGAGCAAAATAGCGATGGATTAAACCCAGATCTGTGACTGGGGGTGAATGTTTTGCCAATGTGCACCATTCTGTCCATCACCTTCTGTGTTTTGCTGTTCACCCTGTGTGGAATGGGTATGCCCAGACGTGGGTCCTGTGCTCACCGCGTCACTGGAGTCAAGCTATCCTGGCTGAAGAAGGCTGCTAGCCAGAAACCGGTCTTAGGATGCTTGTTTCCGGTCCAGGGAAGACATGGCTTGTCATTTAGGTCTGGGCTGTTCCCATGATGCACAGGGTCAAGACTGATTTGCATATGGCCATTTCTGAACTGGGGTGGCTTGGTGACCAAAGTAACGATGGATTAAACCCAGATCTGTGACTGGGGGTGAATGTTTTGCCAATTTTCAACATTCCGTCCATCACCTTGTGTGTTTTGCTGTTCAACCTTTGTGGGAAGGGTATGCCCAGAGGTGGGTCCTGTGCTCACTGCGCCACTGGAGTCAAGCTATCCTGGCTATAGAAGGCTGATAGTCAGAAACTGGTCCTAGGATGCTTGTTTCCGGTCCAGGGAAGATATGGCTTGTCAGTTAGGTCTGGACTGTTCCCATGAGGCACAGGGTCAAGACTGATTTGCATATGGCCATGTCTGAACTGGGGTGGCGTGGTGAGCAAAATAACGATGGATTAAACCCAGATCTGTGACTGGGGATGAATGTTTTGCCAATGTGCAACATTCCGTCCATCACCTTGTGCATTTTGCTGTTCACCCTATGTGGGATGGGTATGCCCAGACATGGGTCCCGTGCTCACTGCGTCACTGGAGTCAAGCTATCCTGGCTGAAGACGGCTGATAGCCAGAAACTGGTCCTAGAATGCTTGTTTCCGGTCCAGGGAAGACATGGCTTGGCAGCTTGGTCTGGACTGTTCCCATGAGGCACAGGGTCAAGACTGATTTGCATATGGCCATGTCTGAACTGGGGTTGTGTGGTGAGCAAAATAACGATGGATTGAACCCAGATCTGTGACTGGGGGTGAATATTTTGCCAATGTGCAACATACTGTCCATCACCTTGTGTGTTTTGATGTTCACCCTATGTGGGAAGGGTATGCCCAGACGTGGGTCCCGTGCTCACTGCGCCACTGGAGTCAAGCTATCCTGGCTGAAGACGGTTGATAGCCAGAAACTGGTCCTAGGATGCTTGTTTCCGGTCCAGGGAAGACATGGCTTCGCCGTTCGGTCTGGACTGTTCCCATGAGACACAGGGTCAAGACTGATTTACATATGGCCATGTCTGAACTGGGCTGGCGTGGTGAGCAAAATAACGATGGATTAAACCAAGATCTGTGACTGGGGGTGAATGTTTTGCCAATGTGCAACATTCCGTCCATCACCTTGTGTGTTTTGCTGTTCACCCTATGTGGGAAGGGTATGCCCATACGTGGGTTCCGTGCTCACTGCACCACTGGAGTCAAGCTATCCTGGTTGAATATGGCTGATAACCAGAAACCGGTCCTAGGATGATTGTTTCCGGTCCAGGGAAGACATGGCTTGGCAGTTTGGTCTGGACTGATCCAATGAGGCACAGGGTCAAGACGGATTTCCATATGGCCATGTATGAACTGGGGTGGCGTGATGAGCAAAATAACGATGGATTAAACCCAGATCTGTGACTGGGGGTCAATGTTTTGCCAATGTGCAACATTCCGTCCATCACCTTGTGTGTTTTGACATTTAGAAAGTTGGCATTTTTTGCCCTAGCCATTTGGTGCATGCAGCCTGTCTCTGGTGACATGACTGGGTGTAGTTGACATTTGGGCTTTGTGTATTCCTCCTAGACTGCTACACACAATGGGAGCTTAGGTATGACTGAATGGGCTTTCACTGGTGGAATGGGAGGTAGGAGCTGGACCCAGCCTCACTTACAACTGAATCAGCTGTGTCCTGTCCCCACACGAATGCAATCATGCCCCCTCTATTTAGTATGGAGCCAAGGCTGGCAGGGCAGGGCATCTGTGCACTTCAAAGGTTTACCTTCAGAAGCTTTTCCCCACTTCAAAAGGACAACTGTGTATAAAAGAATGACATCAGATACCTTCACTTCAGTACACTTTTGGACCTGTGGCTACTCCGATAGAAAGAAGGATTGCTGTGCTTCTGAAATGACTACCGCTTTGCTGGACTGGTACTCTGCTGGACCTCAGCTTTGCTGTGCTGATCTGCTGCCTGATGCCCTTTTGCCTGAGTACTAAAGACTGGACCTGCATCTCTTGTACCGAGAACCCAGAGTGACTCTGGGCTGGCCTCCTGATGTGAAGCCTCAGGGACAATACAGGCTTGCACCTACACCGTGACTCTCCCATCCGCGAGCCGTCCCTGCCCAGTAGTCCCACCTCTGCCCTAGACCCTTAGAAGCGAGCCTAAGGTGCTTACCAGGGAAACCAACCAGAACCGATGCTTCTACTCAGCTGAGCAATGCATCGTTGAGCATAACTGACCCATTGCCACTGTTCATGGATTGGACCACACAGAAGGCCTGCATCGCCCTCCCCATCCTCTGAGCCGGAGCATTGCTGATGGGGCGGTGCATCTCCAGTCCATGTCCTTGCACCCCTCATCGATGGCAGGTTGACGACAATGCCGGACTCTGTATCACAGCATCACAGCTCTTCAGTACCAACACATCACCAGTTGTGCACCCCATCTCCAATGGCAGGATTTCGCATTACAAGCCCCTTCAACAGGATCCTTGATGATGACGCAACAGGACCTCGCACAGTATCCTTGCTGCAACTCAAAACTGATGCATCTCTTCGGCTAAGTGGCTCTTCCTCGACCTAGACCCATACGTTATGTTATGTTATGTTATATATTTATTTCTATAGCGCACGGCTACTCCAGAGGAGTGTCCCGGCGCTTTATCGAGGCAGCTCAAAATAAAAAACATAACACCATACAGCGAACAACAGACACAGAAAAAGAAAAAAAGAGATCCTAAAGGTTAACAAGCCAGGTCTTCAGGCTCTTCCTAAACCGGAGCAGATTAGAGGAGGACCGTAAGGCCAGAGGCAGGGTGTTCCACAACTGAGGGGCCCTCAAACTAAAGGAGCGCCCCCCAGTGCGTGCCTTCCTTATTCGAGGAACCACAGCCAAGAACAAAGATTCTGATCGCAGATATCTGGCCGGACGGTAGAAAGCAAGCCTGCGTTGTAGGTACTTTGCTCCCGCGCCAAAAAGCGCTTTATGCGCCAAGATCAGAACTTTAAACATGATCCGCTTCCGGATGGGCAGCCAATGAAGCGACTGCACCAAACCGGAGGCTCTTACTCGCCTGTGAAGGCCAAAAATGGCGCGGGCCGCGGAATTCTGCACAACCTGCAGCCGCTGAACAAGATAATCCGGAAGACCAATATACAGGACGATAGCATAGTCCAGTCTGGAGCCAAATAAGGCTTGCACAGTAATCTTTCTATGCTCTTCTGTGAGCAAAGGCAAGAACTTCCGGAGCATCTTGAATATCCCAAAGCAGGTGCCCGTCAGGCCACGAACATGTGATACCAGCGTCAAGCTGTTATCCATCTTTACTCCCAGATTTTTTGCCACCAACGATGCCAGGGCAGGGGGACACATATCTGTGGGCGGCCGAAGAACAACACCTCCGATTTGTTGGAATTGGCCTTGAGGCTGTTCGACTGAAACCAGCTGAAGACCAACTCCAGGCAGCCCCGGATATTCTCACCATCGAAGGCCTGATCTTTCCCACACGTGAAGAGCAACTGCGTGTCATCAGCGTAGGACACGATCTGGGCCCCAGAAGACTCCACCAGTGCCGCCAAAGGTGTCATAAAGATGTTAAAGAGAGTCGGGCTCAACACAGAACCCTTCGGAACACCGACTCCCAATGGCGGCATCTCGGCGGAGCTGGGAGAGGCCCAGACCGTTTGTCGGCGGCCCTCAAGAAAAGATGTAAACCAGTTAAGCACCGTCCCCCTCAGACCGATGTCGTAAAGTCTGGCGAGGAGCACCTCATGGGGGACGGTGTCAAAGGCCGCCGACAAATCAAGCATGACAAGCATGGCCCTGCCTCCAGAACCCAGTGTCTCCCTAATGATCTCTGACACCTCCAACAGTGCCGTCTCCGTACTTAAATTGGGGCGGAAGCCGGACTGTGAAGGGTGAAGCAGATCACTGGATTCAAGAAAGCTGGAAAGAACGCCATGCACATGCTTCTCCGTGAACTTAGCCAATGCCGGGAGGAGGGAAATCGGCCTATAGTTGGCCAAGACCTCTGAGTCTAACCCAGGCTTCTTGAGGAGGGGGATCACCATAGCCCTTTTCCAGGGCGACGGGACCTTCCCCTCCCTCAAAGACAAATTCACAAGTGGGTTGACCAAAGGGTTGACCACGGTCGCCATCTTAGCCAAAAATTTGGCCGGACAGGGATCTAATGGCGAACCCGATTTAAGATTGGCCAGAAGCGCTAGAGAGGCATCGATGGAAATAGGCGGGAACTCTGGGGGAACCACAACCTGCGTGGACAACCGCGCCGGTCCCGCCACCAAACTAGCACACACCTCGGCCGAGCCCACTGTGAAAGAGTCCTGGATGGACTTGATCTTATCCGTGAAGAATCTGGCCAGATCACAGACCCACAGCTCAGATGGAACCCCTTGGGGCAAGTTGGATCTGGGAGCCATGAACTCCCTCACTACAGTAAAGATCTCCTTACATGAGTTAGAGGCGGCCTCAATCCTCCTGGCCAAATAATCCTTTTTCTCACGGAGAATATCACGATGGTAGGCTTTAACCATAGACCTTTAAGCCAATCTGGCCTCCAGATCATAGTGGAGGCGCCATGCCCTCTCCGCCACCTTACACTGGCGGCGAGTGGCCCACAATGCCTCAGTGAACCACGGAGCCGAAACCCTCTTAACCGTATCCCTCGGGGCCATACAAAGCTCAGTAACCAGAATTTAAGGTATTCTGTTCAGTGGGACTAACTGGGTTCCTGTAGCTGGCGCACGCTCCATCCCAGTTGACCTGAACTTTTGACTTTGTCCCGGTGCGGCGCAACCAGATATCCCTTGTTGGCGCTTTATGCTTTTTGGCTCCATTTTTACTTGAAACCTAAAATTTGAATTTCTCCGGTTCTACTATTTGGATTTATGTCATTTTTGTCTTGTTTTTTTTGTTTTTTACAAATTACTCAATGTTTATAAACCTGGTGTGGGATTGTTTATGTGTGGTGTTTTACTGTTTTATTGTTTGAAGTGTACTTTGCACATCGCCTTAAAGTTAAGCCTGACTGCTCTGTGCCAAGCTACTAAAGGGTGAGCACAGGCTAATTTGGGGTTGCTTGTGCCTTACCCTGACTAGGATTGTGGTTGCTATTTGACCAAGTCGTACACTCCAGTCAACCAGTAACCCAATTTAAAACAGATGTGGTCTTCCTCAGGACCAAAAGTAGGTAGCAGCCTAACTAGAGGCATCTGGTGCAATTGAATCATGCATCCAAGAAACTAGTTATCAATACATTACCTCAAATTCAATTAATGAAAATATAAAGGCTCTCTGCAGGTCAGTGTGAATGCTTCAGGGTATCACCAAATGAATTAAAGGCATACTTATACAGTCAAGACTAATCAATTAATTTTAAATCATTTCAGGATGGTATGATGTATTGCTAACAACATGCATGGCAATAAAGATTTGGATTCGCAATACCACCCATTGTCTGAGTCTTTATTCTACATTTATACAGGCTGAAAAACAACCAAAAGATTCATATACACCAGAAAGCTAAAAACGCCAGGTCCAGGAGGTCTTTAAACAAAGAACATTTCTTTTAGCCTCATATATTTCTCAACCTTGTAGACTTAAAGTAACTATCAACATTTTAAACAGAGGCCTGTGGAGAGGTCGATGGGGCCCACGCTGCTCCTAGGTGGCCCCAACAGTACAGCAAGGTTCCTGCAATGCACTTTTCTCCAGGGTGATGGCAAGTCAGATAGCAAATGTTTCCATTCACCCTAGAAGATTCTGGAGTATTTCATTGCTCAGATGCCTTATTTTTGATGCAGTTGTGTCAGATTTAACTTTTACTTGTTCTTCTATGACCACTGCCACAAAGATGTTGTCATGGAAATTGCGTGCCCATGCCCTGCTGTGTAGGGCACCTATGCAGCTAGGCAGATTCAGCCCACTAGACAGTCTCCTGGCACTGGTGCCCTACAGGTCATGAGAGGGTGCCGGATGTTCTCCTTATTTGCACCTGCCAGCACTAAAGCGGTTATGAGAAACCACTGCAAATGCTCTCCCTCTTTTTCATGGTCAAGCAAGACAAGATGAGTCTGGCCCATGGGAGACTCTCCTTGCACAACACACATTCTTACAGTCCAGGGTCTCCCTACCTTCAAATATGTGTTGCTCCACGAGGCACTGCACTCTCCCCCGAAGAATCTGAAGATTGAGCATTACATGCATGTTATATTTTCTGACCCTAGTGTGCTGGTCTTCCTGGGGGAGAAAGGGAGGGTGCCAAACATGGATGTTCTCGCAGAGGGATCCTTGGGGCACAGGACATTCCTGGGTGAACAACTGAATGTATTTGCTGTTTTCTCACAAAGCATGGTAAATATGATGTACGCTAGCTTCTGGATGAAGCACACAGATCTCACGCCTGTTGGGCCATTTTCACGGGGTTTGCTGGGTTTTCCTCGGAGGGAGGCAAGCTCCAGCCACCAGGAGTGATTAATTTAAGTTTCCTGGCCTCTACATTTTTACAGTCTTCCAGGAGCTGATTTTTCAATTTCCTATTGTTTAATGAGGGAGCCAGCCACACTGACTTCCAGCACTCTCCAAGTTCCACATCCTTCCAGCTACTTGAAGGCACCTGTGTGTTGGACAACAGCCTGGCTACTCCTTTTAAGGTACCTCCAGTCAGAACTAGTCTAAACTTTTCCAGGGGGACACTATCCACCACAATCCCACACTTCCACCTTCTGCTCTCCTCCAGAGAGAGTAGATAGCCAGCACTCGTTTCTCTGAAGATATTAGTTCAACAGTGTTCCTTTACTCCAGACAAGGGTTTATCCATGAGCACCTGTCTGTTCTTGTCATTTGCCGTCCCAGTGCCTCTCAGAGTTCTCCCCCTTGTGCAGTTGTTTAAAAGTAGGGGTGGAGAGTTCTAGACAGTGGGTGTCTTTGCCCAATCCAAAATGTCCATGTTATTCCGACACTGCATGATGAGATTTGTTTATGTGGTAAAATCAACTTTTGGTCAGCCACAGCTCCTCTAGACCTTTTAGCTTCTACCATACCTCACAAAGCAAGCTGGTCCCTTCTCTCAAAAATCTTAAAGGAGAGCCCCTCCTGTTTGTTGAGACAGAGGTCTGGCCTCCACTCTTCAATTCTTTTTGTCAGGGCATGCACAGGCCTGTCAGTGAGTGGGTATTGTTTATTCCATCCAGATGTTTCCCCAACCCTCTTCATCTCCCAGGAACTGGCTTAATTTTCTCCAAAGCGGCCACGGTGGGGAAGGCTTTAGTACACCTTATGGCAAGCATAATAATTAACTTGGTCCACTAGGATAGCTCAAATCCCAAATCTCATTAAGGGCTCCCTCAAGAAAGTACTGCATCACCCAAAGTACACGAAGAGTGCAAATATTGCAGGATGAATATTGCAATTGCACGCATGACCTTTGTTGACCTTTGTTTACCTTTAGCAAGAGACGTTAAGGTTTTCTGTATTTGAGCAAATGTGAAGTTGGTAGTTTGATGCAGTTTTCAGCTAAAATGTGAATAGAAAAAAAGCATTACAGAGGCACTGCAAAGCACTGCAGACTCATACTATAGCCAAAAGGAAATGGGGTATTTCTTTTTGAATGGCCACTTGAAATATAAGGCCTGCACAGGTCATAATCAATATAATAAAGGTCCCATCAGGACTTACTCCCTACGCACAGTTACCAGGCTAAGATAGGCAGTGCTCTCACTCACTCAGCCTACACACTGGTGCTAAAGCATGTGCACACATAATAATATGTATCTAAGCTAAGTCTCATTCCTAGCTGCACAGCAGTTTACCTTAATTTAAAATACTAGTATTTAGGGTTCATGTCTATTTTAGCAGAGCTTACAGTGAATCAGACTCACTCACTGCCGAGATCCAAAATCTGAGTGGTCCAAAAGATAACAATGTGGGGAGTTTCAATTGGCCATTTAACTTTGCAATTAGTGTTTAGGTATTTCTAAAGGTTAGAAACTCTGGAAAGCAGGATTTCAATGAACTTGACTTTTTAATAACTAAACAAATTTATCAGCTTTCATAACATGATCTTATTTGAAAAACGGGGGTGGGTGATTGCCAATTTCATAATCTCGAAAGGTTATTTAGGCTTGGAAGTATCAATAAGGGTTGTGATGTGATGTGTATCAAACATGTATATCTTGAAACATCTTCTTGGTGCCCAAAGGTTGATCTGGTTGTAAGTTAGTAAGATTATCTCATTTTATTCTCCATTGGTCTGCAGTGCTCACCAGGATTTTCTCTCTCCAAACAGTTCACTAGAAAACCATTGGGCAGAGATTTTTAGAGGCACTTGTTCATACTGCACTGTATCCTCCCATATTATGCAAATTTGAAATAAACTTGGAGGGCCTGATTCTCAAACTGCACTTTTTAATATATTTTGTAGTGCTACAGAAGCACTACAAAATGCAATTTGCAAACCATGAGCAGAGTTACAGTACAGCTCAGCACTGCATATATTTATGTGTGTGGAGTTATCTGTCCTGACTGTATAGTATCCTGGAGCAGGAGACCTCCACACACGTAAGTATAAGCAATGCAGTGTCATAAAACTCCACACATAATTTGTGAATAATGAAAAATAATAAACTTACTACAAAGTGAATCAGGCCTTAAGTTCTGAGCCATACTTGAGTTGCTTTGACTGTGGCAGGATATATAATATAGACACGTTTTGCCTGAAACACCCTGATCTAAAGATGCTTTTTAAGCTTTTTATTTTCTCTTTGAGATATGGCAGGATTTAGTTTTTACTGCCAGGGAGGATTAAAACATTGCCTGGGTCAAAAATAAATATAATGAGCCCTGCTGTGACAGTGCCCGGTGTGAGAGTTAAAATGCTTACTTGGACAAATGGAAGGATGAGTGGACTGTGCAGGGACTCGGTATGGACTTTTTGCAGTGTTCTCTCCTTAGAAGCAGCACTGCTAAATGCTTTAGCTGTAGCTTTAATCCTCTATGAGAGTTCCTGCCTGAACCAGTTAAATTGTTGATAGAGCATGGAATTAATACAAGATAAGATCAAATGCCCTTCCAATGGAATATTATGTTTTTCCTTAAGAGCCAGTGCTGATCCCAGTTCGAGAACGTTTGCAGTAGGAAGAGTATCCGCTGAACATGTGGAGAAAATACCACAGTGCTTCTCTTATCCTGCACATGAATTCAGCTGTTGAAAGGGATTACACCTGATCTTCCACTGTCCTAAGGTGAAGGACTTCTGACACAAGATAGGCACACTACTAAACGACATAACAGGTGCCAACCACAAACTCGAATTCCAAAGCCTAGCCATAGGGTTCATGGATCCTACAATAAAAAACAAAGAAGATAGAGATCTGGTTGACCTCCTGCTATCGGCAGGGGTAAAGACAGTACTAAACAACTGGAAGGACACAGGGAAGGCGTCTTTTTAAACGTGGTTCAACTGGGTAACATTCCTCAGAGGGGCAGACAACATCACGGCCAAACACACACCGAAGACACACAAAAAGTGCGAAATGTGGCTCTCCCTTGACAGCTACCTGTCCTCGCACAAACCGCCGTAGCCAAGGCAGAATGACAAGCCGCTGGAAATATGAAGACCCTAACAAAGTTAGTGCCAAGTCACAACGAAACGACACTCTCACCGCACCTCTCTCGAACTCAACTCTGTGCTTCCTCCTCTGTCTTTTCTTTCTTCCTTTCCAGCCACTGAGGGAGCGTACAACAAAACTGCGTAAGTGACGCAACCACAGACCACTAGACCGCACACAACTGCAATCGCATGGAGGGAGGGGGGGGGGGAGAAGGGCACAAAACAAAGGAATAACCGCAAGAGCAAATGAGCTACGGGACTCTATGCCAGGACCGCAACACCGAAGGACAATGTTATGCGAAATTGGACTACCCTAACACCAAAGGACAATGTTAGGCTACTTATGATTACACTCTTGTGACTACCTCTGGAAACCCTTCCTCCCTCACCCCTCCCCCCCCCCCCCGGGGCGTGTTTCTTTCACCTGTATGTTTCTTGACTTATCGCTTCCCATGTATATGATATGCACCATGTATATATATTTTTCAATAAAAAATTACCGAAGAAAGGGATTTGTTCCAGGAGTTTGACAAGCGTTACAAGTTAAACGCCTGATTTGACCCTCAGGGGATATAGATGGGTCTGACTCTGTTGTGAACAATGTGCTTTACCTGTTAGAGAATCCTTCTCATGGAAGTCTGGAGCCGTGCAACAAGAATGTTGTGCTTCAAGAAGTTGCTGCTGCCTAGTGGAAGGATTCCTTGTAGGTGTATGTAATATTAGATGTTTTCGTGCTGAGTGGAAGCTACGATTTTTAGAATGTTCTTGAAAAAACTTTTTATCATATGTGCGATCTCTTTCATAAGGATAGTATATATTGGTTCTATAAAGTCCACTTTTACCCATGATTTCACTCCATTGATACCCTGCGGACCATTTAAACCATGGTGTGAGTTTAGCCAGTCCAAAGGGCAGTGGTGGTCTTCCTTATGACTGCCCCAGCAGAAGCCCACCTGATACATTTTGAGTTTCTTGCTGCACTGGGAGGGCATTTATGATGAAAGTTTGTGTCACCACAGCGGGAGCACATTTATCTCAAGTTTAGAGCCTGGTGGACTGCCTTTTTGTGGCAGCCTGCTTAAAATGATTTTACTTTCACAGTAACCAACATCCAAAGCGGGGGATTGTTTCTCTGAAGCAAAAATAAATGTTATTGAAGAACAAAGGTATTCCTCTCTTTTTCCTGCTCAGGACTGCCATGCCTCACATTGTGTTCCTGGATTAAAAAATTAATGTTGAAAGGGCCATCCTAAATTGGTCGGGCCTTTAAACGTTGAGTGCATGCAGCCCTGTGACAGATGTGCTGCCGAGCAAAGGTTTCTTATAGTGGTTTTTACATCTATAAATTATGAAGTTGAGTTATGGGTTTGGCAAGACAGGAGCCCAGCTAATTTATGCCCAGGATCCCACACCACCAAATCCTACATGAGGACCACTGTCTCATTCAAATTGCCTTGTTTTTGTCACACTTACTTTCTTCTTCACAGTTGTGGTCCTGGATGCTGACAAAAGTAAATTGTGTTTTCTGCTGATGGTACTTGTTTATCTCTTTAAAAGTTGACACATGTCACGTGTATCATAGACCAATCCAGAGAGGTGGTGGGCTGGAGGAAATACTGAGAGAAGAGCTTAAGCCAAGTTGGCAGCATCAATCTCTTCAAAAGGAAGGGCATGATTGGGTTGTAATGACCGCTCTCACCAATTAAAAAAAAAGGACAACGAATTAAACACTTTATCAACTTCTCTTACATTTAGGTTAGCCATAACAGTGCAACTGCCTTTGGCTGTCTGCCCTGTCTCGCAGTGATATTGATATGTGTCAAGCACAGCCTTCTGGTGAGCTCAAGTACTGCTTGCATGGTGTTTCAAGGGAGGGGAGGGATTCTTGGTGGTTTTGTTGTAATGATTTGTTTTCTTGTTTCCTTACAGATCCCTGTGCGGTTCCGTCTTGTGCGACCACCCACTTGTGGTGGCACAATGTCTTGCTTGTAGTGCATTTCCCATTGCTTCTCCCATCATTGAGATTGAGGCGAGTCTGATTGTTCAATAGTTTGAGAAAAGTTCTCTCCAATGTGACAGAACAATGGGGCATATTATCAAGAAACAGAGTTAAAATTATCGCCACTTTAGCGGCAGGAAACTGCCGCTAAAGCAGCGATAATGGGCTTGATAATATACCCTTGTGAATTTCCATAGAAGCCCTTGCTCTGGTGTGAACATGGGCTTCTATTGAAATTCTCAGGGGCATATTATCAAGCCCAGTATCGCCTCTTTAACGACAGTTTCTTGCCGTTAAAGTGGCGATAATTTTAAGTCTGTCCTTGATAATATGCCCCAAAATCTCCATGGCCGTATTAGTTGTCTTAGGCAAAATTATATTACGCCGGCATAAATTGCGTAGTTGCAGGAATTTTGCATTATGCATATTACGTAAAATCCCCCAAACGACTCCATTATGCCACTTCATGCAATTACTTGAAATTCGCAGTAAACATATGCCGTTCACGATAATAACATACACTGAGGGCACATGTACAACAGAAAGTGAGTGTTTTTTTTGTTTTTTGCACATAATGCGTTCTTGCATCACAAATTGACATGAGGACACATTTGTGATAGCTCAAAAGGTTAGATTTGCATTTTATATAAGTAAGTGTAATTTCGTATAATTTTTCAAAAATGTTACCTAACTACGCACAATTTGCACACCCCTACCTATTTGAGGCCTCATTTATGAAAAATGTTGCATCTATGTGTGAAAACAGTGATGCAACACTTTTCAGAGCTCCCTCCTTGCGACACTATGTATGTAAGTAGTGGTGTCCCAGAAGTGTTACAGTGAAATCTCATAGATTTCACTGCAACACTTCTATGAGCCTTTTCTGCGCCGGAACGCCCACCCTGCATACATTATACCTGTTGCAGGTATAATGTTGCACGGGGTTTACAAAGCGACACATTTGCCTAGATGTATCACTTTGTAAATATGGTGCAGTGTGGTGCATTTATTACGCCGCCGCAGAGTCACAAAAAAGTGAAGTAACAACGGTCTAAGGGCCTCATAAATAAGGCACTACATTCTTTAAGGGATTACAGTATCCAGATCATATGACCAAGTTACAAAGTCAGGTTACTCAAGTGTTTTCTTAAACAGGGAATTGATTTTTGGCTACATCACAGTTTGATTCCATTATAATAACCCTTATCAAACACTGGCCAGGCTTAGGTGGAACAGATTCAGTACCTAATCCACAATACAGTGGAATGGTGTTGTTGGAGATGAAAACTAGTTACCTCCACTATCCTCTTCTTAATAATTTTTATGAGCTTATATGAATTAGCAAAACTTTGTTCCACAAAGTAGACCTTGGGGCATATGTACAAATCCCTAGCACCACCAGATTGTCACTTTTTTTGACACTCCGGTGGAGCTGTGTGCTGCCCCATATTTACAAGGCCACGCAAAGCCACTTTTCATGGCTTTACATGGCCTTATATATATTGCTTTCTTTCACACAGTACTCTTAGTCAAAGGGGCATGCCATGGGTGTTGCTGTGGGTGCTCCCACGCAACACCCATGTCTTTTTTACACTGTCCCAGATTTACAAGGATTCGTAAATCTGCAGCAGCACCAAAAACGAACGCCTTTCCATGGGAGGTGTTAAAGTGGCGTGATAAGGAGAAAAACTTTTCTTGCTCGTAGTTGTTTTCTCTTTCTATGTGTGCTGCATTATGCTGTACTTGTATTAAACTACAGGAGTATGACCCATAAACCACGTTGAGATTAGGGTAGGTACATGAGAATAAACAAACAATATCTCAACTGGTATTATTCTGAAAAGGCGATTAAACATGTATGCATTAAGCATTATGTGAACAGAGACAAGGAGACTCAATTAGTGGTTTTAGAAATGTGCTCATGGCATTGTATAATTCAAGAACAAAATAATGTATACAGTTGTAGGAGCACTGTATGGAAACAAATATAAAACAACCCAAATTGGACTTGGTGCTCTAAATGTGTACGTGACACAAGAAGTGGCGACGCAAGTGACAATTGTGATCAGCAGAAACGGCGCATGTTGCAGAGGTGTTTGAATATATACAGTGTATCAAGTGAACAATGTGGCTCAAAGCCATGATTTATAATACGAAATTCTTGAAAGATTTGACAGGTTATTTAACAGAGCCACAATGAAAAATCAGTTGCGCTGAACAGTCGACGACTTTTCGATCCTATCAGTCAGGATCATCTTCAGGACCGTTTCTGCTGATCACAATTGTCACTTGCGTCGCCAATTCTTGTGTCACGTACACATTTAGAGCATTCTGCTGTACACCAGGAGAAGGAGCTAAATACCATTATTGATTGTTTTTGTGCAGGAAGGTGTCCCTTCATGCACAAACACAATCATCCCTGCAACGTACACACCCTTTCACCACGGTGAAAGGGTGACTGAGTTGGCGCACGGCTGCTGTTTGTGTGCCGGTGCAGGGAAGAGCACAGGGGTGTGCCGTATACTTGTAAATATGGGGCCATTACATAAATATGCCCATTAGTTTGATGAACTTTGAGGTTCAATTCAATTGGATTGTTGTTATTTAACATGTCTAGTGCAGGAGGAGTCAATTAGAATGAGACAGGATATAAGGACTAGTTCAACTGAATGAGTCAGTTCAGTTCAAGTAACTAAATTGGACGTTCCCATTTTCCTTTATGTTTCCATTCTGTTTATTAAGTAAAAATACAGCGGGGAACATATAAATCAGAGAGAGTAGACCATCCAAAAGCAGAAAATAACTCCAAAGGTGAATATTCCTCATTGGTAACTTAAAATCTCAAATGTCTAAAATTGTCTGCAAGGGAAACTAAGGACATTGTAAATCTCATGATCCATTATATGATTAATAGTTCATGAAAGAGTAAGTTAAAAACAAATGGCAAACTCATCCAGAAGTATAAACATTACAAGGCACCCACTATTTATTGTATGATCCACCCCCCAGCAGGTATGCTGGTGACCCATCTCAACCAGCTTGCAGACCCTTCTGAGCACATTTCTCAAGACCACTCAGAGGCATCTGCCCCTGTCTACCAGTCAGCCACTTTAATGGTGACAAAAGCTATTGAAGCTTAACATTATTTAAAACATGATGGGGCATATTCTCAAGGACTTATCGCCGATTTATAGGCACTTTAGCGCCGCAAAAGTGGTGAAAGATGTTTCGCCCTATTCTCAAGCTGGTGCAGACTGCCGACATCACCAGTTTTCCAGCGATAGCTGCCGCAAAAAACATCGCCACAGATGAGAGAGACTACTAACGCTAATGATATGCAGAGTAGGCGTTCCCGTGGAAAAACACACAAAAACACCACTTTGCGACATTCTCAACGACAAGCCCGATCTGGATGCGATCCCAAAACAGGCAATAAGGTGTGTTAGCAGCAGGGATTTAACACCTGCCTTTTACTGGTGTTAAGCAGGACGACAACTTGCAGTATGAAAGGGAACCCAGCCCAGAGCCACATCTGAAGACCAACCCATGTCATGGACCTACTGATCATGCAGCTCGGAGACCCAAGAGGGCCACAACACCCACCTCCACTAACCCCAGGCCCACCCGGACTACCACCCTGGTCGCTACTCATCCTGTTGCTGTTGGCTCAGGTCATGTTGTGCAGTGTCCGGTCCCCCAACTCCTGCCACCGTCTCCCCAATGATGGTCCCAGGCTGGTCCTCCGTGGGGCTTGTGGGGTTCAGGTTGTCCTCTGTACTTGCTCCGGCTATCTCCATGGTGCTTCGCAGTTATTAGTGTTTTGTTGGTGTTTTTTGTTGCCGCTTTTATAGTGATTTTTCCCGCCTGACTTGTGGGATTTGCAGGCATGGTGCTGCTTATCGCAGTTGGGCCCATCGCGATTTTTTTCATGTTTGGGTTTAGATTTTTATCACCATCCTGGTGACTTTATCGCGGACATTTGACGCATTATTGGGAAACTATCGCATGTTACCGGCGTGTTGTGAATACGATGTTAACAAAGAGTTATTTTCCCGCGATAGATGGCAATATGAAAAATTGCGTTAACCTATTTTGGTGATGAATCTCGCACGTTCTTGAGACTATGCCCCGATGTTTTCCCGTATTTTTCCTCATGATATTTATCAGATAGCAAAGAATCTCCACAATCTGTAAATTGATCATTTTTCTTAAGCCTCATTTGGGCTCACGTCTTGTGAAAGTCTCTGGACAGAGGTGGAGAAATGAAAGCAGGTGAGGTGAAAACCTTTTTGACAAGTTTCCTACTTCTTGATCAAACTGTGAACTAATTGCTCAAATCAGTTGATCTCAGAAAAGCCTTCATTATTCGACCTTTGGGTTTAACATATTAAGGCTCTTAGTGTGATTTCTCTATAGGTGTTGTGGACAACCTTTCTTAAACAACTAAGTTGAATAGCAGATGCATAGGAGTAGCAGCTTTTCCTCCATGGCCTTCCTGGAGGATTTCTCAATTACATGAATGCAACTCTGATGATTCTCAGATGAGATCTCCAAGTTTCCAAATTCTGATCTATCCCATACATGTTCTCCATGGCATTGTTGTGGAACTCTTTAATATCCACATAGACCTGCTTTGTCTCCATATGATGCTGTTTCAAGAAAGAGGTCGACTCCAAGAATCTTCACAGTAAAACACTCACGATTGGTCTCACTTGGGTGCATATTATCAAGACAGGCGATAATACTGCTCATTCTTGCCCTTTCCCTGTCATGCAGTTCAGCACAGCAAAGTGACTTGTTGCGCTACACGGTGTGACTACTTCATAAATAGGCCCCAAGGAATATTGGAAAATTAATAAAACCAAGGGGCATATTATCAAGACAGGCGATAAAATTATCGCCGTTTTAGCGGCAGAAAACTGCCGCTAAAACAGCAATAATGGGCTTGATAATATGCTCTATGGAATTCCAATTGAAGCCCTTGTTAGATGTCCTTCACATTTAACATGGACTTCTATTGGAATGCCATAGAGCATATTATCAAGCCCATTATCGCCGTTTTAGCTGCTGTTTTCTGCTGCTAAAACGGCGATAATGTTATCGCCTCTCTTGATAATATGCCCCTTGGTTTTATGAATTTTCCAATATTCCTTGGGGCCTATTTATGAAGTAGTCACACCGTGTAGCGCAACAAGTCACTTTGCTGTGCTGAACTGCATGACAGGGAAAGGGCAAGAATGAGAAGTATTTAAGGCAATACGGTGCATTCCTGCCTTTTTCTCTTCTCTGGCACCCATATGACATCCTAGGACCAATGCAGGCAGCCTTGCACCATGCTGGAAAGCTGCATGCATTGCATGCCAGATTGTTTTTGTGCAGGAAGGGGCACCCTCCTGCACACAAAAAATACTGAGAGGCATATTCCTTTATCTATGTGTGCTGCATATTGCAGTACACATAGAAAGAGGAAGTAATGAGGACAAATAAAGACATTTCTCCTAGTAAAGCCACTTCTGGGAAGGCGTATCTTTTTGTCACATTCCTAGGTTTATAAGTTCTAGCAATTCTGAGAATGCATCAAAAAACATGGAAGTTGCGTGAGATCACTTATGCAACACCCATGGAATCCCTTCCAGGGGCACAGTAAGGCAAGACAGCGGTTTGAGCTGCACTGCATTACTACAGATTTATATAGTCACTCAGGTTCCATGCAAAGTGGACTTGCGTGGCTACAGAAATTTGACTTAAGGTTTATGTGGCTCTTGTACCACATTGCAAGGTGCAAGAGTGATGCAAACAACCTCGTATGTTGTAGGCATGTCGTTCTGAAACTTTTAATTGATTCCAAGAGCATTTTCTTACTATTAGTAAATAAATTCGTAGAAGGTGGATCCTTGTCCTGTAAGTCTCCCTTATTTTTCTGCTGTAAACTAGAATACGTTTTAAAGTAGCACTGTCTGACAGACGTTCCTTATTGTTGTGGTATCCATAGCCATGTCAGTGTTCAGTAAATGTACCAAACAATGAAGTCACTCAGAAAAGCTAAAATGCCATGTTCGCATATGTCTCGCCTGTTACAAAGGCACAGATCAATATGTGTGACAGCAATGAAGAACAGGTCAGGGTCATGGTCATAAGGTCCGTGTGACTGGCAATGCCAACTACCACCCTGACAATACGGGTATGACATGCATTGCTATATTTGATTGCTAGGATGCATTCCACCGGCAATCCCTCTGCCTTCCCTCTTTCCTTTGAGCACCAAATCTTAACCTCTTCGACGCTGATGATGGCTCCCGGCCGTCATGAGTCATGGTGGGTGTGTTATGATGACGTCCGGGAGCCGCCATGACCACGCCCGCGATTGGAATGCTCAGTACTGCGGCGGAATTCGCGCCCCAGTGACGAGGTTAATAGCCTCGGTTCTAGTCATCCAATAGGTGTCAGTGATGCCTGGTGCCATACACTCCACAAAGGAAGAAGTTAAGCTCAACCAGTCAGACCTTCCTGCAGTGCAAACTTGGGAGAATTTTCTACGAGGGGGGAAGTAGGAGGTTACACATCAAAGTAGTACTCCATAGTTTAGACTGCCTGGCATGATCATATCAATTCCTTTGGGGCAGACCCCTTCCCCTCCTCAGGACACTTTGACTCTAGTTCCTTGATGCACTAGTTTGGCCATGGTGGGCAAATATGTGGGTGCTCTAAGCTAAAGCTGTCATTGTAGGCATTGGCTAACTCTACCTCCCAAGTTACCATTTTCTATAAAAGGCTCATAGTAGATACTAAGATGGTACAACTTGTGATCATTGCACATAATGAAAAAGAGTGTAGACTCAACATATACCCTAGAGACATCATTTGTTTGTCAATTTCCATCAGTATTATAGCCTTCATTTAGGTACATACCTTTGCTGAATATTGCCAGGAAAAGACAAACAGAGGCATGTAAGTGTATTTCCTAAGAATGTCAGGAAGAGCCACTATATTTACTATTATATGTACATGTTCATTTATATAACCATATATATATACATGCACCAAATACACTTGCTTTAGAAGTGCTAAATCCATTTGAGAATCTACCATAATTTAAGTATTTCATAAATGGACTTTCCTCTGAATGTACCACTCCTCTAAGGACTCTGCAGATTTGCCATTACCATCCAACTCTTAAGTAAGCCTTACGTCTTTAAATATTCCTTTGCATTTATAGCAGATACTTAAATATGTATAACAGGCAATACCTATAGCAACCTAAGAGCCCTATGACACTGACTGCAGTGATTAATTGATCAATTACTTCTAGTTGATAGCATTTCCATGAGCGCAATTCCTTTGAACATGCCACTGAGCTTTTCTGCAAATTCACATTTATACTGTAATTACAATATTTATCTTAATCGAAATATTTATGGTCTAAAGAGGGAGAAATTATAATCTTGTGAGACCAAGTTGTGTATTGTTATGTAAGCTAATGAATACTGATCATCAAAAATTATTCATAGTGTGTTTTTTAAGTTTTAGATAGCCTTTGCTTATTTTGGCCCTATCGCATAGCCTGCTAAAATTATAGTAGTAGTACAGACCCACGAGAGCGCTCCGTTCCGAACATGGAAACTTCATCACGATCCCCAAGGTGAAGAAAGCCCGGATAGGTGGCCGTCGCTTCTCGGTCAATACGGGAAAAAAATGGAACGCACTCCCCCTGAACCTTAGAACAGAACCAAACCTCCTACGGTTCAGGAAGTCCCTCAAAACCCTACTCTTCCCCTGAGTCATTTCTCGCTCTCGACTTTCTACCCTTGGTGAGTAATAGGTTCAGCGCTGGGATACCCTTTGGGTGACTACGCGCTTTAGAAATCCTTTAAATAAATAAATAAATAAAAAGTTTCCTAGATTGCCACATGTTTTAAACTGTTTTGCCAAACTGTATATTAATGTTAAATCTCAAATGGGAGTGAAAGGTGTATACATTTATTTAGCCATATTCTCACATATTTGAATTCACACATACCACACCCTTTCCTTGAAATTATGAAGTTTTGCACCGTGGAACACATAGAGCTAATCGAGCAAATATTAGGGAAATCTGTTTGCACACAACCATTTAAAAAAGTCCCAGGCCAGCCAGGACACACCAAGGCAAATGCTACTTAATTATCTACACACAAAGTTAATCGCCAAACAAAATCGTGTATTACAGTTAAGATGGTGCACATGGAATAGTGCAAGTAACCACTGCACTTGAAATGTTGCAAACAATGTGCACTGCTGCCACTGAAATAGCACAATCCGCCAAAAAGCAAGGAGACCTCCATACAAAGTAGCTTTCAGTTCAAGAGCTATATGTTACCTTTTGGGTTTTAAGTCCCTACTTCCATTTTTTTCTATGGAAAGAAATTGCAATAGCAGTGGTTGGCAATGTGTAGTGCTGGACTTGCTACAAAAGTACTTGTTACTACAAAGGTGTAAGTTACTACAAAAGTGCAGTTTGTAAATACCGAAAAGTAATAAACGTACTCAATTTCAATTTCAAAACTTTATTCGGTTATTAGTACAGAATAACCATAAAAATACAAATAAAATCACAATTATAAAAAAAATCTTCCAATGCAACTAGATCAATTCATCACAATTGATTTCCGTGATTTAAAAACATTTCTTAGGAATGAGGAAATAAATACAATGGTTAAAATATTATCGAGCTTCTGTACAGCTAAAAAAGCAGGGCGACAGCGATTAATACCCATGGTCTTCAGTAATGGAACAACCCACATTCGTCTAGGCATAGTATAAAATTTACAATAGAAAAATATATGTATATCTGATTGATCTGTCAAATCATCACAGGGGCATTCAATCAGGTTTTTCGACCAATCGTTCATAACTGGGAAACTGAGCAACCTAAACAACAAATTCATTCTGAATCGGGTTAACAGAAACCTCTCGTGGTTACTCATTTGCAAGTTAAGATATGGCTGTATTTTCTTTGAGATCACGATTTGTTCATTGGCCACTACCGTCATTTTCTTCATTTCAGTCGCAGTTCTGTGATCATGCAGGTAAGTCATACATTTTTCTTTTAAAAGCTTTCTTGAAATGTTACAGAGAGAAGATGGTTCTAGGAAATAGTACCCCATACCCAGTACCATAAGAAATTCCCTCACATAGCACAACCATCTTATTCTGCCACTCTTTTCTAGCCCAGCCGCATTATTCATAATCATACGATTCATCCCACACTCATTAGTTGTCCAAATCCTATGCCATAATAGAACTGGGGCAGTCTTTATATTATCTTCCAGGTAAGGTTCCCCAAGTTCTGCATGACAGACAGACGTGGAGACACTTTGCGGGACGGCTAAAAGATATTTCATAAAACAATTTTCGACCACCTGTAGAGAAGTCACATTCGTATGGCCCCACAAACCCGCTCCATATGTCACAATTGCTAGACTAGTAGCTTTGTATACAATTAACATTTCCTTGATTTTTTTTCTCCCCATTTTATGGCTAAAAATGTTTAAAGCCGTGATCGTTTTGCAATACAGTAATTTCCTAGTGTTAATAGTGGTGTTCCATAGGCCCGTACAATCAAATAAGACACCTAGGTAAGAACATGTCGAGGTAAAATCAACTGGGGTAGAGTCTATGAAGATTACCTTTCTCTTTTTGTGTGTACCCAAACCACAGTTCATGGTGAAAGTCTTTGAACAATTAATTTTTAGATCTAATCTTGTCATAAAATCAGAAAAGGATGTAACCAATTTTTGCATTGCCTGCGGTGTTCTAGCCATCAAGACGGCATCATCGGCATACAACAGGGTTGGGATTGGTCTTTCCCCAACCATTGGCATATCCCTACACTCATTCAATAATGTGTTCTCCACATCATTTATATAGAGTGTAAAAAGAAAGGGAGTCAAGACGCAGCCTTGGCGTACGCCCCTTCCAATTTCAAAAGATTCTGTACATTCACCATTTTTCCCAAATCTGACTTTGGCGGATGCTCCTAAGTAAAGTTCCATTAGGAAGTTAATAATGGAAGCATCTATCCCCATTTTACCCATAACCAGCCAGAGGTTACTGTGTGATACACAGTCAAAAGCAGAAGTTAAATCTATAAAGGTTAAAAACATACGACCCTCCTTTGCTTTTGTGTACTTTTCTATTAAAATGTGCAAATTCAAGCATTGTTCGATTGTGCCTAGTCCTTTTCTAAAGCCATACTGTAAGTCGCTGATTATGTTATTTTCCTCCGCCCACAATTGAAGTCTGTTTAAAATTACCCGTCCAAAAACATTGACGGTCGAGTCCAAGAGAGATATTGGGCGATAACAGTGGCAACTGGCTCTATCACCTTTTTTAAATATAGGCGTACTCAAAAGTGTACACTTACTCAAAGAGCAGTATGTGAATCAGATGCATGACTTAAAGCAAATTGTCAGCAGGTTTGCATCTTGCGCCACTGTTCTAATTGCATGTTTTTTAAATAAAGATTGACAAATAATACTGGTAATTAATTAACACAAACATGCAGCAAAAAAATGCGCGTACAATGTGTATATAAAGTAGCCACTTTTGTGCATGTCAGGCAGCTCGTAGCCAGTGTTTTCCACCTTAATTCGTTTTCTACTGTTCTGACATGCATTTGCACTGTTCTTCATTTACATGAGATCAGCAATATCAATATGGAAATATAAACACTTAATTATCTCCAAACTTTGTTCCTAATCAGGCATAATTGTCTCATGAGTTTTAGGATTTGATGTTGAATAATGATATCAAGATCCAAAAGTGTTCTAAAGTCATTCAGCCCAAATTATTTCACAAATAATATTTTGTCACTGAAGACAAACTTACATCCCTAAACCGGACTAACACTATTGTAAGTTGAATTAAATTCACAAAAGTAAAAAAACTAGCATGTCAATGAATTTGGAGTGTCTAACATGGGTTTATTCAAGTGTGACTTATGCAGTTATCTGTTTCCTCTAAAGGTTCACTTGTGGGTCTCCTCAGGTGTCTGTCATGGGAGTGATTAGAGAAACCCCAAATAAATGTGATTCGCATCCACCCAGCTGTAAAACGGTTGATATTCACAAACGTTTTAAGTACTTTTCCCATATTGACATGAGTACTTACGTTAGAACTGGAGTGTTAGAACTGGGGTTCTCTAATTGTACCTTTGTCCAAGTAGGTACCCTGGCGTCTAGTCACGGTAAGGGGGATACACACTTTAGATAACCCCTGCTCACCCCCTTGGTAGCTTGGTGCGAGCAGACAGGCTTATTCCAAAGGCAATGTGTAAAGTATTTGTACTCAAAACACACAGTGATACAGTGAAAACACCACAAATGGATACCACACCAGTTTAGAAAAATAAAATATGTTTATCTATACTCCAAAGTCCAACATTAATGAGTAAAATATGACTTAAAAACAGCTATTTCCAAAATAAAGCTTTTAGAAAACAAATAGCTCCACCTGGGGCTATTACAACGTTGTGACAGCAATAAATCCAAAGTACGGAGCAGATTGCGAGGTGTGCAGCATCAGGCACAGAGTCATATGGACCCCCAAACAAACAGTACATTGGATATGAAGTCTATGACAATGCATGGCGCCATGGAGCCAAGGCATCGGTGCCAAGGGCGAGGCCGGCTCCCTGGCTGCCAATGGAGAGGTGAAGCACGTGTCCGCAAGGAGGCAACGTGTCGAATCCTGGACAGGGGAAGTCGGTTGCGTCAGCGGTGAGGTGTCGGTTCCAGTGATGATGCAAAGTAGGCAAGTTTGTGGAGTCCCCCTAGGCGGTTATCAGTGGTACAATAACAGAATGCAGGCACTGGCTATGATGGAGTCGTTGCAAGAGCTGGTGTCGGAAATGCCGATAACTGTAGGTGTCGGCAGGCATCGAAGGGCAGGCCTGGCGGTGCATCGTGCACTTCACAAGTGGTGCCCCTAGGCGCTGATGGCATCGGAGTTGCTTTTCTTGCCTCTCTTAGGTTTCTTCCAGCTCCTAACAGCAAGAACAACCTTAAGAGGCCCAAAACTCGAATTGGCAACTCCTGGCAGGTCAGAACTCTCAGCAATAGCGTTCAGGGGAGCTGGAGGTGAAGACTTTGAGTCCATGAGACTTCAGAACAGGAGGCTAGCACACAGAGGCCCTTGGAGATTCTTCTTCAAGCAGGTTTCTCAGCAAAGTTCCAGTCTTTGACATTCCCTTGGTAGAAGCAGCAGTTGCATGCCAACCCCACACAGCATACACTAAAAGGGGCAGTACTCCTCCTCACAGCTCTCAAGCTCTTCTCCTTGGCAAAGTTTCCTCTTGAGTCCGGAAGTGATCTGGGGTTTAAGGTCAACTACTTATAACTACTTATAACCCATTTAGTCTTTGATCTTCTTTGTGCAAGGGTCTCTGAGCCCAGTCCAAACCAGATCTGTCCTCACTGGTGCAGGGTGATAACAGGGGGTGGAGACAGCACTCTGCAAGGGAGACAGGCCCTATTCAGGTGCAAGGAAAACTCCTCCCACTACTCTAAATGCAGCCAATGTCTATTCAGCTCACCTCTGAGTCATCCAGGAAGGGCAAGGCATGCCTCAACCCCCCCCTATCTACAGTGAATGCACATCCCCAGCCCCTTTCACTCCAAAACCAGACAGTCAATCCACAAACAGGTAGAGGCACACAGAATATTTAAACAAGAAAATGTCTACTTTCTAAAAGTGGCATTTTCAAACACATAATTTAAAAACCATCTTCACTATAAAGATGTGTTATTGAAATTCTGAGTTCAGAGAGCCTAAACTTGGTTATCTATCTTGTCCCAATGGGAAGTTATACTTGTAAGATGTTACAAAGTATTTCCCATGCTATCCTAAGGGACAGATAGCCTTTCAAAAGTGGAAAAGGAAATTGGCAGTATTTCGCCATCAGGAAATTTCACACACATCAGTGTGTGTTCTACCTTTCACATACACTGCACCCTGCCCATGGGGTACCTTGGGCCTACCCGAGGGGTGTCTTACATGTAAGAAAACGGAGGGTTAGGGCCTGGCAAGTGGGTGCACTTGCCAGGTCGACATGGCGGTTCAAAACTGTGCACAGATAATGCAGTGGCAAGTCTGAGGTACATTTGGAGGGCTACTTAGGTGAGTGGCACAATCAGTTTTGCAGGACTACTATTAGCATTTGATTTACAGGCCCTGGAATACTCAGTGCAGTTTACTAGGGACTTACCAGTAAATCAAATATGCCAATCAAGGAGAACTGATTGCAATATCAATTTACAGAGGGAGCACCTGCACTTTGACACTGATCAGCAGTGGCAAAGTGCTCAAAGCATCTAAGCCAGCAAAAACGAAATCCAGCACAGCACCAAAAATACAGGAAGTAGAGGCAAAAGGCCAGGGGAAACCCCACTAAAGATGCCAAGTCTAACATGGAGGATCCAGATGTAGCTGCTGCAGAAAGTGTGGGGTGAGCACTGGTCACCTCAATATTCTCAAGTAGGTTGAAAAAGAACAGGAAGCTACATTAATGACAAATATTTTTAAGTGAGGGATGAACTGATTTGTAAAACAAATTTTTCATTTCCATGCATTTTCTATTCTGAAAATGGTGTGTTTTACAAGATGCACCAAGGGTTATATCATTTGTAGTAGGTTTCTTTTTTAATGAATTTATACTTTTAGTGCTATTCCTTAAAACAGTTGTAAGTTCCATCTGTTTTTTAAGGCAGAGTTAATGAATACACTGTACAGATGTAACTTGAAAACAAATTAGCTGTAAATTGAAAGAGTTGAAGGTTTAACTTGCCTCAAAAGACAAACCCAGACTAACGCGACTCCTAAGTCTGAAAAAGCACCTAACTTTTCTTATTTCTCATAATTCACAAAGTGTTGCATGATGGTGTTTCCCATCCTAAATGCACACAGCACAAAATAATTCATTATGAAATATACATGATAAGAAATAAGAAATATTAGTATCACAAATGATGTGGGTTGTGTAAGTGAAACTTTACAATTAGTGCCACTGTCTGGGAACTAACTTTTCTAGAATGCTATCAAATTAGAGAATATATCAATGCACCAACTGACAAAACAGCAGTCATATAGGAACACATGGTGCAAAAACTATATCAATGCATGTATATTCCAGAAATTGCAACAACAAAAGAATTCACGCCTAGGAAATGCATATACGAACATGCCATGGCATGAAGCATCTGAAATTGGTGCCAACAAAGCAAACATAATAACACCAGCATAAAATAGACATAATTCCACAAAATATGTACCATATTCTACGCATTAGGATCCAATATACAAAGCAAAACTTTATTGAAACTTGTATCTCAGATACAAATAAGACATTACAATGGGAGTGGTTTGTCATCATGAAGCTCTTTAACTGTGGGCACCCACTGTTCATGTGAGGTGTTGGGTGGGATTATGGTTATGTGACGGAAGGGAATTGTTGGTATTGTTCAAAGACTAGAACACATCCCTAGCTTTTATCTTTAAGGAAATTCACAAACGTTTCCCAACATATCTTGTAAAAGTGTCCACGTGTGAAGGAACTGCTATCAAACCCTTTTTCAGAGTGTTGGTCAGAGAAGAGATGGTGTGTTGTGGAAAAATATTTGGGGGCAACAGAATGTTTTTATTCATTTTGATCTTTTTCAGTTTCATTATTGCCATTTGTGCCAGTAGTGCATCTTGCACATGATGTTAGTGATTCCACTGTTCATTCACTATCATTGCCTCAAGTACCTGTTTTTTTGTGAATAGTATCCCCCTGTGATACAAACTTAAGATATTCTTAAATGACACCTCATTGCCTTGCATGGTTTTGTGAATGCAGGATGAGGCATAACTTAAGAATTCAAATAAATTAAATGATTGTTCCTTATGTCAATTATATAAAATGGTCCCATTGTGAATATCCCTGAAAAAACATAACTTAAGAACAGTCCTAAATTAACAGAGTCTTGGGCCAAGATGTTGGCCTGCATTGTCTGACCGCATTGTTGGTGGGGGATTCTCCCACTGTGAGCAGCTCCTGAACACCTAGGCACTGAAGAGGAGTGTGCAAAAAGAACAATTGATGGACAGAATGCAGAACAATGTCATACATTCACCACAGTACAGAGATCTGGGCCTAAATCCATCGTTTTTTGCTCACCATGCCATTCCAGTTTGGACTCAGCCATATGCTAATCAGTCTTGACCTTGCGCCCAATTGGAACAGTCCAGCCCGAACTGCCAGGCCAGGTCCTCCTTGGACTGGAAACAAGCATCCTAGGACCGGTTTCCAGTGGCATGATGAGCACGGGACCCACAAGCCAGGATAGCTTGACTCCAGTGGCATGGAGAGCACGGGACCCACATCTGGGCATACCCGTCCCTCTCGGGGTGGCAAATGCAAAAAGAACAATTGAAGGACAGAATGCAGAACAATGTCATACATTCACCCCAGTACAGAGATCTGGGCCTAAATCCATCGTTTTTTTGCTCACCATGCCATTCCAGTTTGGACCCAGCCATATGCAAATCTGTCTTGACCCTGCGCCCAATGAGAACAGTCGAGCCCAAACTGCCAGGCCAGGTCCTCCCTGGACTGGAAACAAGCCTCCAGGGACCAGTTTCGGTCTTTCATCCCTCATTCGCCAGGATAGCTTGACTCCAGTGGCATGGAGAGCACGGGACCTACGTCTGGGCATACCCGTCCCACTCGGGGTGACAAATGCAAAAACAACAATTGATGGACAGAATGCAGAACAATGTCATACATTCACCCCAGTACAGAGATCTGGGCCTAAATCCATTGTTTTTTCACACCCTGCTATTCCAGTTTGTGGTGTGACCGGACCATGCAAGGCCCACATGATGGTGGGAGCTGTGAGGCAGATCCTAGAGTTGGCAATGAGGAGACTGTGCAGCCTAGAGCAGCACTTTGCCGTGGTTGCGGTGCGGCGGTTCATACTGGGCAGCAGCGCCCGGACAAGGGCTCACCACGCAGAGGTATCAGCTTCAATGGAGAAGTTCCTGGATTCCTCTGCAGCCGTATGTGAAGGGCTTGCAGGCTGGGCCCTTTGGAGTGGCCTGCATGGCTGTTCCTTCATCTGCTGTGCCTACCTGTGTGGGTAACTAGAGACAAACAGGGGGACCTGCTGGAAACTGGGGAGGGGGCCAGTGAGCGGCTGTTGTCCTGTCTGGGATGCGGTGCATTGGCGCTGGTCCTGGGGTTTGGCCAGGGTCCACATTCTAACAGCATGTGCCCCTAGGGGTGAAGCCAATTTCCCATCTGGTGACAGCAGTGGACACAATGGGTGGACCCCTGTGGTGCAGCCTGCATGGTGGCGCACCCTCACATGGCCTTTATCTGCAGTGAAGCCCAGAGACTGAGAAAACAGTGATCCCAGGCTGCACGTGCCACTTGTGATCAGGTAGGAGTGGGGCAGGTGGGCAGGGCATCCTGCACCCCACACGACTCTGTACTTCTTTGCAGGTAGGAACTCTCAGGGACTGCTCAGTAAATACCAGGGAGAGCCCCACTCTGCCATGGGGCGTGACATTCCCCCAATGGCCCCAGCCCAATCCAAAAATGACAGATTTACAGCCTCAATAGGAGGACAATGGGTGCCCAGGTTAGCGACGGCCAGGTCACCGAAAAACACGGAGGTGGAGACACAATGGTGATCCTTCAGGCAATCCAAGATTACTGCATTGCTCTCAAATCCAAAATAGGAGAAGTATGCGTGGAGTTCAGGAAAGAACACATAAATCTATGGTGTTGATCCCAATATACTGATCTACTAGACCATAATAACATGGGAGCTGTGGTATGAAGTCTCAAAACAATTATCTTTATTGTTCTTCAAAACATCAATGAAACAGCCTAGCCAACGTGTTTCGTCTTCTGAAAGGACTTCCTCAGGGTTCATGTATTTCTTTGCAGCAAAATCACATCGCAGTCTTAGTACAAGGGAATCAGTTATCCCAGAGATTCTGGGAACAGTTATATTGCTCCTATATTGTCGTAGAACAATAACTGAAGGCCATATATTAATAATTCAGCTTAATATCCACTCCCCATTAGGTTCTGTAAGCTAATATTGAGTAGCACGATGCTCCACCACAATCAAGTACCTTCTTCTTGGCCTAAGAGAGAGCTGACCTGTGACAGCTGTGCCTGGAAGAGGCCCATACATGGGAGGCCTCAGCTGGTTGGTTCAATGAATGGGGGACAAATCCGGGAAGATGTTAAACTGGCTCACCACCAGGGAATTAGCCCCTAGGGTGGTGGCCAACATTATTCAGTCAGATGTAACGTGTGTAGTGACCAGCAAAGCTACAGATTTGGCATTTGTGAGCTACTACACAAATCTCTATACTGCGAGGACCCACCCCCTACACGAGACATACAATCCACCAATCACAGATATCCCTCTGTCTAGGCTGACACCACTGAGAGAGAGGCTCCTGACCAGCCCCTGACAGTGAAAGAACTTGGTGACGCCCCGTCGGAGCCCAGCACCGGTAAATCCAGGCATGGGCGGTTTCCTCACAAAATATTACTGCAGGCTGCAACAATCCATCTTACATCTTATTCTGGCTATGCTCCTGGAAGCCATCAACCCAAGCCACTCCTATCTGAGATTGACCTGGCCATCATAGTGGCTCTGGCAAAACCCGGAAAACCTGCAGTGCACCTCCTACTGGCCCATTTCCCTCATAAACACAGAGATTACATTGTATGCCAAACTACTGGCATGGCTACTGACCTATGTGCTTGGCTGCCTAGTCCACCCGGACCAGTGTGGGTTAATACCCTGTCATAACACCGGGCACTGGATCTGCAGGGTGTATCTTGCATTGGCCTGGTCTAAAACACTACAATGTGCAACAACCCTAATGCTTCTTGACTTCAAAAAGGCCTTCAATCCACTAGACTGAACCTTCTCATTAAAGTACTGGCCAAGATGAAAATGGGATCTAAGTTTCGGGTTTATGTCTGCAGCTATACCCCAGCCGCAGACACAGGTGCGGGTGAATGGAGTAGTCTCCCCTAGATTCTTAATCCTTTGGCGCACCAGTCAGGGCTGGCCTTTGTCCCCCCCTTCTCATCACCAAGGCAATTGAATAGTTGGATATGTGGATAAGATGCAACACCCATATTTAGGGATTTGATTGGTGCATGGTATTGGAGGACAGAATAGCCCTCTATGCTCACGATGTCCTCTTTTGCATAGCTCGTCTGACGGAGACCAGCCCCTGCATCATCTCTTTTCTTGATTCGTTCGGTTGGCCCTAGGGCTGACAGTGAATGGACCCAAATCTCTCTCAATTCCTCTTAGATGAGACAAAGATGATGAGTCATGGCACCCTGTTCAACCGATTTGTTGCCTGAGCTTCTGGTACCTTGGAATTCAAATTACTTGAGAGCCAGAACTTGTCTGGAATCTTAATATCCATCACTTCATCCACATAATCCTGGTTGATTTAGGTAGGTGGTCCAAATCGCCACTCAACATGATGGGCATGATGGTCCTCCCACGTTTCCTCTATGTCCTCTAGAACTTCCCCTTCCATATCTCCGACCATTGGTTTGTGGCTACAACTGCTAAAGCGAGGGAAATCCTTTGGGCCAATAAAACTCCCAGAACCTCGTTTAACAAATCAGTTTGAGCCACATACAATGGGGGCTTGGCAATGACGACGTCCATCTGGGCAGCACACACCATAGTGGTGAATGACTGGATGTGCGGAGGGTGGGTGGACCCAGCCTTCAGGGTGGAGGTCTCGCTGTTCAGACTGGATAAAATCCTGGGTATGCTGTACAAGATGATGGTCCCTCATTGCTTCCTGAAATTACAAGGACAGTACTCCATACCTAGAGTGCTGTGCTGGATGGGGTGGGGTCAACTATTGTCGCTGGAGACTGTGTTATGGGTTGGAAGGTGGGTGGGCCAAGTAGCAAGATTGAAGGGATTCAGGGGTTGGGATAATATAGGCATGTCTAGGCTGGGCCATGTTTGAGAGGGCAACCACATGAAATCCTTTCGGAATTTCCAGACAGGGTTCTCTGTCCATAAATCACGATTGTTCTGATACCTCCAGCGCTGTCCGGCTACTGTGAGGCTCTGGCTGCACCATTTGACTACAAACCCTTGCAGGTCAGGCCACTTATGGCCCCACTGGCGAAGTGGGAATTTCTCAGATTTACAGCGCTCTGGTGAATCACTCTCATCGCACATTCACAAGCTTGAAGGAGAGATGGACGAGGTGGCTAGGTATGCTGGAGGAGGAAAAATGGAGGGAGACATGCATGGATCCACACACTCTAACCATTTCACAGCATCTGTGCCTCACCCAAGCACCTCTGGAAAGTCCAAAATCTCCCAGAACCCATTTGCAATAGGAGCCAGGAAGGCCTTGGCGACTTTTATTATATGATGTGGAGATGTCCAATCATACAGCGATACTGTTACTCCATCTTTGCGACATTCTTAGAGGTATTAGACCAGAAAATTGAGGCTTCCCCCAAAGTTTCGCTGTTCAGCCTGTTGGAGAACCTGGGTGGCCGGGGAAGATGGAGGGGGATTGTACCCTGGTGGGGTTGGGCCACTACTGGCTAAAAGAGATGTGGCCAAATACTCGCATACACTGAAGGCCCCACAGCTGTGGAAGTTGAGGACAGGTACAGATCGCACAGCCAATATGGAGGAGCTGATCTACTTGGCAAAAGGCTGCCCCAAAAACATTCAAGGATGTGGGGGAAGTGGTAGTCATACTATGGGCTAGGCACCACAATTGTTAGAGGAGCAGGAAAGGGGTGGTATGTGAGAATTCACTGATGTCTTTTTCAGGATCCCCTATGAGGGGCTGCAGAGTGGAGAACCTTGTTGTGCTTCTGTTGAATCTAATAAAGTGGTGGTATAAAAAAACTGAGTCTTAAGTTACTCCTGTTTTCATGAATTATGCTTGTTGTATGTATGAATCAAAACTCTGATGAATATAAAACCATTCTTTTTGATATTTGGAACAAACATTACTTTTAATAAGGTGTATGGTAGTTTGCTTGTATAGTCTTAGCACATGGTCAATAATATATAACCTCGAATAATCATATGTGGTGGTTGACTACAATTGTGTTTGGAATCTGTGGACCTGATTCACAAAGGGCCTCCACACTGTGGCACTCGGGCGGAATCTACGCAATGAGAATTTATTTTATTTATTTATTTATTTATTTATTTAATGCAATTTTACATAGCACAAATTTTACCCGAAGGTCTCAGAGCGCTTTACAAAAGGACCAGTTGTATTACATAATGACTTCAGGGTACATGAGATACATAAAAATACAAACAGAAATACTCCAGAAGAATGGTAGTAAGTACAAAAGTCTGCTACAGTTACTAGTGGTTAGAGTTATATATATACAAGTTGTACATTCACTCGAGGAAAGATACAAACAGAAAAACTCTAAATTCACGTAAGAATGGTAGTAAGCACAAACGTCTACTACAGATACTAGTGGTTACAGTTATATATATGCAAGTTGCAGATTTGCTCGAGGTTACATTTTAATAGAAGTTGATGCTGTTAAGGTTGTAAAAACGACCTTCTTGCCATTGCTGGGACGGGGGCATCCTCACCGTTCCTGTATCTGGTGAGTCACAGGATTGAGGGAAACATAGGTGGCATTCCTTGAGTCAACAATCAGCAGGCAGGAAGGAATGGAGGACTCCTCATCGGTCCTGTATCTGGTGAGGTGTACTCTTGAGGGAGGAGTGGGGGGACGCATATCCGCGGCATCTAGCCATGAGGGGTTGAAAGTAGGAGGCAAGTGCAGGCTCACCTCCTGTTTCCACTGTTCCTCCTTCCTTTTCCGCTTTTCTCCTGCACTCTACAAGGTTCAACCTCGCCCCTTCTGGCGCCATGGTTTAGCAGCCCACGGTGACGGGAGCACTCAGGGGACAGTCCAGTGGTAGAAGTGGGCGGGATCGGCAGGGCACGGCATGCCCCTACCACTTTAATTTAATTGATTCCATTCCCCTACTTTTGAAATTTTAAACATGCGTTCCAGGACGGGGGAAATATGCAAGTCCTACAGAGAAAGCTCGGCGCCGTGGCCGTTCGGGTACGGCCGGGTGGGCAGAGAAGGAAAAGGTCTCTGTCTTTTCCTTCTTGCCCAGAGAAGACAAAGACAGTGTCCACTTCTGCTCTGCCGCTGGCAGCTGCCTCACCCCCCTCTTTTTTCATCTTCCTCTTCCTCTCTCTCTCTCTGTCTCGCTCTTCCTCACTTAATAAAGGCCCTGTTCATCCGTGTAATGTATCCAAAAAAGAAAACACTTTTTCTGGAAATGTCATCTTTTTCTGAAATTTTTATATTCCAAATTGCAGCACTAGGATGGAGAGAAATAAAAGGTTCAAAATGTAAAAACAAACTAAAGAAAGCAAGATAGAGCAGTTGCAAAGTGGCTATATTGATTTTTATTCACACCCACATTAGCGCCACTTTCTAGAGTTTGCCAGTGAAGCGCTACTTTTGTTTTCTCGTCTTTCTTTCAACAACATTGCTTTTCCTGGGTGGGGAAGTGCACCATTCCTTGAGGTACTGTGCAATACATGCTTGGTGAGTGGATTGGAAGACACATTGTGCACTATGGCTCTGTAGTATGGGATGTGGTCTTTCTAAACCATACTTTCTATGTTTTGTAAAGATATAAGCAATGGACATTCAAACAGGTTTTTTGTTTTTTTAGGCAGCATAGTACTCTTGTCTAGTGCGTAATTTGAATTGAGTTACATCCAGGTGTTTATAGCAGGGCACAATTGGGTTGTAGCTGAAGGCAGCGCAAGTTTCTCTCAGTGGGGCAGTACGGTGTTCAGTGGGGTAGAGGATGTGGCACTATGGTCAGAGCTGCCAAATTTGGAACAGGGAAACCAGGTTCAGCCTTCTTGACCAGTCTACCAGACCACTCTCCTGAGGAAGCACATTCCCGTGCTAGACCTTAGAAGGCCCCGCTAGACCTTAGAAGCCCGGGTGTAGCACCAGCAGGTGGACTCTAGCGGTGGCAAGTGTGGGTTAAAATTGAAGGCCAGTCCACCACAATCCATGCTGAAGTTCACCTCCACTCTTGCGGGCAGGCCTATGAAGCAGCACTCCCTAGAGTGACGGTGACTCTGTTACTGAAGTCACAGGATCCTTGAGCAGGGTGGCTCTAGGGCAGTGCTACCGGTGCATTTGCACCAGGCACTGACTTTGGTTGGGGGCATCATGTTTGCAAGTATATTATGTTTCTAAAAGCACTTGCTGGCTCCTTCCTGCCATCTAGCAATGTTTGGCAACAATACAAATGTCATGATAATGCCAGTGATTAATGTTCTTCCTAGAGAGAGATGGAGTTTTGTCAAGTGGAAGTTTTGAGAGGTGGAAAGGTAGTGCAGAGTGAGATCCTTTTTTTACTTGCAGTTTCTAAGTCACAATCCTAACATACAACAGTGAGCAAGTAACAGTCATCTAAGAGCTGCATGCAAAATTACAAACTGCAAGGTATTAGATCAGTATGGTTTTTCCCCAGTCTTTGATTATCCTAATATTGCAAAAAGGGTTCATTTGGATTGAAATCAGTTCTGGTTACTAAAGAAAACCCCCAACCATGGTATTATGTTCTAAATTCAAAGTTTGTGTTTCTCCAGACTAATCACTATTAAACTATACTGCCTACTAGTATGGTTGTCATGTGACTCCTACACCTTGTAGTCCTTTGTCTTATGTAACATTTCCTATACAGTGATTTGCACACAAATGATTGATTGTCTCTGTGTAACATGTGTTATGTAAAGTGCTCTGACACCCTACATTGGTATCAGTGGTGCTTTAAATCAAATTAAATGTATCTGAGCGACAGTGCAGTTATGGAGACTTGAGGGGCACTGTTAAAGGGTGGTAGTGAGGAAATCCATGGCAGAGGGACTCATTTGGGGGCACCAACAAACATTGCTGCACAGGGCTCCACCAGCTGCGGCCCGTGCAGGTAAGAGTGGTGGAGCCGGGTTGGGGGATATTCGACAAACAAAACACGAGGGAAAACAAAATAAATAATTAATTTTCCCTTGTCGTCTGTCTAAATTCCCTCCCCTAACCAACTCACAGCCCCACTGCTCCTACCTGCATGGACCTCGGCTGACGAGCACTAAAACTGGCCCTGCCCTTGTCCGCTCACCCATCAGTACCTCCATTGGCCTTGTTTCAGCAGTAGTAGTTACAACTCACAAGAGGTCGGCAATGCAGGATTTGCACGCACACCAAACTAAGTTTACAAACTTCACAGTCTCTGCTTCACTCACAAGCACTTTTAACATGTGCTGTCTGCTTTGGGGCGACTGGAATTATGCCGCAATAGAGGACAAAATTATGCCGCAGTGTTGACTAAATTATGCAGCAAAAAAAAGGCTGCAGCATAGTGCGGTATATTTACTGATACTTTATTATTTTGGCATTTTTACACGTGCTAACAGTCTCTGCAAAGATTTTGCCTTATTACTACCAGTGTAACATACAAATGCAGCTGTCGAAAAGGCATCAGTCAACCTTTGCAACGGGCGGTGCTCTTCGCAGAAACACAAGTCACATTTCTTTTTTAACTTTTGATCCGTTTGAGCTTCAAACAATTTATTAGTTAAAATCTTCAATTTATACCGCTGATGATGTATTGTGTGGCAAATGTTGCAGAGCCATAATTATATAGAAAACATTTGCAAACTAGGATATTTTGCCATTCATGATTGTACTGCTCTTGTGGAAAAAGGGAGAAGTGCTGATAGCAGAAACTGCATGGCTCGGAGACAAGTTGCTTGTGCTTCCACTTTTAAGTGTATTTGGGACATTCTGTGATTGGAAGCGTATCCCACTTTGTGAATGTATTTTAATGTGACTAGCTCATATTAAACCTTAAACAAACGTGTATCCATTGGTTGAATTAAATAACATAATAAGCTGTAATTGGGTAATAAAATGCCAAACAATTACTAAAAATTTGAATGATTTGCTCTTTCTGACGGCACCTCTGACTCCTCTCATTGACCCAATCCTCGGGTTACTCATGTCCTCTGATCCTCCGCCCACAGTTCCCCTGCTTTTTGTCCCCCACTTCGACCACTGGGACAGTCTCTGCACCAACAGCAATAGAATGGTTACATGGCCCCAACCTGGGGTGAGCAGGGTGGCGACAAGGCGGTCACTGGTCCAGGCGGCAGCGGGCCAGCTCTTTGTTGTCTACGGCTCCTTTCCTCACTCATTGCAGAGATTACACCCTGAGTGCGGAATGTCCCCCACAACTGTGGGGCCTCCACCATGTGTGCAGAGGCACTTTCTGAATCAGGCCCTCAGTTTATTACAAGAGACTAAATCAACACGATTTTAAATTGGAACCATTGATAGATTCCTAGGCATAAAACATGCTTTCCTTGTGTATTGCATTGATTTAATTGATTCAAACTTTTAAAACTGTTGGCACATTTCATATGGAAAAAGTGAGCTTTACAGAGTTCCAAACTGCAAAACAGTATGAGCCTTTTGGGTGAAATTCAAGTGACAAAAATGTTCTTTATCAGGTTCGATGCAACTCAATAGGGACTTTTAAAATAAATAATACAAGGTTTATCTCATGATCCTATTATTCAGTTTCCAATTTTGAAATCAATATGCAAGATTTGTCTCACTGTTAGAGAGAAACAGTGTGCACAGAAACACCAATTGTAGATAGTGATTTCACAGTCATATGGTTCCCCATTATCTTGGAATATGGCTGCACTTATTTCACTTCTACATTTGAAGATTTATTCACCGAGGTGCACAAAATCTGGCACAGGAGACTGGCGGAAGCACATTCAAAAAGTTGTAAAAAGCTTGATGTATGTGTTCTAAACATGTAGATTTGACTTCTAACCTGAGCAAATTATCAAAGAATCTGCACCTATATGAGGTTAGAAATGTAAACCTCACTTGAATTAAAACGTTGCTGTGTGAAAGTCAAAGCAGATTGGAGCAACTTTTCCAAACTGTAGTATCATGCTCTTCACTTTCAATTAAAATGAATTATTTTAAAAGTGAACAGTAACTAATTTTGCAGGTTTTTCTTCAGGCTTTCCAGCAAAACTGAAGAATTGTGCATATGATTTGGCTTTGCACTTGCACTGTTTTTAGCATCGGCATGCAGAATGCCAAATATGAAGACAATTGATTATGTCGTTTCACATTTACCAAAAAACAGCATAATTTCCAACACTTCATTTAGCTTACAAGAACCATTACTAGGGAAACGAAACATACCCAGTCATCCAGAAATTGGCTTTCGGCACAGAGTAGTCTAGCTCTATGTTAGAGCAAATGTGCACTGTAAAACTTGAAGTGGTTGTACCACACTGCCCAGTTTATTTTTGGCACCTCCCATTTATATCCTCTATCGTGTTCTGCCAATGACCACGCATAGACCGGTAGGTGATCTCTTTGTTTCTTTATTTTTTGTCCCTATCCCCGTGCCCACATGCATGTCTAATCCCTTTCCCCTAATCCCCTGGAAGTGCCAGCCCCATTCCCTAACCAGAAGTGGTGTCCGGTCTCTGTCCCGTCCCTTAGGTCATCCGAGTGCAGGGTCCTAGTGTCCCTGACCCCAGGTCACTACATCTCCCCCTTTTCCACGAAAGAATGCAGGGAGATGGTGATAGATTCCATTGTGTGTCCAGAACAAACTAGTGATAGAGGGAGAGAAAAAGAGAGAGAGAGAGAGAGAAAATGGAAAAGGGAAGAGGCAAGCCATCCTTCTCATCATTGCTTTTGTTCAATCAGTTTTTTTTGTCTTTTTTCTCACTTTTTTCCCTTCCTGTGACTCCTCGTCTTGTCCTTTTATAGTTGTCCGTGCTTTTTCCTCCATTGTCTACTGCTTTGCTTCTCTCCTGGCACTGATTATCTCTGCCGCAGTGTCCTCTCCTTTTTCATCAATTGTCTTCACTCCTTTGAAGTGAGAACTGTTCCGTGTTATTTGATAGGGGCCCAATTCCGCCGTGACTATTGGCCCCTTGACTTCTGTTATTGTCATTTGGTCCTTTGAGAATGCGCTATCAGACTTTCTCCACTGTCGCACCACTACTTGGTCTCTCCATTGCTTCAGGTGACTCGGAGTGGCATGTCGCCCGGCGTCCGCTTATGCTTTTATCTTCTCCTTGGCCTCATGGTCCATGAGAGTGATGCTGCTGTGTTCTGGTGACTTCTTCGCTAGGCGAGGAAGCCTTGTTTTGCTTGACCTTCCCAGCACTAATTCAGCTTGGCATTGTCCTGTGGAGCTCTGGGGGGTGTTTCTGTAGTCCCGTAGCACTTGACAGACCGCCTGTCCTATGGAGATCTGCGTTAGCTTTGTTGGTTGTACTGCCTTTTTTATGTTGCCCATGAACTGTTCCACCATACCATTTGCCTGTGCTAACAGAGGCGTTATCTTACTGTGATGAAGGCCTAGATATGCCATTAACTTTTTGAACTCCTCCCTTGAGAACGGAGGACGGTTGTCTGTCTTTAGTGTCTCTGGTGACCCCCAGGCTGCAAATACGTCGTCCAATATTGGTATCGTCGCAGTTGTTGATGTGGAGGAGAAGTGGCGTACATTGGAAAACCTTGAATATTCATCTATGATCACGAGCAGATAGTTGCCTGTGTCTAGTGGCCCATAGAAGTCTGCTGCTAACGTTGTCCATACTAACTGTGGGCGTAGTGGGGCTTCGCGAAGCTACGCGAAGTGGGCGAGAAACTACACCCACCTACACACTTTGCATAGCCCCACTACGCACCGCCTGCCCCCTCCCCTACATACCTTATTTTTGTTAAATAGCCTTACAAAAGTAAATAAAAAAGCACTTACCTTGTCCGCTGCGTCCGGGGCTCCCTCTTCTAATTGCGCCGCCATCTTGGATAAAAATGCGCATGCGCGGGCGGCCGCGCATGCGCATTGGTACCCAAGACGGTGGCGCGATTAGAAGAGGGAGCCCCGGGACGCAGCGGACAAGGTAAGTGCTTTTTATTTCCTTTTCTAAGGCTATTTAACAAAAATAAGGAATGTAGGGGAGGGCGGGAGGGAGGTGGGTGGTGGCCAACTTCGCTACGCGCATGGAGTGGGCGTAGTGTTGCCTGCTACGACTACTTCACAAAGGGCGAAGTAGGCAACATTACGCCCACTCTGTGGGCGTAGCGATGTACTTCGCCCAGGGTTAATCCATACTGTATTTGGGAGTTCTGACATTTGTAGTGGTTCTGGTCTTGCTGGTTTGCCTGTTGTTTGACGGATGTGGCAGCTCATGATGGTGTCTTCCACCATTCGCTCTAAGCCAAGGAACCACACCTTTTCCCGCGGCATCTTCTTTGTTGCAACCATGCCTCAGTGTGACTCATGTGCTAAGCTAACAGTCCGTCGACGCAGCCCTTTTGGTATCACTATCCGTGTTCCTCACATCAGTATGCCATTCTCAGTCTCTGATAGTTCATCGTGTATCTTTTTGAACGCAGTCATTTCCTCCTGGTTGACTCCGTCTCCCATTGTGCAGTTGTTGTTGATGTGCCTCCATCTCTGCTGACTTGTTGTTACTTTCGCCGCTTGCATCTTGTTGTCCTTTGTTGTCTCTTGCTCCAGTTCCGCCAGTGTTATTTGTGCTGATGTGTTCTGTCTTAGTACGAAGTTACGGTAATCTTCTGCCATGGAGGTCTTTTCTGGTACCAGTGGTAAGTGGTGCCGAGACATCCAGTCAGTTGGGTTGTGCTCTTTGCCTGGTTTGTGCACTATTTTGAAGTCGTAGTCTACAAGTCTTATGCCCCAGCATTCAATGCGAGGTGGCATCTTTACATTTGGATTGCCATATATTGTCACCAGGGCCTGATGATCAGTTACGATGTGAAGGGTTTGCCATAAATGAATATGTGATAGTGCTTGCACGTCCATACTACCACTAAGCTCTCCTTTTCAGGTTGGGAGTATGCTCTTTCAACGTCAGACAGACTTTTGCTTGCGTGCACAACAATTTTACTTGGGAGTCTTTGCCTGGCAGGTGCTGTGCTATGATTGCCCCTAGTCCGACTGGGCTGGCGTCTACGGTCAGCTCGGTGCATAGCAATGAATCAAAGTATGCAAGGTGATCTACGGCCATCACTGCTTGTCTGATGGCTTTAAATGCCCAGCTGCACTCTTGTGAAAGATGAACTTCTGACCCTGTTTAGTTAAGTCCCGCAGTGGTGTGCTCACCGTGGCGAAGTGCTTTATGTAGCGGGCGCAGTAGCTGGCAACACCAAGGAACGACCTCACTTCTGCAACATCTATTGGAGGATTTGCCTTATGCAGTGTCTCAACCTTGCTGGGGTCCGGCCTCATTCCCTTCTTAGAGAATATGTGTCAAAAAACACCAGTTAACTCCTTCCTAGCTCACATTTGTCGGCATTCAGTGTTAGTCCTGCTTGCTCCAGCAGTCGGCATACCTCATGGAGGGCAATAGCATGCGCTTCATCAGACCGACCATATACCAGGATATCATCGTTGTAGTTTAGACTTTTTTTACCGGCCTTATCACTTGTCTTATCATTTCCTGAAATATCTCTGCAGCAGATGAGATGGCGAAACTCAAACGCTTGTAGGAAGACACCCATGTGCATGGAGAACGTGGTAATGTACCTTGACTGCTAGTCGAGCTCCAGTTGGTGGTACCCTGTGCACAGGTCCAACTTCGAAAATCGGCATGCCCCAGTGAGACAGCTTATCATGTCATTTAGGTGTGGCCCAGGGTGTCGTTCTCTCTCATTGGCTGTGTTCGGTACCAGCATGTCCACATATATGCGGATCTTTGACATGTTCTTTTTCGGGACTGCCAATATCGGAGACACCCAGGGTGTCGGTCCTCCCGGGGGCTCAACGATGTCTTGTGCCAATAGATTTGTGCATCTCTTCTTCGACCTGAGGCTGCAGTTGTATGGGCACTCGTGGGTGATGCTGTGCCCCCGGTTTGACTGCCTCGTTTATGTGTAATGTTATTTGTTTCCCAATCTCCACTGTCGCTGTTTTTTTGATCTAATGCTTCTCCATACAGTTAATGTGCTCTGCCCTCTGTTCTTCTGTCGGTGCATCTGACACCAAATACAGTCGTTCTGCTTTTTTTCTATGTGACTGTTCCATCCAATTCATCTGATGAGCTGCGATTTGCTGTCTCCATGTGCCTGGCATACCTGCTTGTTACTGCTTGTGTTCTTGCCGGTCTTCCTCGCTCACTCTTGAACTGTCTGCTCATGCAAGCGCTCACAAAATGATTGTCCCTGTTACACTTCCTGCACCTCTGGCCCATTGCCGGGCATGCACCGACGTGTGGGAAATCAAGGCCATATTGGTAGCATGTTTTTTCCTGTCTTTCCGTTGGCACTGGCGGTGTGCTGTCTTTCTTTTTGTTGCTTCCCATTACGCGGATTGCTTGTTCCACCCTTCTGTCTTTGCCCAGCTCCATCTCTTTGGCATGTGCCTTTGCTCTTGCTTCTGCTCGGGCCAGTGCCAGTATCTTCTCCAGCGGCGTTGGTTCCTTTAGGGTGCGTGCGCAGAACTCCACGGACTGGCAGCCTTCAAGAATGCGCAGTCGTATCGCTTGCTCATTGTTGAACTTTTCGAACTCGCAATATGTTACTAGCTTACGCAGTCTTGTTGCGAAATCGTCAAGGTACTCCTCCATTCGTTGACACGCGATGTTGAATGTGTACCTCTCGAAGTCGATGTTTCTTTGCGGGTCGAACTTCTCCATGAGGCACTGTATCAGTCCTGTGTACGTCGCCGTTTTTTCTCTGGGGAATGTGGCGAGCAGATCTTCCACTGCATCACCTATGAGATTTAAGAAGAGGTCAATGTGTTTCGCCTCTACGACGTCTGTGGCGTGCATGTATCTTTCGAATTTCCGAATCCAGTGTGCCCACCTGATGCCTGTCTGTGGTTGCGATAGGCTCAATGGTAGGGGTCTGCGAAATATCGCCTGTCCGCCGCTTTTGTCACTTTCAATGCTCATCTTCCTTGCGTCTTTGTTCTTTGCTGTTTTCTTTTGTTATTTCTCTTCTCCTGTTTCCTTTTTCTGTTGTAAAGTCCTTTTAGACCTCTATTTTGCTCTTTTCCTATTGCTTTTAGTTGATACCCGACTCCAAAATGGCCTCCTGGCCTTCCCCAGCCTCTTCATTGACTTTCCCGCCTGACTCTAAGATGGCATCTGGGTCTCACGAGATTTTGGGGCAATTCTTAACGCGGGAGGCTCGGACTCTCTTTTAGTCATTGGGCAGTTTCTCCATGATCGGGTGCCTTTATTGCTATTTCCCTCACCTAGCTTTCCTGCATGCGGCCGGCGTGGTCTCCCGATGTCGCTGCAGACGCTGCACATGGACCAGGGTGGGCTACTGGCTCTGTTTCCTTTTTCGATCGGGGTGGGCTCCCGATTTTGCGTCCTTTTCCTTTGGGAGCCAATGGACCAGGGTAGGCTCCTGGTTTCGTCTTCTCTTCGTTGGACGTACGCCCGACGTCCTCTCCTTCGCTCAGAGGACCAGTGTGGACTCCTGGCTCCGTGTGGCCATCATGGATGGGTAAAACACGCTTTGATGATGGCTCCTGATCCCACCTGCTCATCGCCAGTTGTCGTGTTCTGCCAATGACCACACATATACCGGTAAGTGATCTCTTTGTTTCTTTATTTCTTGTCCCTAGCCCTGTGCCCACATGCACGTCTAATCCCTTGCCCGTAGTCCCCTGGAAGTGCCCGCCCCACTCCCTGGCCGGAAGTGGTATCCGGTCTCTGTCCCCTCCCTTAGGTCGTCCGAGTGCAGGGTACTAGTGCCCCTGACCCCAGATCACTACATCCTGCAGCAAACTTTAGAATCTCCTACTACTTTATGAGGATAGCTAGCTACTACCACCTCATCATAAGCTACGACGTGATTCGCAGAGATGGCAGGAAAATATAGTTCAGTTTTTCCTAACTGTTTCATTACAGGGAGAGTATCTACTATCTGACTCTGGTGATGGTCCTTCCAGCCACACAAAGCGAGATTCCCTCAATTGCAGTATGTGTGGTTGAAGTGTGTAATTCAAGCATGTGCGTTCACTGTATCTCCCATTTTCTTGCCATATGCTGTTATGTAGCTACTAGGGACTCCTGTTGAGCCCCGTCTGGAGATACTCCACATTGGAGCAGGGAGCTCCAGCCCAGACCAGTTATAACTGATCTGGTCTGGAATTACCGGCCTCAGTTCTTTGATTGGCCAAGACTTCCCACCTATGTCTCCGAAGTGGGATAGATACTGTCCCAACCAACAAAGTAATGTGTATACAGCCTTGACCTAAAAAAACTTTGAATCTCAACTAAGAGCAGGCACCTTGCCATTAGAGGAACTTACTTTGCAAATGTTTGATCTCACTCAGGGTGAAGACAAGGTCTGGATTCCTGGAACCCTTTTCTGCTGTTATCTATTCGACACCAGGATATGGACTGCTCAGTAACGAGAGGAGCTTCCGAGCAGTATGGGAACTGAGCACCTCCACAAGGACCACCTTACTTAAAAGTAATCCAGAAATTGATGTGCAAATGCAGCAAGATCTTTCCTGGCAAGTGGCCTTGTCACAATATTAAAACAAAGTCCACAAATCTGGGTCAATGAGACACTGGAGCCAGGTCTGGTGCATCCCACAGGTGGAAGTGAATATCCGTGCCCTCATGAATTTGCCAAAAAATAAAATGGCAATGAAGCATGTCGGCTGTTCAGGTTAAAATGGTCTAAACATGGTATGGTTTTTAGGATTAGTATGGGCACAACAAATTAAAGATAAATGTTTTGAGTTTTCCCATAACTCAGTTTTAACCTTCGGAGTGCCAGAGAAGGCATCTTTCTTTAACAGGGGTCTGTAGGAAATGTATTATATGGATGCGCACAAGAAAGATTTTAGATCACACACAACTTTTTTCTCACTAATTCTTTGGATGTTGGTTTCTGTTTCTGTTTGGAAAAGTGCTGATGATGAGAAAGTGATCAAATTGGCAACTGCTCCCAGGATGTTGTTTATGGTAGACACTTGCCAAACACATCATATTTTTTTTGTCTGAAAAATGTGGGGTGCCCTTGAAACACTTGATGTTTATGTGTAATGTGCAACAAGGCTTTATTTGTTAAGCTAATGGGGCCTATGCCTTTTTGTTATCACTGCCACGGCTAAAATTGGAGTAAAGGATTCATTTTATTTCTGTATGGCAGAAGCCCTGGCTAAGGAATTTTGGCAACCATGAGATTAAATGAATACGATATATTGGAACAAAGAGATGGCTCAGATCACAGGAGGAGAAGTAGGAATGTCTTTTGTGAGAGAAACAGTTGGGCGTTGTCTTAGGGGTGTGCCTACCATCATGCTGGACCTGCTTGGTCCTTATGCCCCAGATTAATGTCAGGGGCGAGAGATGGGCGAGGTCTAGCTGAGGACGGAGGGGCTAGTAATAGGGGGGGCAGTTGGGGTTGGATGACGGGCGGTGTTGGGGGGCACTGGGGAGTAAATGTGAAGTTTCTAGATCAATTTCACAGAATCTAAGCAGTTTCAAATAGGATGAGAAGGAATGCTATAATATAAGTGCATTAGGGCAATCTAAAATAACAACAATTGACTTTTGGTGTCAAGGTGATGTATGGTCAATCTTTTTGTTCAGTCTTTTTTGCAAAATAATCTTCTGGGAGAGGGAAAAGAGGAAAAGAAGGAAAGAAGGAAAGAAAGGAGAAGAAAAGAGGAAAGGGGAAAGGAGAAAGGGGAAGGGGGAAGGGGAAATAAAATAGGGTGAACAAAAAACAGCGAGGATGGCAAATTGTGAGAAGAACCGATCTCTTAATGGCACACAGCAGAAATCAAAGGCGTTTTGTTAAATTATGCATATGCAATAGTTCAATAAATATATGTGGCCTAAACAATGAAAACAAAAGAGCTAGAGCTGCCCTTGTTTTAGGAGCTATGTGGTCTGATATAGTTTGCATTCAGGAGACCCATATTACTTGGAGGAGGAGAGAACTCTTACATTTGGGGTTGATGGTATTAGCTAACCCTGGGCGTAGTGGGCGTAGTGGGGCTACGCGAAGCACCACGAAGTGGGGGGAAATATACGCCCACCCACACACTTCGCGTAGCCCCACTACGTGCCGCCCGCCTCCCTCCCTCCCTCTTCTAAATGCCCAAAATAATTTAAAACAATGAGAAACTAATTAAAAACGACTTACCTGAGATGCGGCGTCCCGGGGCTCCCTCTTCCTGGTTTCTCGCCGACTTCTTCCTGACAAATGCGCACGCCGCCAAGACATGGAACACCCTCCCACTGAGCCTACGGCAGATCTGCTGACCTTCAGGAGGATACTCAAGACCTGGCTGTTCGATCAGTAGCGCCCCCCCAGCGCCTTGAGATCCTCGTGGGTATGTAGTGCGCTTTACAAATGATTGATTGATTGTTTGATTGATTGACTGTGCCTATGAGTATCTATTTATGTAGGATAATGATTGAACACTTGAATTTGAAGTAATCAATGTAACTATTAATTTAGGTTTTATTTATGAGAACTGGAATCTTGCTTCTTCTTAGCCTGTTTTGAAATGCGATATATCAGATTTCAGAAAATCAATAAAAATATATAGATTTTACAAGCACAGTCACATAGGACATACATTCCTGAATTTAAAGAAGCATTAAGATTATAGAGAAAAATAATCAAACATAACATATTTTCCCCCTAAAAGAACAACAAAAGGCAACCAAATAAGTCTAAATTCCACCCAGCCGAATAAAATTGAACTAACAAAAATATTACAAGGTCTAACTCACAAGCATGACTTTAAGATTAGAAAATATCCATTGTAATACTGTGCTTTTCCTACTTTACTTAACCTTCTACTTCACATTGGTATAGTTTCATTTGTGTCCACACCACAATCCCTCTCTTTATGATGAACAGATGAGAAGGGAAACCCTTCGCCAGCAGCCAGGGTCCTAGTTCCATCAGTCAATTTGTTAGATGAACCACAATATTATCTTGCTTCATGGACAACAGGTCCAGTTCCAAACCAGCATCCATCCATTTTTTCCCCACTGACACTTCAGCATGAGACTATGTGTCACCATTTTCACAATCACTCTCTGAGTATGAGTGAACTTGAGACCCATCCCAGATCTATCCAAAACACAACTTGGAGACAATTCGCTCAATGAATGACATCTTCTCAACAATATAAAAGGTGTGACCCATGTAATGGAGTGAGGCATATTATGATAACTCCAAAGTCTTTTGGCAACTGAAGACGAAAAATCCTCCCCAGACAAAGTTGTCAAATATATGGTTTCTTTTAACAGATTATTTACCCTCTGTACCATTCCATTACCCTGTAGTCTCTAAAGAGCAAACGTTAAATACTTCATACCTTAATTAGAAATAAATGACTCCATCATGTGGGATTTGAACGGCACTACATTGTCAGTTACAAAACATTTCGTGATCCCTTCTCTATGAAAAAGTTCCTGAAGTACACCAACTACCACCTTAGTGTTTGGTTCCTTAGTAAATGTGGTATGCCCATTTGGAGTGATAGTCCACTATCATTAAGGCATATCTCAGATTCTCATTAAGTGTAATCATTGGCCCTATAAAATCCATTCATAATTTCCCCAGGATCATTCAGGAAACTTCAGACTTGACAATGGAGAATTATGAGTGTGCAATGAGTTCTCAGCCATCCTGAATTCATCAGATCCAGACACAAATATCTCAACTTCTGCATCCATGCTTTGCCACTGGTATATAAACACAACCTTTCTTTCAATTCAGTCAAACCCAGGTGACTATGAGGAGCACATTGTATTTATCTGTTTCTCAGCCTCATCTGCAGTGCTAGCAAGTTTTCTCACAAAATCAAATTACCCGCAATAGTCAATTCATCCTTGACCTGGTAAAATAATTTTACTTCATCGCATGCATCATTCATTTTTGGCCACCCTTGCCTAATATATTTCTTGAGTAAAATTTGACAAACATACTTACTTCCCATCACTTTCCGTTCTTGCTGAGTGTTAGAAATGAGGTCTCTAGTTGGGACATGCTGCGACGCGATCCGGGGCCCCAAGGGAAAACTCTGGGTCTTGCTTCAAGCGGGAACCATGCTTCGGGTCAGACACAGGCGATGCATCGAGAAACCATGCACTGGGAGTCGATGCATGGATTTTCTCCTTATGATCACCAGGTTACACTTTCAAGGGCTCAGGAATTGGATTTGACACCACTGGAGAAGTCAGGACTCTGCGGAAGAGCCCAGACACTGGCAGGGGAAGTCTTTGATGGCCCTGAGATGGAGGCAAGCACGCACAACCCTTGGAAGAAGGATGTAGAAAGCAAAGTCCTGTCCTTTCACTCTCAGGTTAGAAGCAGCAAGCAGCAAGCAGCAGGCAGCAGGCCAGCACAACAAAGTTACAGGCAGAGTGGCAGTCCCTCCTACAGCATCCAGCTGTTCTTCCTGGCAAAATATCCTCAGTCCAGAAGTTTTCTGATTTAAGGGTGTCAGAAGTCCAATACTTATACCTCTTTCTGCCTTTGAAGTAGGCAAACTTCAAAGCAAAGTCTTTGTAGTGCACAAGACCCTGCCTTTCCCTGACCTGGCTCCAGGCACACTACAGGGGGTGGAGACTTCTCTGTGTAGGGACAGGCACAGCCCTATTAAGGTATCAGTGACAACTCCTCCTGCCCTCTAGTTGAGGAAGACCCATCAGCCTGGTGATGGGCCATCAGGATATGCAGGTCACATCTCAACTCCCTTTGTGTGACTGTCTTGAGTGAATGCACAAGAGCCCAACTGTCAGCCATTTGAGCCTTGTATTCTACAGACAGGCAGAGGCACAGAATGGTTAAGCAAGAAAATGCCCACTTTCTAAAAGTGCCATTTTCAAACAGGCAAATTAAAAAGCAACTTGACCAAAGATGCGATTTTAAATTGTGAGTTCTGAGACCCCAAACTCCAAATCTCTATCTATTCCCAATGGGAATTTACACTTACAAGATATTTCAAGGCAATCCCCATGTTACCTAAATGGACAGATAGTCCTTGCATTAGTGAAAAACTAAATTAGCAGTATTTCACTATTAGGACATGTAAAACACACTGGTACATGTCCTGCCTTTTAAATGCACTGCACCCTGCCCATGGGGCTGCCTTGGGCCTACCTTAGGAGGTACACTTGCCAGGTCGAAATGACAGTTTAACACTGCACACACAGACACTGCAGTGGCAGGTCTGAGACATGTTGCAGACTACTCATGTGGGTAGCACAGTCAGTGCTACAGGCCCACTAGTAGCATTTGATTTACAGGCCTCGGGCACACCTGGTAGACTTTACCAAGGACTTACAAGTGAATCCAATCATGGATGAATCAATAACCAATATAATTTAGACAGCGAGCATGGGCACTTTAGCATTGGTTAGCAGTGGTAAAGTGCACACAATATTAAAACAAACAAAAACATGGACAGAAAAGGTGGGAGGAAGAGGGCAAAAAGTCTATTGATTACCCCTCAAAAAGGGCCAAGTCCAGCACTGAGAAAAAATCCCTACAGCAAATAACACATGATTAACCAAACCCATAACATGCTCAACTTCTTCAGGTAGATCACCATTATTAGCTTTGGGAGTTGGGAAGCATAAAATAAATTCTGCTCTTGAGTTCTTTTCTCTTGGGATATGCTTCATTCTAAAATTAACTATTCCATGTTTTAACAACAACCTTGCCAATCCTGCACTGGTCTTATTAAAATGTTCATCATTCAAGAGATACGGCAGAGGTTTATGATTAATAACAATCTAGTGGAAAAGTGATTGGTGGGCCATTCACTTCCATTTCTGTAGACTAAAGTTTGTCTATGCAAAGGAAAGACTACTCGAGGCAAAGGTTACTGTGTTCTGTTTTCCCTCTACCATTTATTCCAACATGGCCTCAAGTTCAAGCTCTCTAGCATCAACCATGACTTATTGTTGAACACTTATAGAGCAGGAGACTTTATGATCAAATGTTTCAATAAATTAAAAGGTATTCCCTCTTCTTTTCCCCAACAGTATTTAACGCCATTTCATAAATGCTTGGGGGCATATTATCAAGGACGGGCGATACATTATCGCCGCTTTTATCGGCAGGAAACTGCCGATAAAGCGGCGATAATGGGCTTGATAATATACTCTATGAATTCCTATCGAAGCCCATGTTAGATGTAAAGACATCTAACATGGGCTTCGATAGGAATTCATAGAGCATATTATCAAGCCCATTATCACCGCTTTATCGGCAGTTGCCTGCCGATAAAAGCGGCGATAATGTATTGCCCGTCCTTGATAATATGCCCCTCTGTTTGAAAAGCAAACTCATAACGACCGAGCAACGATCTCGCTAGCCCTTGCCCCCAGAAGCAGGTGATGGAGTGTAAAAGTTAACTAACGGTTGCCTCTATCAATTCTCACCGTCAAAAGAGATTTATTGTATTGTATTGTATTTGTATTTGTATTTGTAAAGCGCGAATTGTTGCCAAGAGGCGTCCAAGCGCTAATGATAACCAGAACCATCCGGAAGCACAGAGGGGAACGGGGTTAAATGGGTGAGTTAAAGAGGAAGGTTTTAAGTTGTTTGCGGAATGAGGTAAGGTTGGAATTGGCTCTTAGGTGAAGTGGCAGAGCGTTCCAAGTCCTGGAGGCATTATGGGCGAAGGTCCTACCACCAGACCTAGATCTTTTTATTCTAGGGGTCACGGCTAGAAAGGTCTGGCTGGAACGGAGACTTCTGTTGGGGGTGTAGTGAGTGACTAGGTTACGAGTAATGATTGGTCCAGTGTCCCAGAATGCTTGATGGGCAATGCACATTGCCTTAAAAAGAATTCTTTGGCGAACTGGTAGCCAATGAAGGCTGACCAGTCCGGCCCTTACTGGGTGTCTACGGGGGATCTCCAGCAGTAAGCGGGCTGTGCAGTTCTGTACTGTCTGCAGCCTGCGCAGGATGTAATCTGGGGCGCCGAGATAAAGGACATTATTAAAATCAAGGCGAGATTGTATAAGCCCTTGTATAGCCGCCTGTTTGGCCTCCATAGGGAGGACAGGAAAGATTTTCTTTAACATCCGTATGATGCCAAAACAGGTGGCTGACAGTTTCGTGACCTGTGTGTTGAACGAAAGGGATCTGTCCAGCCAAACTCCGAGGCTCTTAATGTTGTCTTTGGGAGATGGTGGAGGGCCCAGACACGGGGGCCATAGGGCAGTGTGAAGTCGAAGATCCGGGGGGCCTAGGAGCATCAGCTCCGTCTTGTCCCCGTTCAACTTGAGGGATGAAGAGGACATCCAGGTCTTCACCTCTTCAAGGCACTATCTGAGCCCGCCTGACGCAGGAAGGATATCATCCTGCGTCAGTGAGACCTCCAGCTGCGTGTCGTCCGCATACGAGATGATCTTAATCCCGAAAGGGCGGACGACCTCAGCCAGTGGCCTCATGTATAGATTGAAAAGTGCAGGGCTCAGAGAGGAACCCTGGGGGACTCCACACTTCAAAGGTCTGCTTGAAGAGATGGACTCACCCTCGAAGACTCTAAAGGATCTGTCCTCTAGAAAGGACTTAAACCATAGCCAGGCTTTGTCCTTGATCCCAGCACAGGACATACGGTGCAGCAGAGTGTCATGGCTGACCGTATCGAACGCTGCGCTTAGGTCAAGGAGGATCACTGCCACTGATCCTCCTTGATTCAGAATTGTTCTTGCTTCCTCGGTGACCATGAGGAGGGCGGTCCCAGTCCCATGTTTCGGTCTAAAGCCCGTCTGTGTGGGGTCTAGTAGGTGGAAACTCTCCAGAAAGTTTACTAGGTGATGGTTTACATGCTTCTCTAAGATTTTGCTCACCCAGGGTAGCAGGGAGATGGGTCGATAATTGGCCAGGTCAGTTGGGTCTAGAGTAGGTTTTTTCAGTAGAGCTCTGACCTTGGCCTGCTTCCAGGCTGCCGGGACTGTGCCAGAGATGATTGACGCATTTAGTACTGCCCTAATTATAGGTAGGGTGACCTGAGAGGCGGCCAATATTATATCTGGCGGTGCTGGGTCATCAGGAGACCCGGATTTGACTCTCTTTGCTAGGGATTCCAGAGTTATGAGATCCAGTAAGGGGAAGTGAGTCAAAGTGGGTTGGGAGGATTGGGGGGAGTGAAGTGCTGTGGATTTGTCGGAATAGCCAGGGGAGGTGCTGTTTTTGACAAGGGGGGAAAGGCTGAGTAGATGGTATTAACTTTTTGTTAAAAGAACTCAGCAACATTATTACAGTGGGTAGTGGACTTTTCAACCTGCACGGCAGGGGGGGGCTTCGTTAACTGTTTTATAAGGTGAAAGATCTCCTTTGGTTTTGATTTGGCCATCACTATTCTGTCGGAGAAATATGTGGCCTGGGCTGTTTTTACTTGTATTTTGTATTCTCTGAGGGATTCGTGGTAGTGGGATTTTTTTCCGCCGTATAATCCAAGCGCCAACGTCTTTCCAGTCTTCTACATAGATGTTTCTTATCCCTAAGGGAGTCCGTATACCAGGGGGCTGTTTTTTGGGGCCGTTTCAGTGTAATCTTCCTTATAGGGAGTGTGATATCTAAGGTTTGCGTGATCCAGTTGACGTAGGCCTGGTTGGCTAGGCCAGGATCCTCGTGATCATGGGGTACGGTGTTAACAAGTTCGATAGCCCAGTTATCCACTGCGAGGCGAGACCAAGCTCGCATGGCCTTGCTGGTGGGTACCGTCAATGGAGGTTTGACCGTGGACCGTGGTTATTTATGATAATTAATTTCTTATGGAATCGTGTAAAATGGTCGAAATGAAAAAGATGAGATTTCATTTAGCATTGTAAAAGCATGCAGAAGTGTTTAAAACATGGAAATGTGAAAATGTAAACAGAGAGAAACAGATATTATTTACCTCTGCATGTAATCACATGACTGAGAAACTAAACTTAATTAACATTGAAAATGTGATGACGATAACTTTTAAGAGGTGTCAAAATGAAACAATGTCTACAGAACAAAGCACCTTAAATGATTAAAATCCTTAATTTAGCAATGACAGATAGTATGAAAGCTTGCAGCTTATTTTAGTATTGAGTGATACAAACGTGTACTTTAGAATGAAAAAGTAAATAATTTTGATTTGAAAATGATAAACATGCAAATAATTTTTGGTATTGCCTAATATTGGCATGTAGCTTCTGGAAGAAAAAGAATGATTGAATTAACTAAGAAAATTGAAATACTTTTATTAATGTGTGCTTTATGTTAATCATAACATGGTAATTATTCAGCGAGTTCTCATGTAGGCCTCAGATGCTTTTCTTTCCTCGTTCGAAAACCAGAATCTAGCTGAAGTGTTCATTTTTTAACAACTTTTCTTGAAGTTTCTTTTCTTGTGCTCTAAGGCACATAACTCTCTCTTGATTCAGCAACACTTTTGACAGAAAGGTATTAATAAAATTGCAAACCCAAAGAGAGCGTCTGGGAATGGACAGACAGTAAATTAAGTGAATTTATTACTTCTAAGGAAAGGATGGAATTATAAAATAATTAAATTTGATGATTTTGCAAAAGGATTATTTAATGCTTCTGGATTTTTTAGTGAGGTATTGATCACACCACCAATAGCCCTGTTGGACTTGGCCCTTTTTGCAGGATTATCCCCAAACCTTTTGCTTCTGCAGACTTGCCACCGCAGTGTCTGTGCACAGTTGTTAACTGCCATGTCGACTTGGCAAGTGCAACCACTTGCCAGGACCTAACCTTCCCTTCTCTTACATGTCAGTCACCCGTAAAGTAGGCCCAAGGTACCCTGTGGACAGGGTGAGGGGTATGTGAAAGGTAGAATATGCCCTGATGTGTGTGGTATGTCCTGATAGTGAAATACTGCCAATTTTGTTTTTCACTATTGTAAGGCTATCAGTCCCCATAGGAAATCATTGGAGTTAAATTATATCATCTTATAAATATAACTTACCATTGAGACCAGATAGGTACATAACATTTAGTATGCCTGAACTCAGATGCATCTTCTAGGAAAGGTGATGTTTACATTCTGAGTTTGGAAATATCACTTTTAGGAAGTGGCTATTTTCTTGTTCAACCATCCTGTGTGCCTCTGCCTGTTTGTGGATTGACTGTCTGGCTTTCGAGTGACAGTGGCTGAGGATGTACAGTGGCTCCAGGAATCTGGATGAGTCAGCACTAGGTTGAATAGGCCTGATCTGCATTTGCAGTGGTGGGAGGAGTAGCACCTGTACCTAAATAGGGCTGTGCCTGCCTTCCACAATGCTGGCTCCGCCCGCTGTGGTGTGTCTGGAGCCAAGGCTCACACTGACAATGGATGTTGTTGTGCACTTGCAGAGTGCCCCCCAGAACTGGTTTGAACTGGGTCAAGTGCCCCTTGCACAAAGAGAAAAAAGACCTTTTGGGGTATAAGTATCAGACAAAGAAAACCAGACCTTTAGACCACTTCTGGAATCAAGAGGAACCTTTGCCAAGGAAAAGAGCTGGAGAAACTGAGGAGAATTACTGCCCTTGCTGTGTGTCTGGGGTTGGCCTGCAGTTGCTGTTTTTTGGCAAGGAAAGGAGAAAGAATTTGCTGTGTGCTGTGTCCCTTGCTTGAGGAAAGTCTCCAAGGGCTTGAGTAGATCTTGCCTCCTATTTTGAAGTCTGAGGCACACAAAGACTTCACCCTCAGCTCCCCTGAACTTCCTTGCTGGGAGTTCTGACCTGCCAGGAGTGCCTGTGACTGTGCTGAACATCTGGAGGTTGTTTCTGCTGCTGGCAGCTGGAAAGCAATGCAACAAAAAGAAAATCGCTGCATCGCTCTTCTTACTACAGTTTTTCTGACACAACTCCATGGTGCAAGAAGAATTTTCCCGCACCACCATGCTGCTGCTCAAACCAACTCAGCGCCTGCCACTGCTGCATGAATCGACACAACGAGGGATTGCGGCTGAAGAAATTGACGCAGCGCTCCTTGATGCCGCCTCATCGTTTGCCAAAGCATCCCGGATTTCCTCGCATCGTCCCTGTGTGGCAAGTTTTCTCCGATGCATCACCCACAGATCAGAGTCATCTGGGAATCAATGCATCGCTTTCCCTACAGACCAGACCCAACGCACCGCTCCCCTATGTCCAGCGGAACTGTTGCATCACATCAACAAAGGTCTCAGGAATCAACGCAGCTCTTTATTTTTCAATGCTTCCCATCACTGTGGCTGTTTGGTTTGGGGAATTTTGTTGCAACAACCGGTACTTTGCAAGAAATCGGGCATCCATTATTTTCTATGGACTCAGTTGCTAAAACCTTTTGAAAGTAATTTTTCTTAATACATGTATATTGGATTGTTGTTGTTTTGGTCCTGTTAAAGTTTACATAGAGATACTTTATTTTTCTAAACCGGGGTGGTGTCCATTAGTGGTGTTATCACTGTGTTACAGCATAGTAAAGGAACTCTCCGCCCCCAGTGCAAACGCCAATGACATCCCGCCCTCACAAGAACTGTGCGACTCACTAGCCATCTTCTTCCACCGCAAGATCGCTAACATCCACGACAGCTTCAACACCACGACTGCCCCGACTACGCCAGACTCCACCTCCCCTGTGAATACCACCAGCGCCAACCGCCTGACCTCCTGACCTCCTGGTCCAACATCAACGACAATGAGACATGCAAGGTCATGAACTCCATCCACTCAGGCTCTTCGAAACAGCGACATTCCCAGAAAACTGGAAGCACGCCGAAATCAACGCCCTCCTCAAGAAGCCCAAAGCAGACCCCAAGGACCTCAAGAACTTCCGGCCCATCTCCCTGCTCCCGTTCCCGGCAAAGGTCATCGAGAAAATCGTCAACATGCAACTGGCCCGCCTCCTGGAAGACAACAACATCTTGGACCCGTCCCAGTCCGGATTCAGACGAAACCACAGCACCGAGACAGCCTTCATCGCCACCACAGACGACATCAGGTGCCAACTAGACAACGGCGAAACATCAGCCCTCATCCTCCTGGACCTGTCAGCTGCCTTCGACATGATCTGCCATCGCACTCTAAAGACATGCCTCCTAGAAGCTGGAATCCAAGAGAAGACTCTTGACTGGACCACGTCCTTCCTCTCTGGCAGTACCCAGAGCTTCCGCCTTCCACCCTTCCTATCCAAAGCCACCGACATCATCTGCGGCGTCCCCCAGAGTTCATCCCTCAGCCCAACGCTGTTCAATGTCTACATGTCCCCCCTCGCACAAGTGGCCCGCCATCACGACCTCAACATCATCTCCTACGCTGACATCACCCAGCTCATCCTCTCTCTCACCAAGGACCCACACACAGCCAAAACCAACCTCCACGAGGGAAGGAAAGCCGTCGCCGACTGGATGAGGAGCAGCCGTCTGAAGCTGAACTCGGACAAGACGCAGGTCCTCATCCTCGGACCCAACCCCTCAGCCTGGGATGACTCCTGGTGGCCGACCACACTGGGAACAGCATCAACACCCACCAACCATGCACTCAATCTAGGATTCATCCTCGACTCCTCCCTCTCCATGCATAAGCAGGTCAACGCCGTCTCCTCCTCCTGCTACAACACCCTGCGCATGCTCCGCAGGATCTGCAAGTGGATCCCGACCGAAACAAGAAGAACGGTGACACAGGCCCTCGTCAGCAGCAGACTGGACTACGGCAACGCACTCTATGCAGGAATCCCAGCCAAACACGTACGACGACTACAACGCAATCCAAAACGCCTAAGTCCAACTGATCGTCAACGTCCCCCGCTGCAGCCACATCACACCCCACCTGAGAGAGCTACACTGGCTCCCCGTCGACAAGAGGATCACCTTCAACCTCCTCACCTATGCACACAAAGCACTCCACAACACCGGACCAGCCTACCTGAACAGCAGACTCAGCTTCCACACCCCCACCCGCCAGCTCCGCTCCAGCAGCCTCGCCCTCGCCGCTGTCCCCCGCATTCAACACACAACCTCCGGCGGCAGATCCTTCTCCTACATCACCGCCAAGAACTGGAACACCCTCCCTACCCACATACTCAAGACCCAAGACCTACTTGCCTTCAGAAGACTCCTCAAGACTTGGCTCTTCAAGCAGTAGCAGCACCCTCCTCTCCCCTCAGCGCCTTGGGACCCTCACGGGTAAGTAGCGCACTTTACAAGTACTCTGATTGATTGATTGATTGAGTGTTGGTACAAATACTTTACGCATTGCCTTTGGGATAAGCATGTCTGCTTGTGTCAAGCTACCAAGTGGGTGAGCAGGGGTTAGCTAAAGTGTGTATGCTCCTTGCCCTTACTCAAAGCAAGGGTCCTTATTTGGACAATGGTAACAACCTCTGCCAACTAGAGAGACCCATTTCTAACAATACCACTGTGGATAACCAATGGAAATTATATGGGATGACAAGGACGGATACTTTGTGGGCATTAACTAAAACTTTTGGAAGTATAATTGCCCCCTGGAGAAGAAGTCGGGCTGGCTGTCATTTCCTATTTTCCTGCCTGGCATGCTGTCAAATTGAACTCTGGTTTCTCTTTAATGGCAAACCCATTTGAACTGAACTTTCCTGAACTGACTTGAACCTGCACTTACCGGCTGTTGAAGTGTGCAGGAAGTAAACTTTCAGCTGAATGGTTTACTGATACTTTCTTGTGACACATTGAACTTCGACTCTGCATTATTTTGGTTTGTATGATCTAAATGCTGAATCTAGATTTTCCCAAAGTTTCTCTCTCATTTCCTTCTTAGGCAACCAGCAAATGATTTTCTTATTTGAATCTGTATGACATTGTATGGCTAATTTACTAATTGATTGTTATTAAATCTGATTATGAAATGCGATTTCATGTTTTGTGGTCTTTCAAATTGAGGCTTTAGTTATATGCCTTTTGATGATATATGATGACCTAGATATTTCACTTTGCTCAACAGAAAGTGGCATTTTTCTTTCTTTATTCATAACAAACTCTTACAATTAGAAGAGTAAAGGTAAAGAGATAATAGATTAGTGTAGCTATGTTTGCTTTCCTCCAGTTGAATATCACCATCACATCAGGCAAATGTGTCCAATATGAGCCTAATTGAAATTGCCCTGCATCCTCGGTATGTGATAATACCTCTTTTTTAAGGACACAACTGCTTCTCCAATGTCAAAATACAAGACCTTGAGATATTCATAAAAATATGATGACCTCATCCCCCGTGTTATGCTTCATCATAGGTCATCCTGCATGTGCCAAAGAAGCATCTAACTAAAGCCCTGGACCCTTAATGGGCCACAGGGAAGACTGAAACATGTTAACCTAGTTAGATGTAGCAACCATAAAAGTTCCTTACACCTTCCATATCCATTTTTAAACACCTCATCACCACCTGACTAATGAGGAGGAATATCCTTAGGGTAGGCGCGTGGGATTTTTATTTCCTATCTGGATCCTAAACCTCTTTTCCCTACAAGTACTCTTGATGTAGCCGAGGGCCAGCCTGCCATTAGAGGATTCTTTGGCGTGTACAGAATGACTGATGATAAAGCATGACACTGAGGGGGGGGGGGGTGAGGTCATCCTGTATATTTTTATAAATAACTCAAAGTCCTGTATTTTGACCTTAGGGACAGGGTTGTATCCTTAAAAAAGGTATTGTCCCATACTGAGGATACAGAGACATTTCACTTAGCCTCATACTGGACACTTTTCCCTAATGTGATAGTGATTTTATTTTATTGGTGCTATACCCCTTTAAGATACCAAAGACTTTGTCAAGAGTGAGCAAATGCTCCTTTTCTGTGTTGGTATGAATCAGACTATCACCCTGAACATTGTGCACATTAGATATATCCCCAAGAATTTGATACATTATTTTCTGGAAAACAGAAGCATCCGAGGCTAGAATGAGAAAGGGAATCCTCCCTTAACTCAACCTGATGATAGGCAGCTCTTAGAACTAGAGTGTAAATCACCTTGGCATTATCTAAATGAACGAAAAGTTCCTGTATCTTAGAGGAAAACAATCTACTAAAATGTGCCTATTTTAAGGATCTAGGGTTGGCACGCAGCCTCAACTCCCCTGACTTCTTCTTGGCTACTACTGTAGGTAAAGTCGATAGTGATGAATAAGCAGGTTCCATGTCTTTTTCTTTTACAAGTTTGCCTAAATGATCTTTCAAGTGACTTCTGAGTACCCCTAAATGATCCCCAAAAATGACTTTGAACTTTTCCAATAGTCTTTCTAATGAGTGTTGTTCAGTGTCTACAATGTCAACCAGGGAAAAGGGATGATCCGTTCCCATTACCCTGTCTTGGCAACATAAAGATTTGTATGAATTGCTCTGTCCTTGTCAGTCATCTTTTGACAAAAGTAGCCATATCATGTCTATTTCGAACCCATTCAATGAAACAGTATGTATATCCAGAGGAATCATATTAACACAGATCCATTCTTTACAATATAGTGGCTCTGTGAAAATAGTGGTTGGATAAACTGAATCCACTATAGCATCAACTTTCATGTCTCCATTTTAGACATGACAGATTAGGCTTCCTGTACTGCCAGATATATTTTTCTCTTTCAACCATCTTAATAGATAAAACAACCCTGTTACCTGATTCGCTCATCTGTGATTTCCTTTAACCTGTTTGATGTTTATTCACTAGCACTTTCTGAATGCTCTAACATGCTTTGACAGAATGTCCAACATTTGTGCATTTCATGCTTATTTTCCGTATAGTTGGATAGATTTTGGAGTTTGCTCAGTGATTCTTTGACCCACAAATATTGCAATACTATTGCACTGACACATTACCCTTATTCAATGTCTTCTCTGATGTGGATGTATGAGTGGTAAATAATAGCTTTTCAAGAACAGCATTAATGTTTTCTGTATCATTTAGGGGCCAGGTGTAGGTAGGATTGATTTACCGATTCTTAATTACCGAATTTTACCGATTTGGTAATTAAGAATCGGTAAATCTGAGGGGTGGGTATGTAGGTATTCCAGATGTGCTGGAATACCGAATCGGAGAAAAATTGGTATTTACCGATTCGGTAAATACCGATCGGTAATGCCCATTCATTCCTATGGGCTTTGAAGCCCATAGAAATGAATGGCATTACCGATTCGGTATTTACCGAATCGGTAAATACAGAATTTCACAAGGGTGCAGGGGGTGTCACTTTGACACCCTCTGGCCCCCCCAAAACAGGCTCGGGTGCCATGTGACAGGCATACATGCCCCAAGGGCAGGTCTGCCTGTCATATGGCAGAGGTGTGCATGCACACATGTGCATGCACACCGGAATCGGTATTTTACCATCAAATTGGATCTGATGGTAAAATACCGATTCGGTAAGGCTTGTGGGACTCAGAAGAGTCCCACCTACATCTCAAATTGGTAAAAAATACCGATTCGATATTTTACAGAATCGGTAAATTTACCGATCGGTAAATTTACAGATTCTGTAAAAATAAGCCCCTAAATACCAATTCTTCAATACCGGTCGGTAACGGCCGAAAATACTGATTTTCGGCCGTTACCGACCGACCTACTTCTGGCCCTATGTTATTTGCTTAATTCTGTGGGGGCAATAATTGATATTTTTATGCGTCAGGCAATTTCTAGTGTCTCTTCTCAAATTGGATTCCAACATCAGAATTTTCTCTTGTGTTCTGCGGTCATAACGATTTACCTCAAATTGATCTCTAAGATAATTATTCAGCACACCGTCAAATATACAAGTTCAAGCAAGTATTTTTAGTACTGCTAAGTAACAATCAATTGATTCATTCTGTTGTTGGCAATAAGTGAAATGCCTTTCTCAAATTATACTTAAATTATTCTTAACATGTTACTCTAATCTGTTCACATCTTCTTTAAATGCATCTCAAACAAAAGGTATTGGCAATATGTTGGGAAATAAGTGACACAAAATCCTCTGCCCTTAAGTGCCTAAACAAATATATACGATAGCCTTCTCTCAGATGATCAAATTTAGTACCATCTCCAGCAATCAAATAACTGCTGAATGATCTGTACCACTGTTTCTAATTTAATCTGGGCTTTACATGTTCTGATAAGAAAGAACTAAGAAGTTTTGCTTTTTGCATTTCTAATTTGAATAAATGTAAATGCTCAAATTGTTATTCTCCTTGAATATTAAAACCGTATAGTTGTTGTAGGTAACTGCTTTCTTTTGTAGGAGGTGAAGTTGTTATTCATGAATAATGGCTCATTCTTGAAGTGTAAAAGACACTCCATCAAATGTGTTGCTGGTAGGCCTTTAAAGAACCAATCATTCTGAATCAGTTACCACCAGCCAATCTGAATGGAGCAAACTGACCATGGCGCACTGAGTTGGATAAGAAGGCAAAGTATAACAGTGAAGCAGAGAAGCCGCCACACTCTGTGCACAGTAAGTCTTCAGTCTCCTGCTGTGAACTGGTGTGCTGTGCTGTGAGAGCTGTGTACTTCTTAATCTGTAGATGCGCTGGAGCATTCTTTCAGCGCTCTCATGTAAAAACACTCTTGATTGGCTCACTGTTGGCTAAGTGCTCGCACTCGAGGTAACAGACTCTCGTGCATATGAATGCAGGCACGAGGTGCAAATTAAAATCAACCTCCTTAAATAATAGTAGTAAATACATTTTTGCCACTTGAGAATGTACAGTAAGGTCTTTATAGCGGGCGGCTAATCCCCATGATATTTCAGGTTGGTCAGCAAAGCATGGCTGATGACGAGGTTACTGTTGAATCGAAATGGTAGTGATTATCCTTCTTTCTCAAGATCATTGTCAAACTATGTTGTGGGTCTTCACATAGATACAGGTGACAGATGGTGATTAAATGATTTGTTGGGTTCTGTGAAGGAAGCAACACATGATGTCCCTCCAGTGACTGTTCCAAGGTCTGTTTAACAACTGCATCAAGTTGGGAACACTTATCATGACAAGCAGAAGAATTACACAAAGCATTCAAACATTTTAAAGAGGCATTGAAAACATACATAGAATAATAAAAAAAAGAACACTTTACTTTAACAGTTTTTGATTGGAATGGGGATGATTTGATAGAATCACATTTGTTGTGTGACACTGTGCAAACATTCCTCTAAAATTGTAATCAGATAGAAGATTCATAAATAATACATAGCTTGACACAGAATTCAGGACATATACATTTCTTACTCCATCCTGACGTGTCCTCTGCCTACGAGCGTCTTTGTAAATGATCCCCTCACTGAAAATAGATCTTGAATTGAATGCTAGTGCTAGACGCACACACAGTTTGATAATGGTGAAAACCTTTTGTGCTTTTTCACTTCACCAGTTTCCAAAAATGTTGGGGTTTCTTATATACTTCTGACTAATACCACATGGCGGTTTTATGGCAGGAAAGAGAGCTGAGAATTTGCAATGATATTGCCACCGCACCGTGGAAAAAAGACTAGGCCTGCCAGAGACAATCATGAGAGTACGGATCAAGGTCACCTTAGTTGTTCTTGCTGTAACACTTTTGCAATCTACCAACATCTGGTACTTCTCATAGATGCTTAGCATACTTTGATAAATACTTGACTTATCGCCTTTTTTTCGGCAGTTTCCTGCCGATAAAACGGCGATCATTTTAACACCGGTCCTTGATAATATGCCCCTCAGTTTCCAAATAACAATAAATATTAATAATAATATTTCTCGCCTTGACAAAAAATATTGGAAAAACTTGCTGTAAGGAAAAACAGAAAAACACAATTGCTTTTTATATACAGTGAGCAAAATAATCTAATGTGTGATTACTCAGTGCAGTTTTGAAATGTAAAATAGTCCCTCATACTTCAAATAAACATACCCATACATTTGAATTACAAGCTTTTTGCTTTCACCTATAGTTTTCTGCTGCTTAACTCCGGATGAAAGACTGCCCTAAAAAGAGGAATGAGTAGGGTAATCAGACCCGGTATTATCGAAATTGCTCCATCTCGGGATGGGCGAAAACAACCTATTTCCTAAACCACTCTTAATGAGGGCCTATGTATATGTTGAACCGTTGGTAACAAGCTGTGCTGTCAAGCCAGACCAAGAAAAGATTTTGCAAACAGTGACTGTGTGGAGAGTAGCTTATATTTGTATCACATAGCTATGGTTACAAATTCGCTTTTTCCAATCTTCAACTTCCACTTCCACTTCCACTTCCACAGATTCTCAGAATCGGCCCGTTTGCGACCGGTATTTTTGCATTTGGGATGCATCATCCCAAATGCAAAAATCACAATTTAAGTAATCTCTCAATTGGGATTACTTAAATTGCGATTGCATTTGAGGAATCACAAATTGAGATTCCTTAAATGCAATGCATTAAAGTAAAAAAATCAGCGATCTCGCCAATACGGCTCACAAATTACCATGAAGTTGAACGTCATGGTAATTTGCAAAGACTTTGAAAAATGCACTTTCGTGCATTTTTCAAAGTTTCATGTTGCACACACACATGCCCTCTGGGCATGTATGTGCGCAACATATGTGCACAGATCAATTTCAGGGGTGCAACAGGGTGAACTTTTGACACCCTTGCACCCTGAAATTGCATGCGCAATTTGCGAGGACCTATTGGTACTCGCAAATTGCGCATGCAATTTCCCATTCATTCCTATGGGCCTTTAGGCTTATAGGAATTAATGGAAAGCCATTCCTTATTTCTTATTCCTTATTTGCGACTCCCAATTTACGAGGCGCAAATAAGGAATGTGTAGGAATCGCTATTTTTACAGCGATTCCTACATGCTTTGGCTTTTGCGAGTCCTTAATTGCGATTCCTTAATTGTCGAATTAAGGACTCGCAAAATCCTACCTTGATGCATGTGCCTGATTGTTCTTTTGTTCATGAAGGTCTGTTTACAATGATTTCAATCAGTAACATCTCTCTTGTCAAACATGGGAGTATGATAGGGGCATGTTAGAGGCGTATTTGTGAGAGGCTGGCATCACGTTTGTTCTACATTGCCCGGCTTTGAATGGCTTCGTAAATCAGGAATAAGGCAACACAGTGCAAAGTGCTGCGTTGCCTTACTCTGCGCAAAGGAGGCGTACCATAGGCATTGCATTGGGTGTTCCCATGCAACTCTCAATGGGCCATATTATCAAGAAAGGGCGATACATTATCGCCGCTTTTATCGGCAGGAAACTGCAGCTAAAGCGGCGATAATGGGCTTGATAATATGCCCTTGTGAATTCCCACAGAAGCCCAGGTTAACACTAGAACCTGGGCTTTTATGGGAATTCACAAGGGCATATTATCAAGCCCATTATCGCCACTTTAGCGGCAGTTTCCTGCCGATAAAAGCGGCAATAATGTATCGCCCTTTCTTGATAATATGGCCCTTGTTTTTTTATGCATTGCCAGATTTACAAGGACTTCTAAACCTGGCAATGTGTTACCATCTTATGCCTCCCCAGGGGAGGGGTAGCGAGGAGAAATATCTTTATTTCTCCTAGTTGTTTTTCCTCTTTTCTGCAGCACACATAGAAAAAGGAAAATGCCTCTATGGATTGTTTTTGTGCAGGAAGGTGCCCCTTCCTGGACAAAAATAATCTTGCCTACAACGCAGGAAGCCCAGGTTAACACTAGAACCTGGGCTTTTATGGGAATTCACAAGGGCATATTATCAAGCCCATTATCGCCGCTTTAGCGGCAGTTTCCTGCCGATAAAAGCGGCGATAATGTATCGCCCTTTCTTGATAATATGTCCCTTGGTTTTTTATGCATTGCCAGATTTACAAGGACTTCTAAACCTGGCAATGCATTACCATTTTATGCCTCCCCAGGGGAGGGGTAGCGAGGAGAAATATCTTTATTTCTCCTAGTTGTTTTTCCTCTTTTCTGCAGCACACATATAAAAAGGAAAATGCCTCCATGGATTGTTTTTGTGCAGGAAGGTGCCCCTTCCTGGACAAAAATAATCCTGCCTACAACGCAGGCACCCTTGCACCATGGTACAAGTGTGCCTGCATTGGCGTTAGGCTGCTGAAAAGGCACCAGAGCAGGATGAAGGGACAGAAATGCACCGTATTAAATAAATACGGTGCATTCCTGCGCTTTCCCTGTGGCGCAGGGTAGCGTAGCAAGGTAACTCGATGCGCTGCCCTGCGCCACCATTCCTGTAAATATGTCCAGTGTTTATTTTCTAGAGAAACCTTTCCTTGTGCACCTGTATTTGCTCATGATGTGCCATGAGCCTGCAAAAAACACTCTCTCCAATGTGTATTTTTTCTTCGATATTTTGACCATTCATTTATTTTTTTTCAACTTTGATTTGCCAGTAGAATTCGAGAAAACAGTAGGTTATACATTGCACAAAATATGAGACTTTGAAAACATGATAGCAAAATGGAACATTTAACAGCATAATTTCGCTAAAAATTGGTTAAAAGGAAATACGTTTTACAGGTCATTAAAATAAACTAGGTATTCAATTTAACATGACTTCTTATCATTTTTCGGGATGTATGCATCATATTTTCTCACTTCTACCAGCTATTTGCATTCCCTTCTCATCCTGCGCCTTCCAAATAGGGTTTCAGTCATATTTTATGACTGATTTAAAGGGAAAGGAGAAGTAAAACATTAAACAGATTTCCCAATCTCATGCTTTTATCAACAAAGCTATTTCTATAGTTAGATAGATCTCATCATAGGCTCAGACACTAAAGATGCCAGTAAGGTCACAATGACATTGTAGATTCAGACAACAAGCCTACCCTTCGCTTACAACTGGTTCTAGCATGCGCCTGCCTAAGATAACTGCAATGATGTAGAAAAACTGCATAGACATAGATGATGAAATGTTTCGGCGTGTGCCATGGGGATAAAACTGCAGAAGGAAGTGCACCATAGTGCCAAGAAAATACATCATCACTACGAGTTCCCATATGAGCAGGAATTAGCTTGGCATGACAAGAGCTGGCGGAAATTTCAAAGATGAGCACCTTGAAACACTGTGTGCATTTCTTTGTTAATGTAAAGGGGAGAAAGGGGTTATGCCCAGCTGCAAGAAACATTTTCACAGCCACCGAGCGCCATGAGTCGTCTGCCACCGCTATTCAACAGCAAGCACTAATATCTTCCCCCTCCAAAGATCCACTGTAAGGCAGCAGAGAATCACTTGTGGGTGACTGCAGATCGAGTCTGTGTAGCTCATTGCCACTGACAACTAAGGACAACCAAGAGCAGTGAGTAAATTACATTTGTTCGCCCATGACACCCAGTTCCTTCAGGTTGATGGATGTACCACTCTTTTTGGGCCGTATTAGTATTATGCTTTCTGATCTTGCTTAAATTTAATAGGAGCCAAGATAAACAACAGAACTACACCTCCCAAAAGGCCAAGCGACAAGCTGACCAATGGGAAAACATGGAATCCAGAACAAGAACCAATCATTAAACAATCCCATGTATAACGCTTAGCTTGCCTGCGAACAGCCCTCTTTTCTTAAGCGAGCAGTTTAGATATTTCCGTAAACAAAGGAAAAATAGAAAGAACAATATAACAGGCTAGAGTCAAAACAGAAATCCCTTGGAGTAGGAACGAAGGTCAAAGGCCCACTGTCAAATGATGAAGAAGGACGTAGCAGAACTGAATCCTCCTGAGAAGAGGTCCCAGATCAGGAAGAAGACGGCAGTAAAGCTGGAGCCGCTGTCGGGAGGGAGAAGCACACATGTTGAAAAGTGTTGCGGTGGGATAATAGTCGCCTCCGTGTCTTTAATAAAAGGAAAACTTTCCTGCATAAATTACTAGGAAAATCTACATTTCATGTCAAGACGAGAGGCTCCTATTATGCTTATTCAAAGCATACCAACAACCAAAGAAGCAGCAGTAATAACAGGTTTGCAATACAACTTTCAAAACACTTTGTCACTGGACCAGTCAGCCGACCTCAGAATGTACTCCAACCTGGAGCATGCCCAAAATGCTTTGGAAGGTATGGCTCCCCTGGTTGAATGGGCCCCGAAAACAGAAACATCAATGCCGGCAAGGGACATAGCCCAACGGACCCAACGGGCTAAAGTGGCAGAAGAAACAGGTTTGTGAGGTTTACAAAAGGAAATGAGAAGCTGGGAATGGGAGGATGTTCTGAGATCAAATGTCCATTGTTCATACACCTTGAGACATTGTCCTGCACACACTTTAGATTGAGAAGGTGAATACGGATAAAATCAGAATTCAAATTCGTTTTTGTGTGATTATTAAAATGAAAAATTACACCAGAAGGAGTAAATTGACAGGAAGAAACACACATAGCTTTGACATCAGAGACACGTTTGATAAATACCAAACAAAAAAGCATAGTAAGCGTGGCTGAAAGCATTTTTAAGGATAAAGCTGCATTATCTGACCAAGAAGAAAAAAGATTGAGGACCAAATTAACATCTCATAACTTGAAGTACTTTGGTAAGGGAGGTTTAGAAAACTTTACTCCTCATAGGAGACAACATATTAGTGGGGGTTCACCAACTGGCTTGCCCTCAAAAGTAATGTGGTTGAGGGAAATTGTAGATCTGTACAGATTATTTGTTCTGTAAGACTTACCTGAGCTGGCTTCTAAAGCCAGAAAATTAACAATATAAGTTATATGTGCTTAAAAGGGATTGATATGTTTTCCCTAAAAAAAGGTTGACCATAAAGCCGAATTGGATTTATAAGCTTTAGTTGTTGCTGGAGCTCAGACCCTGCTAATGAAGGTCAGAGTGGCTGATAGACTATATGGTATGCGTCTAGATGGAAAATCATTTTGACTGTGGGTGTATGCATCTTTTTAGACTCACTTTGAGTAAACACTGTTATCATTAAAAAACACCCCCCCCCTTTCTTTTCTTTTCTTGGGTGATGGTTTTTCCTGATTACGCTGGATTATATGTTTCATGTGTGGGATATAAGGTGGCTGTTCTATTTTTGCACACCGTCGTCAACATTCTAGTTGGCCTCCCTCTGTGGTCTGTATGTGGATTTGGACTCTGCTTTAAATCGTATGTCGCCCTGTTCATATTTTATTGTACTGTATTATTTCTTTTTTTATTTTTTCTGTCCACAGATAAGCTTTGCCAGCCATGATTGTTACTAGGACACCTTCCCAGGATTGGGTTGTTGGATCTTGAGAGACCACGCTTATCCATATTACCTGTATCTTGCGCCCTGATGAAGGAAGCTTGTACTGGCACTGTTCCGAAACGCGCGTCGGCGCTTTTCTTGGATGTTCTTGTTTGAATGTGAAAGTGTGTACTGGTATGGGTATGATTTTGGTCTGATTGGAAGAGTGAGTGAATTGTGTGCCAATTTTGTTATTCTCTTTTTGTCCTAGGCTGTTGTATGTGTTTTTTATGATACCTTCAAACGAAATTATGATAAAGAAGTGTATTGTGTATTAATTATTTTTCTTGAACTGATATATTTTTCTGCGTCAATAAAAGAAATATTTGATATTATTTAGCTGGTTCTTTTTTGGGCTTTCCTGTAGAATTGGGAATTTTTTCCCTTTTACCTTTGGGAACTCCCCTTTCATATTTTTCTGATATTTCTCTCGCCCTGGCGGGTTGTTCCCCTCTTAGCATGTTTAGTCTTCAGGGCCCCTCTTCTGTTCTTACATGGTCAGAGTGGTTAGACCCGATATTTTCCAAGCTGCCAGAATCATTGTGTTGTCTAGAATCAGTTTGTGCGGATGACCCAGGGAATCTGACAGACAGTTGTCGAAAGAAGGAAGAAGTACCAGAGAATCAACAGCCAGTTCTAACAGATATGGGAACCAAATCTGTGACTGCCAGAAGGGGACCACTATCACTGAAGAGGCTAGATGACGCCGGACTGGGCAAGGACCCTATTGATCAAGATAAATGGAGGAGAGGCATTAATTGAGATGAGTAGTTAAAACTGTTTGGAAAGGTGGAGCATAAAATTCTATAACTTTACCTTGGATAGAGTTTAGAACCCAAGGATCTGCAGTTAGAGTTTGCCATTTTGGAATTAACAACCTTAAGCGACCCCCTACAGGAGGATGATTTGAAAGACTCACCTTGTTGAGAATTATTCCTGAAGTTCTTTTGTCCACATCCTCTGAAACCTCGACTTATTTGAGGGTAGAACTGTGCGAATTCTTGGTAATTGGAGTTGGAATTAAATGATCCTCTGGAGCCTTGGTTGTGGTATGAACGGTCGGCAAAGCGACTACTTCATCTACCGGCCCATTCAAAAACCCATTGAGAAAAAACTTTCTTTAATGATTGCTGGGCCTTATCAATTGAGGCAAAGGTGGTGACATATTTACTTAAGTCCTCTGCCTTAATCCCAGGATCAAGGGCAGCCAAGTTTGCCAACTTGAGATCTAGCTTTAAAAGGAGACCTCTACGGCGCTCATAGATAATCGGCGAGTTGGCTTTGCCAAGAAGACAAAAGGCTTGTTGAATCCATAAAGAAATATCTTGTGGATCTATATCTGTGCCGCCCAACTGAGCAGATTCCACCATATAAAATATGCGTGCAAGAGGCCCTACAACATCCCATAATTTATCCAGGTCATTAGACCAGGCCTTATCAAACCCTTTACGGAGTCCTTGTTGAACTTGGAGAAGAAAGTTAACAAAGGTTTATCAATAGCTGTCATAACTGTAATATTAGAAGAAAGAGAGGGTCTAGGACATTTTAACTTGAGTTTGAATCTGGTGGATTTATCCAAAGGAAGACGAAGTCTAGCGAAGATATAGTCACCAACCTGAGAAGCAGGGAACCACTTCGTGGAGTTAGAATGGGGAATAGAAGAAGGGTCAAACATAAAGGAACCCTCTGAATCCAGACGAGGAAGTAAAAAAAAAAATTTTTGACTTCTTAGTTGGAGGGGAAAAAGAAGGATCATTGGCACCAAATAAATCAACCACATCGTCTGCATCACCTAAGTCATCATCTGTGTCCAAAATCTGAGCAATCACAAGTTTCTTAGGTACCTCAGAACTTTTTTATTTAGTTTTGTATTTGTCAATGGAAATAGAAATCTCCTCCTTAAAAGGTGGCCTGGGAAGAACTTTGTCCTCAACCGTATGTGAGAAAACCTCACTCAACATTCGTGATGCACCATTATCTGGGATATTGTATTTTGCGTTGGACGGTAACGGTTTTCTCTTTCTGCTATCCCCTGCAGAATGGGCCAAAGTTTTGGACATCAGAGTTAAAACAGAATTTTTTATATTTTTTGAAAAAAATTTCATGGAAGCTTCAACAACATGTTCAACAGAAGAATTAATACAAATATTTAAATCATTTTTGAATGTCTCTCCTTCTTTGTTTTCCATATCAGAACACGGAGAGCTATCAATCTCCATTGCAAAAAATATTTAGTCATGCAAAATAGGCAACTAATGGGCATATGCATCAAAATTCGGTAACACGAGTCCTTATTTGCGAAAAATAAGAAATCGCAAGTAAGGATTCGCATTCCGGGATGCATCAACAGATTCGGTAGTTAATACCGAATCGCTAAAAATCGGTAAAATATACCGAAACCACGATAGCGAGAGTCCCAAAAAAAACCTAGCAAATACCGAATAACGATTCGATATTTGCGATTTTGGTATTAGGGAATTCGCAAAAAAAGGTCGCGTTGGAAGCAGGTTGATGACATCAAAACCAGGAAGTCTCCCAGCCCATGCTTCATTCAGTGCCCTGAGGAGCTCAGAGGAGGAGGCAGAGCACAGGAGCTGAGGAGAGAAACAGAGATACCAAAAACCAGCTATTCCACTGCATTCCAGGATGGAGAAGGATGCACCCCAGAACAAGTACATGCCCAGAAAGAGGAAGAGGACGTTTTCTGACAAAGAACTTGAACTTCTAATCGAGGGGATGAGCAGCAAACATGACAGGCTGTTTGGGAAGCTGTCCCTAAAGGTGCCTGAGGCGGAGAAGCGCAAGATCTGGCTGTGCGTCAAGGAGAGGGTAAATGCTGTAGGAGTCACCCACCGCAGCATAGACAACCTGAAAAAGAGGTGGTTTGACCTCAGGAAAAGGGCGAAGGAGTGGATTGCAGAAAGGGTGAAGGATGCAGCTGGCACAGGAGGGGGAACATCCAACGTCACACCCAACACGGCCCTTGAGGACCTTGAGGGTACCATTGAGCCTGAAGCAGTTGTGGGGTCACCCAATTGGACACTTCCGGTGCTGCGGCAGGAGAACAAGGTAAGATGCATGCCAGTGCAGATACGCAGCGTGTTGTCTACACCTGCCCATTCCCCCAGGCCACTCACAGTGCACATGTAGTAGTGGAAGCTGCTTGGCCGCAGTGCGCTTTATTAAGTTTCTTTTTCATTTCATTTTTCATTTCATTTCATTTCATTTCATTAGTGCCTAACGCATATACCCTCAACAAAGTGTTGCATTATGGGAGTTGTATTCATATCAACAAAGTGTGCATGTATGATCCCCAATGTTAATGAAATGAGACCAGCAGCACAGGGCCAATAGTCAGTCAAAATATGTCATTTATGTAGTTGAAAGTATGCAACACATATACATCCAGACATCTTAATAACAATGCACTGTTTCACACACAGATGCATCACGCCTGGATACAGGGACCTGTTTTGGCATACTTAAAACCCTGCGCAAATTCCTCCTCCTTCTGCCGGTAGAGGCTAAAGAAGCTGTAGTCCGGGCATTGATCCTCTCCCGGCTGGATTACTCCAACGCGCTTTTAGTGGGATGTCCAGGCTATCTGATAAAAAAATTACAGGTAGTTCAAAATGCGGCTGCACGTCTCCTTCGGGGTCTTTCTTCCAGGCAGAGCGTGCGGGTCCTTCTCCGCCACCTTCATTGGCTCGCAGTTGAGGCCCGTTTGAAATTTAAAATGCTGGTTATTGTCCATCGGGCCTTGTATGGATTGGGCCCACTATATCTACAGAAGCGCTTTTCTCTCTATATTCCTCCCAGGACTTTGCGGTCCTCGGACCAACTTCTTATTCAGAACCCGCGCTTTTCACGCCAGAGGCTAGGGGGCTGCTCTTTCACCCATAAGGCTGGTCTAGCCTGGAATGAGCTTCCTCTTGCTCTCAGGAGGATTGTGGATCCGGCTGTCTTCAAAAGAACCTAAAAACACTACTATTCTGAGCCCATTTTTTTAGAGGCTCTTCCTGTTCAGCTGGTAGTGGGGGCTTAGGGTAGCAGCGCCGGGATACTCTGAGTAGCTGAGCGCTTTAGAAATGCAGTATAACATAACATAACAGATGGCAGCGGATGCCTCATAATCTCAGAAACTTCGGCAGGGACCGATGCAGAGGCTCCGCAGGGAAGTCATCCCACGACACCACCAACACCATCACCACCGCCACCATCACCACCATCACCACCATCACCAGCGGGGACAACACCACAGCCACCACCATCAGCGCGGACAACACCACCAATCCGCAGGGCAAATGTCCCTTCCCTGCAGGTAATGGAGACGGAGCAGAGGCCAGCAGCCACAAATGTTCCACGGCAGTCAGTTGTCACTCCACCAGCTCAAACACCAGCACGTGTCCGAGTCCGAAAGCGGGGCAGGCCCATGGGAAGAGCTGCAGAGAGATCTGAGGAGCCAACACATGGCTACGGTGTGTTTGAGTCATGGATGATGCGGGCTCAGCACCTGCAGGGGAGACACATGGTTGCTATCAACATAAACATGGCAAAATTGGCAAACAAAATGGGCACCATGACAGTCGCTGTGCGTGAGATGACCACAGTTGTTGCTAAGGGTAACAGAAACATAAAACTGTGCCTACAGGAGCTCACATGTGCCGTAATTACAGGGCAACAGAAAGAGCGCAGGAGGCATCGCCAGAACTTGCTCCGTTCCAATGCCTCCATTAGGGCCATCACAAAGCTCTGCAACAGCACAGCTGTACTGTCACGGAAATCTGTGTCCCTGCAGGTCGACCTGGGCCATTACTGTGGAGATGTGGCAAAGGCCTTGGGCCGAGTGACCACTGCAGTGGAGCATCTGCAGTCTGGGACTTTTAGTGCCAGCAGTTTGGGAGCGGAGGAGGGGAGTGAGGCTGCATCAAGCGTCAGCAGCGTCTCTGTGCCGGAGGCCAGCGAGAGGAGGCGCAGTTCACACAGCACCACAGCCACTGACGCACATCGTGGTGATGTGGAGGAGTCACGTGACAGGAGGCTGGCGGTACGTGGGAGGCGCAAATAGCCATGTCCCATAGGGTCCTTGACCATGCTGATGTAACCATGGGCCACCTACACTACTACAAGATACTCCCGTGATGACAACGGACATGTATCCTCACCTATGTTTTTGGTCTGCATCATGTAGACGTTTCATTTATTTTCACCTGACAAGTGCTCATGTGCATTAAACATTTGCACACCAGATTATGTTGTGATGGCTCATTCTTACCTGTCTCAGAAGTGGTGTTGTGTGTTGTATGTCCGCCTCCTTTGACCTTCAGCTGTGTTAGGTATGTGTGCCTGTTGGTGTTAGGGGGTTGCTGTGCACGAAAGTCGTCATCTCCGTCCACCTCTATTGGTATCCCCCTTCTTGTGGCAATGTTGTGCAGCATGGCACACCGCTATTATCCGACAGCAGGTCACCGGGTCATACTGCAAGGCACCTCCTTTCTTGTGTAGGATCTTGGTACTGATATGTGCTGTGTTGTAGCGCTGCTCTTGAGGTGTTGCTGGGTTGAGGTAGGGAGTGAAGAGATATTCACGCAAGGCGTAGGCGCTGTCACCTGCAGGGTGGGGAGCAAAGGGTTAGCAGCATGAATACAATTACATATGTGAGGATGGAGTTAATGATGAGGCATTAGTATCTACTTAGTAGGTGTCTGTTAGACCTGTCAGCCCTTTGGGTGGTCCCTCCTAATTATTTATATATTTTTGTTCCCTTTTTGCCTTCCAACTCCTTTCATTTTTATGTCCACTTTAATTTTTGGTGTTGTCCTTGGGGTTAGGTTCTACCTTATCCCATAGCTTTTTGAGGCCATGGTGCTCTGGTGACTACAGAGACACACAAAATGGTGGCCTGTAACTGCCACATTTTTACCTCAGGGACCTGAGCCATAGGATTACACCGGGAAGACTCTAGAACCTTCTGGCCCCTTCTGGTGAACTGGACCTAGGGTACATAAGGTCAGAACCTGGGCGCCCATGTTGTTCAGCAAGGAGTTGGTGGGAGTGCAGGCTGTGGCGTCAGGGGGTTAGAACACTGAGAGGGTTGACTTCTCTAGAGGGTTGGTTCCTTATTGCTGTTATCCCCCCTTCTAACCATAGATCTGGCCCTACCCAAATTTTTTCCTGTTAAACCTTGGCCAAGAGTCCTCATAGAATAGGAGGATCTGACCCTTTCACTGGGTGGTCACAGGAGACTGCTGGGGTTCGCGTTGAGCGGACAGAACTGCTTAATTGCCCCATCGGGAGGAGGAGCTGACTGAGGACTTTGGCAACCCCAGGGGGAGACGGTGAGAATCCGACACCTCCCCCCCCCGGTTCCTTCACGAACTCACTCCTGCCCTGGCCTGACCCCTCTTACCTGTGTCAGGAAGCGCGGCATCGGAAGCGTTTTCCCCCCCCTCTCTCAACTGATCCACGGCATCGGCTTTAGAGGTGGCTCGGTGCTTTTGCCGATCACTGAGGGGAATTGGTGAAAAGGTGGAAGTAAGCGCGGAGGCGTCTGACTCCGGCGCAGGCCCAGTGGAGGACCCGGGGGATGCGCAGAGGGGGCGGAGCAGCGGTGAAGTGTCTCTTCCTTCGCGCAGGTCCGGAGAGAAACCTGACGGCTGCCCTGAGGAGAGGGCGGCGCGGCAACACAGCCACTTCTTCCCCGCGCAGGCCCAGTGGAGCGCAGCTATCTGGAAAATCAATGCGTTTGCTTTGGTGGGTGATCGAGTCGGATCGATGTCAGCTGTACCCGGTCACCACAGCGTCCTCTTCCCGCGCAGGCCCAGAGTGTGAAACGGTTTTGCCTGCGAGGGAGTAGACGCTGCTTCAAAGAACCAACAAAGTAGATTAATTAAGTTCCAGAATGGGAAACGGCTGAAGCAGAGACAAAGAGCCCCACGGCCACAAGTAAGCAGGGATCTGGGGGCTGGTGCGGGACATAAACCCAGAGAAAACAATTCAGGGCCTAGTTGGCGGTCTGATCTCTGGAACCTTAGTAAAAACTGTTGTGTAGCCAAGGGAGACCGAGTTGACAGGACTACTATACTGAGAATTGCCAGTCCTAGAACTATTGCTGGCTTACCTCTAAAGTAAAACCAAAGCCAGAACAATTCATATGACCAGTTCAGTTGCATGTTACTGATGAAAATTGATGTTTGTTCTTATTTTACCAGGGGTGAATTATACCGACTACTGCTGTGTCCTCGCATAATCTAATGTTAGTAGAAAAGAGATTCATGAATGGTCTCCAGGCGGTGGTAATGTGCAATCTTGCTTCTTTAAAGTACTGCCTGAAATGTAAAGCATTAAGTGAATTACTGAATTCATTCTTCCCTAGAAAACCCGGTGCTGGTACTAAATGTAATGTCGTATGCTTATTGATGCAGGTAATCAAATGTGGAAGTGCTTAATGTATTTAAACAATTCATGTCCGACGAAATTACTTAACTTGAGGAATTTTTATAAAGCATTCCATATTTTTCTAATCTGGTGTGGTGTCATTTTTAGTGAATGGGCGCTGGGTTGCTGTGGAGAGTGTGACGCAATCACAACACAAATGTCTCTGAGAATAGTCCTTACCACTTGTGCCAGGCTACCCTAGGTGGACTGGTGTCCCCGAGTCTAACAGTGTCCCTCTCCAAATTCACCATTGTGCAGACGCCTGTGGATGCCACTATGTTGGAATATGTATGCCTCGTGTGTGCTTCCAGGAAATTGTGCTACAATGTCCGTTATGATGTGCTTGGCATTGCACACTACCTGCACGTTAATGGAGTGATAGGACTTCCGGTTGCGGAAGATGTATTCGTTGGCTGAGGGGGCACAGATGGGAACATGCGTGCAGTCAACGCATCCTATCACATAGGGAAACTCTGCCACCTGGTAGAAGTCCTGTTTGCTGCGGTTCAACTGCTCTGGGGTTGTGGGGAAGGTGATGTGGTTATGAATCAGTTTCAGCATGGCATCTAGGAATTTGTGGAAGAAGCGTGAAAGTGCGCTTTGTGACACGCCTTCGGCTTCTGCTATGACCCCCTGGAAGCTTCCAGATGCCAGCAGGTGCAGGCTGCATAGGACCTGGACGTGGGCAGGGATGGCGTTGGTCCTATGGGTCTGGTGCTGCAGTAGTGGTTCCAGGTCAGCAATGAGGTGCATGATCATTGCCCGATTCAGTCTGTACTTGTCATAGATTAGTTCCTCTGTCTGGCCCAGCAATGTGATGCACAGCCTGAAAACCCTGTCCTGGATCCTCCTCCTGCGCTGTGCAGCAGCGTTGATTCTCATCCTCCTAGCAAGCACGTAGAGGGCAGCCATTTTGGAAAACATATAGGGTCTCCAGAGGCATATTTGAAGGGTTTCTGATTGTATACACCTGTCTGTTATTTATTTTTTTTTTTTTAATACCTTCCACCAACTTTACCTCCTGGTTGACATTCCCCTTATTTTGCTCATGCAAAATAGCGATTTGGTGATGACTGTGGTCAGGTAGTAGAGGTCCAAGATGGCGGATTGACACCGCCGGAGTGGAGGACGCTGAGTAGGTCCAGGCGGATACAAGGCTAATGGTCTGATACAGCTACACAATACAGGAGCGGTGACGCTGTATGCCTACATTGTTTCTTGAATCATCTGCCCTGTAATAAAAACCGAACGAAAGACTTACTTGGACCACAAGGGTTGAGGATAGAGGATTGAATTCTGAATGTGGCAGATACGGCTGATTGGGAGCCGTATCCGGAGCCTGCTACGCTTTGCTAGCACAAAGAAACCTGCGACTACATCGCGTCTTGCCCAGGAACCCCTGAACGGCTGGCCGAGCTGGGTGAGTCTGACGAGTTGGGCGAAATCGAGATCGACGGCAGTCAATTGGTTTGGTCTGCGTTCCCCCGCGACACCGGCAACAACACTGCCAGAGAAGACGAGCAGTAGCGGGATGGCGCCGAAACCTCCTACACGGACAACCCGCACAACAGCTGCTAGCGGGAGAGCAACGGTCACACCGGTATCTCTGTTAGTGTCAGCTGCGGCCACAAATGAACAAACAACAAGCAAACAGTCCTTATGCATCAACAACGCGATGGATGCAGCTATGGATGTGGAACAACTGCACTCAGGTAAACTCGGAGAAAAAAACCTAACTCGTGTGAAAGGTAACGCAGCAGATAGCGCAGCTGACAACACAGCAAAAAATCTTTTGTTAAACGAGGGGGCTCAATTGAGAACAGAGGAACCTGAGAATTTTTTTCAAAGCGGTACTGAAATAACACAGAACGATGATACTTTAAATGATGTAAATATGTTATCTACATCAGTCACTACGGAGCTGGCTGGTGCAGAGGAAGGGGTAATTAATCTGTCTACATCTCTAGCCAAAGGAAATATCGAACCCTTAGAACTTTTGAATAAGGTGACCAATACCGATACTAATGTGAGCGCCCCTCACATTGAAATAACTAACGCGACTAGCACGACTAGCATGCCTTCAGACAAGGGGAATGTTGAGGACGTGGAAGAAGGTGAGGGAGCTGAAAATACTGACAATACAGACATCGTTGAGACAGACGAAGAATATGTGGATCTTAATGATCAAGGAAGTAATACGCCGTTTAAGGCGATCAAAGACAAAAATAAAGCCCTCATCACCAAGAAATCAAAGGGCAAAAATAAGAATAAGGTTACTAAAATCACAAGCAAATCCAAAACAAGTGTTTTGAAAGTGATTGCTGAGAACAGCCCAATCAGACAATGGGTACAGGCTAAGGGTGGTGTAAAATCAATGGCAATGAGACTGTCTGGTAATAGCCCCAATGATCAAAACACTATTTCCAAAGACTTAAAACAGATTACTGTACCACTCAGCCCTACTCAGTCTATTATTTCTAATGGGACAAAGGCAAAGGCAAAGGCGAAGACCGATAGTCTTGATAAATCTGACTTGAATAAGGAATCTGCAAAGTCTTTTGGGGAAAGTCTATTGGACCAGCCACACCTTTCTGTACCTACTACGATACTCACGGAAGACAACTCCGCTTCTTTGTCAATTAGCTGCAGCAGTAGCAGTAATAACAGTAGTGGCAGCATAACCCAAGATTTGCCTAATACTCCAATAGTGTCTATAGGCGAGGCAGTAATTACTCCGATAGAAGAGATTATACAAGAGATACATCCGGAAAATATCGCTTCTTCTCTATCTTGCGGGCCAACAGAATGGATTCCACAAGGGGAGGTGTCTGCTTCTTTTCAGACAATTTTACATCTCCTAAATGAACAGAAACAAGAAGCTAAAAATCACTACCAGCAAATGAGGGAAGACAATAACAGAACTCAAACCTCTTTGCAAGAGATGGCGTGCAGATTGGGGGCAGTGTCTCAAGATATAGAGGAACTGCAGCAAAGAGTAGTGGTGACAGAGGAGAAATCACAGTGCTCTGAAATAGCAGTGAATAAACATGCCTCTCAATTACTCCAGATGCAAGCTAAGCTGGAAGACCTAGAAAATAGACAAACGAGACAGAATCTCCGCGTTTTTGGTATTGCTGAAGGAGCGGAGGGGGCGGACCCGAGAGCATATATCACTCAATTATTCCAAAAGGCCTTTCCCGACCTTTCAGACTGGGATTGGGACTCTCAGATCCAGCGGGCTCATTGATTACCCCTAGTTCAAAAAGATAAGAGTGGTAAATTCCCACGACCAATTTTGATTCACATAGGTAACTACTTGCTCCGACAAGCTATCTCTTCAAAAGCTCGGCCTAACACTCCAGTCACCATTGATTCTATTATTTTTTTTGTAAGATCGGATCTAAGCAAACTTTCGCTAGAAAGACGATGGAAATTGAAGCAATTCATCGATCCGATTAAAGAACTTGGATATCAAGTTTATTTGCAGGAGCCTGCAAAGCTGAAAGTGATTAAAAACGGCCGAACCTATTTCTTTTTGGAAGTAAATGAGGTTGAAAGTGCTATTGCTTCCTGGCGACTGGGGAAATGATTAAGTTAATGATTAAGTTAGTGATTAATGCTCAGCGTATACGGCTTTGTGGATCCTTCAGATTTTTTTTTGATTTTTTTTAGTATATTTTTGCTAGCTTTAAAAGTTTTCGTGGTATTTAAGTGATTGCTCCAAAGAATGAGCATTGGGTAGCACGGGTCTTTTTTATTGTGTTGCTATGATTAGTATTGAATGCCTGGATCCTATCAGCGTTCTATCCGCTCACCGACTGCCAGGGGAACGGCAGTCAACCGAATGGGGGGACCAGAAGGTAGCTACTGGGTGGGAAATGGGGGAGGGGAAAATTTAAAAAAAATGCATCATGAGTATAAATATATCTGTGTTTTATTGGCTAAGAGTAGCTTATATGGTTTGCAAAGTGCTTTGTTTTTTTTTTTTGGGGTAGAAGTCATGTCAGAATATTTATTAATACCAATTAAATGTATCAATTAAAACTTCTAGTTTGGAATGTGGCTGGCTTAAACAGTCGGACTAAGAGGAGACTAGTATATGAAGAACTTAGGATGTATAACCCTCGGATAGTAGTTATAACTGAGACTCATATTGCATACAAGGATAGACGTCTATTGAACCAGTTAGGCTATGATCTTCTGGTTAGCACGGAGTTTAATGCCTCAATCCGAGGTGTGGCCATACTGAAGCATAAACAGCTTAAAATAGAAGCCAACAGAAAAATGACGGATAAAGCGGGCAGGTGGGCCATGGTACAAGTGACTTTGGAAGGTCTCCAATATATAATTTGTGGGGTTTATGCCTCAAATCAGGACGAACCAAGAATAATCGATCAGGTCAATATGGAGTTACTTACTTGGGAAGGGGAGCGAATAGTGTTGGGTGATTTTAATTGTGTTATGGATTATAATTTGGACACAACTAGAAAGGGTGCGTTTCAGAGGATGCGCAAGACGAGGGCTGCCATCATAGATTTGGCCAATATACATGCAATCAAAGATGCTTGGAGGTATTTATATCCTCAATTAGCAGGTTATACTTATTATTCATCTGCCCATAAACTCTGCTCACGCATCGATATGGTCTTTGCCTCTAACTCTATATTGTCAACTAGTACAATGTCAATATGCCCTAGGGTAACATCGGACCATAACCCGCTTTCATTCATAATAGAAATTGATACGGACAGGCATCCACCTAGGCCCTTCTCCTTTCCTAGATATCTACTATCTGATACTAAGTTTGTGAGTTTGTTGAAAGGACATATAAAAGATTTTATTGACATCAATAGGTCTTCTACATCTCCCTTGATGGTGTGGGATGCATGTAAGGCCAGCATCCGTGGGTTTACACAACAGTTTGTCTGGCAGCAAAATAAAACCAGTAGGATTCAAAATAAAAAATTACTAGATGATATATCTAATATCGAAGAGAGGCTATCTAAGATGTTAGCTACTACTACAAGGGCAAAAGAAATCGAAGATTTAAATTTAAAACTGATGGAATCAAGATTAGCACTGAAAAATATCTTTAGGGAGAAAAGCATTTCTAAATTAGCTAAATATAGGCTGAATCAATATGAAAGTGGGGAGAGGATAGGAAAAATGTTGGCATATAAAGTGGCAGAAGACCGAGCCCAAATGCTGATTAAGGAAATAAAAGGTGACGACGGACAACTACATCAAGATTCTAAATCAATTTTACTTCAGTTTGCCACATATTATCAAAAGTTATACACGCCTGAAACAACCCCAACAGGAGATAATATAAAAGTTTATTTGACAGAAAATGCTGTACAAAAAATAGAGGACGAGCAAGCTGATCACTTAGAAGCAGATATAACAGCAGGAGAAATTCAGGCAGCTATTAACTCCCTAGCACTGGGAAAAGCTGTAGGCGAAGATTCAATTCCCCTAGAATTTTATAAAAAATGCATGGAAGAATTAATTCCTCTCCTGATAATGGTTATCAAAGCTATTGGTAAAGGAGAACAAGCTCCAAAATCCTGGAACCGCACTCAAATTATATTTTTTCTTAAAAAGGGGAAACCCCCACAAGAGAGAGGGTCTTATAGACCAATTTCATTAATTAATGCCGATGCAAAGATATTTGCAAAAATACTAGCAACAAGGCTTGCGTTACTAATGTCACAGATGGTTTCACCATTTCAACACGGGTTTATCCCTAAACGGGATACTACCGCTCACATTAATACCGCTATAGTTGCTAGGACGTGTCCTACCCCACTCGGTATGATCCTTTTAGATGCGGAAAAGGCATTCGATCGCGTGGGGTGGGACTTCCTCTGGGCAGCTTTGGTTGCATTCGGCATAAAAGGTCAGTACTTGAAATGGGTTAAATCCCTGTATGATCAACCAAGGGGTAAAGTATGCTACTCAGGACTATGCTCACCTATCTTTCCAATTGAACGTGGTACACGACAAGGGTGTCCTCTTTCTCCTTTGTTATTTGCTTTAGCAATGGAACCCTTCTTGATTGCATTGCATAAGCAAGAGATGATTGTACCGTTTAAAAATAGCCTTAAAGCACTAAAAATAACTGCTTATGCAGATGATGTAGCGGTTTTCTCTACAAATGTCCCTGATGCGATATCAGGTATAGGTATCGAAGCAGATAAATATGGTATGGTATCAGGGTATAGGTTAAATATCAGCAAAACGCAAATAATTATAAATTCTACTCTACTCACACCAATGGATGGAGTATGTAATGTGGCAACATACCTTGGGGTAAAAATCTCTTCTAATCTTGATTCAATAATTGCACTTAACTATGAACCCTTATTAAAAGAAACTTCTCTTCTTCTTAAGAAATGTCACAAACTTCCAATGGGGATCTTGGGGCGAATTAACTTAATTAAAATGAAGATCTTGCCTAGATTTCTATATCTTTTCCGGTCTATACCCTTAAGAGTGTGTAATACTTATTTTAGCAGACTGGAGGGTATCATCAGCAGTTTCATATGGGGGTATAAGAAAGCACGACGGGCGGTATCTTTGCTCAAACTCCCCTATGACCAAGGCGGACTTGGGTTACCAGACTTTAAATTATATTATTGGGCTGCTTTTCTAACTCGTTTTCGCAGCCTACTTATCCCTGACAAATGTCTTTATTTTCATAAATGTGTATTAGGGGGGGAGGCTATTATGTTTTTGTACAGACTCAATGACCCCAACTACTTTAAACGAGTACGGTTCAAGACAATTCGAGACACGGTAAATATCTGGCGATCTATCCTTAATAGGAATAATATCTCCCTATTTCATGTTAAAACACCACTCTGGTATAATCCAGGGTTACCAGGTGTTTTTCATGATTCAGCTAGTATTATGTTTTCGGATAATGGCATAAATAATTTGGGAGACCTATATGACCATACTGGATTTTCTACTTTTGAAAAGCTAAAGATGATGTATAACTTACCAGAAAGGGCTTGGTTTAAATACAATCAGATCAAGGATTATATTACCCGTAGAACAGGCCTTGATAGTATATCTGAATCCGAAATCTGGAGCTGTATGTATAGGGATTCCGACAAGGCACTAATCAGCTGTGGCTATAAGACTTTTTCTATTTTACACAAGGATGATATCAGTAAAGTGGCAGAAAAGTGGAGTACAAAGTTGGATGTGAATGTAACACCAGATATGATAACCTCCTCACTAAATAGCCTAAATAATGCAGTTCAATCGTCAAGTCTGAAACTACAGCTGTTTAGAACTTTGTTTCAATTGTATTATTCTCCAGATAGGATTCTAAAATGGGCTTGTAATAACGAATCGAATGAATCGAATGATCGTACAAAATGTCCTAAATGTGCACTCAAGGGGGCAAACATTGTTCATATGTTTTTTTCATGCCCCGAGCTATCCATTTTCTGGAAGGATGTAGTTGGTGTTATCTCGGCCAAAATGGTTAGGCCAATTGTACTCACGCAACTGGATATTATGATTGGGGTTGTTGGGGTAAATAATAGACTTCGGGACTTGATGAATATACTTTTTACATGTGCCAGATTAACTATTGCCAGGGCTTGGATACAAAGTCACCCCCCCACGGTCATGGAATGGTGGCTTTTGGTTAAAGACATTTATAATATGGAAAACTCTTTGGCGATAACTAAGGGACAGAGGCAAAAACGGAAGGTACAAGAAATTTGGGGAGTAATTATGTCTTAATGATCAAACAGCAATATTGATTTTTAGTATTGTTTTTGATTGATGCCTCATCTCATATGACTTGTCTGATATTGTGTATATATGTATTTGATGTTACTCATGATGCTAAAAAAAAAGTAATAAAAAAAAAAAAAAGCAAAATAGCGATTTGGTGCATTTTCGTTATTTACGATTTTTGGTGCATATCGTTGCGACTTTTTAACAGCGATTCGGTATTCCCGGGGGCTGATTTCATTCTCGGTATTACCTATTAGCTAATTTGCGATTCGGTAATTTACCGCGGGGGTTATTTTGCGATTCTTTATTTTTTTCGGATTTGGGGTCGATGCATTGGGATTTCAGGTTTTGCGTTCGGTAACGGCCTGTTTTACCGATTCGCTATTTTACCGGGAGCTATTTTGTTTGATGCATCTGCCAGTAAATGGTTAATTTGAGAAAAGAGGAAAAAGCCCCCCCAGGTGTGAGTTCAATGTGGTGACCAGACCCACCAAGAAAAAAACACATCCAGAGAGGCTGGCAGTTAACCGGAGACAGGAAATGCCACTGCATGAGGATACAGAGGAAAAATAAAGCACCGGCGAGGGAAGACAGAAAAACTAGATATGAATCACTTCGGAGGAGCACGAAGCACTGACGATGCTACATCTGAGGTTAGAGTCATTAGTAAATGGCCGACTTGTGCCACGTTGAGAGAAACAGACAAGGCACGCGAGCGGCAGGGAACGAGCGTCAAGTGCAAGGAGCGAGAAAAGCATGTAATTCAGGCTAAAAGGGATAGCGCTATTACAGCAAATCGCAATAAACAGTAGACGGCAACATCACTGTAATCATTAATAAAATATTAAGCCCATGTACCTATCTTGACTGCGAGCAGCAAGAAAAGAGGGCTGTTCGCAGTCAAGCTAAGGGTTATACATGAGACTGTTTAATGATTGGTTCTTGTTCTGGATTCCATGTTCTCCCATTGGTCACGCTTGTCGCTTGGCCTTTTGGGAGGAGTAGTTTTGTTGCTTATCTTGGCTGCTAATAAATTCAAGTAAGATCAGGAAGAATAATAGGAACCTCCGGTCTTGACATAAAATTTGACACCCAACGTCCACCCACAGTTACTTGTCAATGGGAGACTGCTTCTGGTAGTTTTGTGGAGGATCTCTCAGGCAAGGGACAAACAGCAATATCTACTGTGAGCTCATTATTCCAGCCAGGTTCCGTCTTACTCCTCTGACTTGATCTTTTGTAGACATCAGTCAGAGAGGAAGAGGCAGGAAACTGGCTACCAGGTCGACCTTCAGTCAGAGATCAGGGTAAGCTGTTTTTCCTACCCTTGCTAAATTGAAGATGTTGCCAGTAGCATCCTGTTTCCATCACTACTCTGCTACACTCTACTGGCAGATTCCGCAGTAGGGCTGCACACAGGGCCCTATCTTCCCTGCCTCGTAGCTAGCTGAGTGCCTCTAATGACTCTGTACAGATGTGCAATCTAGCATGCACATATTGTTCAATGTCTGCAATTGATAACATGCTAACTTTGATAATTGCTGAGTCAAAATATCAACAAATGCTTAAAAATAATATGGAGTACCGTGGTGCTCTCTTACAAATGTGCAACATGGTGCTAAGTAACGCTTTGGTGAAAGGCTGTGCAGACAGAAATAGCACCCGATGGGCTTGTTATGTGTCTGAGCTCACAGCCAGTTTACCCTGTCTGCATTTCTGATTTGACTAACACTATTATTATTGGAGATCTGGAGTACTGGAAGTTGAAATCACTCAGTTATATTGAAATAATATTTAATATTCACATTTTCCGATTTCCTCTAATTGAGTGGATAGAATTACATTGTAGCTCGGCACTCTGATGAAACTCTACTACTGATTTGGCAGCACGGTGTACCTTGAGTGAAGCCTCAACTAACCTATGTTCCCTAACCAAAACATTGCCCAACTAAGTTGCAGTAGGAGAGGGCACCAACAGTGCTTCATAGAGGGGACAATGGGTGGAAGGGAATACATAAACACAGACAAGAACGTTGCAGAGTAAAAGAAGTAGATGGGAAAATACCTTTACTCTGGTAAGGCAGTACACCAAGCTGCCTGCAGGATATCCGGAGACCCAGACCTTCAACCTGGACAACAGATAGAACACCTATGGTCACCTGCTGCAGCTCCTCCGCTAGGCCAGAGGAGCATCACCCCACTGCTTTCTGAGTATTAAAAAAGGAACAATAAAATGATGATAACACAATGTTATTATAACTGTATTGTTTTGTACTGGCTTAGGTGGGGGGCAAGGCTGGCCAGAGTAGGGGAAGGAGTGGTGGGAATTCTAAGCGCACATGACAATTTGGCCAGCCGTCTTAAGCCAGCCAAACAGGCATGTGCACTTTGCATATTCTCCGCCAGCTTTAATACACAGCCTGGGTGGAGAACATGCACAGCCTCCCAGGCCCTGTCTGAGCTCTGAACCTCAGCACTCAAACCAATCACGATGCTGCTGCCATGCTGGTGACAGCAGCGTTGTGATTGGCTAGGGAATTGGGAGCCTGTATGCTTCCAGCTTTCATGGATGGAGGACAGACGATGGAGGAGAGATGGTGGCAGTACCCTAGTAAGTGTTTTATTTTTATTATTTTGCTTCCCCCACCACACCATCCCTGATCATTAGCAGCTGCCACTGAGGGTCACATCAATGTGCGACAAGTCCCAAGGGAGGGAGTGGAAGGGTGGGAATGAATCAATCAATCCCTAGACCTGAAACAGGGCTAACTCCTTGCACAGAGGATGACAAAATAGCAAACGCCATATCAAACCTGCAATCTGTACTCACACAGAGCGTCACACAAGTCACTACATAAAGCAAGGTTCAACAACTATTTCCAGCATTCAGTTAATTTCAGGTACTGTAAAGTGTTTGTTCATCAAGAGTGCAAAGTGTCCATACTGCATCAATATCCTTAATTATCCAATAGAGCTTTGCATCTTATGATGGTAAGTTAATTATTATTTTTGTAACTCGATTATTCTAGTCACCAAAGCACTTCAAGGAGACTTTCCATTGCTCATGGGGAGCTGCAACAACTGTCACATAGGTAACAAAGGGCCAGATGTACTAACCTATTTAGGGATTGAAAACAATTCTGTTTGCAAAATAGGAGCTTTTGTGACCATAAAATATATTTTTCAAATGTGCATACTCATTTTTGGAGTCAGTAAATTGCGACTAGAGATACTGATACTGATTTGCAATTTGGAAGGGGTGAGGTGTAGACATTCCTTCGAAATTGCAGATATGTATCCAATGTATCAATGGTTTGCTACCAACATCCCATTTATAAACCTTTGAACAGTTACTCCAATTTGGGGTTATAGCTCATTTGCATAAGGGAACGGATCACTTTGAACGTCTTCCCCTTTATGAATGTTGAAAAAAGTTTCAGGGGGACCAGGCCAACTCTCAAAAATCACCCCTCTTTACCTTAAGCAAAACCGGCTGCAATAAAAAAAAGTTTAATTATTTAAAGACAATGAGGACATGGAGGTCTGTTGAACCTTGCAAGCCACCATGCCTGTGATAACCATCAATCAGAATAAATTGCAATTTGCAACCTACCTCAAGAATATTATTGCAACCCACTCTGATTAGGAATTTTGGGAAATGATCTATCGGTATGTTGGTCTATTTGCAAAATTCCACCTTTGTCATAAAATTGCAACCAATTTTTGCGACGAGTACATCCACACCACATGAAAGGAAACGTCACTGATGTGGTCCCATCTAGGGCATTTCATTACGTCAGTGCTGTTTAACTTGTTTGTTCATCTGGGGTCATTGAATTTGGTATATTTAAACTCTAACATGCCTGGATGTATTCTGCACATATTCAAGCTCCCTATCATTTGTTTCAATCCATGGTTGTCCTCTCAAGTTGCCATCAGTTTTCCTAATGCTGTCTTGCCCATCGATAGTGATACTTTTTAAAAGCAGGTAACCTGTCTGCTACAATTTTGTATTGTAAATACAATCTGAAGCAGCTCAAGCATTTGGCTCCATATGTTTTAGTTCCCCCCTTTTGTTGCAGAGTATTAACTACTGCTCCATATATCTGAAACTGGCTGCCTTCTCTGGAGGTTGCTTCCTGCTTGTTCCATACCTAGGAGAGGTTGAACAGAGTTTCTCAGAAACCTGCGTTTTGACCTAACTAGAGTGTGTTTATTAATTTTATAGTGAACACCATCCTTCAGATTTAATATCCCTATTTCCAGCAAAAGCCTTTGGAGAAGGTAGAGATTGTTAGGTGGTGTGGACTTGGAATGCTGCAGAATACGTCAAATGGTCAAAATGTTGAATTCCTGTTTCTTCAAGGGAGCAACCCACTATTGCCCAGCATTGACCTTGATCCTGAAAGTTTCAAATGCAACAACACAGATTGTGACAGTACTGAGTCAAAGCATCACAGAACTCATCCCTGGTACTTGTATTCAGATAGGTCCTAGACCTTTGTGGTAGATGCAGCATTTTCATTTTTCCATCCTACCAGCTTGGATCATCGTGACAGAAGCTTGTGCTGCAAAAGGCACACAAGTGATGAACGGAATGTAGAACAAATCAAACATTCACCCCAGTCAAGCGATCTGGGTTAATTCCATCATTCTTTTGTTCACCATGCCACCAAAGATTAGACTCAGCCATGTGCAAATCAAGCTTTACCCTGCTCCTCATGGGAATAGTCCACTGCCAAGCCAGGTCCTCCCTGAACCAGAAACAGGGACCGGATTTGGGGTATCACCCCTCATCAACCAGGCTAGCTTGAATCCAGTGGCACATTGAGCCAGGGACCCACGTTTGGGCACACCTGGCACACTTAAGGCGAGAAAGCAAAAGACACACAAATGATGGACGGATTGTGGAACAAATCAAACATTCACCCGCAGTCAAGAGATCAGGGTCAAGACTGATTTGCTTATGGCTTGGTCTAAGCTGGAATAGCATGTTGTGAAAATAAACAATGGATTTAGGCCCAGATCTCTGTACTATGGTGGATATTTTACATTGTTTCTGCATTCCTTGCATCAATTGTTCTTCTTGCAGAAGCTTGTACTGGGCAGGATTTGCTGGTCTGGAGTTTTGCCAAGTTAGACAGCGTTCTGTTTCATCTGGGGAGATTGCAGTATTCTGTAATATGTGCCATTGGGTATCGATCATGCCTTTTTCTGAAAAAGTTAAAGACTTTCTAGGCAATAAATGTAATGCTATGGTAATTCGATGATTGTAACATTATTAAATAAATTATATTGTGGAACTCCTCAAAACTGGTTTAACAAATTCAGTCTACCTGGGCACACTTCTGTTGGTCTCAACAGGCTGCACAACAAGCCCGATTTTTTTCCCCAGCCTAGAACTGCATCAAAGGTATATTAATTCCACCTATATAAACATTCATCATTTTACTGATTATTAGTAATTCATCGAATACAGTATGAATGTAAATCTGCCAGATAAAGACATTCCCATCGGTGGACTGTGCTAAAGGGAATGCTAAACAAATAACTTTATGAAACGTGGTCTGAGGAGTCGGATCTTAGAATGGGGCAAAACAGGGTTTCAGAAAGCAACAAATATTTGGTTACGCTAAAGGTATATGTGTCTTATTTCCCGATGAACCAAATTTAACTACAGCAGGAGTACATTCTGTGGACACTTGCTGAAGCAAAACATTTAGTTTTCAGGCTTTTTGGAGTTTCTTAATGGTCGTTTATGAATCAGCTCATTTCTAGATGAAACACCAGTTATGGAAGAGATGCACTCTATTTACAAAGGAAAGACTATAAATTCACACGATTGGAGGACTCTGCAGTGGTCCCAAATTTTAGAAGCTATTTTGATACATTTGATCTCATTTATATTTATAGCACCAATGCTTACCTTTCTTTATTCTTTTTAGGAATGATGACAGAATATTTTGAAAGTTACTCAGCTGTGCATGTCCATATATGCTTACATAATTATTTAAAAAAACCAATTATTTGCAATTTGAGACAATTTTAGAACAAGCATCCTACAACTGTGATTTTGTGTCTGATAGAAAAATGTGTAGAGTTCTTTGTGAGACAAAAGCTAAATTTGGTTGATAAATGTAATGATAGTGAATTATCATCATTAACCATGACAGTCATGCGCGGCTAAAGACTGCCACGTCATTTTGGAAACCATAAGTGTATGCATGGCACTATTTCACTGGTGATTTGTGAATTCTCCTAAATGAAGACATGAGTGGTTATAGCATTCCTACCTACTATCTCTAAAGATTGGGATTGTTTGTACCTATCTATTGCACATATGTTGTAATTCAATCAGTGTGGCATTAAGATATTGAATGTCACTGGGTGATTTGATTTTGTAATAAAGTTGTGTGTCATCAGCATATAGGTGATATTTGATCCCTGCCTGGTTCTATATGACCGTCAGGGGTTCCATGAATAGATTGAAGAGGGAGGGGGATAGGATGGAGCACTGCAGCACTCCTAAATTTACCTGTATGGGTTTAAATAAACATGAGTTGATTTTGATTTGTTGCGAACGGTGTTGCAGGTAAGATGTGAACCATTTTAACACAGTGCCATTAATGCTGGTGAAGGTGACCTGCGGCTAGAGTCTGCCTCAGCGCCTCTGTGCTGGTCGCCTGCGCTTAGACCGCTGTCTGTTTATTTTAAATTGCCGGTTTTTCTATTTATTTTAATTTTTTGGTTCGAGTTACCCTTGTTTTTAGCGACCCTGTCCTGCCCCTTACCTGCACCATAATTCTTCTGAAACCTCACCGCTGCTTTGCGGGTCCGGTTCCGGGGAGGTTGTGGGCGGGGAGCGCCATCTTGGATCAGGAAGGGAAGTATCGCCGCCATCTTGGAGCGTCCCTGCGCTCGTGGACTGAGAGAGCAGGCTATTTAAAGCACTCTCCCTGGCGCGCAGCGGTGACGCGCAGCGGGAGCGCCCTCCCTGCGCCGTAGTCGTGCCAGAGTCCTGCCCATCTGCGCTCGTCAGCGTCTCGGAGGCGGACGAGGTAGGACTACTGGCCTCTTTTCTTTCCTCTTTCATATTTTGGGGGTGTGTTTGCATTTCCTGTCATCATGCTCTCCTATTCTTCCACGGAGCTACTCGCGTTGCGAAGACATTCCACTAAATGCCATCATGTCTTCCCGGGTGGACGAACACTTAGGAAGGGTTGTTCGGGTTGCGGCTGGCGCATTCCTGGTCAGGATGGAATCTTACTCGAGACCCCACTCACGTACAATCAATGTTCTCTCCTTAATACCAGATTCCTCAGTAGACATTCCATTGACATCTGGAATTTGTTGTCGGACTCTAACACATCCTGTCTGTTTCTAACTGAGACCTGGTTGGGAGAGTGCTCTGGTCCAGATTTGGTGACTGCCATACCTCCGGATTACACCATCTTTAGGAGGGATAGAGTGGTAGGCAGGGGCGGGGGTGTGGCACTGATTGTGGATAAGCATCTCCCTTGCACGACTTTTCCCGTTGATAACATCGCGGGCTGTGAAGCCTTGGGTTTTACCCTTCGGCTATCTCCCTGTCAAGCATGTGCCGGGATCCTTATCTATAGAGCACCTGGTCCCCTCGGCTCTTTTTTTGATGAACTGCAGGCGGCGCTCTCCGTGCCCTGCCTTAGATCCGAGCACTGCTTTTTAATGGGAGACTTGAATCTTCACATGGATAATACAACGGATCCTGATACTATTAAGTTGCAGGACATTGCCTCTTCGTTAGGGTTGATCCCCTACAACACCAGTTCCACCCATATTAAAGGCCATACCATTGACCAGATACTTTCGACTAGGCCGATTGACGTGTCCCCGCCGCTTCCTGTCCTATGGTCAGATCACTTTTTAATTAATTTTCGTATTCTTTTCTCTGCTATGACTTGCCCAAGATTGCTGAAAGATGTTAGAGGGGTGGCCCGGCCATTTCATCAGGTTTCGGTGGAAATGCTGTCTGATGCTCTCCGCCGTCATCCCTGTCAGCTATCTGGTAATTTGGAGGAAAATCTTGCTTTGGTCCAGAAGTGGCTGATAGCTAGATTTGAGGAGTTAGCCCCTGGAAAGCCAGCCAAGTCTGTGGGTAGGCATGCCTCTGCCCCTTGGTTTACTCCCTCTCTTGGTAAGATGCACCAAGACTGTAAGAAGGCTGAAAGAGCTTGGCGGTGCATGTATGACCCGGGTGATAAAGTAAAATATAGGGATGCTGTCAGGCTTTATCAGAAACATATCATGGATGGAAAAAAGTATACCTGGAGCGTAGAATCGATGAAGCTGAAAACATGAGTAAAGAAATCTTTAGGATAGTAAAAGAGTTCACCTCCCCCTCCTTGAGTACGCCCTCCCACTCTCACACCGAAGCTTGGATCAGCCAGCTTGGTGAATTTTTCATAAATAAAATTAAATCCATTCAGGATTCTTTCCCCCATGCTGGCTCTATTTCAGCTGCTAGCCACCTGACCACTTTACCCTTTTCATTGGAAGGGAAAGGTCCTTTTCTCTCCGTTTTTCCTCCTATGTCTTCTGCTACTTCTCTTGATCTTCTGTCTCGGCTAAAATCTGGCTCGCCACTTGGTCCTTGTCTAGCAAAATGCCTGGGGAGAGTAGCGCCTGCAGTTAACACCTTGCTTAATCCGCTGCTTAATTCCTCCCTGATCACGGGAGAGGTACCTCAGGCTTGGAAACATGCCCTGATCCTGCCGCTGCTCAAGAAGCCCACTTTGGATCCCCTTATCCATGCCAATTATAGGCCGATCTTCCTCCTCCCTGCTCTGGCAAAGGTGACTGAGAAGCACGTGCATCTCTCCATTTCCAGCTTTATCAAGAGCAATAACATCTTACATGATTCTCAATCGGGTTTCCGTGCTAATCTTAGCACTGAGACAGCCCTTCTCGAGATCACCGATGCCATCAGAGAGACTCTTGACTCTGGGGGTAAGGCTATTTTGGTTATGTTGGATTTGTCGGCAGCTTTCGACACCGTTCCCCACGACGGTCTCCTTTTAAGACTCTGGGAGATCGGCTTTCGTGGGACGGTGTGGAACTGGTTTAAGTCTTTTCTGACCGGCCGCCGACAAGTGATCTGGGCACCTTCGTTCTCCGCCGAAATGCCTCCCTTGGAGGTGGGGGTTCCTCAGGGGTCTATCCTGAGCCCCACCCTCTTTAATATCTATATGGCCCCTCTGGCGGCGGTGGCGGAATCCTTTGGTGCCCGGATCATATCTTATGCTGACGACACCCAGCTCCTTTTCACCTGTAATAAGGGTGAGGCCTTCGATGGTAGTCGGATCAAAGAATGCTTGGGCGCTGTTTTTGACTGGTTTCAGCGGCACAGTCTGAAATGCAACTCCGATAAATCGGAGTTGCTTTTCTTCGGATGTCTGCCTGATCCCAGCTGGAAGACATGGTGGCCTCTGGACATGTTTCCTCCCGACGATGCCTCTTCAAAAGCCAAAAATCGTATTGTTCTGTTCGATGACGGCCTTTCGTTCAGACCCCAGATCATTGGGCTGTCCGGGAAATGCTTCGGCATTCTGAAAATGCTGCGGAAGTTTCTCCCGTTGTTGTCTCTGCAACATAAAAAAAACATTGTTCAGGCCTGGATAGGCTCGCGTTTGGACTACGCGAATGCCCTCTACCTCGGTCTGCCCAAATATCTTCTGGCACGTCTGCAGATCATGCAGAATTCTGCTGCAAGAGCCATCTTTGGTCTTCAGCGCAGGGCAAAAGCCTCGGAGCTGCTCAAGAGACTGCATTGGCTTCCTGTCTCTAAGATAATTACTTTAAAGGTTTTGACCCTTGCTTTTAAGGCCCTTCATTCGATTGGCCCGAAATATATCGGGAAGCGTATGGCCTTCTACGCGCCTAGGAGGATTCTACGGTCGGCCTTGTTGGCCAAAGCCGTTGTTCCCCCCATTAGACGCGCACGTATTGGAGGTCGCTCCTTTCGATACCTGGCACCTCGGTGCTGGAATGAGCTCCCCGTTTCCCTAAGAAAAGCCAACAGTCTGTTCTCTTTCAGAAAGGAGTTGAAGACCTGGCTTTTCTCTCAATAATTTTCTTTCGGCCCTCTGTGAGTTGCTGTGTTGTGTATTCTTTCCCAGTTCTCTTTGCCAAAGCGCCGGGACACTCCTTGGAGTAGCCGTGCGCTATATAAGAGACCTTATAACATAACATAACATAACAATGCCGAAGCGACGCCTCAGAGATTAAAGTAGGGCTGGGTGATTAACAGTATAGAACACCGCCGATAGGTCAAGAAGGATAAGTAGGCAAGCGTCTCCCTCGTCTAGGGATCTGTGAATGTCATCCGCTATATTGAGCATGGTCATTTCAGTACTGCAGCCTTTTCTGAAACCAGATTTGAAAGTGTCTAGAAGGGTGAATTGTCGTATATGATGATTAAGTTGCTGTACGACACATTTCTCTAACGCCTTGGCTAGAAACAGGAGGTTTGAGATAGGTCTGAGGTTGTTGAGATCGTTGGGGTCAACCCTGTGATTTTTGGGAATGGGTGTGATTTGTCCTCGTTGGAGAGATCGGAGCACAGCCTGTGGAGAGAGATGTGTTGATGATTAGAGTACAAAATGGGGCAATGATGTGGTTAAGGTTTTTCACCATCATGGATGCGAGTGGGTCATTTGTGTGGACCGAAGGCTTTACATTCTTGATTATATTGAAGACTTCTTTTTCTGACAAGGGATTGGAGTCAGACCAGTTGGCGTTGTTTTTAAGTTTGTAGTGATTTAGGAAACCGATGGTAGGTAGGCACACCATTCCCATAGTTTCCCCATTACCAGCAACTGAGTTCTAAGTTACAGGTTCTCCACCCCTTTTGTATTATTTAATGATCATTTAATATGTTTTTTTTTATCAATACACAGTGTTGATTTTCAGCTTTTACATTTTTTTTAAACGTATTCTAAAAACCTGTGTGCCATTGTTTTATCAATGAATATTTACAATCATTCCTGGCACTCAACAAAGGTAAATTAATTAAAAATATATTCAACAATTGCACAAGGACTCCTTATTATTCCATTTAGTACAGCTCTTATAGTCCAATGTATATTCATTTAAAAAACAAGGCAAACCTTCTGTTCAAAAATGAGTCCACCTTGCAGCTGAAAATACTGCACCAGGTGTATTGTGCACGTACTCAATTGTTCTCCTGGTGGAGGCACTTGTCGCCTTTGTGTGCGAGGGGCTGCCAGGGTGAGGGGTTCTTCTTCCACATACTCTGGGACTGTCCGTACGTAGTGCCTTACTGGACCAAAATTGCACAAACAATGGAGTTAGTGGTGAGATCGTCAGTGCCGGCGGAACCGAGGTGGATGCTGTTAATGATCAGAGGGGCTACTGACTGGTCCAGATACAATGAGATATGGCTAGCTACTGCTGCGGGAGTGGCGAAGTGAAACATAGCCCGCAACGGGGGCGTGGGCGCCCCCTCAGTGGGAGCAATGGATTAGGGACCTGGATTGGTGCCAGAGGGCGGAGGAGACTGTCTACAAATCCAGAGGGTGTGTCAAGAAATGGAAAAAGGTGTGGGGCCCCTGGCGTAGATACCTGGCTGAGTGGACGGGGCTGGTTTAATGCTGTCTGTATTATTGTCCATTCCGCTACTACTGTGTCCGTTCAACTGATATGTACTGATGTTGTCTATATTTCTTCAGATCACTGCTGTGTACTGAATGAGACCTTGAGCATAACTAATAAAAAGAGTTAAAAAAAAGATTTTTTTTAAATGAGTCCACCAGTTACTCACCTAAATGTATATATTTGATACCAATCAAGCTTTAAGTTATGTCTCTAAAGACGCTGGCATGTTTTGGCCTATAGACTGATTTGCAAGGCCAGTATATCTTTATATATATATATCAATATTTATATTTGTACTATATTTCGACATCCATGTCATAAACATTTTGCATGAAATAAGCATACAACATATACCATAAGGTCCTCACAGTGCAATAACAATATCCATACATTAAAACACAAGGATTACAACAATACCATAAAACGATTCAAAGAATAAAAAAGGAGATTGGCTATCAATAAATGTATGGAATCAAGCAGATGTAATTACTGGAAATAGGCAATTTGATATATTAATCTTACATTCATGCAAATCACCCTTGCTCAGGTGTCCAAGAGCACAGGAAAATAGTAAAAATCATTATATAAAATCCCTCACTCGCCCTCTGTGCTCTTTTCCTGTTACCCCACATTTGACCAAGAAGTTTGACCACTGCACATGAAAACAATGGTCTGGCGCCAGATTTCAACATTCGCAAAGCTTCTATGTGGTTTTTAGTTCCCAACTGTTTGCAAATTGGACTTAACCAGTTAGTTCTGGGTATCACGTGTATCGGGCAAGCAAACATTACATGGGCTAGGGATTCCTTGGGGGTTTTACAGCAAGGGCAGCACCTGGATGTCACTGAGTTGCTGTTCCATTTGCCTGTGAAATCATACATGGGCAAAGTGCTGAACCTAAACTGAGTAAATAGTTTCCTATCCTCCAAGAACCTATCTGATTTATTGGCCATAAAATCTAGGGTAAGCTTCCCTTGAGACCCACTACTATCTCACCTTGCACTGCCCATTCCCAGTAGTGTGCTTTGACTTGATTTTTCCGAGAGGGCAAAGAGGTGTTGACCTTATCCTCAGCCAAAACAACAGAGGAAGGAGCGTAGCTTTAGCAGCAATAGAATGCTTTCCCATGTCCAGCATGAGGGGATAAAGTGGAGTACTCTGGAGCAATATCCCTAGATTCCTTAAATATTCATGTCACGAACTAGTAAGCTATTCCATTCGCTTGAATTTCAACAGTTCTGACCCATATATTGCGGCGTTCACTACTTTATTATCATAGACTAGCAGGGCAGCCACGACCGGCTCACTAAATGAAGATCGATACACTTTCCCCATGGCCCAAAATAATTGCTTGTGCTTTTAGATACATGGGGTTTCTACAACATGTTTTCAGATAATTTTAGACCTAGATAGTGAAAGGTGCTGACCCTCTCGAGCTGCATTCCTCCAAGGGAGGTCAGGCCCTTGTAGGTCTTCAGGGGTTCAGTGTCACGTCATAAACGTCGTATTTGTTGTATTTACCACTAGGTCTCTTGTGTTGCAGAAATCCTTAGATCGTTCAGAAACGCTGCAGCTCCGCAGGGGTTTTGGACACCAGTTGTGTATTGTTTGCAAAGAGGAGTGTCACTGTTTTCTACACTCCTAAAGAGTGAGCATCTGCCAGTTCAACTGATAAAAAATGCACAACGCTGTTTATAAAGAGGGAGAAAAGTGTCGGTGCCAGTACACAGCCTTGGCGTACTCCCCTACTAACTGGAATTGGATAAGTAAGTTGTCCCTGGATGCCCCATCGTACCCTAGCAAAGTTATCTTCATGCAGATGAATCTCTGGTGTTAAAATTTCATTTGGCAGCCCTATGTCAGTGAGGGTTTGTCACAATTTCTGTCTAGGGACGTGTCTAGGGATTAGATCAAAGTCAAATTACACAGAGTAATTGTAAAAGGACACATAGGGAGTTTTCGAAATGCAATACAAAAAATGTGGGATATGCCATCATATGCCCTTGTCGCAAAATATATATCAGGAAGACAAATCAAGGGGTAAAACAACGCATTGTACAGCACCGCTCCAGGATTAAAACAAAGGCTGTCTCAGCCCCAATGGTCAGTCATTTTATGGAAATAAATCAGAGTGAGAAGGACCTGAAATGGACTGTATTATGTGCAATCAGATCAAACCCAAGAGAAGGAGACATACAGGCAGTATTTCTACAAAAGGAGGCATATTTAATATTGTTTAATAGTGCAATGACAGGCCTCAACGAAATGTCAGGAATCGGTAGAGCATAATATCAGAGGAATTGAGTACCTTGTTTGATATAAGGATCCCGATTCGAAGCCTGAATCCTCATTACATGTGATCCAGTAATGTATTAACTGTATTTTCGTGTATTCACTACAAAGCCCAGAATGCATCATTTTAGAACATTTACAATATGGCATAAGTAACTTCAACCCGGAAGTCACTGAGAGCAATTTAGTTGGAGGAAATGCAAAAACAACATCGAAGGAAGAACTGCAGAAGAAGCTAGTGTTCACACTTGTTCAGACTGGCACCGTGACTGTATGAACCTCATCAACAGCTTGAACATTGCGCGGAAGTGCAGACAATCATTGCAACCAGTTTTTGCTCATTTCAGAATTCAATTATAACTGTGATTTATGTTGATCGGAGTTAACGGAAAGCCAGCACCAATTGGTGAAGACGAGGAGTTCCTTCGTCCAAATTCTTTTCGAACGCACTGAGAAGTTGGCGAAAATTGTTTTAATGCCAACAAAATTACAGACTCCACCCAAAGGTCACAAACAATAGTTAAATGAGCTATTTATGTTTATTTTACAGACCGGATGGTCGGTGACATGGGCGTTGCATTTTCATTGAGCCCAATTCACAGAACTAACTTAAGACAAAGTCCTAAACTTACTACCATTTTAGTATTCACAGAAGGCACTTACTCATTTCGGTATTCACAGAAGTTAGGAGTCCTAACTTTAGGACTCCTAAATGCCTTCTGTGAATACCGAAAGTCTCAAAGTTAGGATTTTTCTCAGTTTAGGAGTAGTAAAGTTAGGACTCCTAACTTTAGGACTCCTAAATGCCTTCTGTGAATACCGAACGTCTTACAGTAAGGATTTCTCTCAATTTAGGAGTTCAGCTGACTGACCTGTTCTGAGCCATAGGGACACACCAAGTTTCAGAGGTGCCTCTCCAACTACCCAGCTGACCATTTGCAGCTGGATCTTCCTGGACCTGCTGGGGCCCTGCAGGCCTCTGCTGGAGTAAGTTACTAATTGCCAAGAGGTTCCCTCCAGGTGTCTGTCCCTTAGGGGCATTTTTACGAGATGCTTGTGTCGTGTTTGCACCATGCAACGTGGTACATGCACAATGCAAACCTCTAAGACAGATTTATGAAGCCATGCAAAGCCACTTTGCGGGGCTCTGAGTGGCTTTATAAATCTGGAGTAGCGCAACACAGCGCAATAGCTGTGTTGCGCTACTCTGCCGTCTGTGGGCATTCAATGAACGTTACTGTGATGTTCCAACGCATTACTTATGGATTTTGATGCCTTCCCAGATTTAGAAGACTGGTAATGAGCCAAAATCTTATGCCTTCCCAGGGAAGGCGTAACATGGAGAAATATCTTTATTTCTCCTTGTTACTTTCTTGTTCCATTTGTGCTGCATTCTACAGAACACAAAGAAAGAGGAATTCGCAGTCCCGAGATTGATTTTGTGCAGGAAGGTGCCCCTTCCTGTGCAAAAACAATCATGTCTGCAACGGAGCCAAAACGGTGCAATGACAGGGACAGGAATGTTTCATATTCTTTTAAAAACAGCGCATTTCAGCCGTTCCCTGTCATGCAGCACAGCAACATAACTTTCTGCTCTGCGTGACTTTTTTTGTAAATATGCCCCTTTAGTGTGACATCAGTTGAGCTCCTCCTTGAAGAAAAGGAGAAATCCTGAACTTTTGAGCTCTTCCCAACCGTGAGCGTACCTGTAAGTAGCAAGTTCTTGCATCCTGGGCCAACCATCAATGCAAAGCTATGGCAACTGACTCGTCATACCAGTGACAACCGACAAAGCGAGAGCTGCACTTCACGCTACAGCATTGAGAACCCGTGGTAACCACCATTCAAATCTCCAACAACGACCATCCATGACACTAGACAGGATCTTTGTGCTACAGAAATGACCCCCTACACTTCCACTACGAAAGGAACTCTTTGCGCTGGACTTGTAAGGGTACCTTTTCAGCAGGAGTAACCTAGTTCCTTTATCTAGCCCCTGCTCTATCATGGTCAGCATGAACTTGTGACTTTAAAACAGTCGCACATGACCAGATAACCGCAGGTGTCACTTTGAGCTTTTATGCCGTATAATTTCCTTAGATATTTGAAATTGCATATCTCTGGTCCTGCTGATAATATGTTTGCCATTTTGCAGTAAATTAATTTATTAGATTTTACTTTATTTTTCTAAATTGGTGTGAGATTTTTCTCATGTTGTGTTTTCACTTTATTGCTGTTTGTGTGCTTCAGAAATACTTTACACATTGCCTCTAAATTAAGCCTGATTGTTTTCTGCCAAGCTACCAGAGGGTTAAGCACAGGTTAATTTAGTGACTTTTGTGGTTCACCCTGACAAGGAGTGTAGCTGTAGCTTGAGAAGGGCTCACTCCCCCACCATTAACAGCCCATAATGTAGCCCAGAGAACATTTCCTATATTAAATTGGAAAAAATCTGTATTCACAATGTATAATTTATCCAGAAAAACCACATCTAACAGAGATTCAGAAGAACATATCCATCAAGGGTGGCTCAGCCCAAACAATGAAGGGAGTGAGTCAACTTTGTTGGAGAATGGTCTGAGAGTTTACGAGGGAGGTATAATGTCTCCGAGACCCAGAACTCAAACACCTGTGATGTGAGCCAGTAATCAAAGTGTGAGAGCATTCTATGTGAAGATGATTAGAAAGAGTATTTTCGCACTTCTCCATTTCTTAGTCTCCATGGGCCAGATGTACTTCCATTTTGCATGCACAAAATCGGTCGCAAATTGATTTGCGCATGCAAAAATGGTCGTACGCAATGTACGATATGCACTCACAAGTTTAAAAATTTGCGCTGTGACTGAATAGTGAGTCGCAAAGTAAGTGGCTGCTTTTTGCATATACAAAATAAACGACTTGCAAATTGCGAGTGGCAAAATAATGTGTACGGAGTAGTCACATATTGCGACAAAGCATAAAACGGGCCAATTGTGCATGCAATTAACCACTAACCTGAAACAGGTGGTAACAAGTCTTAAACTATAAAAACAGTCCCAAAATGCACCAGACCCTTTCCAAAATGGCTGGAGGAGACAGGTGAGGATTTTCAGAGACAGGCTGACATTGTTTGAGAAGACAGAGGAAGAGATATATAAACAGTACAGGCTGAGTAGCTGTGTCATCCTAGACCTCATAGACACCCGAAGCCACATTTGGAAAGCGGAACCAGCGCAGCAATGCAATCCCAACACATGTGCAGGTGTTGTGCTCCCTCCACCTATTGGCCACTGGTAGCTATCAAGATGTAATTGCAGTGGCTGGAGGTGTGTCACAGAGTGCTCTCTCAAGTTTCTTCCACAATTTCCTAGATGCCCTGCTACGCCAAATCCATTAACACATCTATCTGCCAATGAATGATGAGGAACTTGAAAATACAAAAATGCTATTTTATAGAAAAGCAAGGTTCCCACAGGTCATAGGGTGCATAGAAGGGACTCATGTGCCCATATGTCCACCATCACACATAGCATATATATGTCGTAATAGGAAAAGCACAAATTCACTAAACATCCAAGTTGTCTGCGATGCAAACCACATCATCACAGACATCGTAGCCAAATTTCCAAGTAGCACACATGACTCATGCATCTTCAAGCACAGTGGCTTATACCAGAAATTAGAAAGAGGTGACTTTGATGAAGGATACCTACTAGGTAATGAATCCCCACAATCACAGTAAGATGTATTTGCACATACATTTCTGTCTGCATGTTGTCTCAAATTCTTACATCTCCTTGCAGGTGGCAGTGCATATGCTCTGCATACCTGGATACTCACACTGTACCTGTCTCCCTCCAATGCGCATGAAAGGTGATTAAATCGGGCACTTAGAAGCACCAGGTCAGTCATCGAGTGCACATGTGGTATACTCAAATCAAGATTCAGGGGTCTACACAAGAGTGGCAGAGCCTTGCAGTATATGCCTGAGACAGTCTGCAAAATTGTGGCAAGCTGTGCCATACTCCACAACATTGCATGCAGGCGTGGCCTGCCCATGGAGATGTCAGATACAGACTCGGGGGATGAAGCGAGGGAAGATCAGCTTTAGAGGGGGAGAAGGCACAGGGACCACATAGCCAGACATTACATTTCCAGGTATGTCATTAACATTCACAAACATGCACAATAAAATACACAAGAGAGAGTCAAACTGTGTATTGCTATATGCCTTTAATTGAAGGTCATATTGATGGAGACTATGGGACAACCTGTCCATCTCAGACAACTTTGACACTACACATTATAAATGCAAAGTGGTTAGTTTACCACAACAAAAAGGGGTATTAACATAACATTAAAAATATGTATCTTTTGCCCCTATGTCCTGCATGTGTGGATCTGACACTTGGGAACATAGATTGATGACTGCTGCTTCTCCGCTGGGTTGGTGCATCATCAGTGGAAACACTGCTGCGGCTGGACACTTCACTGTCAGCAGTGTCTGTGCCTCCTCCCGTAGCTACCATGTTAGTTTGAATAGTCTCAACAGCAACAGTGATTTGTTGTAGGCCCCTTGCTACATCACCATTGTAGTGGCCCATTTCAATCTGCAGGGCTAGGGTGCGCTTACTGTGCAGGATTGTGGCCTTTGCCAGCCGACCAATTGCCCTTGTCATGGAATGCATTTCATGTGACCTGCTGCGCTCCATGCCACTGTTCTGTGCTCTGTCCTATTTGAACTCTGTGCACAGCTGCACAATAGCTTCAGTCATGGCATCAAATTTGCCCTCAATACGGGCCTGATTGTCAGACAATTGGTGTGTGATCTTTTCAAATCCCCTGCTCAGCTTCATATTCATCACCCTGGTATGTTTCTGTTGCAGGTGCTGAACCTTTAGCATTGATTCCAGCAAAAGGAGACAGATTAACTGCATGGTGTTGGCAGGAGTGTACCTACGGGATTGAAGCAGCCTTCGTGATCGCTGGGTCGAACGGTGTACCTTGCCCCTTGTGCCCAAAGTGCGACATGATGTTGGGTGCTTCTGTGGGCCGTTGTGTCAAGCGCTTGTGCACTCCCCAGTGGCATCGAACAATCTGCTTCATCCAGCCCTTCATCCATCTGGCCCTGCTCCTGCTCAGAATCTGTGTCATCTTCCCTCGGTTCTACTCCCAAAGATGTTTCTATGTCGAAAAAGGAAAAATAAAGGAAATGTTTTGAGTCACTATCTCTGTGGTGGTTCTATGTTCACAATTCTTGTCAGTCCCTAACAGCAATGTTTGTGTCACTTACTACATTTCCCATGATGCACCACCTATGATTTTTTTATCGTGTAGACGGAGCATGTAGATGCAGTTTGGCCTGAGGGTGCATGCATGTGGAGTGCTGGCTTGAGTGTGACATAATATGACATTCAATTCTCACTTACCTGGGGGAGGTGGAGGTTGGGATGTGTCTAGGCTTCATATTTTCACAACTGCCTTCGGCTCTAGGGTGGCTTCCACCATTGCCTCTGCTGTGGAGGCATCCGAGAGGCTGGATGGGCCACCTCCTATTTGTTGGGCATCAGGCAGTAGTGCAGCCACCCTCTCCTTTGCGCTGGAATGAAGGTCATACCACCTCTTTTTTATATCATCGATTGACCTGTCAGCTACACCGAGGGCATTAATGCGCAGCTGCATGTAATGCCATATGTTTCTTTTGTCAGATTCTGGCACTGTATGAGAACTCTGACCAAGAAGCTGCTCATGATTGTTGCAGCAATCCTCGATGATTAGGTCTAATTCTTTTTCTGAAAACTTCAGTTGGGCAGCCTCTTTTTCCCCTCTTTCTCTTTTATCTGGCTGGCTGTCTTGCTCTGCTGGTCTTTGGGTATCAGTGTTGTACTGAGCTGCTGCACCTTGCCATATGCTTGTAATTTTGATCAGGACACTCCTTCCTGGTTTGGGGTCCTTCTGATCCAACAAGAAGTGTTTTTTTTCAATTGTATTTGCGGTTGCTATTTGCACATGCAAAATGTATGATTTCAACCGCGTACGTTATCTGCCATTTGCGAGTCGCAATTTTGCGTTGCGAGTCACAATTTGGGGTACTGTTGTGTTGGTACATTGAATTTAGAGAGTTGCAATTTGCTAAATGTTGAGGTCGTACATCTGGCCCCATATGTCTTGAAAATCTAGAGTTCCTATAGTGGTCTTGGTAGCCTGTGTATTTTGTGAACTATGCCCCCTGGGACTATCCAGCTCATGGTTTAATGCTAAGTTAAAATCTCCTCTCCAAATCACTGCCACTGTATCCAGGCTTGTGATTGCAATACAAAATCTGGTGTTTCCACATTTAATGCATACTCATTAACCGAGGCCACTTTACTGTTGTAGAGGGATCAAACTAGCACTTAAATATACCTTTGAATCTTCAAATTTGCTGATTCAGCTGAAATCAATGGAGCTGCATATTATGATGTGCACTCCTCTAGAAATAAGTGCTAAATAAAGAGAATAATATATGCTGGCCCCATTTCCTATCAAAGGTAGCAAGGCATGGTGGAGCCAGTGTTATCTCCAGTAACATTTCCAAAGTCTACCTCATCTCTATCAAGGTATGTTAACACCTTCCTGGAGGATTGTTTAAGCCAGAAAGATTATTTAAGTCATAGCTTTAAAGGCAGCCAAAACAGCTTTCTACGCAGAGAAAATCATTGCATCCCCCAACTCATCGAAAGAGATTTTCAGAATTGTCAAAACCCTGTTTAAACCCCCTGACCCCCCTCTTGCCCCAAACACATCAGGGTCCCGTTGTGAAGAATTTGCACTCTTCTTCCACACTAAAATCCCAAAAATTCTTCTAGGTCTCCCACCCATTACCACCCCCGAATTACTATCGTTAACTAAACCACTCCTGAACTCTTCTCCTTCACCCCCCTCACTGAGGAACTGTTACAACTCCTCCTCAACTCAGTAAAAAGTGGCTCGCAGCTTGACCCTGCTCCAATTAACATCCTGAAATCAGTCCTGCCCACTATTACTATTCCTGTCATCAATCTGATCAACTCCTCGATTGAAGCAGGCACAGTCCCACGGGACTGGAAAATGGCCATGGTCAAACCATTGTTAAAAAAAACTAACCTGGACCCGGGAGACCTATCCAACTACCGTCCCATTTCCCTTCTCCCGGGTATCAGTAAACTGCCAGAAAGATTTGTAAACCGCAAACTGTCCTCATTTTTGGAAGCCTCTAACCTACTCCATCCTTCTCAAACAGGATTTCGCCCTGGACAAGGGACGGAGACAGCAATTCTTAAGTTTGTTGAAGAGTCTAGGAGGATCCTGGACACAGGTGGCAATGTGGCCATCATCCTCCTAGACCTCAGCGCCGCCTTCGATACGGTAAACCACTGTATCCTTTTAGCCCGTCTAAACAAAATCGGAGTCTCGGGAAAAGCCCTTTTATGGCTTGAATCGTTCCTCCAGGAAAGGTATTTTAAAGTATTTGAAGGGGATTGTCATTCACTGCCGATACCCTTGCAGTGTGGGGTACCACAGGGCTCCTCCCTGAGCCCCACACTTTTTAATGTGTATATGTCCCCCTTAGCCCATATAGTTGCCCCCTACGGAATTGAATTAATCAGCTAGGCTGATGACACTCAGCTCGTGGTCTCTCTGAACCAGGCAGATCTGTCCCACACGAGTTTGAGTGACTGTCTTGAGGAGGTAGCAAAGTGGATGGGCCAGTCTCAGCTCAAACTCAACAACCAGAAGACTGAACTGATGTTACTGGGCAAGAAGGCATCATTCAATTCCCCCACGTTATGGCCCCCTTCTATGGGCGTTGGCCCAACCCCAAGAAGTGTGATAAAGAGTTTAGGATTCTGGTTAGACGATGATCTTTCATTCAAAGTACAAGCCAGGAAAACTGCGACCACCTGCTTCGGCTTGTTAAAATCTATACGCAAAATCTTGCCTCAACTGCCTGATAGAGCCAAAAAGATCCTAGTCCAAGCCATGATTTTATCTAGGCTGGACTACGGTAATGCGCTCTATCTGGGAGCCCCGGCCTCTGTGATCTGCAAACTCCAAGTAGTCCAAAATTCAGCACCCAGACTGCTGACGAGCACCAACCATCGCTCCTCAGCCAAGCCAGCGTTAAGATCACTTCATTGGCTACCGATAAAAGAACGGGTACACTTTAAGGCCCTCTGTATTGCCCATAAAAATCTGCAAGGCAAAGGCCCCCGATCCTTACTAACCTGATCAAACCATATAAAATGTCCAGAAACCTCCGCTTGAATGATCTCAATCTGGCAGAAGTCAACAGAATCAATAAGGCTTGCTCTGGTGGGCGCCTCTTCTCCCATAACACCTCAAAGTTATGGAACTCTATGCCCCTCTCCCTTCGTCAGGAACCCAATCATCTTTCATTCCGCAAGACTCTGTGTGTATGGTATGGTGTTCATTATGATTTCAGGGCAATATTTCACATTCCGTCTGTTTTTAAAATCGTACCAGCCTGGGAGAGTCAGTACGATGGAGGCTCATAAGCTTCCATTATCTTGGGCAATGCTCAGTGATCAAGTTCACGAGGACAATGGTGAGACCGTCTTCTCTGTGTTGTTCAATGTTATCAGGCAACCCTTCTCATTTCCGTTGTTGGTGGCGACTTTCCAGCACCACCATGCCTGGTATAACATGGCATATTTACACCTTTGGACCGAAGAGCTCATTTTACTTCTGAAAATGTGGGTCTAGCTTCCTGTACAACAACAGTGAAATCTGGGTGTGAATGAATGAATTAATAAATAAATACTTTATTGGGAGATTAATTAAAATCATTGCAACTTTGCAACCGATACAATCATAGTATTAGCTCTTCACAACCTGCAGTCATAAGTTCAAACAGTTTATTACTCCTTAGAAAAATCGTGCCGTACAAACAGTCCACCATGAGCACTTGCTCTTTGGCAGATCATCCATATGCCATATCCTAGTTCTTGGCACCTGTACCGGAGGCAAGATGTGCTGCTTGGTCTTTTGTGTGGATCAATGGTTCTTAGGATTTGGGCAAAGAGAATAATGAGGTGCTAAATCTTGAGTACCAGTTGTCTGTTAAAATGTGTGCGTGACAACATAATAATAGTAAATAGATATAATAATACATCTTTCCTATAGATTAATCAAAACATCAAACTCAGCCTGCCATGTGCAAAAGCCAGACGGAAGGGAGAGTATTCCAAATTAGTTGGTCACATGTTTTATTTTCGTCCTTATTGGGATGCGGAAACATAGCATGTTTCAAACAAGTTTTTGCCACCAGCTTGAATTTGCCAACTTTGGACAGTTCTGAGGGACTGATGCTGTTAAAAAGGACTATGACCGCCTTTGCTTAGGTCCGTTCCCATTTTAACTGAATAATTGATGTTAGTAATTTCCAATCGTGATTGTTGCAGAATTGGACAGTAAAACATGATATGCAATAAGGACTCCTTTCTGTAATTGCATAATTGGCATTCTATGTTGTGTGGTAGAGATTTCCAGTTGGAGTTCAATTCTATTATTTGAAGAGGCACCAGTCTAGCCCACAGGATATCTTTCAGGCATTTCTTTCCCAAGGCTTGACTTAAGTAGGGCTGTATTTTTGTGTTATGTTATGTTATGCTGTGTTATGTTACGGTATGTTATGTTAACAGAACTTGTAAAGCCAGTGTACACCCGGAGGTGTCCTGGCGCTAGTTCAGCAAGCAGAGGTGAGAGAAGAAAGAGACCCTACTGATTGAATAGCTATGTTTTCAGGAGCTTCCTGAATTGAAGAAGAGAGGGAGCTGACCTTATGTGTAATGGAGGAGATTCCATGATTTGGACGCTCCAGCCAAGAAACTGCTTCCTCCCCATTTAGATTTCTTAAATCTGTTGGTGTTTATTTTGAACGTGCCTGATGATCTTAAGTTTATACTAGGGGTGTACCAAGAGAGGGCTTTTCTCAGGAATAGAGGTCCATAGCCATGGAGGGCTTTATAAGTAAGTCAGAGAGAATTTAAGTTAATTCTGTTTTTTAAATTCATCTAGTGGAGATCTTTCAACACAAGGGAGACAGAGTGGTCCATAGACAGTCCCAGTAAAAGCCTGGCTGCTGAGTTCTGAAGCACTTGAAGTTTGTTCACATATTGGGCCTGCAGACAAAGTAAAGGCCATTGCAGTAGTCTATTGGCAAGTATTAAAGTAGGTATGACTGTTTTTCTGGCAGTGGTGGCAAGAACATTTGGTATTTTCTTAAGTATTCTTAAGGAGTTATGAGATGAAGAGACCACAGCATATATTTGTTTACCTAGCTTTAGATGGGCATCAATAATGAACCAACCCCAGACTCTTGGCTTTATTTGTGGGGGCTGGAAGAGGTACTACTTCTGCAAGATGCTGGACAGAAATTAGGATTGTTACCAAACAAGATCTCCTCGGTTTTCTCGGCATTGAGCTTGAGACAATGCTTGCTCATCCAACAGTTGATGTGTCTCATACAGCTCTGGATGCGATAACTGGTATCATTAGCATTGTTTGAGGTGTAGAACATGATTTGCCTGTCATCCGCCTACAAGGTGTGTGAAAAGCTGAAGGATTGGATAAGTGGGGCCAGTTCTGCAACGTAAACATTAAAAAGAGTGGGGCTGAGCGAAGACCCCTGCGGGACACCACAATTCAGGCTGAAAGAGTTCCGTGAAAAGGAGTCTATTTTGATTGCGTTTACCCCGTTGGAAAGGAACGATAATAGTAATTTTAAGGCGAGATTTTTTTATACCTATTGCTTCCAAATAGTGATGGAGATAGAGTGATCCACTGTGTCAAATTTTACTGATAGATGCAACAGGATCAAAGCGACTGATCCTCCGTCGTCCAGGATAGACTTAAGTTCATCAGTCGCCTTGATCAGGGTCGTCTCAGTGCTGTGTGCCGATATGAATCCAAACTGAGTGGGATCAAGGCAGTTGTTATTTATGATGAACTGGTTTAATTGGGTGTTCATTACCTTTTCAATTATTTGGGGGGAGAAAGGAAGTCTGGAGATGGGCCGATGATTGGCCGGGTCAATCGGGTCCAACTTTGGTTTTTTCATAAGCCGCAAAGTGGAGGCGTGTTTCCCGATGGATGGAAAGATACCCATTCTGAACACAGATTCAAAGAAGGAACTATTCTCTCAACTCTTAAAAATTATGCCACCATCAAAAGATTATTCAGAGTGTACCTCCCAAAAGGGTTTATCCTTGTCTGACAAGCTCCTCTTGTTGGGGAATTGACCCCCAATAAATGTAGCAATCTTTTGCAATGATATGTTGTTAGACCGACTTTTCCAGCGGATTTATCCTCAGACATTTTGCTTTTGGGCCATCTGTTTTTGACCCTGTTTTTGTTGGTTTTATGACTCCTGGCACTTTACCACTGCTGATCAGTGCTAAAGTGCATATGCTCTCCATGTAAATTGTGTTTATGGATTGGTGTTTCCATAATTGGGTTATTTGATTTGCGACTAAGTCCCTAGTACAGTGCACTGTGTGTGCAAATCAAATGCTGCTAGTGGGCCTTCAGCACTGACTGTGCCACCCACACAAGCAGCCTTTCAAAGGGTTCTCAGACCTGCCACTTCAGTGTCTGTGCCCAGTGTTTACTGCCATGTCGACCTGGCAAGTGCACTCACTTGCCAGGCCCTAACCTTCCCTTTTATTACATGTGAGTCACCCATAAGATAGGCCCAAGCTACCACTGTGGACAAGGTACAGTGTATGTGAAAGGTAGGACATGTACTGATGTGGGTGACATTTCCTGATTTTGAAATACAGTGTATTATGTTTTTCACTGTTGAAATGCTTTCTGTCCCATAGGCTAGAATGGGAGTTTATTTATAACATCCTATAAGTGTAACTTCCCATTGGCACAAGATGTAAAGTTGGAGTTTAGTATGCCTGAACTCAGAATATAAAAATTCATCCTTCAGGAAAGATGATTTTCATATTGTGGGTTTGAAAAGACCACTTTAAGAAAGTAGGTATTTTCCTGCCCAGTCATCTTGTGTGCCTCTGCTGGTTTGTGGATTGACTTTTGGCTTTGGAGTGACATGGGCTAGGGATGTGCATTCATTGTAGAAAGCCATTACGGGGGTTGAGGTGTGTCCTGCCTTTCCTGGACAAGTCAGTGCTGGGCTAAATATACCTGGGCTGCATTTAGATTAGGGGGGATATTTTCTTGCACCTGAATAGGTCTGGTCTGCCTTACACAATGGTGTCTCCACCTCCTGCCGGGAAGCTGGAACAGAGAGGACAGAACTGGTTTTGACTGAGCACAGGGCCTATCTGCCACAAGAGAACCAACAGAAATGGAATATAAATATTGGGGACCAGAACTTTAGAATACTTCTGGCCTCAAGAGGAACCTCTGCCAAGGAGAAAAGCTGGGAAAGCTGAATGAGAAGTACTGACCCTTTGCTGTGTGCTGCCTGGGGTTGGCCTGCACGCTGTTTCTGCCAAGGAGAGGATAAAGACTTTGCTATGTGCTGTGTCTCCTGCTTGAAGAAGATCTCCAAGGGCTTGAAGTAGAGCTTGCCTCCTGTTCTGAAGTCTCAGGCGCAAAGACTTCTTCACAGCTCCCCTGAACATCCTTGCTGGGAGTTCAGACCTGCCAAGAGGTGCCTGTTGCTGTGTTGGGCCTCTATAGGTGCTGTTGGGGGCTGGAAAAGAGACGCAACTAAGAGAAGCACCATGCATCCGCACCCGCTTCTGACGCATCGCTGCTGTGCCACTGAAGAAACCAACATAATAATTTGCCGCGGCTGGAGAAATCACTGCAAGCTCAATCCCTTGCACCGATCTCTGAAGTCCGAGATCACTGCACCAATTCCAACACCGGCCCTGCTGTGTGGATGCAAAAAACAAAGCATTGTGGGACAGCGGCTGGAGAGACCAACGCAGCACCGCTGCCGCCGCATCGAGATCCGACGCATCCCCGATCCCCATGCTTTGCACCGGGACACCAAGTCTACAATAATGCCGGGCTGCTGTAAGGAACCAACGTATCACCTCCCCTGCGTGACAGTAAGGAACCGACACATTACTTTACCTGGGCATAAGGAACCGACGGATCGCCTTCTCTGTGGCTGGTTTTGGTCCTGATTTTGACGGATTCAAGGTACTTTGTGTTGAAAGTGTCACATCAATAGCTTGCTATGGGCAGAACTGTTTTTACCTTCTAAAAGCCATATTTGGATTATTGTCTGTTGGATTTTTGTCATTTTTTTCTTATTTGGTTTAGATAAAGAGTACTTTTTATTCTAAACTGGTTTGGTTTCCATTTGTAGTGTTTTCACTGAGTTACTGTTATGTGTGCACAAATGCATTACATACTGCCTCTGAGATAAGCCTGTCTGCTCATGCCAAGCGAACAACAGAGTGAGCAGGGATTATTTTAGAAGTGTATCCCCCTTACCCTGACTAGGAAGAAGGGTCCCTACTTCTACTAAGGTTTAGGTCCTGGCCTATTTGCGTCTTTTCTGACCGATCAATCCTTTCAGGTCTCTGCTCCCCCTTTTTTTTCCAATGTCCACCCTATCGGATGTGGTGTTCCACAGGGTTCTGCCCTGAGCCCCACTCCATTTAATGTTTACGTCCACCCCTTGGCCCTTCTGACCAAAGCATGGAACATCGACATGGTATCATACGCTGATGATACCCAACTGGTATTCACTTTCTCCAATAACTCCAAGCAAATTTCAAGATGATCTTATGGACATATCTGACTGGATGGTGAATAACTACTTGCAATTGAACTCCACCAAGTCAGAGGTGCTCCTGGTGGGCCGCGATGCCCATCTATGGGGCAACCAATGGTGGCCTGCGATCCTGGGTAACCCTCCCCAACTGAAAACCTTGGTTAAGAACTTAGGAGTTCTGATGGACAATGCCCTCTCATTTGAGAGTTAAGCCAAAACAATGGCAAGCACCTTCTTCAGTCTCGTACGTGGCCTGAAACCCATTCTGGGATTCTTTGATGCATCCATCCGTCTAATGATTGTGCAATCTACTCTACAGTCCTGATTAGTCTACTGTAATGGGCTCTTACTTGGTGTGAATAAAGCAGTGACCAAAAGACTTCAACGGGCGCAGAACGCGGCTTCCCGTATGCTTTTTGCACTACCTAAGCACTACCATGCCTCAGATCTTCTTCGCTGGCTTCACTGGATGCCGATAGAACAGAGAGTCTATTTTAAGACTCTCTGTACTACACACAAGATCTTGCATGGCCAAGGTCTGCAAATTTTGAACGGGCTGAACGAGCCGTATGTTCTGGCTCGAGCCCTGTGCTCCGCGGATCTGAATCTGGCATGTGTCCCCTGGGTGCGCAGGGTAAGAGCGGAGAGGCGCACTTTCAGGGCTATGGCACCCGTCCTATGAAATTCTATTCCTCTTGCTGCTCGGGGCATGTTACACCATTGGGCTTTCAGAACAATGATAAAAACATGGCTTTTCTCTAACCTCTAGGTGAAATATTTCCCTACATGCTCCTGCCAGTCTCAGCGCTGGCACATCCAATTGCTGGGGCAGCCATGCACTTTATAAGAACTTATAACATAACATAACATATAACATAACATTGACAACTAGAGACCCACATTTCTAATATTGGTGGTCAGCGGTGAGGATTCGGACTAGCATTTGAGCCTAATATACAGGTATTGGTGTATACTACTAGTATAGTGCAGACCATTACACAACCACATACTATTTTTCCCTGTTTCCCTCCGGAATTTGGTTGTTAGAGCTCTGGTTAGTTGTTGCACCTGTGGTGCCTTGTGAAAATGGAAATTAACTTTTGGTACCTGCACATCTACAAGATGAGGGAACTGAAAGTCTTTTGCAAGGAGAGGGGGCTACCTGTGAAGAGGAGATCCACCAGAATACCAAGAGGGCAGTGGCCCTGTGGAGGAAACATTATGGGAAAGATTGGCCTGTGAAGTGAGGAATGGGATTCGTGCTCGTGACCGGAGACTGAGGCAGCTAGATCAGGAGTGCGAGCAAGCCGTAGCTGAAAAAGAAATGTGTGTAGCTCATGAAGTCACCTTAGCTGGGTTGGAGGTGGAGTCCAGCTCAGATGGTGGCAGCAAAAAGGTGTTATTTAGTGCTGAGGGAAAGTGCACACACCCAGAGATGTGGCACCTGACTTGAAGGAAGGGGTTGAAATACATCAGGGGGTTCAGGTTTATGAGGTAGCTCGAGTGGTGCACAGTGTCCCTGAGGTGGATTGGGGAACTGGCACAGGGGATCATATTCCTAGTGGTGGGAGGGGCACTCTACTGACTCAAGATGAGAGGTGCAGGGAGAGGGGTTTACCTATGGTAGAAGTCCTGGTATGTGAGTGTGGAGGCCACCCAAAAGAGTGTGGGTTGAGTGACAGAGACAGTCAGACACTGTCTTGTCAATCTCAGGAGAGTGATGTGGGGTACTTGTGCGAGGTACTGAATGGTGAGACAAAGAGTAGCTTGGTTAACACCTGTGTGTGGCTGTGTGATTCAATTGCTGGAGGGTATATTTTAAGACCACGTTTTCCAGAGCTATGCCAACCCTTGTGGAGTGTGAGTTCTCTGACCCCAGGGACCTCACACTGGAGGCAGGCCTTTTGATGTATTCCAGAGGATCAGAAGAAGCATCTGGGGGTGATCCTGAAGGAGGTGGCTCAGGTTTTCCCCAACCAAGTGAGGCAGGGGAGGGTTGTGGTAGCACAGATAGGTTCCACAGCAGTGATAGGGGTGTAGGGTCCCATGTCTTGTCTCAGAGGAGGAGTGGGCTGTGTCCCAAGGTGCCAGACACCCAGTATCAAGGCTTGGTTGGTTCCTTGAAGGAACACCAGGCTGGTCTGTAATGGGAGGCCAATCCCTGAGGGGGATCCCAATGTGTCAGGTGATCTGGGTGGAGTGGCTGTAACAAGCGTCCCACCATTTCTGGTGTCTGATAGCACATCTCCAGTGGGGAGGGTGCATGAGTCCAGAGAGAGGGGTGAGGGGGGACGCAGTACGCAGTGGAAGGACCAGTGGGTCAGGAGTTGCCAGCTATGAGGTCAGAGCACCCCAGGACTGACCCTGGTGAGCCACTTCTGGCCTGGGTGGTTTTCAGGCTCTGTCAGGTGGACGGGAGGCTGGAGATCTACGCCAGACAGACTCTTGCACAGCTTCAGAGGAGTTTCTTTCCCATGGGTGGGGGGGGGTTGGTGTACTCCCCTGGAAGACCTGGGTTGCCAGGCACAGGTTCAGCCTAAGGGTGCTGACCCTGGGTTAGAGGGCCAGGTTCAGGGTGTCCCCCCTGACCTGGAGGAAGGGAAGTCAGCTAACAGTACCCCTGCCAGTTTGTCTCTTAGGAGGATTGCTCCAGGTGGGAGGGTGCAGGCCCGCAGTAGGGGGGACAGGAAGAGGGCAGCCATACCCTTGGCCTCTGCCCAGCCTCAGGGTACATACCCTAGGCTTGGTACCAGTTGCAGGATAGCACCCCTGAACTGGTGGGTGATTTGTGCAGGACACCTGCCACAGGTGCCCTGACAATTCTGGACGGGAGTACCACTCCAGGTGGGAGGGTCCAGACCTCCGGGGGGAGGATTGAGTATGGGAAAGCCCACCCCAGTCTTCTGTCCAGCCACCTGGTACAAATCCTGGGATGGTGGGTCAGTGTCAGGATGCCATCCCTGACCTGATAGGGAGGAGCATGGACAAAGGTGCCAGACACCTGGGGTTAATGCCCCCCACTCTCTGATGCAAAAGAGGTTAGAGAGCCCTGAGAGGCATTAGGCCTGGGTATCATCACTGAAAACTGTCAGTATCCACTGTGGCTTGCTGTTCTGGTGTCCCTGGGAGATGGACAGAGTCACACCCCCAAGGGTGGACTGGGGCACACCATTGTGTTGGCCATGTGGGCACTATCAACCTACAGGGACACAGTTGTGAGCAAGCTAAGGTTAGGTGCTGCACAGAATGGGTCCCCAGGTGAAAAGGAGGGTTCCCCATGGGTTAGCTTAATAGGCCCTGAGAGTATGGACAGAGGGATCCAACTGGGTTCAGCAAGGCATAGAAACAGAACATACTCCCTCTGTTGTGGGCGATGGTCTAGGTTCTATTACTCCAAGCAGGGAAGTCCATCAGAAGATTGATTAGTCTACCCTGGTTTTAGGCTAGAAAAGGGTTGTGTTAGACCTGGCTGATCCCCAGACTTTTTGCTTTTGGGCCTCCTGTTTTTGACCCTGTTTTGTTGGTTTTTCGACTTTACCACTGCTGATCAGTGCTAAAGTGCATATGCTCTCCCTGTAAATTGTGTTTATGGATTGGCATTTCCATAATTGGCTTATTTGATTTGCTACCAAGTCCCTAGCCCGCCGTACCGTGGCAATTGCATTGATTACATCGAGGATAGATTACTGCAACAGTCTGTATGCAGGGGTGGCGAAATCTACCCTGCATAAATTACAGATGGTACAGAACTCGGCGGCGAGGATGGTTTTAAGATGGCCGAGAAAATCACCAGCATCGGCCGCAATGGACATGCTGCACTGGCTCCCCATTCAAAAACGCATCCTGTTCAAAGTCCTCGTGATCACCTTTAGGGCTTTCTACAAGCGTGGTCCACGATATCTGTATAACAGGTTCAATAGATACCATCCTACAAGAGAACTTAGGTCAGCCACCGCCAATCTGATGATTGTCCCTGAATTCAGACTGGCCACAAAAGGAGGAAAATCCCTGGCAGTCATAGGTGCCAAGGCATGGAACAAATTGCCCTTCCACCTTCGCACAAGTACTTCTGAACAGACATTTAAAAAATCCCTTAAAACATGGATTTATGGGCTAGCTGATTCAGCTTGCAAAACACTTGTTTAACTCTTTTTGTACAAAACATCGACTAACAGTAAAAGCCCACCATCTTATTAGCAATGGAGCTAAAGTGCCAGGATGCTCCTTAGAGCGACAGTGCGCTATATAAATGTCTTCTCATATCATATCATATCATAGTACAGGGCACTGTGTGTGCCCAGGCCTGTAAATCAAATGCTGCTAGTGGGCCTGCAGTACAGTAAGGGATGGTCCCAGTAAACAATATTTTAGTAAGAGAATAAAATGAGCAAGTACTCACAATACATCAAAAACAAAACATACAATCAATGACTGAACAGTGTTATTTAATCACGCCGTCATATTTACAAATATATTACGTTAACATTTTTCCCGGAAGAAAAGGAGAGGGGTATTAGGAAAAGTGGGTGATTTATGTGTGGATGAAGTGTCATTGACAGGCAAGGAAGAATTTGGTGCAATAAACTGATTCACATTAGGCGTCCGAATTAGGCGTATTATTTTGCCACTATTACACATAAATGTGCATAATTGTTATTAGCCAAGCTGCATAGCAAAACACAGTAAAAAATATCAGTTGTTTAAAGACTGGCTTAAAGAGAAGTGTTGACTTTTCGACCCCAGAGACTGTAGGTTATTGTCCACCTTACATGGGGGTCTTTCTCAGGACTGTGAAGGGGGAATGGGCACCATATAGAGCTCTACACGGAGGGCTGAGTCATGAAAAAATCAGGCACGTGGGCTCCGACCAACAGCAAGCACAGCAACTGCACCTTAATTAGTTGCAGCCTGTTCCAATAAAGAACTGGTTCATCACCATATCTGCGTCAAAGCTCTTCATCCATACCGTCAGCACAATTAGGATCTCTTATTGCAGCATAATTACCCACTTACTACCTGCGTTCAATTTCAATAAACTGTGCCCACGCTTTTCTGCTCCACAACAGTGCTTCCTGCACCACGCTCAGCAGGCTTCACAACTCGAGTGAGACTCAGACGTAGCAATTTTGTTTATGTGTAATTGAACGCAGACGGCAAGTAGGTAATTATGCTGCAATAGGAGATCGTAATTGTGCTGGCGGTATGGATGAAGAGCTTTGAAGCAGATATGGTGATGAACCAGTTCTTTATTGGTCACACTTTCGATGACTTTTTTTTATCAACTTGTGTCAGCATGGCACCCAAACCCTTGTTGCTCGCATCAGTAGTTATAATACAATCCACAGTTGGGTCGAAACTGTACAATTTAGTAACATTGGTAATATCATATTTTACAATAAGAAATATCTTGCTCACAATGTTAGAGAGGTATCCAACTATAGAGAAAGAAGCGTGCCCCAAAGTTCCTAAAGTTAGGAATATACCTATTACAATACGGGAGGAGGTGTCAAAAGAAATGGAACATTGGTAGATACTGGAGTAATTGCATCAGTAGAGATGTCCGGTTGGATTTCTCCGGTAGTGGTTGCCCAGCAAAGTAATGGAAAAATTAGAATATGCATGGATTGTGCCATTTGCTTGGTAGTTTGGTTTGCCCTGTTCCCATCATGCACTGGGACAGGAACGGACTAATTTGCATATAGCCAAGTTCTGAGCTGGGATGGTGCAGTGAGCTAAAAAACGGTGATGGATCAAGCCCTGATCTTTGGACTGGGTAAGAGTGGTCTGCTTAATTCAGGCACTCTGTTCATCACCACCCCCTTTTCTGAATCATTTGAACAATAACATCATTATTGTTTGTGACGTTATCACGCTCTACGCGCAAGCTACTTCACACTGCGCATTTGTATTCTTCAACGTTACCTAGGTGACCAACGTTTCTACACATCACGTCCTACACGCAAGTTATTTCATGCTGCGCATTTGCATGTTTAAACGTTACCTAAGTAACCAACTCTTCATGTGTCACATCGCGCAAGCTACATTACGCTGCGCAGTCACTCGTTTCAAGATCCCATGGAAACAGCCTTTCACTCGCAACCTCGCACGCTGGTTACGCTTTTCTGGTTCCCATAACAATCGTTATTGGTAACTGTGTATTTTCCTCAAGTGTTTCCTCTGTTCATTTGCCATTGGTTGAAGAGGATTTATTTAAATTCTTTCTTACTTGGCATTACGTTTGTGGCATCCTCATTGGCGACATGGGAAACGGTACTGTTTATATTTTTTCTTATGTACTTTGCTCTTCGCTTCCTCTACTAAAATACTTCCCTCCCACACTGCACAGGGTGAAGAACGGACACTGTATCCTTGAGGTTTTTTTTCCAGTGAACCATTCCCTGTATATTTTTTTTCTTCCTTTTTACAGATGTCCACCAGAAGGAATTTCATTAGCATTCAGATTGAACTGTTGCTGTTTACCCTGATTCTTTCCAGTCTATATCTCTTGTATTCTTTTTCCTCCTTTTTCCTTTTTCTCTCTTTTCTGTTTCTTTTAAGATGTGTGCTCAGGGATACACACTTGCTCCTCCACAATTCTTTTGGCCTGCGGGTAATTCCCCTTGTATGCCATGGATTGAGTGGAAAGCTTATTTTTTTAATTATATTGAGACCCTAGGTGCTAATGTAAGAATTAAAGCTCCTGAAAAAAAAGGCATTTTCTTATACTCTTTGGGTCCCGAAGGACTCAAGGCGTTTAATCAGTTGCCTAGAATTGAAAGTGATGGTGATAGAAATGTTTTTGAAAAAGCCATTTCAGATTTTGATCGTTATTTCTCTTCCAAAGTGTGTATTGGTATTTCTAGGTATACATTTTATCAAAAGCAAACAGCTACTTGATGAGTCAGTTGAAAACTATGGTTCTGCTCTTAAGACATTGTCTCTCGATTGTAAGTTTGGTACATTACAAGAAGACTTAATTGGAGATCAGGTCGTTATGCATGTTAATAACTCCTCCATTCAAGAGAGGCTATGGATAATGGTGATAATGATCTAGAAACTATTTTAGCTATTGTAAGGAAGTCAGAACTGTTTTGTAGGAGTGCTAAACATGTCAAAGGTGATGTTAGCAATGCCAACAAGGAAGTTGTTGCTAAAGTCAATGCTGAACATGATGTAAAAAAGGGAAGATTTTGAAAGTAAGAAACAAGTTAATTCTTTCAAGGCTAAAACTGAAGTCAACAAAGATAATTGGAGATGTTACAGATGCAATAGCAAGTCAAACGTTGCCAATTATAAATTCTGTCCAGGTTTTAAACAGAAATGTTCTAATTGTGGTGTTGTTGGACACTTTAATGTAGCATGAAGAAGGAATAAAAATAACAAGGTTAAATGCATTGAACAAAACGTTGACAATGATGAAGAAGAACACATATTGTGATGATAGTAGTTCTTTTGTCTCAACATTAGGGATTCAGATTCCACCATTCTCAATGTTGATAATCTCTCTATTAAAAAAACAGTTTGCGATATGGTTATTGGAGGTGTGAACACCCAAATGTACGCTGACTCTGGGTCACCTCATTCTATTGTAAATGAAAATGTGTGGCATTCTCAGTTTGCTAAAAGGTTGGGTAGGGATCTAGAAATTCCTGATATTAAGCCGGAAGGTTATTCTGGAGAATGGGTTCAGATCCTTAGTTTCAGAACCTTGGTTTTCAGGTTCAATAATCGTGAATGCATTGCTAAATTATATGTTTCTAAGAAGGGGCCCTCAGTTCACAGCTGGTTTGAACAAGGTAAGCTTGATGTCACGCTTAATCCCAATAGTCCCAAACCCGTCATGTTTATTGATATGCAAAATGGCATTGGAAGTGTCATGTTCAAAATATTTCCTAGTGTGTTTAGAAATAGTATTGGTAAATTAGTTAGCTTTAAACACGAGATACTTCTAAAAGAAAGCGCTTGCCCTAAGATTTTCTTTTCTTTTTTTTTGCTTTGAAATTTTAGATTGAATTTTACAATAAGATACATAGTAAACATCAATTTAATAAAACAATAGATAATTGATAAATATAAAATACATGTTGTGATAATAAATAGGAACGGATAAACAAAATAAATAAGATGAATAAGAAACAATTATGTATACATATTTAAATATAAATATTTGGATAAATAGATAAATAAATAAGTAAATTTATAAATATTAACAGTAACATGAAAAGAGGTTGACATTGTATTATTATAATATATTATAATGTACAATATATAAAATATATGAATATATCTTACATGTAAATAAAAACAATATCTTTATAGAGATAATTATATTGATAAAATCAGGTCAAAAAAGGTTAAAGAAAAATGAAAAGTTGATATGAAAAGTGAAAGGAAAAGAAAATAAGATAAAGATGAAAGTAGAATGAAAAAGAAACAGTGAGTGAGAATGAAAAAGAATGAAAAAATAAATAAATAAATAAATAAATAAATAGAGCCAGAGTAAGGAAAGGGTGGGGGGGAGACAAGGAGTAAGAAAATGAAATAGTAGAGGAAAAGGATGTGAAATAATTAATTAATTAATTAGATTATTTGCATTAGGAGAGAGAGTGGAATTGGAATCATCATTGATTTTAGTTTTCAAAAAAGGAGACCAAGTTTGAAGAAAAATGTCAACTTGATCCTGGAGGTTGTAAATTGTGTGCTCATGTAAGGCCGTCTGCATCATTGCCACCAACCATTCGTCCTGAGAGGGTGGAGATGGAGACTTCCAATGGCGCAGAATGCAAATTTTGGCTGTAGCTAGCGCAGTATGCAGGAGATGAATTTGTGGCTTAGAATGCTTTGGAAAATGGTGTAAATCATGTAGAAGGATGGTGGCAGAAGTAAGTGATAAAGATAATGACATTGTGGAATTCAGAGTTTTGCCAACGAAGGTGCAAAAAAACCTGGTTTGTGGGCATTCGCAAATGATATGGGCTATGTCACAACCAGAGTTGGAACATCTCCAGCAATTAGTGTGCGAGAGTAGTCCAGCTTTATGTAATTTGATCGGTGGCCAGTGCCAGTCATGGAGAATTTTAAATATACAGAACTTGAGCCTTGCTTCACAAACTCCTTTATACAATCCCTCCAATATCTGGTCCCATTCAGAAGCTGTATATGAAATAGATAAACGGGATTGCCATTTATTTTGAAGAGTGTGGGAAAGAGGCTGTAAAAAAAGAGGAAGCATAAAGGTTTTGGTCACTCCCTTAAGCTTCCCCCATAGATTTAGGTAAGATAACATTGGAGATACCTGGAGCAACCAAGGGGGAGATCCCAAGTGTTTCTTCAGACATTGTTGAAGTTGAGAGAATTTAGAAGAGTGTTGTATAAGAAGATTACATTCCTCACATAATTGAGAGAAGGTTTTAAAAGCTCCATCATGAAGAAGTTGATCTGGGGAACATATGCCAGCCTCTTGCCATAAAGGCCAGGATAAACTGCGACCATTGATACGGATAGCTGAGTTATTCCATAGGGGAGCCTTAACATGAATAAGCGCATTTGAACCTAATATACGATGTCCTCTCTGCTAAGATTTGTGAATGACTGATAAGATCGAAGTTTTAGGGTCAGAAGAACTAGCACCACTACCATATAAAAGAGAGAGACCTGAACCCTTAGATGAAGATGACGCTCGATGGAGACCTATTGCGGAATATCTTTAGTTTCTGGCAGAAAATAAGAGAATTGGGAAATGTGTAAAGCAAGGGAATAGTGTTTGATTGATGGAAGACCCATACCACCATATAACTGGTGGGCCACAGCAAGACGCGGTTTAGCTGAGCCCCATATGAAGAGCTTAATCTTGGAATTCATTGATCTGAGTGTAGCTAAAGGAATTTGGAGGGGAAGCATACCTAAAATATAAATGAATTGCCGCAAAGTGATCATTTTGATAGCTTGAACTCTACCCCAAAGAGATAGTCCTAGAGCTTTCCACTTATCGAAATCCCTCTGTATTTGAGAAAATAGAGGAGCTAAATTGTCTGCAGCCATATTTTCCAAACCTTTATTGACTAAAATTCCTAGGTATTTAAGATGTGAAGACTGCCAATGAAAAGAAAATCCATAAATTGCTGACTTTGTTGTGCCATTCGAAATGGGTAATGCTTCACTTTTGTCCCAATTTATTTTATAACCCGAAAAGGAGGAGAATTAATTAATAATTTGAAGGTTGACGGGAGAGATCGTGGAAGATTAGTAAGAATAAGAAGGATATTGTCTGCACATAAGTAGATTTTAGAATGCCCAATTGGAAGGGGGACAACTATAACATCATCAGATTGTCGGATTGCAGCAGCACGAGGTTCCATTGCTAAAAGAAAAAGGAGGGGGGACAACGGGCAACCTGGTGCGTACCTCTCTGAATTGGGAATGTAGTAGATAAAAAAACGCCACAGTTTACCTGAGCTGAGGGGTTATCATATAATAAACACACTTTAGTGATGAATTGATCACCCAACCTAAATCTGTGCATTATAGTAAAAAGATATTACCACTCAATGCTGTCAAACGCTTTTCTGCATCAAGCTAGAGGGCCAAGGCAACTTCTGAAAGATGTTTAGCAGACCACAATGTATGGGCCAGTGTACGGAGATTATTCCGAGACGAACGCCCCGGGACAAAACCCACTTGAGAATTATGTCTCAAGGAGGGTAGAACTTTGCAGGGACGAAACGCCAAAATACTTGCTAAAATTTTAATATCACAATTCAAAATTCTTTGCCAGGTTTAGGTAAAACGGCTATAATTGCCTTATTAGAAAGAGGTCCCAATGATAATTCTTTATCAGCCTCGAGAAATGCAGCATGCAAAGTATCGATCATATTATGACGTGTCCATCTATAAAATTCAGCAGGAAAACCATCCTCCCCAGGGGCTTTAGGATAAGGCAGCGCAGCAATAGCTTTGGACATTTCATCTCTTGTGATGTTGCCATCAAGCAGAGCTCGGCTATCATCAGAGAGACGCAGAAGATTGACCTTCGCTAGAAAAGAGGACATCTTATCTAGGTCAATTTGGTTGTTTGGAGTATATAAAGATTGGTGAAAGAAGGCAAATTCATTAACTATATACTCTGGCCTTGTAAGTATGTCACCTTGAGTCGATCAGATAGCTGGAATAGCCATTGCAGCTTCTCTTTGACGTAATTGTGCAGCTAACAACCACCCTGCCTTCTCCTCTTGCTCATAATGTCTCTGTTTCATTCTTTGTAAAGCATACTCAACTTTGGATGAAAAGAGACCCATAAGGGACATGTGTGCTTGCTCTAAAAATTTGCAATTTTGTAAATTGGGATCTTATATATGTAAATGAGAATAATATTGAATGTCTCGTTCTAAATCTGCTTGTTTGGCAATATTATTCTTTTTGGTCGAGTGCTGTGTCATGAATTAACTGTCCCTTATTAGTGGCCTTAGCTGCCGCCCATAAAGTTCTTCTGGAAGTGACAGAACCCTGATTAATAGAGTGATAATCTTGGAGATGGGATTATAATTGAAGTTTACCCGTGGGTGTCCTGTGTTTCTGGATGCTCATACGCCATGGTTTACGCCCTGGTCGGGATATACCTAAATCTAGAGACAAAAGGACAGGAGAATAATCAGACAAGGCCGCTTCCAGAATATGAGACTCCGTGACCAGTTGGACCGCTTTGTGTGATAGAAAAAAGTAGTCTAAGCGGGAAAATGGGCCATGCAAGGATGAAAAGAATGTATATTACTTATCTTGTGGATGACTGAGACGCCAATGGTTAACCAAACCATTGTCAGAGAGTATGTCTTTTAAAATAGCTCTATCCGCTGCATTAGCTCTATCAAACTGACCAGTTTTGTCTAGAATAGGATCTTGTACCAGATTACGATCCCCACCAATGAGGTATTGTGAGGCATCAATCTCTGTGAGAAGACGATTCAGTTGAAGGAAAAAGGATTTTTTACTGCCAATCGGAGCATAGATTGATCCAAGACAAATGTAAGAATTCCCAATACGCAATTTGGCAAATACATATCGACCATCAGGGTCTAACCAGGTCTTGGAGATCGTAACTGGAAGTGATCTCCAAATAAGGATTGCAACTCTGCATTTAGGGACAGGTCTAGCATCTGTAGGGTCATTTTTGCGAATGTGGCTATGAATGACCTTCCCCACCCAATCTCTGCAGAGTTTATCAGATTCAATCTCATCAAGGTGTGTTTCCTGTAATAAAGCTATGTCTACATGTTTGGACTGTAATTAAGAAAGAACTTTCTTCCTTTTAATGTAGTGGGTGAGGCCGTGGACATTCCATGTAATAATAGATAGAGGATTAATAGACCTGGCACCTTTGGCGTGGGTCTCCCTTCCATTTTTCTGTTGCCTCATGTGTTTTTGCTGGTGTTAGATGCTTTGGGCACTGTGCCACTGCTGTCCAGTGCCACAATGCAAGTGCTCCCTATTGTAAATTAATGTATGGATTAAGTGATTCCATGATTGGCTTGTTTGGTTTACCTGTCAGACCCTAGTACAGTGCACCAGGAGTGTCCAGGGCTTGTAAACCAAATGCTGCTGGTGAGCTTGCAGCACCAGCTGTGCCACTCGCAGCCTTGAAAAATGTGTCTAAGTCCTGCCATTGCAGAGCCTGTGTGCAGTCTGGTACTGTCATGCTGACTGGGCATGTGCACCCACTTGCAAGTCCCTAAGCCTTCCCTTTTCTTCATATCAGACACCCCTATGGTAGGCCCAAGGGGAGGGTGTGTGCAGCATGTCCTAATAGTGTATTACAGCCATTTTCTTTTTTCACTATGGCAAGGCTACCTGTTCCCCATAGGCCAGAATGGGCAGTTAGATTATTAAATTTTATAATCCTAACTGACTCAGGGAACCTGGTGGAAATTTGAGTTTAGTATGCCTGAACTCAGAACGATAAAATACATCTTTTAGTGAAGTTGGTTTTAACATTCTGTATTTGAAAATACCACTTTTAGAAAGTAGGAATTTTCTTGTCTAACTATCCAGGCCTGCCTCTGCTAGGGTGTGTATTCCTTGTCTGGAGTTGAAGTGACAGGGCTGGGGGATTCCAGGAGACAGAATGAGTCAGCCCAGTGGTGAATAGAGAGATCTGCATCTAGATGGGTGGGAGGAGTTGCACCTGGGACCTGAATCGGGCTGTGCCTTTCCTTCACAATGCTGGCTCCACCTCCTGTGGTGCGGCGGATGTTTCTGCCCTGCACTGTGAAAGAAGAGAAGGAATTCTGTCAACAAAGTGCTCCAGGGCTGTGCTTTCCCTCCACAATGCTGGCTCCACCTCCTGCTGGGCGTCTGATGTTTCAGCCCTGCACTGTAAAAGGAAAGAATGAGTCTTGTCAACAGAGTGCTCCAGAACTGGTTTGGACTAGGCAAATGCCCCTCTGCCCTCAGAGGACAAACGATTTTGGGGTATCAATATTGGGACCCTGATCCCAAGAAATTAGATCACTTCTGGGAACAAGGCAAACCTTTTGCCAAGGAGAAGAACCAAGAAACCTGCTGGAGTTTGGACTGCCCCTCTGCAGTGTGCTGTTTGCTGGGTTGGCCTGCAGTGGTTTCTTTATTGCCAAGGGAAAGAAGAAGGAACTTTTTAAGGACTTTCATCATCTTGCAGAATATTACTCCAAGGGCTTGAACTTGTGCTTGCCTCCTGCTGAAGTCTCAGGGACAAAAGACTTCACCTCCAGCTCCCCTCTGAATTTCCTTGCTGGGAATTCTATCTGCAGAAGCCTGCGTGTTGCTGGGAGCTGGAAGCGTGACACCACCGCAGCTATAGTCGTCGCATCGCCAGAGAAGCGTGCCACCGCTGCATCTTCGAGGAAGCTGTCTGCTGATGCATCACCAGAGAAGCGTGACGCCATCGAGAGGGTCGCCATCATATCGCTGGAGAAGAGTGTAGCAGGGCCTGTTGTGGCTCCAAAGAGTCGTCACAAGGCTGCCAGGGAGTGAATGCATTGTTGTCACATCGTCGCATCAAGGGCGCCATCTTCTTGCATCGCACCAGGATTGTCGCATCACATCAAGGTGCCATCTTGTTCATAGGAACCGGTCCGCAGGCCGAGAACCTACGCATCTTTCCCGCACCGGTAAGGATCACGACGCATCCCCTACTCTGCGCAAGCATTGAGGAGCAACACATAATCTTCCCCGGAGCACGGAACCGACGCATCTCCCTTTGCAAGTCTTTTGTTTATTTTGCGTTACGCATCCAGGTACTTTTGTGAGAACTGTGTCGCATTTATCACCAAATTGAACTAAGCAACTTTTACCATCTTCAAGTCAATCTTAAGTACAGTATTGTGGATTTTTGTCGTGTGTGGTCTTGTGTTACGTCTATATAAAGAATACTTATTTTTATAAAACCTGTGTTGTGTCCATCTGTTGTGTTTTCACTGTATTACTGTGTATATTCACAAATGCTTAACACACTGCCTCTGAGATAAGCCTGTCTGCTCGTGCCAAGCTACCAAGGGAGTGAGCAGGGGTTATCTAGGAATGTAATCCCCTTATCCCGACTTAAAAGCAAGGGTCCCCATTTGGACAAAGGTGTATACCATTGCCAACTAAAGACCCCCAGATCTAACAAGGATGAGTGTTAGCCATGATGGGATACAGTCAAAAGGAATTAAGAGTCAATGTAGTATTCAGGCTAAAAAAGATGAAAAGTCAATGGAAATACAATGAAAGGGGATAGGGCAGGATGGGAAGGGGGAGGTACTCTGGCTGTTAAATAATAGAAAAGTGTAAGAAAGTAAGAGTTTTAAAAGTTGAAAAGGTGTAGTATCTAAAATTATAAACTTGTGGGTGAGAAATGTAATAGAGAAGGAAAAGGAGATATAAGATAAGTTGAAAGGAAGTTCCTATAATAATATCTTAAGAAGATCAAACTGTACTATGGAATCAGAATAACTGTAACTGTGAGAAATAGAAAGGAGAATCAAAACTGATATAGGTTTGTTGCCTACAACTTTTAACTTTTAACCGCGGGTCTGGGCTCACTGGAGCACCACCACGAGTACGAACCCCCTCAGGAGAGTAGAATATTAATATGAGTATTAGCCAGGACAATAAATTAGAAAAGCAAAAGAGAGAATAAAAACCCTGAGGTCCAAATGCATATAGTAGCATGTTTTAGGAGGGGAAGTTCATTCCATTAAGAAGCATAAGTAGACAATAAAACATACCTAAAAGTAATGTGTATATGGAAAATATATTCCAGAAATTAAAGTGAACTGTTAAAATTATCATTCATAAACACAATTTCTGTAATATTCATATAATAAAGAACATGTGCTAAGATACATTTATAAATAACTATAAATATGAGCATTAATATTGTCTAAGAGGGAGTATCAGAAACGTAGAAATGAATAAAGAACCTATTCATAAAAGATGAAAACATCAAACTATTCAAAGCATATATCACAGTATATAACAGATGACCGATACAGTATATAATTGGAGATGTAATTCTTCTGTTAAAAGGTCTCAAATAAGATACATAATAAATACATTTATAAAGTTAAGTCCTCAATAATATATTATAAGCATGTACAATAAATATAAGTAATACTCATTTTTCCCCCGACTGAAAAGCAAGGTACAGGTAAAACATAAGAGTTGAGTATTAGCTCAGCTCCAGAAGCCAAGTAAGTTGATAAAAAGGATTTATGAGGATAGTATATAACAGCTATACCTATTCTCCATCTGAGGCAGACTTCAAGGGAGATCTAAACTTATCTCTACCTTGTTCTTGTGTAAAAGTAATTACATGCTGTAAAATAGATGTTTGATCACCCTGAGCATGAAAATGTTGTTCCATGTCTCTACAACTTCACCAAGGTAGCGATGTCTGCTATCTGCTAACTGTTGAGGTTGTGCAGAGCTTTGACCAGGCTGATCGTGAGAAACATGTTGTACATCCATATCCTGAATCGATAGGCTGTCAAGGAAATTTTGTAAGTCCTCAGGATTGTAGAAATCTCTGGATTCACCATTTTTAGTGATGCGGAAACGCGCTGGGTCAATCAAGCCATACTTGATATCCAAATTCTGTAATTGTGGCCTCATAGATAAGAATAATTTCCTTCTTTCGTTAGTTTCTCTCGAGAAGTCAGCTGCCATTTGTATTTGATGACCATCATAAATGTAGGATCTTTGCGTGCGGGCTAACAATAGTATCTGTCCGGCTCATGTCTCGAAAAACAAGCAATTAGGGGCCTTAGTCGAGAGTCCAAAGTTTTACGTGGGGGTCCAATACGATGAGCGCGTTGTATTTCCAATGGTGGGTCAAAAGTGGTGCCGAGTAACTTGGGAAGGAGTTTACATAGGAATGACCGGGCATTCTGGCCTTCAGTTTTCTCTGGAAATCCGAAGAAGTGAATATTGTCTCTTCTATTGCGTACTTCCAAGTCAACAAGCTTACTGTAAATAAGTAGAAGGTCTTGATCACTGCTTTGTAGTGAGTCAAGTTTATTTTCTACTACTGTTAATCGACGGTCCAACCCTTCAGTTTTTTTATGGAATTGCGCAATATCCACTCTAATGGATTTGGTTTCTGACGTGAGGCAAGAAATGTTATTATCCATCTCTGTCAGACGGCAGCTGATAGTTGAGATTTCCTTTAAAATGTGGTTCATAGTTGCTCCTGACTCTGCTGTTGAGGTGACTAAATATGGATTAGGTGGTGATGGAAGTGAACCTTTAACAGGCATAGTACGCGACTGTTTATGCGTGTCTGAAAAGAAAGACAGTTTGGAATTTTTGTTGCCGTTTTTGTGATTAGACATCTTAAAATGCTTTCCTTCAAAGTGTTGCGAAGACTAGGCACATATGGAGCAAGTATGAGGGTGGAAAATTATACCACACTTAATCCAGAAGGCTCTTGTAAAATAAGAATGTTAGCCTCTTACCAATGGTACAAGAGTAATTTGTCGCAAATAACAACATGCATTATTTTATAACATTAAATATTTAGCATTTGTCACTTAAAACAATATCAGTATACGTAACTAGTTGCTATATTGTGCATAAAATCATTGAACCTTTATAAAATGCAGTATGAGGCTGACAGGATGTTCAAAGCATTGAGCGGGAAGTGCATCTTGCTTCACAAAATTTCCTCAGACAAAATATTTCAAAAGCGGAAAAACATTTTTCACTAGATCGAGTAGGTGCGGAAGTCATAATGTTGTGCACTCATGAAAGGTGCCTTTAATGAACAACATCAGACTATCTGGAGGCATTCTGGGAATATGTCACAGAAGTATAGAAAGTTTTGGCTGACCTGAAAAACTCCATTCATTATGTTTCTCTTTGTAAATGTTGTCAGATGAGAGCTGGAGAGTTGTAGAGAATCACAGTTAAAAGCTCTGACGGAACATGTGTTAATTTTAGCGCAGAAAGGTAGCGTGTGAGGTGCTTCAGTGGAACAGCAGAGTTCCGATGCTTGAAAAAAGCTTGGTAAAATAGCATTTGTTTCAGTCAAAATTGACCTTGAAAAGGGTCAGTTAGTCATAGAGTCAATCACAGATGAATACCGTAAAGAAACATCTTACCGGCTTAGAATGCACCGAACAAAATAATCCTGTTTCCGTTATGCACAATGATACAGCCCTCTCAGGGATGCAACGAGGGAGACGCTCCATTTACGTGAGAGCCGAGACTGTCGTAATACAAGGCCCAGGTTACGCTTGCCGGAGCAGAAAGTATTCCAATCAGAATCAACCCTAAAAAGGGTTGTTTGACTCCGAATTTCAGCCACAAGTGAAAACGCTGCACTATTGTGCCATACCTGTGACAAAGGCTGAGGTGTGAAGTGCGCCACCTCCGTCAAGTGTCAGTCTCGTAGTGGAGCTTCACGTTCAGGCAGCCATCTTCCACGTGGCCAGACCACGCCCCCCTCTTGCCCTAAGATTTTCAAGGCACACAATATTCCCACAGTTGTACGAGAAGAAGTTAAGAAAGAACTCTGGTTGAAGAAGGGATTATTGAGAGGACTGAATCTTCTGAGTGGGTTTCTCCCATCGTAGTAGCTACGCGTGCCAATGGGAAGGTCAGTCTCTGCATAGATTTGCACCATCTCAACAATAATATTACTGTAGAGCAATTTCCCTTACCCCCCATATCTGAAATGTTAGCCAGTGTTGGTGGTGCTAAAGTATGTTCTACAATAGACTTATCTGCTGCCTATCACCAAATTGAACTTCACGAGAAATGTAAAGATTACACTTCATTCATCACTCCCTCCGGATGTTTTAGATACAATACAATTCCCTTTCGATTAGCTTCAGCTGTCGCCATTTTCCAACGTATCATGCAGGACACCTTGAACAATTGCAAAAATGCAATAAGTTAACATGATGATTTTCTTGTCTTTGGATGTAATGAACTTATACATATTTCAGCGTTGGAAAAGGTGCTTCGTGCTCTCAGTGATCAAGGTTTAACCATAAAATACTCCAAGTGCAAATTCAGTGTCAAACAGTAACTTATATTGGACATGAACTATGTGAAGAGGGCATTAAACCAAAACTTACTTAGTTGAGGCCATTCAAGCTGCACCCCACCCCAAATCCAAAGATGACATCAAATCATTCTTGGGTTTTACAGAGCTTTATTTGAAATATATTCCCAATTTTTCATGACGCACATTTAGCATAAGACAGTTAATAAAGAACAAAAACAAATTTCTATGTTCTAATTATTGTGGAACTGAATTTCTTGATGTTAAGAAAGCTATTTGTACTGCTACAGCTCTTTCCGGCTTTAACCCTTCACTAACATGTATCATTACCACAGATGCAAGCTCAAAGGGTTTAGGAGCTGTCTGGCTCAGAAATCTGACTCTAGTAGAGAATGTATTATTGCACACGCGTCCAGAGCACTTACTCCTGCAGAAGAAAAATATTCAACTATTGAGAGAGAAACCTTAGCAGTTGTTTGGGCTCTGGAGCACTTTAGGATATTTGTTTGGAGTAAAGAATGTTTAATAAGGACTGATCACAAACCTCTAATACGTTTACTCACCACAGAAGGCATGTTGAAAGCTTCTGCACGCATAGCACGCATGTCTATGCATCTCCAGGATTTTGTCTACGCTATAGTTTATGTTCCAGGCAAGGATAATGTCACAGCTGATTTCTTGTCTAGAATACCCCTACCCCTAAAAGAAGACATTCACAATGAGTTGGATGATTTTCAAATTGCTTTAGTGCATGATGAAGAATGTATGATTATGGACCAGGAGATGTGGGGTGAGGAATTTGCTAAAGATACTGTGTTAAAAAAAAAGTGGAAAGCTATATTTTGAGTGTATGGCCAAACAAAACCCCATCAGTCCTGATCTTAGATGTTTTTGGGAGGTAAGAAATGAATTGTCTTGCAATGATGGTATACTTAGAAGAGGTGACTGTGCTATTCCTCCTAACAAGTTAAGACACAGCATAGTTTTACAAGGTCATGAAGGCCATTGTAGCATTGCCAGAACAAAGCAAATGGTTAAGAAAGGATTTTGGTGGCCTAGTGGGGACATGTTCATTGAAAGCATTGTGAGAAAAAGTATCTTGTGCGCTAATTCTAACACATCTCTCATTTCACTCAAACCTAATATGGGAGATCACATAATTCCTGACAATCCATGGAATACCATTGCAATGAATATTATGGGACCCATTGGACCTCATTCTAAATGTATCATGGCTGTCATTTATGTATTTTCAAAATGGCTGGTTATTAAAATTGGAGAGAAAGTTGATACTGACAGTGTTTTGACATTTTTGGATGGAATTTTCACTGAGGCAGGGGTCTTCAGGTGAAGAATGTTCCTGTGATTTTCACTGAAGATAGTGACTACAGAAAAGGCTTTAGCTATATCAACACCAAATGCAGTCGTGACCTTATGGTCCACACGATTGAAACTGCTCAAAGACTGTGTCGGAAAGAAGAATAAGAGATAGTTGAACTCACACAAGCTATACAGAATAGCCAGGTGGTCACTGACGCCAAGTCGCTCCTTGAGAAGATTGAAAAAGACATCTAGGTCTTTAGAGACAACACAATCAACGACAAGAGTGCAAAATATGAATAAGACATCAAAGCTTTCAAAATTGAACAGGTATACCCATTCATGAAAGACGATTATTATACTCAGCCTGATTCACGCAGGGCACTCACGAACTACAAAGGTCGGTCTAGAAATAGATTTACAACCTTCTCTGATACGTCCTCATCAGATTCATCTGGATCGGACAATAGAAATAATAAAAAGAAAGGGGTTACTTTTTTAGGCCAACAACCCAAGCCGCGGTACAAGGTACCTTGGGAAATGAGGACGAGGAACCGGTTCAACAAATCGTAGGTGGTCCAAGTACTGTTGTTAATTTGTCAACATGAGTTTTATCTGCCGAAGAAGAGTCAGTTTTGAATCTGGGTCTTAAATTTGTGCCCAGTAAAAAAACAGACTTCACAAAGCTTAAACTCGAAGCTATCGAATTTTGTAGAAAAGTGAGATTGAAAGCATTTTTTTGCTAATGTACCAGCAATTAAGAATACAGAAACAACAGGCCTCAGAAATAAATCTACCTTTGTTCCCTTCAACAATATTCCCAAACAAGTATTGGCTTTTGAGTAGGTATTGTTATCATCCATTAACAAACTAGAGAGAGGTAAAAGTTACACCTATCAGAACATGAGCCAAAAACAACGAGCTTGTATAAAATCTTTGAAAGAGGATCCATCGATTGTCATAAAGCAGGCAGACAAGGGCGGGCCGTAGTCATCTGGCCCCGTGAGAAGTATCTTTCAGAAGGTTCAAAACAAGTGTCTAATACTACTTGGTACTGCAAACTATCTGAAGATCCGGTTAAACAAATTCAAGGACAGATTGTCCAAATATTAGAACTTGGCAAAGAAAAAGGCTTTTTGGGAAACAAGGAATATGATTTCCTTGTTAAAAAATTCCCTAGGACTCCCGTCCTATATCTTCTGCCGAAGATACATAAAAATCTTAAAGATCCCCCAGGCCGCCCGATAGTTTTGAGATGTGACTCTTGTCTCGAACCAATTGCGAAATATGTTGATTTTTTTCTAAGGCCATTTCTTAGTGAGGTAAAATCATACCTTAGAGACACTACTGACTTCCTGTTGAAAGTGACCTTGACTACAGATCATGGCAACGATGGATGTTACATCCCTCTATACGCAAATCCCGCAGGAAGAAGCGTTGGAGGTGATGGAACTCTATTTGAACAAAAGAGAAAGGCCCCACAGGGTGCCCACTTCTTTTATTTTGAAGCTTGCTGAAATCGCACTGAGAAAGAATGATTTTACCTTCAATGGTGAGTTTTTCATGCAAGTGAAGGGGACTGCCATGGGTTGTCCTTATGCCCCTGAGATGGCAGTCCTCTTCATGGCACAGCATGAAGACAAATTTGTTGTAACTAACAATCCGTACAAACAAAACATCGTACAGTGGTACCGCTATATAGGTGATGTCTGGCTACTGTGGCAGGGGAGCCAGGCATATCTATTGGCATTCCATGAGTGGTTAAATGCTCACCATAGAGACATACAATTTTCCATAGATTTCAGCACTACTAAAATGACATTTCTGGATGTGGAACTGACATGTTTCCAGGGACAATTACAGACATCTCTATACAAAAAGTCAACAGATAGGAACACCATCTTGCACCATAGAAGTGCACACCCTAGAAATCTCAAGGCAAATTTGCCTTATGGCCAACTGTTGCGAATAAGGAGGAATTGCTCAGATTTGTGCCAGTTTGATGTCCATGCCCAAAATTTTTGTATGGAGATGAAACAGCGCGGTTACCCAAAAAAATTGCTTAAACATTCTTTTAAAAGAGCACGCTTTATGCCCCGTGAATGCCTCCTCCAAGTAAAAAAGCGAGCAGCACTTGACAAATTAGTGTGTGTAACAACTTTTTGTCCAGATACACACAAAATGAGACAGGCTGTATTGAAGAATTGGCACTTGTTGGAAGGTCTAAATTGTCCCTTTCCGAAACCAATATTTGCTTACAGGAAAAAACAGAGCATAGGGCAACAACTAATCAGGGCTGATATCACAGTGCCAAAACCCAAAAATGACTTGCTAACTCAGTGGAACATGAAACCTATCGAGGGCCATCATAAATGTGGTAATTGTGTGGCATGTCCCAATACCATCGAAGGGAAAGAATTTTGCCATTCAGTAATAAAATGGAAACATCTGGATTTCTCAAATTGCAGAACTAAACATGTAATCTATGTGATACAGTGCCCTTGCATGATGATTTACATTGGCAAAACAAGCCAACAGGTAAATATGCGAATCAGCCAGCATCGCTCACGCATCAAGAAGAAAGTCATGACCGCACCCATGGTAGAGCACTTTGTCGAGAAAGGCCACGATGAACATGACTTCAAATGGTCTATTCTGTTTACGGCCAAGCAAACCAATCGCTGTCTCGATGTGGAAAGAGTCCTTTTACAAAGGGAAGCGTACATTATTCTTAAATTCAATAGCACTCAGACAGGGTTGAATAACCTATCTGAAGTTGCAAGACTATGAAATTTCATCTTCATTTGGACCGAGTGGTAGTTAGTGACCACTGACCTTCAGCTTATCTTAATTTTTGGGTTTGAGGCCTCTTCCTTAATGAATAATGGTGACCATGGGGCTGCGTGGATTAAGGCAATAGCCACCACACACAGGACTCCCTGCATTTTACACACTGCACTTTAAGTGGTAGGCCTACATGGGAGGCGCAAACACAACATGTCGTTGGGCTTTATGAATAACTACACGACTAACCTGCGACATTTCTCCAGCCACACACACCTTTAATCCATTTTCCACACTGTTATCGGTGATTTTCATTGAAAAAGATAGATTTCACTACAAGTACCACAATCCTCGGGTCTGATCATGACATAAAGCACGCCCACAAAACGAGCGGCCATCTTTGTTGAGATCGACCGGGAAGTGTGTTATATCCAGAGTTACTCGAGAAACAGGTAAGCGCCTTGCTAGAATTTTGGCAGAACCAGCTTGACAAGCGCGCTACCCAAAGGGGTTACAATGCTCCCCTTTTGTTTCTTACAGTACTCGATCGTGTGTGGCAGAAAAACGCAGTTTAAATCACTCTAGATGATCAGGTAAGGGCTTGATTACTCCGACGGAGCCTTCTAACAAGCTAGAATTGTTTGAGAGACAGGACAGCAGCATTGAAACGTTTCTAAATGTTTTGCAGCTCTGTAGTTTTACGACATGGAGTGTTTAAAAGTGTACATGTGTTGAGTAAACTCCACATTTAACGCAAAGAATCAGAAGGGAATCTGCCAACAACGAATACAAAGGTAGGCCACAAAACAGCTTTTACACGAGGCTAGACAGGCTCTAGGTTTGAATAATTTACACTGCGCATTTTCTTAACAGCCCCCCGCTCCTTACACTTCTAAAATGTTGGGGTTCAAAGAAAGAAAAATTTCCGAGTTCAACAAGACAATCTTTCACAGTCCCCCGCCAAAACCTGGTAGGTAGTCTTAAGTCAGAGATATTGCATTGGCTATTTGTGTAACTGGAATGGAGATGAACACTGAGATTTTTAAACACAAAACTTAATTGTTTTGTTGTCTACATCATACAGACAAAAGAAAAAAGGCCCTGATGAGATTCCAGGAACTGGCTTGGAAGTTTGGGCTGGACTGTTCCCATGAGGCACAGGGTCAAGACTGATTTGCATATGGCCTATCTTAACTGGGATGGCTTGGTGAGCAAAAAAACGATGGATTAAACCCAGATCTGTGACTGAGGGTGAATGTTTTGCCATTGTGCAACATTCCGTCCATCATCTTGTGTGTTTTACATTGGACATATTCACTGTCACATCCCATAACAGTGCTGAGACTTTTTCCCCCAAGGTCCTTTAACAAACCAAACATTGATTCCTCCATCTGCTACTCCCTCTGATCTCTCTAAAGTTCCAATCAATAAGACTCTGTCTACAATATCAACAAAGAGAGTCAAACACAGTAAAGCACTTAAATAGGCTAGCCCCCTCCCCACCAGGAGACTCCGCAAGCGACTCTATATGTGCCTGAGGTGGACCCACTGCCTGCTTCAGTTTCAAGCACAAAAGCCCCGGAGAGTTCAGTTCCAACTTCAGTACAACTCTCACAGGTGGACAAGTCACATCTCATTAACTCCTTTAATGACCTCTTGGTCACCCAGCTAAAGACTTTTTCAGAAAATGTGTGCTCATCAATTAAAACTATTCTTTCTCCTTTGGTCTTACGTTTAGATACTATTGAGTCCAAGCTGGCCGCACTTGGCATTAATCTTACAGGCTCAGCCAAAGGTACTTCGACTAGCACCATCCCCAAATTTTGTTTCTTGAACAGGACTCCAAATGGCTTTCCTGAAAAGTCTATTCTAGCTTTACAGGCCATGTTGTCAGCCAGCAACTTGCCAGTACGAGCTGCCTTCCCTCCTACCAAGATCTCTGTTACCGACCAAACAGCAGACCAAGCACCTCCTTTCTCTTCTCTTCTCAACAACATTGCAGAGGCCCCAGAGGACATAGTGGCACCAACTCAGTACCAGATGCAGTCACAGCTACCAGTCATCAATCTTTCCCCCTGCTGCTTGCACATACATAGCTGTCCTGAGAGGGTTCCTCCCCAATGGCCATGGATCAACATGAATCATATGAATAGCTTTTTAATGAAACTTTAGACAGGCTGGCACAACATAAAGGCTTGCCTTTTTGGTATGCTAAGGATATTTTGCACATAAATAGATGTGCGTGGATTGGACCAAATAGGCCGGACACATACGGGGAGTGCATTGTGGTTATTTTTAATCTCCCAGATCTGGCACATCATTTGTTATTTAACACCAGATCAAGTAACCTGGCTTCTACTTCTATTTCTTTGGTTCCATGAGGCTTTTTCTATAGACACCCTTTTGACCTCAGGCCACACCCTCCCGATTCAGTTTGTATCCGTAGTGCTCATGATATAGCTTCTTTTACCTCTCACAGGGCTCTTAATATGAATCCAATCGAGATAATGTAGCCCCAATAACCACTGATAGTCAAACACCTTCTAATGTCCTGGCTGTACCGCAGGCTTCACAGAGTGTTTTCCCAACCTCATGCCTTTACTTACATCTAATGGATTTGAAGCACTATCCGACTTGGATTGACTCTTAAGCCCAAACGTAGTTTTAACATCAGATTCTCTGGTATTCCATCATTGACCGACAACCCTACAGAGATAATCACTGCTACCCCGCCGCCAGAGTTAATGGCAGTCAAAACCAGCACTCATACTATGTACATGCACCACAGAACACTTTCTGTACTTAGACGTCGATTAAGATGGCGGGCGGAAACGGGTCCGACCGCCATGGTCGCGGCAAATAAACTCCTGACCGCACCGCGGATAAACCGCGGGTGCGATTAGGATATTTTTGACATCACACACTGACCGCGGCGGACGGATCACATCAAAGACCGCCGCACGTGGACGGAACCACTGAAACACCATCCGCCGAGGACGCAATGACTGCGGAAACAGGCCCAACCGCCGCCAGACCTGTGGAGGGTCCGGGTGCACGATTAGTATAACCCCGCCATCCCAACGGAACTCACCACCGTCCTCGACCGCCGCGGAAAAAAAGCTTCGACAAACAGAGCATGACTGCGGAAGGACCAAACGAACATCACCTCTGCCGTCAAACCGATACCAAAATGGCAGACGGAAGTAAATAGAAAACCCAAAAAACAGGACACACACCCACCTGGAACACCCACCCCCAGCAACTACACGCACCAATGACCCCCCCAGCACAAACAAGAGCACCCAAGTCACCACACCCACAGAATACCTGACTGCTAAAAACCATTGGGACACAAGCACCGTACAGAGTATAAAAGGAATCCCTCCCATAACCACAATCCTTTGCAACACAGCACAGCTGGAAGAAAGAGGCAGAACATCACACACAATAGATACACACAAACACACAAACAACCTGCACACCAACACACCCACCACACAAACCCCAACAACACCATCCCTACATACCACACACCTGCACACCCCACACCACCAACACCTTGCACATCACACACCATGGCACCCAAGAAAAACCCCAAGTTCACAGAGAGTGAGTTGAAGGTCATGGTGGATGAAATCATCTGTGTCGAACCACATTTGTTTGGTACCCTAGTGCAGCAGACCACCTTGGCAACTAAAACCACTATGTGGGACAGGATAGTGACCAGAGTCAATGCTTCAGGGACTGTGCCACGCACCAAACACAACAGCCAGAGGCGGTGGCACGGCCTCTAGGCAAGGGTTAAAGGCATCAGGTCCAAGAACCACCTGTGGGCACACGACACTGGCGGTGGCGGTCCCGCGGAGCAAATACCATACGCCGAATGGGAGGAGAAGGTGCTAGGCATACTGCACCCTGAGAGTCTGGAAGGAATAGAAGAGGGAGTTGAGGATGGTAAGTTCAAACCAATGACCACTATCACACTGTCATGTTCTGCCTTGCACAACTGCTAAGACACATCTCCCAGGCTCCAATCCATGCATGTGGACCACACAGTCACCCAAATGTGAAGGGCAGGGCTCAAATTCACCCACCATGATCAACCACAAATGTAGCCTCCTACGTTCCCATGCTTGCATGTGGTCAAGCAGCTAACACCACAACTCCCAACAGGCACCCATGTCTACAGGGAGGGTGAGGGTGGGGGTGGGTCCAGCACTACAACTCCCAACAGGCCCCCCATGTCTACAGGGAGGGTGAGGGTGGGTCCAGCACCACAACTCCCAACATGCCCCCATGTCTACAGGGAGGGTGAGGGTGGGTCCAGCACCACAACTCCCAACAGGCCCCCATGTCTGCAGGGAGGGTGAGGGTGGGGGTGGGTCCAGCACTACAACTCCCAACAGGCCCCCATGTCTACAGGGAGGGTGAGGGTGGGGGTGGGTCCAGCACCACAACTCCCAACAGGCCACCATGTCTACAGGGAGGGTGAGGGTGGGGGTTGGTCCAGCACCACAACTCCCAACAGGCCCCCATGTCTACAGGGAGGGTGAGGGTGGGGGTGGGTCCAGCACTACAACTCCCAACAGGCCCCCATGTCTACAGGGAGGGTGAGGGTGGGTCCAGCACCACAACTCCCAACAGGCCCCCATGTCTACAGGGAGGATGAGGGTGGGTCCAGCACTACAACTCCCAACAGGCCCCCATGTCTACAGGGAGGGTGAGGGTGGGTCCAGCACTACAACTCCCAACAGGCCCCATGTCTACAGGGAGGGTGGGTGTGGGTCCAGCACCACAACTCCCAACAGGCCCCCTTGTCTACAGGAAGGGTGAGGGTGGGTCCAGCACTACAACTCCCAACAGGCCCCCATGACTACAGGGAGGGTGAGGGTGGGGGCGGGTCCAGCACTACAACTCCCAACAGGCCCCCATGTCTATAGGGAGGGTGAGGGTGGATCCAGCACCACAACTCCCAACAGGCCCCCATGTCTACAGGGAGGGTGAGGGTGGGTCCAGCACCACAACTCCCAACAGGCCCCCATGACTACAGGGAGGGTGAGGGTGGGGGCGGGTCCAGCACTACAACTCCCAACAGGCCCCCATGTCTATAGGGAGGGTGAGGGTGGATCCAGCACCACAACTCCAAACAGGCCCCCATATCTACAGGGAGGGTGAGGGTGGGGGTGGGTCCAGCACTACAACTCCCAACAGTCCCCCATGTCTACAGGGAGGGTGAGGGTGGGGGTGGGTCCAGCACCACAACTCCCAATAGGCCCCCATGTCTACAGGGAGGGTGAGGGTGGGGGTGGGCCCAGCACCACAACTCCCAACAGGCCCCCATGTCTACAGGGAGGGTGGGGGTGGGTCCAGCACCACAACTCCCAACAGGACCCCATGTCTACAGGGAGGGTGAGGGTGGGGGTGGGTCCAGCACTACAACTCCCAACAGGCCCCCATGTCTACAGGGAGGGTGAGGGTGGGGGTGGGTCCAGCACCACAACTCCCAACAGGCCCCTTGTCTACAGGGAGGGTGATAGTGGGTCCAGCACTACAACTCCCAACAGGCCCCCATGTCTACAAGGAGGGTGAGGGTGGGGGTGGGTCCAGCACCACAACTTCCAACAGGCCCCCATGTCCCATCCCAGAGCAAGATGGACTCTGCCTACCATGTGCTGACCACTGCATCTCCCTCTTCAAAGTTACATGTAGGTAGCCATCTTCACAGGGGCACCATCCAATAGCAGGACAGGACCACACATATCCAAGTATTGTCTCCCCACCTCCACACCACCATATTGCCCAGTACTGTGTACCACACCAATTTAATGATACCAACAACCATGTCCTGATTCCCTAGACAATTGAAATGTAACAACAACAAACCTGTCATGTCCACAGCATTGATTCTTAAATTCTTGTCCCTCAGGTGACCGAGACTTGACAGGAGAAAACACCAGCCGCCAGCACCAGTCCACCCCCTCACAGCCTGGACTCTCCGGTGATGATACCCTGGACAACTCGGGTGCGGAGGACGATGCTGATCCAACTACACTCCCAGGGCCATCAGGCTTCCTGGACAGCCCTGCCTCCACCACCTCGGCCAGTGGAACAACAGCAACTACTGCCATTGTGAGCTGTGCAGCTACCACCACCACCACCAACACCACCACCACCACCACTCCTGCCAGTGCCATCCTGCCTGACCCATCGGACGGTGATGGACCATCAACCTCACAGGCTAGCAGGGAGAGTGGATGGGGGAGGACACAGGTGAGGCCACAGCTCACGAACACGAGGGCAGGTGCAAGGCGAGGTCGGGGACAAGACCCACACAATCCTGGGACCGAGACCCTGGATGCCATTGCAAGAGTGCAAGCGTCGTACGAGCGGTCGCAGGCACAGGCGGATCGGGCGCCAAGACTCACATGACACCTGCCAGCTGTTGCGGTCCATGGACAACCGTATGGGCCAAATGGTGGACCTCATGGGGCAGCAAACAACTCTTTGGAGGGAGTGGTTATCCCGCGCCACACCACCTCTTCCTCCCCCAAGTGGCCAGCGGGACAGGACACCACCACCACCGCCAACATCACCTGAGGCCACTGACAGGGGAGGTGTCCCCCGAACAACCTTCCCCCACAGCTGGCTCCACTCAGGCTCCAAGACGGAGGGGCCGTCCAAGGCTGGATCCAGGACAGAGCAGTGGCAAAGCACCAGACACCCGCACGAAGAGGGGCCGGCACTGACTAAACCCTTCCTTGAGCCTGGCATTGACCCTGTGCACTATCTTGCCCCACATTGCCAAGCATTGGCACACGTCTGCTGGACTAGGTGTACATCACACAATGTGGTGTCCCTACGGTGGTGTCATCTGACATGACCTTCAACTCACACTTCCCCTCCACCACACATTTGTAAATATCTACTAACACAAATCCACACCCTGTAAATAAAACTCACGAAAACACTAAAGGCTGTGTGATCTCCATGTTTAAACACAGGTTTGTCTTTGTTGTCATCATCAGCAGTTGCAGGGATCCATGTTGTTTGGAATCATGGCTCTGTGTGAGTGACCTAGGGACAAGCAGAGAACAGCAAGCACAGGTCAGGAAACTGAATCACAGCCATCACACAACAACGTACTGCAACATCCCACAAACCACAATCATCACAAAGTAAGCGGATCACAGGACACACATCAGGGAGCATTGCTTGCACACCATGTCCCACACACATGTGCAAACAGAACATAACAGAACAGGCAGCATTCACACACCACATCAACCCATCACCAGTAGACATACATCACGCATTGAACAGCAGCACAAGAGGTAGTTACTCACAATCAAGGAAAGTACCGATCAATGAGCTGCCGCCTCTGGTCCACACCTTCTTCCTCCCCACTATCCTCATCCCTGGACATGGTTGTGATGGGAGGCGGAGCCACCTGTTGGTCATCAGGGTTAATGATCAGTTCAATATCCTTGCGCAAGGCCAGGTTGTGGAGCATGCAGCAGGCAACCACGATTTTGCATACTTTGCCGGGTGAGTATGGCAGTGCCCCTCCAGTTTTATCCAGGCAGCGAAACCTAGACTTCAGCAGTCCAAAAGTACGTTCCACCACCCTACGTGTTTTCCCATGGGCCTCATTATAGCGCATTTCACCTGGGGTAGTAGGATTCCATAGGGGGCTTAACAGCCATGGCCGATTTGGGTGCGCAGAGTCACCTAGGTGGGGGAATGACAGACACATAGATCATTACCTAGACTGGTGTGAACAGCATGGCACACATACAACACAGTAGTCACCACAGCACACTCACCTACAAGCCATGCATGTTCTTGACGCAGATTGGCCATCAGTTGGGGGACAATGCTGCTCCGCAAGATGTGTGAGTCATGTGCGGAACCGGGAAATCTGGCACACACATGAGAGATGATGTTGTCAGCCAGGCACACCTCTTGCACATTTATTGAATGGTAGTGCTTCCGATTGCGATAGATGAGTTCACGTGCCTGTGGTGGAACCAGGCCAATTTGTGTGCCATCGATGGAACCCACTACGTGTGGAAACTGGACCAGGGCATAGAAGTCCCCTTTCACTGCAGCCAACTCTGCCGGACGTGGGAAATTGATGTAATCATCCTTGTAACGCATCATGGCATCCAGGACATCCCGCAGTACCATGCTGAACATGGATTGGGACATCCCCCCTTATGACCAACTGTGTACTGGAATGTGCCTGTCGCAAAGAAGTGAAGTGCCGCCATCACCTTAGCTGTGGGTGTAATTGCTCCAGGATATGGCCTACGTGGCTGCAGATGAGGTGCCAATTTAGCTACAAGCTCCTTCAATGTCGGTCAATCAAGTCGGAATTTGCGGATCACCTCCTCTTCAACCATGTCCTCCAGCACAGTGTATGGTCGATGCACATTTGGAGCCCTCCTGTGTGGCAGTAGATGGTAGCAGATGTCAATCGTCCAACACCGCACAGCTGTGCCACACTGTCACATCTTGACCAACACAATTTAAATAATATATGTTGCAGACACTGATTGTATGTGTGACGTGACAGAAATATAAGGCACTACAGATAACTACACACACACTGTTCACCCACAAACAACATCCTGTGTGCAAACGTGTCCAATGCTATGTGCACACATGTTGAAAGAACAGCCAACACCACATGACTCAGGGCCCATGTGCGGACAAGCATCCCCACAGACACACATGGATGTGCACTCACAACACAAACATGGAACACACCCTCCTTGTCTTCATGCACCCACGACCCCTCCAACAATGCTGTGCATCCTCACATGACAGGCATGGACATACAACAGACGACACCCAGACGCATACACAGAAAGCATGTATACCCCCATCATTGCTACTTGCACACACAAAACACACACTCACGACTGCTACAAAATGTTGGTACACAGCCTCAATGGACTGTGTATATGTGTACAATTACAAACCTGTGACCTCAATAACAATATGTAACCACATTGCCATGCACATCTGACGCAACTTGGGCTCACATCACTGTGCTTTGTAAAGCACTGGCAAGGTCATTATCATGATCACATGCAACAAATGGACATTAATGTGACACGTGGACAGGGGCCATTTACATGACATGACAAGTATTGCCGTTTTCTGGACATGGCCTGACACACATGTACACCTACAATCATTACATGTGTGCGGAGACATGCAGTGTGTATACACACGGCATCTGGGTACGCCTTCCGCCATCACAGAACATGATCCTTGATACTGCAAATCTGCGTACCATTATCAGCATGGTCAAGACCCATCACGGTCAAACACCGCCAACCGCGCTACCGCGATGGTGCATCATTTGAAATTCATCACTCACTGGCGTCGCAATGGCGGAGCACGCATTCCGCGGGGGCGGGGCATGCTAACACATACACTTGAATGTGCAAGTGGAAATGGCAGTTGGTACCCCCCCTTTCAGTCACATTGCAGCACCCACCGCAGACCGCCGAGAGTGGTCGGTCACCAACCGCCTGGTGTGGGCGGTCCCCACCGCCGGGTGCGGGTGGTGTGTGACCGCCCTGTGTAATGATGTCACCCTGGCATGGATGGCCTTGGGAGACCGCCGGGAGTGGTCGGTGGGTGACCGACCACTCCCGGCGGTCTGCGGTGGGTGCTGAAATGTGACTGAAAGGGGGGGTACCAACTGCCATTTCCACTTGCACATTCAAATGTATGTGTTAGCCTGCCCCACCCCCGCGGAATGCGTGCTCCGCCATTGTGACGCCAGTGAGTGATTAATTTCAAATGATGCACCATCACGGTAGCGCGCACATGCGGTTGGCGGTGTGTGACCGTGATGGTCCTTGCACATGTAGCCAATGGAAACAGGTAACGCGGGACGTGTAAGCGATTTCACAAATAGCGCAAGCCGTGCACCGCTACAGCAGGGCCAGTCATTGGTTCATTTTGAACGAGGCAGCCCGGGAACACCAATTGCTGCAGACGTGTGCCACTGATATCAGCTCAGGGGCCTAAAAATGTGTGAATTTGAGCAGCACACATCCACTGCTACCAGCCACTGCTGCCTGCACCCATCACCTCTACCTGCTGCTGCTGAGCACTCCACCAACTGCTGCCTGCACCCATCACCTCTACCTGCTGCCCCTGAGTACTCCACCAACTGCTGCCTGCACTCATCACCTCTACCTGCTGCTGCTGCCCACACAGTCCTGGACCTTGCCATCCCGAGAGCTGGAGAGGTCCGGTCTCGTCCCTTCACCGCAGCGGAGCTGGAGGTCCTTGTGGACGGTGTGCTCTGCCACTGTGAACAGCTCTACGGTGCCCCCGGACAGGTGGTAAGTGCATTGGGGGACATGTTGGTGTGCATGAGGTGGTCACTGACTCCGGGCCCCTGCAATCTTGGCGGTCTGCTGTGGGACCTTCACATATGTTGTACTGTGCATGGCTGCAGAAAGATACATGTAGCTCCTATCTGTGTGAATGGGCAACTGTCCACTGACTTGCCCCCTCTTGTCTCCCATCATGGTAGGTCAAGCTGCATCTTCGCAAGGCCGTGTGGAGGACCATAGCACGTGATGTACGGGCAGTGGGGGTGTGCAATAGGCGACACACACACTGCCACAAGCGGTGGGACGACATCTCCAGGCTCAGCAAGAATGTCACTGGGGCTGATTCCAAGATCATCCCGGCTTGCACGACGTACCATGACCCCTCTAATGCTCCATATCATAGATGTGTATTGCTGCTCGGACACAGTAGTGACATCAGTGGTGTATCTGTGGTGCTGCAATTGCATGTTGGTGCCATTAGCGGAGTGAGCGTTGACATCCATGTCAGCCAGCTGGACATACCAGTTGCATTGTAGTGCAGGGTCCACGGACATGCGATTGAGGTCTGGGGTCCCATGGCATCACATGTGTGGTAGTCTGCATGCACTTGCCCTGTTTGTTTGATGTACATGTTTCACAGGCACCCCCGGTTCTTTGACATGAGGATGTCTGGTAGGGGTGGTTCGTGTGCAGGATGGGTGCTACATGTTGGTCAGCAGTAAAGGAAGTTTGGCATTTTGAATTTGCAGTACGTGAGTGTGGCCCTTATGTATACCTCTTTTCTCTCTTTTTCAGCTTTGGACGAGGGCACTGACCTACAAACGACAGAGCTTAGTGGTGGCAATGCATCCGGATCTGAGATCACACACATGCAGACAGAGACTGACGAGAGCAGCCCCGGAGAGGGCGACAGAACTGTCCCTGAGGACTCACATGTGGAGAGCCCATCGTCCTCCTCTTCAGACAGTGGTGGTGAGTCTGCACTGTTAGTGGAGATAGGGAGTGTACAATCTACACCTTCAGTAGGTACACAGCACACGGGCCCACACTTCCACCAACTGCAACAAGTACGGCTTGTGCTCGCGAGAGTAGGGGGAGCAGAGTGGCCTTCGGTGCAGGCATCGCTGCTCCTGTCCATGTGACACAAACTGCCCTCAGTGCTGAGGCGGTTGATCTGCTGCGACAGCTGTGTGTAGGGCAGACAAACATGATTAATGCATTCCTGGACCACGATAGGAAGTTGGGTCAGATGGTGGCATTCATGGAGGGGATGCATCGCGATGTTGCAGGTCTCCACAGAACAGTACAGTCATTATCCAACACAGTGTCTGCAGCCATTCAACAGTCGCATAGACAAGGTTCTACTTCAGTTCCCCCATCCACACCACTTAATGTCTCAGGGGAGAGTGACATTTCAGAACAGGCCTCATTTTCTGGGTATTGGACTAGAAGCATGCACAGGCAGCAAGGCAGGGCACGGAGGCCACAGACACCATCCCCTGGAACAGGGAATTATTTAACAGAACATGACACCAGCTACACTGGAGTTGACACACAGGATCCTCAAGGGGTGTTGGGGAACAGGGATTCACATGGCACACAGGCATCCCCCTCAAAAAGTACTCCGAGGCAAGGGCACCTCCCAAGGACAGGGACACTCCCAAGGACAGGGCTCCTCCCAAGGACAGGGCACTCCCAAGGACAGGGACACTCCAAAGGACAGGGACACTCCCAAGGACAGGGCACCTCCCAAGGACAGGGCACCTCCCAAGGACAGGGCACCTCCCAAGGACAGGGCACCTCCCAAGGACAGGGACACTCCCAAGGAATGTTGCAGGTCTCCACAGAACAGTACAGTCATTATCCAACACAGTGTCTGCAGCCATTCAACAGTCGCATAGACAATGTTCTACTTCAGTTCCCCCATCCACACCACTTAATGTCTCAGGGGAGAGTGACATTTCAGAACAGGCCTCATTTTCTGGGTATTGCACTAGAAGCATGCACAGGCAGCAAGGCAGGGCACGGAGGCCACAGACACCATCCCCTGGAACAGGGAATTATTTCACAGAACACGACACCAGCTACACTGGAGTTGACACACAGGATCCTCAAGGGGTGTTGGGGAACGGGGATTCACATTGCACACAGGCATGCCCCTCAAAAAGTACTCCCAAGGCAAGGGCACCTCCCAATGACAGCGACACTCCCAAGGACAGGGCACCTCCCAAGGACAGGGCACCTCCCAAGGACAGGGATACTCTCAAGGACAGGGCACCTCCCAAGGACATGGCACCTCGCATGGACAGGGACACTCCCAAGGACAGGGCACCTCCCAAGGACAGGGCACCTCCCAAGGACAGGGCACCTCCCAAGGACAGGGACACTCCCAAGGACAGGGACACTCCAAAGGACAGGGCACTTCCCAAGGATAGGGCACCTCCCAAGGACAGGGACACTCCGAAGGACAGGGCACCTCCCAAGGACAGGGACACTCCCAAGGACAGGGACACTCCAAAGGACAGGGACACTCCCAAGGACAGGGCACCTCCCAAGGACAGGGCACCTCCCAAGGACAGGGACACTCCCAAGGACAGGGCACCTCCCAAGGACAGGGACACTCCCAAGGACAGGGACACTACAATGGACAGGGACACTACAAAGGACAGGCCAACTCCAAGGGAGAGAGCACCGCCCACGGATAAGGCACATTCCAGAGACAGGACACCTCCTACGGCCAAGGCGTCTCCCACGGCCAAGGCACCTCCCAGGGAGCAGGCACCTCCCAGGGCCAAGGGTTCTCCCATGGACACGAGCTCCATCAAGGACAGGCATACATCACCCCTGCGTCCCCTGAGGCTGGTGTTGATGAAGGAACGTAAAACACATGTGTCAGCGGTGGAGTCCCCCCATACCTCTACTCCCATCCACACCCCGCTGAAGAAGAGGAAGGAGTACACTGTTGTTGCATCCCCCATTACACATGATGCAGAGGGCAGAAGGCAGGGCCACAGCAAACGTCAAGCAGGGTCCAGCACATCCCCAGAGAGCAGACCCCCACCAGCACATGATCCACCTTTGATGGGTGATGTTTCTGATGAGGCCACACCACTTACCAGTCCAGTCATGTCCAGGGTGCCCTTACATATCCCAAAGAAACGGAAACACACACCGGTGACACCTGACCACCCCTATGTCGCTCCAGTACAGCTGTCCCCAGCTCCCAGAGCCACCCTGCCTCCTGGACCATACAGCCCTGTGGCTCATCATTTCAGTGGTCCTAGTGGGTCAGCTGCAGTTCACCCTCATGGGCCAGATAGTGGGACTGTGTCAGTTGTGCCCTCTCCTGTTTCAGGTGCTGCCACTGTATGTGTCCGCCACTCTCATGTCTCAGATGCTGGCATGGTATTTGTTGGTCACTGTACAGGGACATGTCCTGGCAGTGTGTCTGGGTCTATGGCTCATGTGTCAGTCACCACAGCTGTGGCTGTGTCTCACACTCCTGTATCTGGTGCTGCCAGTGTGTCTGGGTCTATGGCTCATGTGTCAGTCACTAGATCTGTGGCTGTGTCTCACACTCCTGTATCTGGTGCTGCCAATGTGTCTGGGTCTATGACTCATGTGTCAGTCACTAGATCTGTGGCTGTGTCTCACACTCCTGTATCTGGTGATGCCAGTGTGTCTGGGTCTATGGCTCATGTGTCAGTCACTAGATCTGTGGCTGTGTCTCACACTCCTGTATCTGGTGCTGCGAGTGTGTCTGGGTCTATGGCTCATGTGTCAGTAACTAGATCTGTGGCTGTGTCTCACACTCCTGTATCTGGTGCTGCCAGTGTGTCTGGGTCTATGGCTCATGTGTCAGTCACTAGTACTGCGTCTGTATCTCCCATTCCTGTATCAGATCCTGCGACTGTGTCCGAAGCAACGGGCTCACACAGTCCACCTGATTCTGTGCTGTGAGGTGCAGTTCACATCACTGAAATGTGATTGTAATTGATGTCAGGAATGTCCATTGTAACCACCCTTGCATTATTATTGTCCATGGGACGGTGCGCATGACACACGTCCTTGTGCTGCCTCAGATGTACCTGCTCTGTTGTGAACACTGCCCTGTTGCTGTTAGGATGCTGCATTGTGCCCTCATGTGCTGCCTCAGATGTACCTGCTGTGTGCCATGGACTGTTGATGCACTTAGCCCCTCTCATGTGCTGCCTCAGATGTACCTGCTCTGTTGTGAACACTGTCCTGTTGCTGTTAGGGTGCTGCATTGTGCCCTCATGTGCTGCCTCAGATGTACCTGCTCTGTGCCATGGACTGTTGATGCACTTAGACCCTCTCATGTGCTGCCTCAGATGTACCTGCTCTGTGCCATGGACTGTTGATGCTCGTTGCCCTACTCATGTGCTGCCTCAGATGTACCTGCTCTGTGCCATGGGCTGTTGATGCACTTAGCCCCTCTCATGTGCTGCCTCAGATGTACCTGCTCTGTGCCGTGGACTGTTGATGCACTTAGCCCCTCTCACGTGCTGCCTCAAATGTACCTGCTCTGTGCCATGGACTGTAGATGCACTTAGCCCCTCTCATGTCCTGCCTCAGATGTACCTGCTCTGTGCCATGGACTGTTGATGCACTTAGCCCCTCTCATGTGCTGCCTCAGATGTACCTGTTCTGTGCCATGGACTGTTGATGCACTTAGCCTCTCTCATGTGCTGCATCAGATGTACCTGCTCTGTGCCATGGACTGTTGATGCACTTAGCCTCTCTCATGTGCTGCATCAGATGTACCTGCTCTGTGCCATGGACTGTTGATGCACTTAGCCCCTCTCATGTGCTGCCTCAGAAGTACCTGCTCTGTGCCATGGACTGTTGATGCTTGTTGCCCTACTCATGTGCTGCCTCAGATGTACCTGCTCTGTGCAATGGACTGTTGATGCACTTAGCCCCTCTCATGTGCTGCCTCAGATGTACCTGTTCTGTGCCATGGACTGTTGATGCACTTAGCCCCTCTCGTGTGCTGCCTCAGATGTACCTGCTCTGTTGTGAACACTGCCCTGTTGCTGTTAGGATTCTGCATTGTGCCCTCTCATGTGCTGCCTCAGATGTACCTGCTCTGTTGTGAACACTGCCCTGTTGCTGTTAGGATGCTGCATTGTGCCCTCTCATATGCTGAAGAGATGTGACTGTTCCCTTGAAGCATATATTGGGTCTGGCTAGAATCTAGCTATAGCACATTCATTAATGGAATCACAGAAACATACAGTGTAATTCAAAAGGTACACAAATATTTATTAAAATGACAAAGATAAAAACCAATTCACAATTATAAATCATCTATTACAAAAAACAGGTAAAATTATTGGTCAACTAAAAAACAGTTAGACAATTTCTTGTGACCTGCACAATGAAACGGACAGACAAAAGATTGCACAACATGAAAATTGTAAGATACAGTTGTACATTCAATACTGCAATTTGATCACTCCCTGGTTGTGTAAACCAAAACTTGTATATCACCAAGGGAGGAGACAATTTGAATTGTACTGGGTTTTGGGCGTCGACGCGTTTCGGTGGTAATGCAGTATTTATCTTCCACCTTTTTCAAGACAACAAGTTCGGTGTCTGTCTTTTTACAGGGTCTTTGCCATTGTCCTATAATAAATATACATACAATTACTATTCTGTTTGCATCATCAATCGATATAGGTACATTGTTGGCAAATAAACTCCTTAAGAATAGACCCAGGTCTCCACATACTCTATTATACAGGAATAGTAATAAATCACACAGTGCATTCAACATTTCTTATATCATGTAATTGTGGACCTATATCCATTTCTATATTTACTTCCCCTCAACAGAGATGGAAAGCTCGCTTGAGGGTTTTTTTTACGGAGACAAGGTCTCACCCTTATTGTTGGAAATGGGCATGCACTCCACTGCCTCGTGTATATTGAAGAACCATTGTTAGTGGTGACCTGGTCCTGTCCTTACAGATCCTGTTATTATCAAACAGAGGGCAGGTTGGGAACAAGTGCTGTTATTAAAAACAATTGGCGTGGGGAAAATTAAAGGTCCTAACATTTGTATATACTGGTTGATGATTGAATTAAATTAAAAATTGGGGTATGGTTACCTGGGCAATATACCATACTTGTTTATTGGATAGCTAGGGGCCCTGGAGTTGCCTTATGACTCGGAGCTAGAAAATTATCTAAACCTATTTTTAATCAAAACATTAAGTCTTATATATACCTGTAGTTAAATGTGTCGTAGTGGGAAAGATGTACACCACGATACTGGGCAGTTGAAGTATTTCTCAAAGCTGCCGGACTTGTTCCATCTATTTAGGAAACATGTTGGAAATCTACATTAAATAATTGTTTGTCATCTAATACCCGCTAATCTTAGTTAAGTCAATTTTCAACACGTACCTTAGAAATAAGTAGATGTCGTGCAATGTATAACGCACTTCTTATAGGTTCAATTAAAATGTCAATTTGGTTGTTGTTTTTGCCGCCGTCACGAGGGAATCATAAATAAGAGTTCCAAACGTCTGAGCGGTAACCTTGACTGGAGAAGTATACTCTCCTAGTGTGGTTAAACAGAAAAAGTTTAATTAGGAAGGCAATTATTTGGAGCACGAGTTGATTCAGCCGCACCCATGGTCTCCTATTTCAGGGACATAGGTTCAACTATTCTGAAGCGCGGCGTGCAACCTAAGCTGGAGGCGGGCTTACCTTTAACTGCGGATGAATCGCGCTGTCTCTGGGTGTCTGGTACGAGTGAAAATCACCGTCTGGCGGGAGAAATATAAATGTAGGGCAATGTGTCCTAATTGGTCGGGAAGCGTCCGCGAGTCCTCCAATGAGACCCGTATTTTTCGGAGAGCGGATGATTTGCATAAAATGGCTTGTTCACGTTATACCCCTATTGGTCACAGACATGTCCAATGAGGATGTATATTTGATATTAGGTATAGGTTTCCACTGTGGTCCTCACTCGCCGTTTCTGTGCTATTATCAGTGGCGGGAAACCTCGTCGGGGTAGGGTTTGTTAATGTTATCTTTTTTGACCGTTCTATAGGATCACGTGTGGGTGGATAATTGTCCTCGACGCAAGGTCGTTATGTTTGATGGTATTGGTGTCGGATTACGATTCACTGCACGTACGCTGTGAACATATGCTCTCTGATTAATTTTATATTCCTATTTATTCTTACAAAAACAATTTTTGTCTTATTATGGGGGAAATCTTCCAACCACAATGACGTTTATAATGAGAAAACTACGTATTGCTATTCGAATAGGAACTATGTGTGTATGAGAGACCATTGGGGTCGCCTCCTCTGGAATAAATGTTCAGATGGTTCCCATGCCCAGGTGGCAGAGGTTTTCTCTACCTTGTGAGCATGGAAAATCTAATAGGTGATTCACTGCCCGGCCCAAATCTTCGGGAGAAGATACATGTAGCTAAAAATGAAAATACGAGAACAATGGTACTTTTGTCATCTCAATACTATAGATAAGGGCCTAAATACTAGAGAAGATTGGGCTAAGTGCCTATAAATAATTTGTTGCACTGCCCGAGTATAGCTCCAATCAAGTCACATCTCGAAAAATCATTTTTAGCTACATGTATCTTCTCCCGAAGATTTGGGCCGGGCAGTGAATCACCTATTAGATTTTCCATGCTCACAAGGTAGAGAAAACCTCTGCCACCTGGGCATGGGAACCATCTGAACATTTATTCCAGAGGAGGCGACCACAATGGTCTCTCATCCACACATAGTTCCTATTCGAATAGCAATACGTAGTTTTCTCATTATAAACGTCATTGCAGTTGGAAGATTTCCCCCATAATAAGACAAAAATTGTTTTTGTAAGAATAAATAGGAATATAAAATTAATCAGAGAGCATATGTTCACAGCGTACGTGCAGTGAATCGTAATCCGACACCAATACCATCAAACATAACGACCTTGCGTCGAGGATAATTATCCACCCACACGTGATCCTATAGAACGGTCAAAAAAGATAACATTAACAAACCCTACCCCGACGAGGTTTCCCGCCACTGATAATAGCACAGAAACGGCGAGTGAGGACCACAGTGGAAACCTATACCTAATATCAAATATACATCCTCATTGGACATGTCTGTGACCAATAGGGGTATAACGTGAACAAGCCATTTTATGCAAATCATCCGCTCTCCGAAAAATACGGGTCTCATTGGAGGACTCGCGGACGCTTCCCGACCAATTAGGACACATTGCCCTACATTTATATTTCTCCTGCCAGACGGTGATTTTCACTCGTACCAGACACCCAGAGACAGCGCGATTCATCCGCAGTTAAAGGTAAGCCCGCCTCCAGCTTAGGTCGCACGCCACGCTTCAGAATAGTTGAACCTATGTCCCTGAAATAGGAGACCATGGGTGCGGCTGAATCAACTCGTGCTCCAAATAATTGCCTTCCTAATTAAACTCTTTCTGTTTAACCACACTAGGAGAGTATACTTCTCCAGTCAAGGTTACCGCTCAGACGTTTGGAACTCTTATTTATGATTCCCTCGTGACGGCGGCAAAAACAACAACCAAATTGACATTTTAATTGAACCTATAAGAAGTGCGTTATACATTGCACGACATCTACTTATTTCTAAGGTACGTGTTGAAAATTGACTTAACTAAGATTAGCGGGTATTAGATGACAAACAATTATTTAATGTAGATTTCCAACATGTTTCCTAAATAGATGGAACAAGTCCGGCAGCTTTGAGAAATACTTCAACTGCCCAGTATCGTGGTGTACATCTTTCCCACTACGACACATTTAACTACAGGTATATATAAGACTTAATGTTTTGATTAAAAATAGGTTTAGATAATTTTCTAGCTCCGAGTCATAAGGCAACTCCAGGGCCCCTAGCTATCCAATAAACAAGTATGGTATATTGCCCAGGTAACCATACCCCAATTTTTAATTTAATTCAATCATCAACCAGTATATACAAATGTTAGGACCTTTAATTTTCCCCACGCCAATTGTTTTTAATAACAGCACTTGTTCCCAACCTGCCCTCTGTTTGATAATAACAGGATCTTTAAGGACAGGACCAGGTCACCACTAACAATGGTTCTTCAATATACACGAGGCAGTGGAGTGCATGCCCATTTCCAACAATAAGGGTGAGACCTTGTCTCCGTAAAAAAAACCCTCAAGCGAGCTTTCCATCTCTGTTGAGGGGAAGTAAATATAGAAATGGATATAGGTCCACAATTACATGATATAAGAAATGTTGAATGCACTGTGTGATTTATTACTATTCCTGTATAATAGAGTATGTGGAGACCTGGGTCTATTCTTAAGGAGTTTATTTGCCAACAATGTACCTATATCGATTGATGATGCAAACAGAATAGTAATTGTATGTATATTTATTATAGGACAATGGCAAAGACCCTGTAAAAAGACAGACACCGAACTTGTTGTCTTGAAAAAGGTGGAAGATAAATACTGCATTACCACCGAAACGCGTCGACGCCCAAAACCCAGTACAATTCAAATTGTCTCCTCCCTTGGTGATATACAAGTTTTGGTTTACACAACCAGGGAGTGATCAAATTGCAGTATTGAATGTACAACTGTATCTTACAATTTTCATGTTTTGCAACCTTTTGTCTGTCCGTTTCATTGTGCAGGTCACAAGAAATTGTCTAACTGTTTTTTAGTTGACCAATAATTTTACCTGTTTTTTGTAATAGATGATTTATAATTGTGAATTGGTTTTTATCTTTGTCATTTTAATAAATATTTGTGTACCTTTTGAATTACACTGTATGTTTCTGTGATTCCATTAATGAATGTGCTATAGCTAGATTCTAGCCAGACCCAATATATGCTTCAAGGGAACAGTCACATCTCTTCAGGTTCAATACCCTATTTCCCTTGTTTATTCCAAGGGGTTCCTCTCTCTTTCTTTTATATACCCTCTCATATGCTGCCTCAGATGTACCTGCTCTGTTCTATCCAGTGGCCATGCTCCTGCCTACTCCTGGAGTCAACCTCTATTATGTGCAATAAAGCAAGTTACTCCTGTGTAGGGGTTTCTCTGTGTCATTCCTGGTTGTCTCTTTGCATTGCTGATATATTGCTGCTGTCGTACATGCTGTGTCTGCCACTTTCACATTACCATTGGTCATCACTGTTTCATTTACTTTGGCTGGAGGGATATTCATTGCAATGTGGCTGTGGACTGTGTAAGGGTGGAGGAGGCACTCAGAGTCTCATTTGGGGACAACAGTGGCTTACCATGCACTGCAGGTTATGTGGATGTTTTTCATTTGGTGCATGTGTCACACTCATGATTTGTGGGTACACAGTAGGTTGTTCAGTGTCAACTTTGTCAGTGTACATGTCAGGGCTCATTGTGTGTGTGTTGGTTGTTTATGTGTGTGCAGCAGTGTTGTGGTGTGTGGTGTATGGGCCTCTGTCTGTTGGTGGGGTAGGTGTGGGGTTTGCCTGAGGGTGGGCCAGCATGTCTCCTTATGTGTGGTAAGCCTTGTGTGTTGGTGTGTGTATGTTGGCCTGTGAGCTGTGTGGCCTAGCCATTCCTGCCTGCCTGCCTAGTTGTGGGCATGGTTTCCGTCGTCTGCTCTGCTCCGTAGCGTTGTCCATGGTGTGGCTGATTGTTAGCGGTGCGTGTGTGTTCTGGGTGAGTGGGGTCTGTTGTGCATAGGTGGTTTTGCTGGTGTTGCATGATTGTGTTTTCTTCTCCAGAGCTGGTGTTCTGTTGTGGGCAGGGGCTCCGACACGTGCATGGTGTGTGTGTTGCAACCGTGGTCGGCAGGGGAGTACCTGCCGGGGTGATGACGTGGGTAGGGGGAGGGGCATTGGGGGTTTGTGATGTACGGAAGATTGATGTTTGCAGGTAAGTGAACATATGTGTTGCTCATTAGATTTTCTGGCTGTGCACTGCATACCCAAATGCGATGCAGTGGACGCTAACAGATTCATACGAATCTTTTCTATGTTTACTTACCTGCATACATCCGTTTGCCATACATTATTGTCCCCCAACATGCCACTCCCCCTCCCCACGTCACAGCCCTGGCAGGTACTCCCCTTCCGACAGCAGTTGGTCTGTTTACGTACCTGCGTCGTCATCGGTGACGGTCCATGACTTGCTGGTGTTGGAGCACGAAGAGTAGCAGAAATGCGTGTAGAGCTGGGTCCATGACGGCGCTCTGCCTGCGGTGGGTATCTCTGCAATGTTTTGCCTCTCCGCTGTGGTGAATACGCCGTGTTCAGGCTGGTTGATTTTCCGCAGCGATTTGCTGTGTCGTTTCCGCCATCATGATTTCTAGGACGGTCGAGACGTCATTCCGTACGGCGGTGTCTCTGGATTGGTTACGTCCGCTGCTGGGTCGGGTGTTTTTCCGCGGCGGTGCATGTTCTTCCGCGGCGTACGGAAATTTGACAGTGCTTCCCATCCTAATATGGCGGACGGACTAGCCGCGGCTGGCGGACTGGAAAAGGCATTTTCCGCCTACTCCAGGCCGGCGGTCGTCCTTCCGTCCGCCATCGTAATCGACCCCTAAGTTGGAACGTGACAGGTCTCAAAGGGAAGATAAATAATGAAGATTGGAGGGCATCCATGTCTAAGTTTGATTTGGTGAGGAAATGTATCTCTACTGGTACGCCCCTATACACTGTATCTTTAAATGCTCCCTGGAAGATGGTTGAGCCCACCCCAACCGTTGGGAGTTGGGGTGAGCCTGATGATGAAGCATGCCACTACTAGAGTGAGTGAGGGCTATTAAAAGAAAAGGGTCTCTTTCCTTCCCACCCGTTATAACGGGTTGGCTGTATATTAAATCCTCTCTATAATCTTTATCTGAAAGTATTACCATCACACACTTAGGAACACCCCAACCACCCTTTGTTTTTCCTTTGTTTTTCCTCCGCTTCTGGAACATATAACAATAAGTCATGGAAGGGACATTCTTATTGGTTATAAGTTTGATTTAATCCTATTGCAGGAGACCTGGCTCGTTGCCCCTCCACACTATGAGGGCTATGCTTGTTATTCAAGCCCTGCTATTCCCTCTACTCATGGCGGCTCGGCCAGCGGATTAGCTTGCTTGGTAAGTTTAAGCCTCCAGGTAGAGTTATCACAGATAAAATCTAGTTCCTCTGCCTTTTTAGATTTATAATACGAGAGCCGAAGACAGGCTTGACTATTTATCTGATACATTTCTATAATAATGATTTTATCAATGCTAGCTGTTCACACTATATCAGCCTATCTAACTTTATATCCCTATTACAATCTAAGGCCGATAATTGTGCTTCCCAAGCCCACTTTCTTTGCGGCAATTTTAATGCTAAGATCAATAGGGGCCTTGGGTCTTTAGACAGTGTTATAAATAGGCATCATACTTTGCAAGATGCAAGGGGTGTAGGGCTTTTAAAATATCTTACTGTCCATGGCCTGGTCAACTGTTTTTTTTAGAGGGGGCAGAGCTTCCCTTACAGATTACATGTTTGTCAGTCGTGATCTTTTATCCTGGTTCTCCAAAAGTGAGATCCTTCCCACGGACTGGGGAGACCATAACGCCTTAAGTGCTTCTATGCTATTACTGCTGAAGGGCCTTGCATGTGATAGGAACCTAGCCTCCATTACCTATCATTCATCGGATGGCCTATGATTAGTCTGGCATATGAAAAACATGAAAGAGTCACTTGCCGCTTTACTTAAATCACACTTATATAAGTTCATCTGCTGCCTAGGTGAGAAAGCACAAGCATCTATGGCTCTCCATTACAATAGTCTAATTCACATAATCAGGGACTCTATGCTTAAGCCAATTCGTAGCCCAAATACGGATCCAAGATGGTTCAATGGGGTTTGTTCCCTAGCAAATAGGAAGCTGAGGAAAGCACTATAGGAATAAGACCAACATTTCCTTGGCTTGCACCGAGTAGAAAACCTCTCTAGCTAATAGAAAGAGGGAAGTATACAACCCAGTTGGAAACTTTTGGAGCATGCGTCCAAAAGAAAGGATAGTAAATCCTTCTGCGACCTTGTTAAATTAATTTGCTCCAGAATCTTCTCCATCATTCCCTCTCTTCAAAACAATAGCTCTGGCGTGGACTGGGCCATGCACTTCGCCTCAATTTATCATACTGAGGATGCGCCAATTATTTCTGCTTATCTCCATAATAGATTACAGAATTCTCCCCCACTTTCCTTAATTCTAGAGGAAGTTGAGTCGGCTATACAGCATAGCAAGGGCGGGAAGGCTCCTGGCCCAGATGGGGTACCCATGAATTTATTGAAATCCATGCCCGAAATCTGGGGTCCCCTCATTACGAATGCTTTTAAGACTTCCCTATCTGTCTCTATTATGCCCTCATTGTCTACTGCAATAATAGTACCCATATTTAAAAAAAAGGTGAACGTATGTTGCCCAAGTGCTACCGGCCCATTCCTCTCATCGACAGCATGATCAAAATCATTGGGGGGTCATTTATGATCACCTGGTCCGTTGGGTTGCTGATTAAGGACATACTCTCACCTTTACAATTTGAATTTTGGCCAAAATTTGGAACTAACAAACAATGCCTGAACTTGACTTTGATCATCTCTAAATACACCAAGCCTAAATGCTCACCCATATATTTAGCTTTCATGGATCTATCCACCCCCTTTGATTCAGTGAACAGAATCAAACTCTGGCTAATGTTGCTGGATCAAGGTGTGGACCCTCTGGTGAATTTTTAATACTGCTTGCACTCAGACCTTTCAGCTTCGATCCGCCTAAATTCACTTGGGAAGCTTTCTGCTGAATTCCTTTTAAAGAGTGGAGTGAGGCAAGGCTGCATTTTGGCTCCTTTAATATTTATGTTATACATTAACGGACTTACAGCCCACTTATCTTCTTCTCACACAGACATACCCAGAACTGCAAGCTCCCTATTCCCACTTTACTATATGCGGACGATGCAGTATTGTTAGCCCTGACCCCTAAAGCACTGAGACATCAGGTAGACTGCTTTGCGTTATTTATGCACAATTTGAATCTCAACACTAATTACTCCAAGTCCCATATCATGTCCTTTGGTCCGGGTAGACTAAGGCAAAATACCATAACTTAGTGTCACCCGCCCCAAATTCTGCATCAGGCATACCTTGTTGGGTTGAAAATATGGTAGCAGATCTAAAATCGGACCTTGAAGCAACGTTAATGGCCCATATTAAGCCCTTAATGTCTAAAATTGACAGATTAACATCATTATTTAACACAAAATGGTCCAACATGGCAAATGGAAATGTGCCCATGCAGACGCACGGGAAAACAAAAGAAGATGTACCCCCGGGAAATACTACTAGTAGCAAATTTCTAAAAGATCCTACCACAAAGGCCAAAACTTTACCTGATAATTCAGGAGCAGCAATGCAACATCTGTCTCAAAAGGAGGATAAAGCTGCTGGATCTCCCCCAACTCCTAGCGTTACTGGCCCTAACCCGGAGTTATCAACAACCTCTGGTCCTAAAAAAGTGCCTAACCAACCAGAAAAGGGCTCTAAAAGTTTGGACACTAATTTAACATCAGCTATCTCCTCAAACAAGACTCAAGATTCAAAAACAAGGCCGGCTCGCTTTAAGACAATTAATTTGCCACCGGAAGTTTCACCCTTTGTGGTTGTACTGACGGGCGTACCGCCACTGAAGGAGGGTAGAAGAGAAACCTTTGTTGAATTGAAAAATAAGTGTGCACAGTGGCTTCAGCTGCATAAACCATTACCCATTCATATGCGTGGTGATATACTTGCAGTCAGAAGAGGAGAGTGGGTGGGCAGAAATACCAAGACTATAGCAGGAGATGTTGTAACTGTCAATTTCAGGGATACAGGGGTAGTGAACTATATATGTAATGCACCTAGTAGTGGACCAGCTACCCAAATTCATCCACTTCCTCTGTCCTATTTTCTCCCCATGCCACCAAGGCAACATCCCCCTAGATTTAATTATCCAATTAATAGAGGGTATTCACACGCTCCACAACACACTGCTCATCAGTGACAGCAACCATGGCAAGGACCACCTCCTCTATTTGACCCCTTTGTATCTCAGTTTACCCATTGGAATAGATTCTGTGCTCTTGATGAGGTAGACTGACTCACCTTTGATGAAACTTCCTTCTTAAATCTGGACCTCAATAGGGGTGAGGAGGAGGGCTTTCAAATTACATCATATTCGATATGCCCTGATCCTCCAACTATTATGGCCACTAGCCAGATTCAGTTAACATCTTCTGTCCTAGAGAGGGAACGTTTAGATCCTCCAACTGACATCGATATTATTGGCATTAGAGGAGAAACCACCAAGGAGAAAATAAAAATCCTTAGCTGGAATCTCGCGGGCATCCATAGGAAATTGGGTCTGCCCGAGTGGAGCGATTTGGTTGAAGCACATAAGATCTGCATATTCCAGGAGACCTGGAGCACTGAACCACTCCACCGGGTTGGGTTCGTAACCTATTTTGTCCCAGCTGAGAAACCCAGACATGGGAAGGGGCGTCCCTCGGGGGGCCTCATTATCTGGGTAAGCATTTCTCTTAACTGCCGAATAACATCTAAGCAGATAAACAACCCAGATATCTTAGGTATTCTATTGTCCAACCCTTGTAGAGGTTTGTCTCTAGCTCTTTATAACGTCTATGCTAGAGGCACAAAAAATGGGTGCACCTCATCTGTAATATCTGATCTTGAGGTGCAGCTTAGGGACCAAAAGGAAGCTAATCAAAAGGTCCTTCTCCTACCTGGCCGCCAAGACCTGGAACTCCCTCCCGACCGACCTGCGCCTGACCCAAGACCACCTCTCCTTCAGGAAGAAGCTGAAGACCTGGCTGTTCGAGCAGTAGCGGCACCCCCCCCACCCCCCCAGCGCCTTGAGACCCTACGGGTATGTAGCGCGCTTTATAAGTGTCACTGATTGATTGATTGATTGATTGATACTAGTAGCAGGCGATTTTAATTGCACCTACGAGCCACTTCCTTTAGATGGTATCCCTGACCTGGGTGAAGAAGATAGTAGATGGGGTATCCCCACACTCTCCATCCCTCCGACTAAGTGTTGGACTCGTAGTGCAGTGCAGTTAAATGCACTGACTTTAGAGTTTGGGCTAAGAGCCACCAATGGCCGCACGTCTTCTGACCGGATGGGTGCTCCTACGTTCAACAGAGTTGGTCACACCTCGAGGATTGACTACATTCTGTTGGACTTAAAACTTTGGAGTTTGGTCAAAAATATGGTAGTTACACCAACTGTGGAAAGCGACCATAACTCGCTTTCCCTATCTATCACGAACCCCTGGCCCAATGGTGCATTGTTAGCACCATCCATACACAAGATTACTGTCTCCTCCTGTGGAAGACGCATAAAGTGGAATAAAGTTGCCAGTAATGCTGACAAACTTTCCAGCATAGACGAGGTTCTTATGGCCTCACAAACAGAGCTTGATAACATTAACTTAGCCTCGCTAGCAGATAAGGCAACACCCATCTTTGATGCAGCTGTCAAGGATATAGGCGAAGCTTTCTGGGTAAAGGGCTCTGCAGGGAGGAATATGTCCCAACATAAAACCAAGGGCATGTATGACTGGTATACCACAGCATGTAGGAAAGCTAAGTCTCGCCTAATTGAGGCTGTTAAAGGCAAATCTCAAACCCTGATACAGATAGCCAGGAAGGAGCACAAGAGAACACTGGTACAGGCGAAAAAGGAGTGGGAAGAGGCCTATTGGTCTACCCTTAAAGAAGCTAGCTCCAAGAAAGATTCAAAATGTTTTTGGGACACCATAAGAGCTAGAAATAGGCCAGATAGTGACTTGATTACTTGTAATATCCCAAGTCAGGCGTGGGTTAACCATTTCTCAAAGCTCTATACCCGCCAAGATGTTCATTCTACTCCCATTGCTTCCAGTGATCCTGAAGAGGGGGTTATGGTTCCAGTATCGTTCCCTCCAATTTGGGATACCCATCCTAAAGATTTTGACTTCACAATTAAAGAAGTAGAATATGCAATAGGCACTATCATCCCCCAAAAAGCTGCAGGCCCGGACGGTATCCCTGGTGACCTTTTGAGATTTGACATCCCGAAGTGGGGAAAACTGATTCACTCCCTACTTGTCTCCATCTGTAGGGGTGCCCCTATCCCCTCTTCGTGGAAAGGGGCGGAGGTGGTCCCTATTTATAAAAAAGGCCCCAGACATGATCCATCAAATTATAGGCCTATTAGCCTCCTAGATATTAGCCAAAAAGTAGTTGGAAAGGTCCTACTGGTCAGAATACTAGACTGGGTAGATGAAAATAAAATCCTCTCTGACTACCAGGCGGGTTTTAGAGTGGGCACCGGGACAATCGAACAAGCTTTTAGATTAATGATGGTGTATTGGAAAGTCGTGGTTATAGGCAAGGGCAGTCTTTATCTCGCGTTTTTCGATTTAAAGACTGCCTTTGACCTTGTACCTAGGGAGACCCTATGGAGTGTATTGGCTGACATGGGGTTGCCCCACTACTTGCTATCACTACTCATTAGGCTACATGAAAATAGCTTTGCCCAGATTAGGTGGGGCCCAGGGGGGGGGAAAAACAAGTAGCATCCCGGTTGAGAGAGGTGTCCGCCAGGGATGTGTGTTAGCTCCCACCCTTTTTCCTCTTTACATCAATGGGGTGGTTGAGCATCTCCGGGAACATCCTTCAGATGAACCATCCCTGGCTGGTGAACGCATACCTACCCTCCTCTTCGCGGATGATACGCTTTTAATATCAAAAACCCCAATAGGCCTCCAAAGGCTCTTAAATAACTTTCAATCCTTCTGCTCCAAACGAGGCCTGGTAATCAACACAAGCAAGACAAAATACCTTGTGTTGAATCCTCCTAAAAAACCAGTCCGCTCCCCTACCCTGAACGCTGAACCCCTGGAGAGGGTAGAAGTCTTCGACTATCTTGGTATTCGCCTTTCACACAAAATGGAATGGTCCCCACATTTGGACAAAATGTTGTTAACCCACAAGAGGACAACAGGAGCTCTTTTAAAAGAACAACGCTCCTGCACAATAAGACCAATAGCTGTAGTCCTTGAGATCTATTCGGCTAAAGGGGTTAGTTCTGCTCTTTACGGGGCTGAACTTTGGGGCTCATCCATCACTGACGATTTACCAAGATCAGAGAAGAAATTTTGTAGAGCGATTATGTCACTCCCTCAGGGTACCCCCACGGTCCCGCTAATGTTGGACCTAGGATGTCGCCCAATTGATGATCTTGCAAGACTCCGTCCACTTTTGCTATGGGCACGACTGTGGCGTGTGGTGGAACTTGGCAAATACGCGCAAGGTTTAGCAGAAATCATGTCATTACCAGGGTGGCATAAAATTAAATGGCTGAGAGATATTAAGACATTGCTATTAAATCTGGGCTTAAATGAAGCGTGGGTCAACAGATCCTCACCCCCGAAGTCAACTCTTAAGAAACTTAATTGGGACTGGATTTTGCTACAAAGGAACACTAGCACTACTATGGGCAGACTTACGGAGGACTTCTTGAAGTTTAAGGACCAACCCAAACGGGAAGTGTACCTTGATATCATTGAAAAACCCTATGATAGGGCTCTGTACTTTAAATTTAGAGCAGGAACTCTTCCTTTGTACCATTTTACTTCACGTTGGAAATCCCCTGCACAGACTATAGAACTTTGCCCAGTATGCCTATGCAAACCAGAGACAGTGGCACATTTTATGTTTGAGTGCGGAGAGTATGCCCTTCCCAGGAGGGCTTGGCTCAAAAATCTATGCCGGCAGTTGGGCACTAGGAGCCACATGGCCGCAATTCGGATATTAATGTCTGACAGTCGTGCCACATATGCTTGCGCCCTAGCTAAATTTTTATCATGGGCTTGGTCAATTCGAACCAAAAGGTTAAAATTAACTGTTTAATTCTTTTTTTTTTAAACCAACTGCTAAATGAACTTCTTTGAAAATTTGTTAACTTTTAACTAACTTTTTCTATTGGGTCAAACTCTTCCTGTATGTTCATGTTTGCTTTTAGCTTTTAAACTTGATGTATTTGATTTATGTGCAGCTTTTATGATAACTTTTTATCGAAATAAAGCCTTTTTGACTGACTGACTGACTAAGGCAAAATAAAATTAGTACCAATGGGCATGTTTTGAGGAGTGTCGAGACCTTTTGTTACTTAGGTTTAAATTTCAGTTCTACGGGATCTTGGAATCCCCATTGTGCTCAGGTCTGTGTCAAATTAAGGAAAACTGTGAGTACAGTCTGTAATCTCATTAGACCGCAAATTAGGGGGACTGTGTTTCCACCTCTGAAAGTTTATAACTCTCAATGTATCAGTGTAGCCACTTATGGAGCAAGAGTATGGGGTTTTAGTAAATGCGGTTCTCTCCAGGCAGAGGAAAACCACTTCTTGCATAGGCTGTTAAGCTCACCTTCCTCCACTCCAAGCCTTATTACCCACTCTAAATTAAGCCAGGGTTTTATTTTGGAGACAATCCAGCTGGCACTTCTCTTATTAAGGGTTAGTATTTGGTTGAACCCAGCTGCTAAACTCTGTAAGGACATTATATCTGACTGCCTGATGCTGGATACGGCTCGTGCCTTACCCTAGTTGAGTTATATACAAGATACCCTCAGCTCTGTCGGTCTAACCTGGCGGTTTACCGAACCTAGCCGCATTGCTAAAAATGCTAAGATGGAGGTGAAAACCCTTTTTAAGGCCCACTGTGAAAATATTAGTTGAAACTTGAGTTATCCAAACCATCTGTGTTGCAGTATTACAGTCTTCTATACACAGATGTCTCCCCTATGTAATTGTCGCTGGACCTGTCAAGATGGGAGCGTTCCCTCCTTTTCCACTTCAGAGCAGGGTAAATTTATTGGTCTCTCTTTTTTAAATATTTTTTAGGACAAGATGGGAATATATTTTCTTGTTGCCCCTGTGATAACTATTCTGCACAATCACTATTGCACTTTATGTTCTTTTGTAATTTGCACAGTGTAGCACAAAAGCACTTTTTAAGAACCCTTTGAAGGTGTCTAGGCCTCCGAAGAAGCATACCAGCCCTGCTGCACTTACAATCTCTGTACTCTTCTGGAACTGTATTTTCTGGGGTTTTTTAAAGCAGCACTCAGGGCTAGAAATGCTATCTTGGGCTAGTCTGTTAGATATCTATGCATAGCTGTGCCTTATTACATAGAATTTGGCTGGTAGGCTGGGTTACTTATGAGAGATAGTAGGAGTGCAGGGAGGACCCTATCTGAGGTTTTTTTTCTCTCTCTGTCTCCATTTTATACCCCCTAGTTCCATAAAAGTGCAATGAAATTTGATTATGATCTGTACTTCCTCTTGCCCATTAAAAGCCTGGATATTCAAAGTATTATTTGATGTATCGTTCTTGAATCTTATAAGTCCTTTATGCACTTTTGTGAACTGTTTTAAACCCATGACTATTATACATTTCTTTGTGTGATTACAGCTAAGTATTATATTTCTATGTACTTTTATGGTCTATTGTTTTTAGTCCGAATAAAGTTATATTGTATTGTATTGTACAAGGCGCATGTCACAACTTCCTCATAAAATTGAAGCTGAAGAAGAATGAAGTATGTTAGGACCCTGTATGCCTCTACTGTGAAAGTGCTGAATTAGCATGCAAACCGCATTGCCCAGGAAATACAATCATTGATAGTTACAAGAATGAAATTTCATTAGAATTTTTTATTTTATTTTTTTACATCACACACTGCTCTCATTTGTGTAGCACTGTTCCTACAGTGCACTGCTTAGTTTGAGCTGGTGGTTTCTGGTGCTGGACACCTGCACTTTATAGTTGACAACAGTGCTTATGATAGTCGGCCACATGGTGGCGTTGTCTGTCTAATTTAGAGATCAGCACAAAAACTGTTGTTTCTTAATTTAATATACATTAAAAAAAAGTGGGTGGGATAGTCTGAAGTGTCACACTTGTAAGAGAGTAATGGTTAGGAGTTGTGCTGGTACTGTAATTGGAAGCATCGGAGGGGCCATGGGTGGAGCAAGTTCCAGTGGCCTCTTGACTATGGCCCTGGCATGTATTTTGTTACAAATTAAGCACAGAGTAGTGGATTTAGTCAACCTCACTAATAATGTCTTCTATAAAACCATAGCTCATCTAAGAGGTTCCCTGAAACTTGATTTGAATGGCATTGTCTGTCCGATATACATAAATCAATAGAACGCAAATACCAGGGCGGCTTTACTGTAACAGTAGCACATGAAACAATGCTGTAAAGGTTTGCCAATATGAGATGCACAAATCTGTGTCCATATGTATTTCTGTTGATTTTAGCCATCTATTACTAATATTGCGAAGAATTTTCCTTGTAATAGGAAAAAAAAACTGCAAGCTACAAAATTGGCAGAAGGGACTTTCCACGTAGACTATGTCGGCATAATGATGACTTTCGGATATACTGCAGAATGATGAGCTGTCTAAATTATTGATCCAACAATCCCACGCTAGACGAAATATGATCACATTCTAGCCTAGATTGTAAAAGGCTCTCTGCAAAGAAAGGGAAAATAAAACAGAAACAGTGGTAAGACGCGTAAATAGTTATGTTAGTGCAGAGCAGGTGAAATGTCAGCCGGACTTGTGCCAAATCCTTTCAGTACCTAACATATTTCTCTGTACTCCATTCAATGAATTATTGGATTAGGGATAATATGTGAGCTTAATTTGTAAATTGATAACTCTATTGTTTGCTTCAACATAATATTGGCAATATTGTATTTTGTGTGCATATTTGTGGGTGTTATTATGTGATAACTGCCTAAAGACATGCAGATCTGTTTTTAATTCCTGAGAAGTCTAGGGAATATAATGTGTTATTACTTTTCAGATGACTACAAACACTGCTAAATTCAAGGCAATGCGAATGCAACCAGGACATTGTTTCAATTGTTGAATGTCTTACTTTTGCTGCCCCCTGTCTCTCCTGATGGTATGTAGCATACAACTCCAAATAAGATTTTGGAACTAACAAAAACTGTAATCTAGTAAAACGCAGTGTTATTACCAAGACGAATGTGTTTCTTAATGGACTTTTCCCATTATGTAGGCAGGCTCTTTAGCGTCCATTATAAGAAAAGCCCTCTGACCATTTTCAGATAGGTGTCCAAACCTTTGGGAAAGGTTAACTTTAAAAAATGCTTTATATTTCAGATGCATAGTGCACTATGAGCTCCCTTTTTAGTATCTGCGCTAATTTCAGTTTTTTCATGTCTATGGCAAGGTTTTTTTTACAAATTAGGACCGCAGAATATCAAAGTGGATGGCTTATCTCACCAGTAGAACGCTCTTATGCCAACCGATGAGATCATTGGCCTCGAAACAAATGCTGAATTTCTCCATTTGTGATCTACACATGGCTTTAACATAAACAGAAGTGTATGTAACAAAAAGTAAGACTTTGCCCTTTACCATGATTGATATGGGTCAGCATGGCCCTGTGTTTTGGCAGCAAGAATGTGTTTCAGCAACAATAAAAGCCATAGGGATGCCACTACTACAGGACATGGAATTTCTCAGTGACAAACAACAGGCCTTATACACAAATATAAACTTACAGTTTTGTGTAAGTTTACTACTTTTAAACATTCACAAAGGTAAACTTAGACCAAAAGTCAAACTTTTCTACTTTTCTGTATTGACAAGAGAAACCGTAGACCAAAAGTCTTTACTACTTTTCGGTATTCGCAAAGGTAAACTAGGACCAAAACTCTCACTTTACTAGTAGTAACTTACCTTTGTGAATACTGAAAAATATCAAAATAGAAACAATTGTATAGGGCCCGTTATGACGTGACCAGCACAGTATAATTGAGAGGCTTAATTGCAATTTCATGACACAAGTAAGAAAAACTACGGGCCTGATTTAGAGTTTCAAGTATAGAGTTAATTCCATCCGGATGCCAGAGGAAAATACCTTTGACATCCTGATGGACCTCTTTCTGCCAAATTTAGAATTGTCCAGAAGCCCTGTGGACAGCTCTCTACATTGACAGGATCTTCTGTCATGGTGGTTCCTGTCTATGCACAAAATATTTGAAGTACAGTACAGCCAGACAGGATGGCCAGCTAGCAAACGTTTTTTAAAAAATAAATGTGTTTTTCAAAAACAACTTCCAAAGCACAAGTTTATTTTTTGCAAGACAAAAAACGAATGGTCCCACATGCTGGAAGTTTTCTCACAGTGTGACCAGGTCATTATAGTTTTTCCTGTCCCTTATAGCCAGGTTTTACTCTAATTAGTGTCATTGGTATGAAGTCCTTCCTTTGACGGTTCGTACTTTGTTGGGCCATCAGAGGAAATATTCTGTCGAGAAGTTTCATGCAAAGAAAGAGGACTATAATTAATTGAGCTGAATGTCATTGGAATACGGATGAATTTTCCCAGTAATTCAGAGAAAGACATATATACATCAAAGACACAGAAAAAAAAAACTCACAGAGATTTTTATTTATTGACTTTATTACAAATATTGTAAGAAATAAAACACTGAGTAAACAGAGACATTTTGTTACCTCCATTCTTGTGACCTACTGATCAATCATTCCACAGTTCCACTTTCTTACTCATTAGCCAGACAGAATATATGTATCAATCAATCAATCAAATTGCACTTGAACATTGAACAGCTCCTTTGAGAGAGGCCTCCCAGCACTATTAGCAAGAGAAACTAGCCTACTGATGAGAGAAATGAGAAAATCTAGGCCTCATCAAAAAGGAGAGGTTTTAACTCATGTTTAAAAGAGGACTCAGAGGAAGCCATGTGAAGGATGGAAGGCAATCGGTTTTAGCGTATGGCTGAGAAATATGCAAAAGAAAGGCCTCCTTTTCCATCCTTAAAAATTTGATGAACCTGTATAAGACTAAGGCTGCATGATCTTGAAGTTCTGAATTGTTGGTAAGGCCGAAGTCTACCTCTTAAGTAAATAATAATAATAATAAAGGGGTTTATAGAGCGCATGGTGACGCCTCCCGGCGTATCCCCGCGCTGCAAGGAAGTAAGGAGGGCCAAGTCCTGATACTGCTCTGAAAGTAAAGGTGAGTGCTTCACTTTTAATACAGTTGGCAACTGGCAGCCAGTGTAGGTGTTTCAAATGAGGAGAAATTGATTGTCAGTATGGAATTCTTAAAATCAATCTTGGTGCTGCATTTTGTACAATCTGGATTCTGTGGTTAGGTAGGCAGGAAGACCCAAGTAAAGACTGTTTACATAATCAAGTCTGGTCGTTATCACCGTGTGAATGATAATTTTCCGAGTGTTCACCGGAACCAAATGTAACATTTTCTTTAGAGGCTTGAGCTTTGCAAAACAAACAGCAGACACCTTCTGGATTTGCAATGAAATGGATAGATTTGAATCAAATACTATTCCTAAATTTCAAGCAGTAGAAGTGGGGGAGAGATTAAGTTTCTCAGGCCACCATGTGCATGGAGCAGGCAGGCATTTCAAACCGAGAAAGAAAATGTCATTGTTTTCTGAATTTAATTTTAGAAAGTTTGCATCCATCCTACCACTCCCGCCAGGCCTTGTTTAAAAGTAGTAAGAGCATTATCATTATGCTCCTGAAAAGACTGAAGGAGCTGAGTGTCGTCAGCATATGACACTACCTGCTCACTCCATAATTCAATCAACTTTGCCAACGGTTCTTACTGTAAGTTAAAAGGAGTGGGCCTCAGGTGAGCCATGAGAAACTCCATATTCGAGTGGCTTAAGGGTGGACATAAAAGGAGGAAGGTGTATCATATGTGATCCGTCCTCAAGGAAAGATTTTAACCATGCAAATGCTTGGCTCTGAATACCTGCCCGTCTGATTCTATCCAACAGGGTAGAATGGGAGACCGTATCAAAGGCAGCGGATAGGTCAATCAGCACTACAATGGCAGACTGCCCCCGGTCCAGATTCTCATTGAAAAAATCAGTCATCACCACCAGAGTGGATTCAGTTTTGAACCCCAAGCAGAAGCCAGATTGGGAATAGTACAACAAATTGTTAGATTCCAGAAAAAAAAGTTTGTTTCCAGAATTTAAGCCACAGCCGGAAAAAAGGAAATAGACCTACAATTACTTAGTATTGCCGGTTTTGCTTTAGGTTTCTTTAGTAGCAGCACGAGAAATGCCTGTTTCCAAATTGAGGTAAATGAACCTGATTCGAATGAATTGTTAAAAAATGTATTTAAAACCGGATTGATGGTAGAGGAGGTCAATATGGGAAGGACATGGATCCCTAGGCAAACCAGATTTGCATTTCCCGTTTTCTTTAAGGGAGTCAGCCTCAGAAATAGCGTTGAATTTTAATAGTAGAGGGCACACACTAGGCTCAGACCTCACTTGTATGTTACTATAAGCTGCAAAGGAAAATGTTACATAGATATTCTGAATTTTCTCATGGAAAAATTGAGATAAATCATTGCATAGTTCTAAAGAGGGGGTAATTCTGATTTTGATGACCTCAGGGGGTAAAAACTACTGGAAGATTTTTGACAGTTTGCAAGGTGTTTTATGAGCTGTTAAGATTAAGTAAATAAAATATTTCCTCTGAGATTTATGAATCGATTTAAGAAATTGTTTTAAAGGAAATGTTTATTTTGTTTTTGCCTCGGGCTAAAGGACTCTCTCCATTGACGCTCTAGAACTTTACATTGTCTCTTTTTCTCCCTTAAGGAGGATGAGAACCAAGGGGCTGTTGGTTGGGACCTTTTGGTGGCATTAATCTTTAACAGAGCCATAGGTTTAAGGGCATTCGTGAGCCACTTGTCAAACGTTGATACATCAATGTCTAAAAGGCCGGTTAAAAGAGGGATGGTATATTGCAGGTTTTGGCAAAACGGTGTCTCAGCAGTTGTGTATCATGCTCTAGAAAGAGTCAAAGGTTTGCCCAATTTATTTGGTCATGTCCTATAGCTAATAATAGGAGGCACTAAAAGTGATCCTACAGATGAGACTGGAAACAGAATGACCTGTAGACCTGGAAGATTAGACAAAATCTAATCTAAATTGTGGCCTGCTTTATTTATAGAGGTAGTGACCAACTGGAGAATACTCATGCCCGCTAAGGCAAGGTTAAATTGAATGGCCAGATGACATTCAGGGTCATCCATGTGCAAATTGAAATCCCCTAAAACAGTCAAATTCAAATGCTGAAGGGAACTTGGACAATTATATAAAAAATCTATAAAGATTATTGTTTGGGTAGTCCGGGGGTCTGTATATTAGAAGACTCAAAAAGGAGAAGGAAGGACTCCACTTAAATGTGAAAAAGAGACCCTTGATAATCCCCACTTCTATCAGTGTAGCAAAGGACCCCAACAAATTAAGCTCTAAATATTATGACTATGCCCCCACCCATTTTTCCCTTGCGATTTACAAAATGGATGCGGGAACATGGCAAATGCAATATCTGATGCTGACATTTCCTTCAACCACTTTTTAGGAAGAATTATGAAGTCCCATTTATTTTCTACAAGAAGATTGAAAACATCAAGGGACTGCTTAAGAACTACTATTGAGGTTGAGACGCAGCCTTTGTGCCAAGTGATGGCTCTCACAACAGCAGCAATAGAACTGGCTCAAAGCAGAAGTATCCAAAACAAGAATACAATGAAGCATTAGAACTCAGCACCTGACTGTCATAAGCCTTTCTCAGTAGCCATCAGGCACAGACAAAAAGGCAGCCCTGCTTAGAAACGTTGACACCTTTAACAAGTAAAAACTATGATCTACCCCTTACTTCTACCACCCACCCAATGTCATTACTCAGGAAGAACTAATCAGCAGCCCTTTGCTAAAAATGACCTCACAGAATGTTTGTTGGAAGTCTTTTCTCCAATCACACTCACTACAGTTCTGGGTCTCCACCTTCTATTAACAGGGATTCAGGCAATTCACTCCCACTGTGTAGAGAAGCTGTATCAACTCTCCATCACGTCTTGCAAAATGCATCCCATTGATCCATGCAATAGGAGTTTCATCATATAAGGAGTTTTACCACTACGCAATGAAGAGCAGATTTATTAGGGGCTAGTGTTGCCCTTGCATCAAGCAAGGTAGTGCAAGGCAGAATAAGCCTTTAAATTGGATTTACTATGGCACTCAAAGCCACCTTGTGTGGCACTGTGTGGCTTAGTAAATCCAGAGAAATGCAAAGCAGCACAAATCACTGCCTGTGTTGAGAAGGCGTTCCATGGGTGGAGCATGAGCGTTCTCATGCATCCACCCATGGACTTTGACACAATCCTAGATTTACTAGTGTGGGTAAACCTGGGACTGCATCATAATGGTACGCCTTCCGAAGTGAGGAGTAACAAGTAGGTATATCTGTATTGCACCTTGTTACTGCCTCTTTCTATGCATGCTGATTTCTACACCACACATAGAACAAGGAAAATGCCTCAAAGAATTATATTTGTGCAAGAAGGTACCCATTTCTGCACACAAACAATCCTACCCGTAATACAAGCACCCTTGCACCACGGTGCAAGAGTGCCTGTGTTGGTGCCAGGCAGCACACAGTGCACCAGAACAGGGAGCAAACAGAAATAGTCATATCTTAGAAAATATGGTCAATTTCTGCTCTCCCCCTGTTACCAATGCAGTGCAGAAAATTGTCTTGCTGCCTTGCATTGTGTGACTTCTTAGTAATTCTGCCTCTTGCTACATACCCACCCCACATACAGACACATGAAATGTCAGTGCAAAGATCTGGGGCGCAGACAGAATCGCTCTTTGGGCCACCTTAATGAACAGGTCCCTCCATCATGCCTTCTTCTGCTCATCAGAGCCTTTTTATGACCTTGAGCTTCCATTTACTGATTGCCATATCCCTATGACCCCTTTGTTAGCCATTAACCATTTTTTCCTGACTTCAAACCTTTTTTACCATCCTTCACAGACCACACTTGTTTTCACACATCAACTTTTAAACTCCTCTGCCACACATCAGTGCTTATGCCTTCAGATCCACCCTCAGACTACAGTGGCAGCAGCAGACCACATCTTTTACACTCAGAGGTCAGTGTGTAGCAGTTATAGCTTTTTATTCACTTTACATGCTCTGATTTCACCAGTTCTGTACGTGGGCTGAAGAGGTGAGGGTTTCTAGGGGTTGGCAGTAAAAAAGCATGAATAAGAACCATTTACAAAAGGGATATCCTAATACATGTGGCCTAGGCTCACATAGAGTTCCTCCTGCTCCTGGTCTTCTTCCTTCACTTTCAGGACCCTCTGTGCCTTTAGACATTGGTTCTTCTCCTAGTCCTGTTCCAACTCATCGTTTTCTGGGTTGTTTTTGTTCTCCTGATACTCATCCTTGTCCTAATCTAACTAGTTCTGGTCACCCTGGTACTGGTTACCTGAATCTGGGAGTCCTGGTTTTCATCCTTGCTGAACCTGGCCTTCCTGGCCCTGCTCCTTGCTCATCCGTGTATTCACCCTTCCTGGGTCTCCTGATCCCAGCACTACTGATCCTCATCCTGATTGTGCTGGTCTGTTGGGTCCTTATCCGCGTAACCCTGTTGTCCTGATTCTTCTAGGTTAGCACTTGTAGTCTTCCTGGTTTGAGTCATCCAGATTCTCCTTGCCCTCGTCCTTGTGGTCCACCTGGTACTGCCTCCACTGGTCCTGGTCCTCCTTATTAGCTCCTCTTAGATTGGGCCTGGTCATTTTGGTCCTGGTCTTGACCCGTTGGCCCACATGGCTCTGGTTGTTCTGATCTTTCCCAACCTGGTCCTAATACCCCAGTTCCTAGCCCTCCTGCTCATACAGTTCCAAGTTATTCATTTCACAGCGATGTGTAGTATGCATCTATGAATTGCAAAAAAGGGAGACTGAGTTGGTCCATCAAGGGGATTGAGAAATGGGAATAGAATCAAAAATCATTCACTGCACTGCAAAGGTAGTTTTTGTTAAGGAAATTTGGAATAGGGATTTTAGGCTTAGTATGGGCAACTCAACGATAGTTGATAGACTAGAATTGAAACTCGTAGTAAACTTGATATGTTTTAGAGAAGTGCAATGTGACTGCGTTTGCTTGTCATAAACATTTGTGGAGATAATTACCTGAATCTCTAACCCTAGCCCTCCTGCTCCACTTGGAACTTCAGGTCCGGGTCCCATGGTTCTGACTGCTCTGGTCCTCCTAGTCCTGCTCCTGGTCCTGCTTATTATGATGCTCAATAGATGTGATACTGAAGTACCATAAAAATAACATAAAGGGCTATACCTACCAAGAGCCCCAATCCCATTACCAAATAATCAGTCAGTTGGCAGTGAAGAAAGTTCAATCATTCATTAAGCAACAAATACTAGATAGAGAAGCCTCTCCAACCCTCACCCATCAGGTGCATGGAGAAGACTGTTGGCTCGCATTCAAACATGAGGTTATATACTTTTCAGTTCGACACATATAATCACTGTAAAAGGAAAAACACCACTTGGCCCTCGAGCTCCAGGAAAGGACCATATATGGCACACATGATTAGTTCAAAGCTTAACTATTTATTACTGGGAAGGTCAGGATGGGTGACTCCCTTTCGTCTTGGTGCTCGAGAGTGTAGGCACAGCGCCTCAAGGAACGCGCTTCTCGCACCCAAAGCCAGATGCGACCTTGAGTCTCAGGACAATCGAATAAACAGCCTACGTTCAGCTGCTCCCAGTAATTCAGATGAACTGGGGCTTGACAACTGCCAGAGACTAACACATGATCACAGCCCGTGTTCGAGCATAGATTCGAAAATGGCATCTGTATGGTTCTCGGCCTACTCTGTTAGCAATAGATACGCAAGGAGCGAATAAACGGTTTCCCCCTTGCAAGCACATATAGATATATATATATTTTTAAGCAAAAGAGGGTACGTATAGATGCATCATGCTAACATAATATAGGTCAGATACTCCTTATGCATGGGAAATCTATTTTTTATCCCTCAATACTTTTGATTCTCTTCCTCCTTGTTTGTGTTTTTATGTGCCTAATCCTCTTCGTTCTGGTGCTTCTGACCATCCTGGTCCTTTCAGACCTCCTTCTCCTAGCTGTTTCTTTTCTTGTCTGATCCTCTTGACCCTCATATTTTAACCTGACCCTCCCTTCCCTCCTAGGCCTTGTCCTCTTAGCTCTTGTTTTCCTGCTTTGGATCATCCTTGTCTCCTGCCTCAGTGCCTTGCCCTCATAGTCCTTTTGGCACAGCACCAATGGTCTGAGCTCTCCTTGTCTTCTTTGCATGGATCATTCTGAGCCTCGTCATTGTGGTGGAGGTTTCTTGTCCTTCTGTCATGATCTTTTTAGTTTACTTAGTCTTCTGGGTGCCCTTGGTACTGTCCCTTCTTAATCCCTGTCCTGTTTATCCTAGTATCCTGGACATGCTAGCCATAAGTGTCAGAAAAATCTTCATACCTCCCAACCCCCAGATACATGCTGTGAACTTGAATTCAGCTCTTTTTCTCACTTCAGCCACTTCTGTGTGCTGTGCATCTCGATCATCAGTTTCACATGCTGCTTCAGCCACCTTACTCTTTTTGTGTGAGCAGCATGGTTCCACTTTGGTACTACTGCACACTAGATTGCAATAGTTGTTAGCAGAGATTGGTAGGGGCCCTGCCATCTCTCATCCAAGCACCCTTTTGGACATTTTGTATGGATTACAATTCATTCATCAGCATTGAACATGTGGCACAGCACGCCTTTTTAGTCTCCTGCAGATACATTCACCTGAAGTGAGACAGATTTCCCCACATCAGCCAGACCCTTGCAATAGACTAACAAGATGTCATCAGTTATTGGAACTAGTGCAGCGAAAGGTCCAAATGTAAGTCTCATTGCTCTTCCCACTACTATCTCCTGAGCAGTAAACCATGATTTATTATTAAGGTACTTCTCATATTCATAAAAATAAGAGGGAGACCATCCAGACACTTCAAACCAGTTGCAACACACACTTCTGCCAGCTTGTTCTTGAGAGTTCCATTCATTCTGTCCACTAAGCCAGAGCATTGCAGTCCAGAACTACAATAGAAATGCTGATTGGTGTTAAAAGCTGTGCAGATAATCTCTAGCTCCTCATTCTTAAAGTGTGAACCATGATCTGTTTTTAATGGAAATGGGAAGGCCGATCCTTGGTATCCACTCCCTCAACAGCAATTTGGCAACTGTAAGGCTATATGGTCTTCTTGTGGGATCGGCTTCCACCCCTTTGGGGAACAGGCAGACAATTACTAAGATGTACTTCAAACCATTATAATGTAGCATCTCAATAACGTCTGCTTTCAATCTAATGTAATTCATGATAGTAACAGTTTTGCTACCCAGGTTGTTCAAATGACAGACATGCAGACGATGCAGCAAATACATACATCCTAAGCAACATGTCAAAATCCAGCATTTTTCCAATACTTTCCAAAAAGCCTAATTGACTATCTCTTCTTATGTGAATCTGATTATGCAAATATTTGCACACAGACTGTAGCATTGCATTTGGCAAAATGTATTTCTGACCTGCATTGATATACAGATCCTGATAATTCTTTTTATAGCCCAATATTTCCTATATTGTTTTTTCTTCTTCTGGGTCATCATCCTGCAAATCATGAAGTTCACTCAAAAAAGATTGCGTTGAATCCATAAAGAAATAATTTACATAACTTGCTTCCTGTACTGTATCATTTTCAAATTCATCACTTTCACTTTGCTGTACCACTGACTCTTTCTGTTGTGCACAATACTTGGCCATCTGGTCAGGATATCTAATTTTAAACATAACAATGCCTTTGCCAGTTTTATGAGTGGTGCACTTGACCACAGCTATCTGTCTAGTATTTAAATAGCTCCTTGTTAAAACTGGGGTTTCTAGTTGGCTGGTGTATGCACCTATGCCAGGCAGAATCCACCACTCTAGTCAGGGCACATAAGTTACACAGCAAAGATAACCTGTGTTCACCCTCAGGTAACTTGGCACAGAGTAGTCAGGCTTATCATCAGAGGATATGTGTAAAGCATTCGCACAGCAGACTCATACAGAAACACATAGAATGCAGCACAAAAAAGGACTATATAAAAATATATAGTATATTGTACATAACATAGACCAAAACGACATGTACCCAATACATACTCAGCAAATAAAGCAGATTTGTAAGGCTAAATCACAGAAGTCAGGTTACAAAAGACAAGACTCATATGTCATACATACCATCAGTCATATGTATACCTTTTGCAGATATGCGCATATCATTCTAAAGGCATGTAACAAATGAGTACTTCACTAGGCATGCAATTTTCATGTATCCCAATAGATGCTGCAAATAATTATGGCATAACCATCACATGGAAGAAATGTACCCCTAAGAACTTTCCCCAGCTATGCAGTCTTTCTAAGAAAAAACATGAGATGTATCACCCAAACCTGGACCCAAGAGCACCTGTACTCCTATTAGGTGGTATACGGCACACCTGGAAGTGGTTAGCCCTTTTGGCAGAAATTACAGGCAAAGTGCCTGCCCACTTTCAAGGGACTGAATGGCAACTTCAGGGTCGATCCCCTGTTGGATTCAGCCTCTGGACTACTCCGGCAAGGGAGTGGTACATGCAGAGCGCCTCAAGTCCAGGTGAAGCTGTTTATTGTCGACAAGGATTCCCACGAGCGTGACAGGCCTCCCTCAGCCACTCGTCCTGCCGGTGCAAGGGTCAACCCAAGCACTTACTGGGCTGGAGGTGCTGCAGCAGGGTTGACTTCAGAGTGCTGTGTGGGAAGGGGAATCCTTGGGGTCCTCGTTGGCGCACTTTACTGTTCTGAGGGTAGGTCTTTAGCAATGTTCACCTGACATTTCCCCAGGCAATGAGGCATCCAGCCTTGCAAAATCGTAGACACACAGGCTGAGGCACTCCTCAAAGGCCCACACTATCACGTTGGTGCTGCTGGTGGGATGGACAGTGAGCTGTACTCAGGAGGCTGGCAGCACCTTGCACACACTGATCCTCTGAGCAGAGTGTGGGGGGGTTCGGCATGACACTATCACGTTGGTGCTGCTGGTGGGATGGACAGTGAGCTGTACTCAGGAGGCTGGCAGCACCTTGCACACACTGTTCCTCTGAGCAGAGTGTGGGGGGGTTCGGCATGTGGAGCTAGCCAAGGGTGTCTGGTTAAAAATTCATACAGTGTGTAAAATAATGGTGTTAGAGCCCCTGTACTTATACTCAAAAATGTCTTTGTTTAAGGGGTGATTTTGAAAGGAACCCTTTTAAGTGCACAACAATCCCTTTCAACCCAGACCTGGCTTCGGACATCTGTAGGGGGTAAATTAGCCCTTTATGTGAGGGCAGGACACAACCTATACAAATGTAAAGTGTGATCGCCCTCTGCCTCTCTAAGCCTAGGAAGACCATCAGTATGCAGATGAATGCAGATGAAACTTCTGTCACACCCAGCCCTTCCTGTGTTGTGGCTGTCTGGAAAATATGCACCAAGTGTAGCTGTCACCCAGGTCAGACATGGATTGGTCAGGCTGCATAGTACAAAGAGTCATAAGTTTGTCTGGGCGGAGTTTGCAGAGTTGTGCTATGCAGAATTCTGCGATGTCGCAAAACAATTCAGCTGTGCTACAAAGAGTTCTGCCAGTGGGTGGAGTTTGCTGGTGTGCCTGTTCATGCTATGTCCCCATGTTCCAACATGCGTGAACAGCATCTCATACTTCTCAAGTGCGTTCTTGAACTCTAAAATTCATGAACGGCACCACTCGGTCCGCAAGGGCATGGCCATCTTGTTTTTCTGCTCTCAGTATGCTGCTGGGCCTAAAATGTAATCTGTCTTTTTTCTGTGTAATCATCCCACTTTAAAACTAATCTACCTCTCACTTTTATTTTTTATATTAGCGTGTGTCTTTGTGTTTGTGTATTTTATATTTTTGGGATTTCTTTTCATGTTTTCATGACTTTTTATTTATTTCCCATTTCCCTTACTTCCTTATCTATCTTTTTTCTTTTCCTTTTCCAAACCCACCCTGCGCCACATCGCTGGTGGCATCGCCGCCTCGGTGTGCAGCCCCAGGAGTTCATTGGTGAGGAGGAGGTGGCAGCACTGCTTTTTTGGTGCGGCGCCACGTTCCCTTATGCTGGCTGCAGGTGGCAGGCCCAGTAGTGCATACCCTCTGTGGGAGCATCGGCTGCACTGGGAGAGGGTGTGCCAGGGCATGCAGCGCACCAGCCAGGTTCGGCGCACCATCAAGCAGTTCATGCACCGCTTGCAGAAAGGTTAGACCGGGACCAGGACCTGCTTGTCCTGCTAGGTGTTGAGATTCCGTGGCTCGGTGAGTATTACATATTTGTTGTATTTGTGTTCTACAAGGCTAAACAAAAAAAATCAGATTGCTCACACTCAGAGATAAGTCACTTTTAGTTTGCGCTGGTATATTATTGTGTGATCTAGTTTCTAGTTTCTGCTAGGCAGGTGCTCAGTGCTACCTATTCGTACTCATCATTGGCACTTGCTTTGGCTGATTAAGTAAAAAGCCATTGCAGACTGTTCTTCTGTCCCTACAGTGGATCAGTGATATCAGTTAGTAGCGCGTTCTCTCTGTGACTTTGTTTCTGCAGTTCATACAGTTCCAAGTTATTTATTTCACAGCAATGTGTTTTGTATGCATCTATGCATTGCAAAAAAGGGAGACTGAGTTGGTCCATCAAGGGGGTTGAGAAATGGGAATAGAAGTAAAGATCATTCACTGCAATGCATTAGTTCCAAATGTAGTTTTCATTAAGGAAATTTGGAATAGGGGTTTCAGGATTAGTATGGACAATTCAACAATAGTCGATAGACTTGAGTTGAAACTAGTACTATAGGCAATCTGTTTTAGAGAAGTACAATGTGATTGCATTTGCTTGTCATAAAACATTTGCGGAGATTATTACCTGAGTAATATTATTATATTTCGTACATCAGCACCCAAGGGCAAGAATAGGGATTTCAGGACACAGGTCCGAGACCAGCTGGTCAGCGGCGCCGACCATCAGCATCGCTGCTAAGGGCTCTGCTGACCCCAATAAGTCTTATGATGTATTATTATTATTTCCCTAATGTTGGGTTTTATGATTGTTGTGGACTTAGGGTAGAATCATGGGGTATTGGTATGTTGGTGATGTCTATTGTGAACATTGCAGTTCCAAGTAAGCTAGTATTTGAAATAAAAACCAGCATGTATGTTTGTTGAGAAGTCTTTCTTTTTTCTGCTCATGCTCTAACACAGTTGAGTTCATAGGAGATTGGCCATGGTCATCATAAACTACCCACTCCCAGTGTAGTGTACTGCTGTCTCGTTCATTTATACAGTATACCCACAGTTTCCCATGAGAGTGCAGAATGGCTGGAAAATAGTATGAGGCCTCACTCCTATTGCATTTGCCAACCAACACCATATGTCTTTCATTGACTATTATTCCAACCCTGGCTTGTCTAACTGAGTGATATTTGTGTTAGAATCTACTGCAGTGCTAACTGAATTGTAGTGTTGTATTGCCGTTGTATTTTTGGGTGGCATATAATGTTTTATTGTAGCCACACATAACACCAGTGATTGCAACTCCAGTGCCGCTGGACAAGGAGACTCAGATGAATCAGTTGGAGAGGGAGAAGCAGCAGCAGGGACGGGCACTGTTAAGCAAATATAAGGAGACGATGGACGGAGCGATGAAACTTTTCACTCACCACAGTTACAGATCTGGGCTGAATACATGATCGTTCTTTAGCTCACTTCACCATTCCACTAGTAAGTCACATAATTTCTTGCAATTACTATACTCACTAGCTAGTACCAGGGTGCTATCAACTTATCACGTGACTGTGAACCCCTCCAGCTTTACCAACTGCAGTGGTGGTTTAGATTATGGCCACTTTTATTGGCAACGCACCCAAAGCTCATATAATGAGCATTGATGGCTCGAGGGGAAACATGAAAGAAAGGAAGGTTATGATTAAAAGAAAGGAAATGGTATATGAGTGAAAGGGTGGGTGAATGGGTACGTGTATGTGTAAAAACTAAAATGAGATGATGGGTGAGAGGATGGTATTCCAGAATATATTCCATGGTTTCTCATAACAGATTTATTTTACACCTGTTCACATTTAATGTTTTCACTTTCGGCTTGTACAGTGACTGAATAAGCCAAAGATGACGAATCAATGATCAGAGTAGTGGCCCCTCTATTTCAAAAAAGTTCTACCATATCTGTCTAATCCCTCTACCCTACCCCCTGAAGTAGAGTAAATCAAGTTTATTTTCCTTGCTTACTTCCCAGTGAATGAATTTGTTGGAAATATGTGGTGGTGGGCGAGGCCATTGAGTAAAGTGGGAATAAGTGCATGATTTGATATCAAATTTGGCACAAGGGATACACAGTGTCGAATATGCCAAATACAATCCATATAGTCTATTCCTTTCCCTGTTGTGCAGTCCATTAGATTAATTTTCCCCAATGTCTACTTACGACAGACAGGATATTATGAATCTCCGTATTTCATATGTGAGGTGTGTGAGGTAGGATATTATTTATTATTCATCTGCCTCTTTGGAGTCAGGGTAGAAAGAGAAATGCAATTGAAGAAGAGCAGGGCCTTTGGAATTTAAAGTAGATGATTGTCAACCACAGCTGTCCCAGCTGCAGATAGTAGAAAACTACCCGATGCACTGGCTAACAATGAGCATTACTTCAGTATTTTTGCACAGCACACAACTTGTACCCCATAGTCCATAATGCCGTATTCACTAATGAGAGATAATTTATTTTTCAACTCAAAGTGTCTGTTTGTAGTTACTTGAAAAGCCTTTAGATAAAAAAATAATCAATCACTGGTTTTTTAATCTGGGGTTATTCTGCCTTTTAATACATTTCTGCCACACAGTCAGTGCTTTTTACACAAGACATGTGTGGGTAAAACATAGAATTGGCCTTGTGACTCTCCTAATTATAATCACATCAAATTCCAACGGCCCTAGGGGACCAGCAATGTACTGCTACTGTGCCACCTGGTAATTTAAAACAATTGTTTGCACAGAGCATTTTTTACAATTTGTCTTTATCGTTTTTGTAAATATATCTGCACTGGACTTGAGCCCTGCCAAATGAAACCAATGCAATGCAGAGTTTGAATCTGGTCCTTCTGTTGCTGTTGTTGCCAGTGTTCTGGTTGATGGTGTTGTTGGCTGCTGTGATACAAGACTGTCCTCTCTGGAAGTTGAGGGCAGCACCCTAAAACTGCTTGGTGGGACACGAAGTTCCAGCCATTCTTCCTCCAAGTCTCTGGCTTACTCTATAACCCACCTTTCGTATTTTAAAACATCCTCTTCAGAAAAAGGAATGAAATTGGGCAGATTTTTTGGACCATGGATCAAGTAGTGATAATGTCATGTTGCAGCTTTGTATTTACAAGCCAAGCGAAGGATTAAGGTCTCAACTTTGGCACGTTTTTTTTTCCACACCTGCAGGGTGAACCTTTCAGACACATTCTTTAGCTGGTCCTGTAGGAGGTGCAACAACGGGATACATGGCCCATCGTACAGTCCTCCTTGTAACATCCCATGTGAATACCTCAAAAGGGAGTAGTATCTCTGTCAGGCATTTGACTAGGCCCCATTTGTCCACATCCATGGCCATAGCTTTACCAGCTTCATCATCTTCTCTTTCAATGACATAGTCATTGATCTGTTTGTAACGCTCAAACAAAAGTTGCAACATGTAAAAGGTCAAATTCCATGGTGTTGGTACCTCCTGTGGTAGGGCTGTAACTGGTGCATAATTATTATGCTGAATAATCCAATTCTGAGGCCTCTGGGTTGCAGCCATTCATACACCTTGTTGTTAAATTCTCCACAATGTTTATAGCTGTATGTGATTTCTCCACGGCAAACATGGCCACTGTTGACTTTGCCAAACGCTCTTAAAAATTTCTTCAGGGCCAAGCCATGTAGATATATTTTGCTTTACCCCCTGCAAAAGAGATTCAGTGTGCAGTGATGCACATGTAATCATTTACCCGACAACTGGTCCACATGTCTGTCATCAGGTGGATGGTGTGAACAACACTTTGCTGAAAAGCTTGTCCAACCAACTGCAGCACATCAGGATGTAGCATTGGAACAGCCACTCTGGCAAAATAGGTATATTTGGTACCTTCCATTTTAGGCAGATGGCTGTGACAAATTCTAAGATTCCATTCCTTCCACAAAATAAAAACGGGAGGAGGTCCAGCGCTAACATTTTTACCTGCTTCGCATTGTACAAACATGTGGTTGGGTGGTTCTGCTCATAGGGCCCCTGCTGCCTAAACATGCCTATAATATTAGCCTTAATTTTTTCTTTTCTGGGGCCACTGACACAGACATCTTTCAAGAAGTAGATGCTGGTGGTAGACTCAATGTGCATCGTAATGTGACAGTCACCATCTCACTCTGATCTTTTGCAATTGTGAATCCGCAGAGGTAGGTGAACCTGCTGGTGCACTGCTACGGACAAGGCAGGTTTGCGTGAAGATGTTACCCACTTCTTCCTCATCACCTTCCACCGTGATTGGACTTGTACTTGTAGCTGATGTTCCCGGCTCTCCTCACCACAACTACGGTTAGCGATTTTTTTTACGGTTCTCCTCCCACTTAATTGTGTGGTGTTTTTTTTTATATGGGTCATTTGGCCTCCATTAACATAATGTGTACCAGGCTTACATCAACAAACACTTGTGCTGAAAATGCTACATACTTTAGTTTACTCCCCCTTTTTGCTGACTGTAAAAAAGTCCCAAACTGGACAGTGCGTTTTTACTGTGCCCCAGCCAATGCCTGAAGAAGAACTGGAGGTAGTTGGGCATGTTATCAATTGCCTCTCTGCTTCTCCTGAGGTGGGGGTTGGTGCAGGTCTCATCTAGGGCTTTGCAAATATGGGAGCAAGTGGCGGTGCTACCCATGCCACATCCCTCGGAGCAGGTTGAATAGCAATGTTAGACTCCTCTATGTCACCTTCCACCATAACTGCCTCGTCGTCATCATCCTCCTCATCATCCCCTTCCATAAAGTTAAAGTCTAACTTTTCTTTTCCCTTGCTTCTTCTGTTATCTCCTGGACTCTGCCGGGGTCAACTCCATATCATCATCCTCAGAAGTGGTGCTTGGAGATAGTAATGGAGTAGTACCCTTCCTTTTTTCTTGCTGGAGACCTGGGAGCCAATGATTCTAAAGGAGGCGATTCTTGCTTGGAAGGAAGCTCAACCTCCTGTTCTGCTCCAACAGCAGGCAAATGACCTAGTGCTCGCTGCAGATGGTGTTCACTTTGCTCTGTTTCCTAAAACGATTGTGTACTACTTTGAAAAAGGGACAAATCTAATTCAACGTATCTACTCGCCGCCATCAACATGACTGCAGTGGCTGCCTCACTGACAGACATTGTCCTGGGCTTAGGTTGGGGGGTAGCGGGGTGCTATTGATGCAAGAGCGCTGCTCTCTGCTTGCTCACTGGAGGCTGGTGCGGCAGGCACAAATTTGCCGAAAAAGGTTCTGGTCGGCACACAAGTGGTGGAAATCTGCATCTTCTCTTCCTCACTGGCCACTTTCTTGGCAGCATCTTTCTATGGGGCCATCTTGAAGCTGTCAGTTGGCAGTGGCACTTAGCTACACAAGCTGAAGAGATGACAGTATTGCATAGTCAGTCAGTACTGTGTGTGATGTCTCTTCTCTTGTGCACCTAAAAGCAAACAAGCAAGAAAAACATAAAACATGGCATTGTTGCAGTTCAATTAGTAGTATAAACAAACAATATTTAGTGTGGGTACTTAAGTTATTATAAAGAATTAGCAATAGAGCGCTACTATCAATTTGTAAAACCACACCAACATAAACTTTCATGGTGTACACTCAGAAAGGATAAGAAAGAGCAACAACAACAGCATACACATGTAACTGTTTGCTTCATGTGCATCACGTTGTGATGTGGCACTCAGGGAAGTGCAGGTGACAATGGAATGCAGGCCTAAGGCAAAAGCACACTGGCTGCCTACACAAAATGTCTGCCAGCCACATGGTCACAACAAGAAGCAAGAAGGCATGGGGAACAAAAAAGACATGCAGGCCTATGGCAAAAGTACTCTGGTTGCCTACACAAAATACCCACAGACCAATGGTGAAACAGCAAACTGGGAGGCATGGCCATGCCACAACAAACAAGACATGCAGGCTTATACGAAAAGCACACATTGTCTGCCTACACAAATGGCCACCAACAACATGGTCAAACAGCAAGCACAGAGGCTTTGCCAGCATTAGCCTCAAACAAAGAACATATGCTGGCCTATGGCAAAATCACACAGACTGCCTACACAAAATGGCTGCCTGCCACATGGTCACAATAACAAGCAAGAAGGCATGGGGAACAAATAACACATGCAGGCCTATGGCAAAAGCACACTGGCTGCCTATATCAAATGGCCACCAGCCACATGGTCACAACTACAAGCCAGAAGGCATGGGGAACAAAGAACACATGCAGGCCTATGGCAAAAGCACACTGGCTGCCTATATAAAATGGCCACCAGCCACATGGTCACAACACCAAGCAAGAAGGCATGGGGAACAAAGAACACATGCAGGCCTAAGTCAAAAGCACACTGGCTGCCTACACAAAATGGCCATCGACTACATGGTGAAACAGCAAGCAAGGAGGCCTAGCCACAAGCAACAAACACATGCAGGCCTATGGCAAAAGTACACTGGTTGTCTACACAAAATGGCCACCAACCACATGGTTACAACAACAAGCAAGAAGGCATAGGGAACAAAGAACACATGCTGGCCTATGGCAAAAGTACACTGGCTGTCTACACAAAATGGCCACTGACCAAATGGTGAAACACCAAGCAAGAAGGCATTGCCAGGCCACAACAAACAAGACATGCAGGTCAGTGGCAAAAGCACACTTGCTGCCTCCACAAAATGGTCCCGACCACATGGTTAAACAGTAAGGAAAGAGGCATGACTACAAACAAAGTACACATGCAGGCCTATGGGCACTGACTATACAAACCGCCCCTGGCCACATGGCATGAGGAACAAAGACAAATGGTTGCCTATGGTAAACATGCGCAAACACTGGCCAGACAAAGGAGGCATAGATTGGTAACACAGAAAAAAGAGCTTTAATTCAGCAATGCCAAAAATGAAAATTAGCTGGACTAACACATTTTACACACACCCTCCAAAGACATCAAATGTAATTACTCCACCTAAACACTGTTTGCAAATAAAAAACATAAAATAACCCAAAAAAACAAATTTTTCAATTTAGTCCAATATCATCCATGGTCTAAATGATGTTTCAATTCAACAGACACCACAGCAACAGTTGTTTCATGCACCCATGACTAGTACTGGGCCTACTGGCCGAAAGCCCTATTGACAGACTAGGCCACATAGTGAATTAAATCAATATTGCAAACTTTCAGCTGTTCACTGCTTTAATTCACCATTAAAAGGAATCTCCCTGATAAATGCAGAACCCAAGATCCTGGCCAAACTTCTGGCGTTGCGGCTGATCCCCCACCTCTCCTCCTTAGTGCATCCGGACCAGTCTGGCTTTATGCCGCACCGTAGCACGGCACTTAATTTGCGCAGGCTTTATGCGGTCTTGGCATGTACGCCGTATATTCAGGAGCCGGCAGTCATTCTCTCCTTGGACGCCACCATGGCATTTGATACCGTGGAATGGCCTTACCTGTTTGCCGTGCTCCGCCACATGGGCTTCGGTCTGAAATTCTGCGCCTGGGTTCGCCTCCTTTATAACAAGCCCTTGGCACACGTTGCTGCCAATGGACACATCTCCCGTGACTTCCCACTTGGTCGAGGTACGCGGCAGGGATGTCCACTGTCCCCGCTGCTCTTTGCGCTGATTCTGGAGCCACTTGCAGTCTGGATCAGATGGGAACCCTCCATCAAGGGACTCTCTTGGACCACTACTTGGGAGGACCGCATATCCTTATACGCGGATGATATCTTGTTATACCTCACCTCCCCAAAGAAATCCATCCTAGAATTGCTGAACGTATGTGAGAAGTTTGGAAGAGTGTCTGGTTACAGAATAAATTGGTCCAAGTCCGTTCTCCATGTCTTGGCCGGCCCTCCTCCCATTCTACCCGTGGGTTGCCCCTTATGCACTACCACGACGGCATTTAAATACCTGGGTATCTATATTACATCAGACCCAAACGAATTTTCGGCTTTAAATCTTAGTCCCCATCTAGAGCGATTTAAGCGTGATGTTAAGGTATGGCGGACTCTCCCTCTTACACTTCTGGGTAAGGCGGCGCTATACAAAATGATGGCGCTCCCGCGATTTCTATATGTCCTTGAGAATACACCATTTCTGGTTCCTGACTCTTATTTCAGGACTATTGCTTCTACTGTCTCCAATCTATTGTGGGATGGGAGGCCGCCTCGTATCGCGCAAGCTAAGTTAACAAAGAGTTGGTACGATGGGGGAATAGCGCTTCCCAATGTGGAATTATATTACTTAAGCAGATAAATTACTGGTTGCATGCCCCACAGACCGAACCGGCATATCTAGCTGATAGACAATGCTTGGTGAGCAAAGGGCTGTTGGGTAATCTATATAGCCGCCACATGCCCTCGGACCTACTTGGGTCCACGCGACATTCTGTACACCTTTGGTATAAGGCGAATAGATGTCTTAAGTGCTCTGGGACGATCACACCAATGACACCGCTGTGGGACTCCTACAGGTTGGGCTTCCTTCGTAACAGTACAGGGTTCCGAAACTGGGATAACATAGGCATTTCAGTGGTGGGTGACCTCTGGAAGGGAGGAAAGATGGTAGACTTCTCCCACCTCCAAACACATTACGAAATGACTCAGAAAGAGAAGTTCAGATACCTTCAAATCAGACATGCACTCCAATCAGTCATACCTGCAGACAGCGAGCTGCGGGAATCCTCTCCTCTAGAAGATAGGCTTCTGACGGAACATATACCAGATAGAGCCACTTCCTTGACCTACCGGAAATTGATAAACAACCTTCCTGACATGACGTCTACACTAAGACAGAACTGGTCCTTAGACGTAGGTGACTTTGATGAGTCTGAATGGCAAGAGGCCCTCTCGTCCCCCCGGGAAACAGCCATACCGTCCAGGTTAAAACTGGTCCAGTTCAAAATATTACATCGTACATACTACACTAGAACGAAGTTATTCAAGATAGGATCGACTTCACATAAATTTTGCTTCCGACACTGTGGAGACGAGGGGACAATCCATCATACCATATGGGACTGTAACACATAGCAACATACTGGACGGCGGTCATGCGTACAATTTCCCAGACTATAGATATTTCCCTGGTGCCCGAACCCCGTCGTTGTTTGTTGAACGTATGGGAACCAAACGACCTAAATCACCGCCAACAGGATTGGGTAATGCTGGTGGCAAAACGTAACATCGCCTTATTGTGGGGCTCAGAAACACTGCTTACCCTCCATAAATGGTGCAAGGATATGGATGAAATGATGGTGGCAGAGAAGTCGGTGTTTATACAACGCGAATGTACCAAGAAATGGGAGAGAATTTGGGGGGCTTGGAATAAGTTTTGTGGTAACATTTGTGAGCCTCAGAACCTTGCAGACGATGATAGTGACTCAGACTGACTCGGATTAGACATGTAAAGATTAATAATACTGCTATGTCAATGCATGTATTCTGCATATGTAACCCGAACAATGAACAAGGCTGCTTTGCTCCCACGATCCACATGATGTATATTATTTTGTCTGTATGTCTTATTGCCCTATTTGCTTTGTTAATAAGAATATTTTTTTTTTTAAACTTAATGGCAGTAGCAATAAAACACAAAGAACCGAGAGAATTCTCTCACTTTTTTTCTAGAAGTTTTAAAATCAGTTAGTGTTACTATAATTTCAAACGGCTTCACAAATTTTTACCTTTATTTGTGCAGGTTGACATAACATCTGTGTGATTTTTTATGTGCATGTATTTGACTCACCAAAAATTAGGACATCTTGGAAACGTGATGTTTTAACTGCTCAACAAAACGTTTGAATAAAAATTCAGTGTCGGTGAAAAAAAAATAAAACGATGCCAAGTTGGATAGATTGAGTAAAACAGTCTAAAAAAAAGTCTAAACAGTGAAATAATGCCTCACAATGTGATACAACTGGAGCGTTTGGAGGAGACCTCCACATCAAAGGAGCACTTTGTGGGAAAGTGAAAGTCCTTTTCTTCTGCGGCTTCCCGGATTCACCTACACATGCCAGGAGTCATCTGGGGCTGACTTCAGCGATACGAAAGGGAAAGCGCAGCTGGCTGCCATGTTTATTAGAATGTGGGGGGAGGGTTGAAAATAAGATGGGCAAGATACACAATTACAGAGAAAAATAAGTGGGAAGGGGAGGAGAGGATAAAGAATCAGGTTAAAAAAATAACATGAGAGAAGGCGGATATCACAAATGAAAGGTGGGGGACGCAAGGGGAAAGAAGAAGAGGAAAAAGGGAAGTGTGTAAAGTGAGGTGTGGGAAGGCGGTTATCACAGATAAAGATATTGGTGCTATGAGAGAAAGAAGAATCAAAGAAAAGGGAAGACAGAAAGTAAGAGACTTTTGGGCGAGATTTCAGATATTTCAGTGACGGCATGCCAGAATCAGTGCATTCATTTATAGAGACTGCTTTTGTATTAGTAAAGTTATGTGGCAATGTGCTGTTTGGGCAGGAGTTGCAGCGCGTGATGTGCTTGTGCGCGACGTGAAAAAGTGCTGTGCATGTCGCGCACACCTGGGCGCATTCTAGCAAGTTGGTGGCCGGCCTGGGTAGCACTTTTCGAAGCAGCTACTAAATTTCTCGCAAGAGCAGCGCATGCGCTCTGACTCTAGCGAGACCTAAATAACTGAACTGACCTATTTTGTCTGACGCCCGATGGAGCTACTTAGTTTAGCTATAGGGGAGATGGGCCGTGGATTCCCTCCTTGGTCGTCACCTACCCAGTCGGTCTTTAGACAGACTTCTTTTCGTCTCTCCTCATTGTCTCGTCCCTAGCTCCTATCCCCTCTCCCCCGAATTCTCTCCCCTTGCCTGCTACTCTACCTACCCCCTGTCCTTTGTGCCCTTTGACTAAGCACTCCTTCTCCCCTTGTTGGGGAAAGATCCAATATTTATACTCTGGAGTCTCAGCGAACCCGCTGAGTGAGTCCACTGCGCCAAGGGAGCCACTCACACTTGAGGTATGGTATGGCACCCCTTGCCAAAACACTCCCTCTCCCTTTTCTGGGGAAGGATCCAGTATGTAGGTCTTGGAGTCTCAGAGACCTCTCTGAGAGAGTCCACTGCGCAAAGGGAGCCTCTCGCAACAGAGATAGGGAAGTGATACCACTTCCCCTGGGATCACAGCTTACTGGACTTTGGACGTTTGCCTTGACTCGTCTACCGGTTTGTGTACCAGTCACCCTTCCCCTCCTCTTCCCATGCTGTGTCTCTCACCCTAACCTCCTCTTTCCCGCCTTCATTATCTGTCTACTTCCCCTGTTCCAACCCTCCCTCCCCTGAATCTCTCACCTGGCCTGCTTCTCCCCTTACGTATTTGTGCTTATTGTTTATCTCGACCTTACAAGTAACTATGTGGCCATGCTCTAAGAACTATGTAACCTTCGTTATGATGTAACCTGTAACTATGATCTGATGCACATGTAAAGCGCTCTGATACCTCCGGGTCTAGCCAGCGCTATATAAAACTCTTGAAAATAAATAAAATTAAAATAAAATAAATATGCCACTACTAAATCTGAAGGCCACACAACACAATACATTTTAAAAATCAAACAAAAATACAAATAAATCCAGGTGCATTCTCCCAATCAAACAAACAACACCCTAATAAACCAGTTTTTCAACTTACTTGTTAAATCTTAAATACAAAGTCTTTAAATCCAATGATATATAATGCAGCTGACAAGGAGAGTGCTCCTTCCTGCCCCAAATCCTAATGAAAAGTGACCAGGAGATGGACAAAGCTCTGGGAGGAGCCTGCTAGACAGGAAAAGAAGTTGGAGTTTCTGGAGTACTTCCTTCCTGTTTGAAAAAAGAAATTAAAATAAAAAGCTTCTTGCACAAAAAACAACTCCAACGGCCAGTTTGAAAATATCCACTCTAAAAGCCTCTCAGCTGCAACTCAAGCACAAAAATCTGCTTGAGCGCTCTGTTTGCGATCGTGATCGGCACTAGCTTGTTGCTGTTGCAGCCTGAAGCAGTGCAAGTGAATGCAAAGGTGTCATGGGAACTCACTTGCGTCCCAAGAGTATCTTTTTGCTCACAGTTGAGTGCTAAAACAAAACTTGAGGGTGAAAAGAGAAAAAAACTTTGCTTCATGCCCAAAAGGCAGAATTCGGGAGCTCTGCGAAGTGCCTAAATGCCGCAAACTCCACGAGCGGAGGGGAGGTTCATGCCCGGGCCTAGCCATAAGCAAAGAGAAATTTTCACTTCCTCAAAGTGCCATTTCTAGAATAGCAATGTAAAATCCAACCAACCAGTAAGCAGGATTTATCACCACTATTCTAGACATACCAAACATGACAACGTTACTCCTTTCAGATCAGGAATTACCACTTAAGAATATATAAGGGAATTCTCAATGCTTGCCTATGAGAGAAAAAGACCTCACAACAGTGAGAAACAAAATAGGCTGTTTGTCACTACCAGGACATGCCACACAATAAAGGCAAATGTCCTACCTTTTACTTACACAGCACACTGTCCATAAAGCTGCCTAGGGCCTACTTTAGGGGTGAGCTATGTTTTGTAAAATGGGAGTTTAAGGCTTGACAAGTCATTTTAAATGCCAAATTCAAAGTGACAGTAAACTGCACACTCTGGTCCTGCAGAGGCAGGCCTGAGACAGGTTTGAAAGGCTACGTCTGTGAGTGGCACAAGCAGTGCTGCAGGCCCACTAGTAGCATTTAATTTACAGGTCCTTGTTCTATGGTACACCACTTTACAAGGGGCTTACAAGTAAATCAAATGTGCAGAACAAGTGTAAACTAATCATACCATGTTTAGAGGAGAGAGCACAGGTACTTTAGCACTGATTAGCAGTGATAAAGTGCCCAGAGTCCTGAAGCCAACAAAAAGAAGGTCAGAAAAATAGGCGGAGTAAAGCAAAAGGTTTGAGGATAACCCTGCAGAAAGGGCCAGGTCCAACACTCTTAGAAAATCCAGTATGTACACACCATTTTTTTTGTGTTGAAATTTAATTAAAACGTTTTTAGATAAAAATACAGAAATACGTACAGATGTAAATATATAATAGAATAAGATATTGATAAATGCATCATAATACAGATATGAAAATGATATAATTATACATAGGATATAATGAATGTGGAGAAGCAAATTAGCAAACATTCTGTAAATTGTAGAGCAAAAAATAGCAGAAAAAAGAAAAAAGGAAGCGAAAGAATGAAAGGAAAAGGAGAAGAAAAGAAAAGGAAAAAGAACAGAGAATCCCAGAGTAACAAGGAAAAGGAGAAAAGAAGATGATTGCTAGACATATGGAAAGGATGAAGTACATAAATACAAAAAATTAAAAAAAATTAAAAATAATTAAGAAGGAATACCAGACGTTGGAGAGGAAGGAAGGGAAACAGAGTCACTGTCCACCGTGGCTTCTAGGAATGGGGACCATGTTTGAAGAAAAACAGAAGTCTGATCTTGCAAGTTATAAATTACACGTTCATAAGAGGCTGTTTGTATCATAGCCACCAGCCACTCTTCCTGAGAAGGAGATAAAGAGGATTTCCAATGACCTAATATACAGATTTTGGCCATAGCCAAAGCAGTATGAAGAAGACGAGTCTGTGGTTTAGACAATGTCGGAAGACCTCGAAAATCATGTAAAATAATATTTGCAGGAGTAAAGGGTAATGGTAATGACATAGTAGATGCCAAAGTCGGGGCGTGGCCACGAGCCGAGCATGGCGGACGCGTTCTAAGATAGCTCCGTCCTCTGCCCGGTACATTAGCTATTTATCCTGATTTCCCCGTATCCCACGGGACACCCATTCAAGCCCCGAGACAACTGAGGGTGAGACGAACGGAAAGACTCGAGCTGTGCGTCCCGGATTTCCCCTGGGGGCGAGTGAAGCGGACGGCGCCGGAGAGGCCTAGTCCCAGGACGCGAGCCGCAGCCTAAAGTTGGAGGGGGAGCCGGGCTCGGCGCGATCTGCCGGAGACGGAGTGAGCGGAGGTCGGCGGAGCTGTGCGGTATCCTGCCGCGGCGGTGTACTTAGCAGAAGCTACACCCGGTACCACAACTTGCAGCACAGACTGGGTGTGTGAAGTGCCGACACGGTGCATTAGACCAGCCCCGGAGATATCATTGGAGCGTGAGAGCGCGATATTCGGCTCACCGGCGCCCGAGGAGATAACGGCCTCGCGGACCTGGCGGGGGAGCTGCGGAGACGCTGAGAGTGGGTCCGGGAGCCCCGAGGGACACTAACTGGTATGTGCGGGCCCCGAGAGTGTGCTGTATGGTCAGGCCGGGAGGAGTACGCGCCGCTGCAGACAGGCCTGTGCCTGGAGGCGCCATCTTGGCTTGATGAAATCGGCCGCCATTACTCTGCTGCGATCGGAACAGCCCTCCCTGCGGCCAGTAACGAGAGTGATACATGGACAGTAGTGGGCATATCAGAGCGCCGACGCGGTGAGGAGTACTGCTGTAGTGCCATAAGGGGTGCAACAAGAACCGGTGCGATCCACTTTGACCCTCTGAGAGCTTTCCTTGCGGTGCCCTGTCTGGACGGGTGGCTGGGGTCACGCAGGAGTTTACGCTAGCGTTGGAGAGCTGATCATCGACCTGCTGCTTGTAGGTGGCGCCAGTCCCTGGAGTGCTGAGAAGCGCGAACACCCGATTCCCCGGCTATCGCGGCACGACAGACTTCGGTGGGAAGATCCACCATTGTGCACTGCACCCCCAGTGTCACACGCTTGGGGAGCCCGCGGAACACTTAACAGGCGCTGGCCTGTGACACTAGCAGGGTCAGGCGATTAGACCAGACACAATCTGTCAAGTTGTGCTATACCTGTCCTCTTTCACGTACAAGTAGCATTGGGAGTGACTGCAATTGGTGGGTGAGCGACACTCGAGGACACGCACTGTGGGCGCTGGTATTGGGAGCGCAAGTGGGGCCTCACCACTGCCCTCCTGACAACGCCAGATATGGGGAGCAACAGGGCCAAGATGCAAGACCAGGGCGCGAATGCGGACCTTCAGTCCACTGGCTCGGACGACCCACTGGCTTCCTCAAACATTGAGATCGTGCCGCTGACGGGCAAGGGCACGCAGGACGCTAAGCTGGACCTCATACTGGCTGAAATAAAGGCATCCAGAGAGACGCTTGAGACATGTATGGACAACATGGCGACTGGCTTGTCGCTCCTTAGGGCAGACCACAACAAGCTAGCTGAAAAGGTCACAGAGAATAAGATCGCACTGGACGACCTGATCCCGCAGCAGACGGACCACTCCACGAAAATAGAGCATATGGAGAAACAGCTTAAACTGCTCTGGGACAGGATGGACAATGCGGAAGGGCGGGCCCGCCGCAACAATGTGCGAATTTTGGGGATTCCGGAGCGCAGCGAAGGGAGGAACCCCACGCAGTTTGTCGAGGATTGGCTGAAGAAGGTCGTGGGGCCGCAGGATCTTACCCCGTTATACAGCGTGGAGAGGGTGCACAGAATGCCAGCAGAGCCACCTAGGCCGGGTGCACCACCGCGACGGTTGATAGCGCGCCTTCTGCACTACAAAGACACAGACTCAGTGCTGAGAGTGGCGAGAGAAAAGGCACCCATGAGATACGAGGATAAGACCATCTCAGTATATCCAGACTTCACCCCGGCGGTGCAGAAGGCCAGGTCGACATTTCTGGGGGTGAAGCGCAAACTGCGGGACAGAAACCTGAAGTATGCACTGCTGTTCCCGACCCGCTTTAAAATAATACATGGCAACAAATCGTATTTCTTTGACACGCCTGAAGAGGCGGCGGAATGGATGGAGGTGGCCCTGACACTGTTGAACACGCAGGACCCGCTTGAGGAGGACCAGGGTGGAGGACCTTTGCGCCAAGGGGAGCAGCGGCCTGACACGAGTGAAGAGCACGCGAAGGGGTCTGCAGCGAGCGGAGGGAAAACGCTGGATCGAGCACGGAGGACACCGGAGATAGCTCTGCTGACTGAGGCTGCACTGGCTGCCCAAGACGCAAGGGACAAATCGGACATGGGCAGCAACTCGGACTCCCGCACAGAGGTGTCGGGCTCTGCTACCAGCTTGCAGCTCTTCCCCAAAATTACTGCCCAAGTGGCGAATGACCTTTGATTGTAGCCATAGAAGTCTCTGGTTGGTAATGTATAAGATTTGCACAGGGACGAGAGTGGGCTGATAGGGACTGGGGACACACACTGGCTTAGGGCACGCTGTAGTAACACCAACAGGTCCCGGGCGAGTGTAAGTGGGTACCACCCCCCCCAAAGCATAGTCATGTTCCGGTTTAACTGTTGCCCACGTTGGGCGATGATGTTTGGGCCTCAGGTTTTTTCACTTGGGGACCTCGAAGTTAGGGGGTTACATGTTTTAATGGCACTTGGGACACTACATTTACTGCATAATACCTTCCTAGTACGGGGCCTGTTGGAAATACCTGACACGGGCCGCAATGGGGACTCTTAACACATACAAAATATGCACCTGGAACGTGCGAGGCATGGGGTCAATCCACAAGAGATATAGACTTTTGGCACAACTTAATCGGAGGCACGTCATGGTGGCATGCCTTCAGGAAACCCATCTGAACAGTCCAGAGAGCGTGAAGCTGCTTAAGAAGTGGAAGGGGCAGTTGTATGCTACTACTTATTCTATGTTTTCGAGAGGGGCGGCTGTATGGCTCAGAAACTCTGTTCCCTTTAAGCTGGTGGAAAAGAGACTGGACTCAGAGGGTTCCCCTGTTGTGATCGGCAGTGTTTATGCGCCAAACTCGGGCCAGTCGGACTTTTTAACTATCCTTAATGGAGTGTTGGCAGACTGGTCGGACTATCATTGGCTCATAGGTGGGGATTTCAATGCAGTCTTGGACATTTCACTAGACAGGTCACACTCACCACTACAGGCCACAGAGAGTAGGAGACAGGCGGGCGCTCTTGCGCAGTGGGCGGAAGGGTGGGAATTGGCTGACGCGTGGAGGTGCACACACTTGCTGAATAGAGAATATACCTTCTACTCCCCGCCCCATAGACTGCACACCAGGATAGACCGTGTCTTCTGTACTAAATCATTACTGGGGGCGGTGGTCACTGCCGAGCATATGGGTAAGACTTTTTCTGACCATAACCCGGTGGAAGTCACATTACAGTGGGGTAGGGTCCAGACGCCTATACCAACGTGGCGCCTAACCCCGGATTTGCTCGAGGACACTGTCTTTCGGGCGACCCTTGCAGCGGCCATAGCACGTTACTTTAACATAAACGCTGGTACGGCTAGTTCCCGGCAGATAGAATGGGACACCTTTAAGGTGTCCATAAGAGGGGAGGCGATGAGCACACGGGTGGGCATGAGACACACTGTACTAGAGAGGCTCCGGGAGGTGGAGGGCCACCTGGCTATGCTGGAAAGTGAGGCTGCAGGTACGAATTTACCCTTCACGCCGCTGCAAGAGGCGCACATACAACACGCTGAGCTGCTGGAGGAACTGCGTGTGCTGGATTATAGGGAGTACACATGTAGACAGCACGCGCAAGCAGAAAGGTCGGGCCTTTACTGGCTCGTCTGGTGCGGGATGATCCTGCACATATGCCCATACTAGAGGTCACTGACCAGGGAGGGACGCCAGCCACGACACAAACAGACATCAATGCTCCCTTCAGGGACTATTATGGGACGCTGTACGGCCCACACCGACAGCTGTCAGAAGAGGCGTTTGAGGAGTTATGGCGGAGCTCGACTTACCACGGCTAGAGATCCATCAGAGGGAGGACCTGGCACGCCCTATCACAATCGCGGAGATACGTCAGGCCATACGCGCGCTTCCACGGAATAAAACCCCAGGGACGGACGGTATCCTGGCCGAGTTCTATGGGGCCTACATCGACCTGCTTGCCCCACGCCTACATGTGGTGTATCAAGAAGCGCTGCAGTCACAGGGACTGCCGCAGTCGTCCCTACAGGCATTGATTGTATCGCTTCCGAAACCGGCAGGGACGGCTTACAACTGGCTAATTATAGACCTCTGTCCTTACTGAACACAGATTACAAAATACTGAGTAAGGTCTTTGCGACGAGGCTGGCCCAGTACATCCCGCAACTAATACACCCGACCAATGCGGTTTCGTGCCTGGTAGGAGTACGGCCATGAACTTGCGGAGGCTCAGCCAACTCATGCTTCACGAGCGGGCGCCTGAGGGGATGGAGGGCTGTATTTCTCTGGACCTGAAGCAGACATTTGATTCCCTTAGGTGGGATTTTATATATGCAACATTCGCAAAGTTTGGGATACCGCCCGAGTATGCCGCCGGGGTCCAGCTGTTATACACCCGCCCAACAGCTCGGGTTCGCACGAATAGGTACATCTCGACACAACTAGAAATAGCGAAAGGAACCAGACAGGGATGCCCGTTATCCCCACTATTGTTTATATTGGCACTAGAGCCATTGTTGTGTAAGCTCCGGACTTCGGCACACCATAGGGGCATACGGAGAGCTGAGACAGTTCACGTGGTGTCGGCGTATGCGGACGACATTATCATGTATCTGCGCGACCTGAGGGGCGGGCACGACCCTATCCCCGAAATCTTTGAGGACTTCCGGGCCTTGTCGGGCCTCACAATTAGTGAGCCTAAGTCTTACGGGTTCTGCTTCAACGCTTCCGGGGAAACTACCCAGTTAACCTTCCCTCCACACACTTTTCAGGTGGCGGAGACGACCTTCCGGTACCTGGGGATACAAGTATATAGAGGGGCGAACGATATGGTCGACGGAAAGCTGGGAAGGGCGATAACAGCGCTGAAATCACAGGTGCAATTCTGGACCGCATTGCCATTATCGGTGGCGGGCCGGGTGGCCATCTCTAAGATGGTAGTACTACCCCGTCTTATTTATTACTTCACGAACCTGCCCTTCATGGCCCCTGCATCTATGTTTAGGACGTTTAATACTATGCTTGCCGAACTAGTGTGGGGGTCGGGACGGCGACGCATTAGTCTGGCTAAACTACAACTTCCTACTGCGGCGGGCGGTATGGGAGTCCCAGATTTGCTGGCATATAGCGATGCATGTCAACTGCAGTGGCTGGCCTACTGGTTGGCGGGCCGCAATTTGCACAAAATCGGCATGGTGGAGGCGGAAAGGGCGAAGGGGGTCATCCACACCCTGTTGCTGCCAAGGGTGGAGATCCCTAGGTTAACGCCACCCCTGCTTAGACTCGCGATTACCTGCTGGAGGAGGGCGGTGAGATACATGACCCCTGCGTCCTCTTATGCTCCCACGATACCACTCTTGGGACTTCCAATAGGGACGGGACCACTGTCGAATCAGATACTCACTGCGTGGCACGATGCAGGAGTGATGCACGTAGGGGACCTGTTTGCGGACGGCCGCGTTAAGTCTTTCGAGGATTTTCGCGGCTCGCATCATACCCCGGGAGGACTGTTTCTCTTGCACGCCAGGGTGCGATGCTATATCGCGATGACATGGGCGCCGAATGGAGACGAACCACCCACAAACCCACTGCTCACAATGCAGTATCTCATGGGATCGGGCAGTCACCTGACGAAATGGATAACGAGTGGTATAAGGATGGGGAGGGCAACCTTGTTACAACCTTTGCGAGACAAGTGGGAAGGTGACGTAGGGAGACCAGTCAGGGACAAGGAGTGGGAACGAATCCTCAAATTCCCAAAGAAAGTGTCGAGGAACCCGAAATTTTAATTCATTCAACTTATGGTTCTGCACAGGGCGTACCTAACACCTCATCGATTGCACGCAATGTTCCCTAACAAGGCGGACACTTGCCCCCGATGTGGCGCGGATGACGCGCGGCTACTGCATATGTTATGGGATTGCCCAAAATTGGAGTACTATTGGAAGACGGTCCATGATGCTTTACTTAGGCTGGCTCCTTCCAGACCGTACGCTTCTTTGGAGTATAGCTTACTGGGGTTGGGACCTACTGAACGGACAAGAAACGTAGCCACACGTTTTGCTGATCTGGCCCTACTGCTTGCCAAGCGAACCATAACCATGAGATGGGAGTCGACTAGACCGCCTGACCCAGAGGTGTGGAGGGCAGAAGTGGTGCATTGGGGGAAAGCAGAAGGTACGACACCGCAGCGCGAAGAGCGTAGGGGCCTCAGGAAGACTCCAATGTCCTTAAATTGGAATGCTATGGTGAGGGCCTTTGAAGCTGGTGATGGCGACACTGCATCTTCTTCATCAACTATTGATGGTTAGGGTGGGGGATGGTGTGCTCGGAATGTGTGGAGCTTCCCCTATACTTAGCGACACCCCACAAACTGGTGGGCAAGAATAGTTCCAGGTGCAAAGTACGAAGACCATATATGTTTCATATTGTATATAGTCCTCTGGAGGTTTGTGGCGGATTACTGATTGCGAACTAGACATCCTGGGTTAGACCGCGTACTTTGGGTGGCTGTAGTGTCTAAGTGTAAGTGCCGGGGGAGGGAACGGATGGGTGGGGGGAGTTTACGCGAGAATAGTTGGGACTATGCCAAAAGAAAAATGAAAATATTTAATGAGTGTTTTATTATAACTGACGACTGTGAACTGCAGTCTACGGAACTGATACTTGTAACGGAATTTTTGTATTTGTTCTTGCTTAACCTGCTAATAAAAAAGATTTAAAAAAATAAATAAATAGTAGATGCCAAGGTCTTTCTTATGAAAAGCCAATATGATCTAGTACGGGGCATTCACAAATAATGTGTGTAATATCACATCCAGAAGCAGAACATCTCCAGCACAGAGAATGTGTTATCAATTTAGCATGATGTAGTTTAGGTGGAGACCAGTGCCAGTCATGTATGATTTTGAAAATGCAAAATTTGAGATGAGCCTCACGGACACCTTTATGTAAACCTTCCAGAATTTGATCCCATTGAGTAATGGAATATGTAACTGATAAGCGAGATTGCCATTTTAATTGAAGAGCTTTCGAGAGGGGTTGCGAAAAAAGAGGATGCAGGAAAGTTTTATAAAGACCAGAAGTCACACCTTTAAAATTTCCCCACAATTGTAAATAGGACAAAATAGGAGATGCGGCCAAGAATTCAGGTGGAGAACCTAAATGTTTTGTGATGGCTTGTTGGAGTTGAGTATATTGACGGGAGTGTGCGGATGGTAAATGGAATTCATCACTGATTTGAGAGAAAGATTTAAAGGTGTTGTCATGGAATAGTTGTTCCACAGAATGAACACCAGCCTCCTGCCACAAAGGCCATGATAACATGCGGCCATGAACACGGATAGCCGAGTTGGATCATAAAGGAGCTTTGACATGAAGCCGCGGATTAGATTTAAGTAAACGATTACTTCTTTGCCAAGATTTGTACATAGCAGATAAGATAGGATTTTTAGGGTCGGAAGAGCTGGAACCCTTACCATGTAAAAGGGACAAACCAAGACTAGAAGATAATAAGTGAAGTTCAAGTGGGACCCATTGAGGTTTGTCTTTAGACTTGTGCAAAAATAAGGAAAGTTGTGAAAGATGGAGGGCGAGTGAGTAATGCTCGATAGATGGAAGACCCAAGCCGCCGCACAATTGGTGGGATTTTAATTTGGCCAAGGTGAGATGAGGTTTAGCCGTACCCCAGATAAAAAGTTTAATTTTGGAGTCAATGGACCGAAGAACAGTCAGGGGAATGTTTAAAGGGAGCATACCTAGAACATAAAGAAATCGCGGTAGGGTGACCATCTTAACCGCCTGAACCCGTCCCCAAAGAGATAAGCCGAGGGCTTGCCATTTATCGAAATCTCTTTGCATTTGTGCAATCAGTGGAGTTGAATTGTACATAACTATGTTATCCAATCCACTGTTAATCAGTACTCCTAAATATTTAAGGCGGGAAGGTTGCCAGTGAAATGGAAAACCAGAAATTGCAGCTTTTGTAGTACCAATGGACATGGGCAATGCTTCACTCTTATCCCAGTTAATCTTATAACCGGAAAAAGAAGAGAAATCATTCATAATACGAAGGAGAGCAGGGAGAGAGCGGGGAAGATCAGTAAGTGTGAGAAGAATATCATCCGCGTATAAATACATTTTTGAATGACCAATCGGAAGAGGAACTCCAACCACTTCAGGTGATTGACGTATTGCAGCAGCCAAGGGTTCCATCGCCAAAAGAAAAAGAAGAGGGGAAAGAGGACAACCTTGACGAGTTCCCGTCTCATTGGAAATGGAGAGGAAAGGAAACCGCCGCAGTTAACTTGAGCTGAAGGGCTATCATATAACAGACGCACTTTAGCTATAAATTGGTCTCCTAGACCAAACCGTTGCATGATGGTAAAAAGATACTCCCACTCAATAAGGTCGAATGCTTTTTCGGCATCCAAAGAAAGGAGTAGGGCATCGTGAGCAAGATTTTTAGCTGACCATAAAGCATGAGAAAGAGTACGTAAATGATTTTGAGATGAACGACCAGGAACAAAGCCTACCTGTGAATTGTGGATTAAAGAAGGTAGAACCTTACGAAGACGTGATGCAAGGATACTTGCAAGAATCTTAACATCGGAGTTTAAAAGAGATATGGGACAGTAACTACCACACAGCAAAGGATCTTTACCAGGTTTCGGTAAAACAGCTATGACGGCCTTGTTGGAGATAGCACCAAGAGAGGATTCCTCCGTGGCTTCCGCAAATGCAGCATGTAGAGTATCAACCATACTCTGACCAGTCCATTTGAAAAATTCAGGGGGGAAACCATCCTCACCCAGTGCTTTATGGTACGGTAAGGCAGCAATAGCTGAGGAAATTTCCTCCTTCGTAATAGCACCGTCAAGTAGAGCTCTACCATCATCAGAGAGTCGTGGAAGATGTACCGTATCCCAAAAATTGGACATCACTGAGGTGTCGATGTGAGTGCTCGGTGAATAGAGAGATCTGTAAAATGAAGCAAATTCATCAACGATTTCTTGCGGTTGAGTAAGCATAACGCCAGAACTTGATTTAATAGCTGGAATTGCCATAGCAGCCTCCCTCTGGCGTAGTTGCGCAGCCAGCAGTCGGCCAGCTTTTTCACCCTGCTCATAGTGACGCCCTTTCATCTTTTGTAAGGCATATTCGGCCTTAGAAGTAAAAGGACTATTAAGAGACATGCGTGCCTGCTCTAGCAATTTACGGTTTTGAAGGGTTGGTTTTGAGACATATAATTGGGAAAGGCGGCAAATGTCTTTTTCCAAATCAGCCTGTTTAGCAGCATTTTTCTTATTATATAGATCAGCGTCCCGCATAAGTTGGCCTCTGATAGTTGCCTTAGCAGCTGCCCATACCGTTCGTTTAGAGGAAATTGAGTCCTCATAGTTCAAAAGGTAGTCCCGCATGTGTGACTGTAGAAGAAGTTTACCTGTTGGTGTTTTATATTTATTGATGCGTAAACGCCAGGACTTGCGCCGTGGACTGGAGAGACCCACATCAAGAGACAAGAAAACAGGGGAGTGGTCAGAAATAGCTGCTTCGAGGATTTTCGAGTCTGGACGGAGCGAGAGAAGAAAGTAGTCAAGATGGGAGAATGTACCATAAGTAGAAGAAAATAATGTATATTCTTTATCTTGAGGGTGACTGAGTCTCCAATGATCAACAAGCCCAGTATCAGAAAGAATGTCGCACAAAATGGCTCTATCGGATGCATTGATGGTATCGAGACAACCTGTTCTGTCAAGGGCAGGATCTGGAGCCAAGTTCCAGTCACCTCCAATGAGAAATTGGGTAGCATTTATTTCTGTGAGGAGGCGATTGAGTCGAAGGAAAAATTGCTTTTTGGAACCTAATGGAGCGTAGACAGAGCCAAGACAAATGAAAGAATTACCAAGTTTCAACTTAACAAATACATACCGACCATCCGGATCAGTCCACGTCTTGATAATCGTAAAAGGAAGTGACTTTCGAAAGAGGATGGCAACCCCACATTTACGAACAGGGTTGGGATTAGTGGGATCCGGTTTAGAAACACTGCTATGAATGACTTTACCAACCCAATCCCTGCTAAGTTTACTAGATTCAATATTGTCCAAATGGGTTTCCTGCAGTAGGGCAACGTCTACATGTTTAGAATGTAAATAAGAAAGAACCTTCTTTCGTTTAATATAATGGGTGAGGCCATGAACATTCCAGGAAATCACAGACAACGGGTGGATAGAAGACATGACAATAAAATTGAATAAGAAGAAAATAAAGAAAAAAGGAAATAAATAAATAGAGAGAAGAGAAGAAGCTTGTTACTCTGGGCAAGGAAGAAGAAGAGAAAAGGAAAAGAAGAAGGGAAGGTAGATTATAAAGGCAGAATGAAGAGTGGAAAAGACACAGCAAATATGAATATAGAGAGAAAAAGTATTAAAGGTACAAAGAAGAGAACGAAAGAGAAAGAAAAGAAAAAAGAAACCTAGACTGTTAACTACGGGTCTGGGTGCACCTACAGCAGCACCAAGGGAGACCGGACCCCCTCCAAGGGAGGAAGAATGGGGATTCTTGGAGCAAGGAATAAAACTGAATCTGTAAAACGCAGGTAGAATATGATTACAACAAGAAAAAATGGAAAACCATATACCAGTATCAGGAAATAAAAGCAGTAAAATGGAAAAAACGATATAAAAAACCTGTTTTTATGCAATGAGAATTTTATGGGTCCATAACTGTTTTCACAGCAATCTTTTATGACTGAAAAGATGTCGAAATAAAGATTTTGAAATGAAATGATATAAGAATCATACAATAAGAGAATAACAGGAGGAGAAAAGAACAACAAGGGAAATGTAATAAAAGCAAAACACATTGCATAATGAAAGAGATACGAAAGATAGCATGAGAGAAATATGAAAATTAAATAGGAGGAATATAGAAATCCAGCACCAATAGAAAGAGGGGGAGAAAAGAGAATAGAAAGTACAGATAATAATGCATGGAAATAAAAGCATAAGAAAATACCAGAACCTAGTTTAGGAAATATATGAAAGTATCCAAAGCGGAGTGACCTCTGAAGGAAATGAATAACGCCACGTGAAATAACGAGTACAATAACATAGGGAGAGAATGCATTATAAAAAGGACCACCATAGTAAAGGTGACAGTTTTGAATCAGGCCTTCAGACAAAGACATACTGGGAGAAGGCCGAACGGGTAACGTAAAACCATGAAAGAACAGGGGGTAGAAAACACAATATAAAACAAAGAACAGAAGTTATCACACCACAGAAAGAAAGACGGCGTTAGAATAAGACCTAGACGAGAATAATAGGATAAGGAAAAGAAGAAGAAAAACACGAAAAGGAGACAAACCAACGATGGCACATAAAAAGAGGGAGAGGGATAGCATGTAAAGACAAGGAGGAAAAACCATAAAATCCTGCAATGGAAGAGAAACAAAAGAAAATGATCAGAGACAATCGAAACATAGAAAACAATGAAACAAATAGACACCAGTCAAAAGTGAAATAGTTAATAAATGAAATATTGAGTGATTACTCGAACAAGAATAACATCACTATAACAGGGAGAGTGCATAGGAAGGAAGAAAAACTACCTGCAGGAGGATAACAGTCTTATAGTATATAATAAGCAGAACCTGAAAATGATTAAATGACTGTAAAACTGTAAATCACATATTAATAGCGAATATATAATAATGGTAAGCAATGAGGCATTATACAGAACACTAAGTATAAGGAACCATATTATATCATGCATAAAAGTCTCAGTGGACTAAACCGACAACAAAAGCATTATGAACAACAAATACTGCTATAAACTTACAGAATAAGAAAAAAGAAAATATTAGAGCATAAAAGTGAATTCAGTCAGCATCAGAAGGCGTCTTAAGAGGCGATCTAGACTTGTCTCGTTGCTGCGTGGTAGTATGAGAGGAGACAGAGCACAGAGCTGAATCCCTGTCCTCCTGAGAACGAGACAGACGAGTAAAATCCCTACCACGTTGTCTAGATTCAGGAGAGGTGTATAATTGAGATGTTGGTAGATTCATAGAGGAGGACTTAGATTGAGGAGGTTGGACAGAGGAAGAAGACTGAGTTTCCATATCATTGGAATTGATATCATCCAGAAACTGTTGAAGAAGTGCAGGATCATAAAAGTCTTTGGACTCACCATTCCTGGTAATACGAAAATGTGCAGGTTCAAACAAACCATATTTAATGTCCATTTGACGTAACTGGGGCCGCATAGAAAGAAACGCTTTCCTCCGCTCATTCGTTTCTTTAGAAAAGTCTGCAGCCATATGGATGGTATGACCTTGAAACAGGAAGGAGCCATGAGTGCGAGCCAATGATAAAATCTGTCTGGTTTGCTCATGGCGGAGAAAACAAGCAATAATTGGCCTGGGCCTTGCCAAAGTACCGGAACGTGGTGGGCCCAATCTATGAGCACGTTGGAGCTCAATAGGAGGAGTAAAAGAAATACCAGTCAAAGTGGGAAGGGCATTACAAAGAAATGACTTCATATCTTGCTTTTCTATATTTTCTGGAAAACCCAAAAAGCGGATATTGTCTCTACGACTGCGATCTTCCAAATCGATGATCTTACTATGTAGAAAGAGTAGATCTTGATCTGAACCCTGAACAGAATCCAGTCGGCCTTCTATATCCACTATTTTAGAGTCAATTATATCAATCCTTGTATGGAAAGTAGTGAGTTCTGCCCTAATAGACTTGGTCTCTGCAGGTAGTGAAGTCATAGCAATATCCAGACCTTCCAGTCGTCGGTTAACTCCAGAGAGTTCTTGCAGAATGCGTTGCATGGTATCAGATAAGGATTTGTCGCTGTGAGGTGACGCAGTTTGCGGTGTAGGAGGTGGCGCAGATCCATTACCTTTAGCTGTCGAAGCAGAGGATTGTTTAACCACATCAGTAAAAAGGGTTTGTTTAGGCCCACGACCTCCATTTCTGTTATTAGACATTTCCATGCACCGTTGTAGTGGTGGTCTACAATAGCGAATAGAGGGAATATTGGAATATGAGGCAATGATGAAATATATCAAATAACAGGAAGATAATAAAATATGAGCAGCAAGAGAATGTCCAAAGCAAACAGGATATAATTAATGCCTGAGATTTGAAAAAATCATTACAGCATTGCCACAAAATAACAAATAGTACGCCACTAAACCAAAGTAGTGGTACATTTTCAAGTCATGCGTGTCAAAAGTACCTCAGAAACAAAGTATAGAAATACAGTGAATGAGTACAACAATGGATTAGCAATGCAGCAATGACAAAGTAGTAGCACGTAATGTGAGAATACACACTAAATTTGAAGATAAAGTATCATACACTTATGACTGTCACAAAGAAAACATGAGATAATGGTGCTGGCATATAAAGCAATTCACATGAGCTATTAACAGATAGCGGGAATTGCAACTGAAAATTCAGCCTCCCCTCCTCTACCTCCCATCCGCCTCCAACCTTTGAAGCGGAATTAGGAAAGCGTCATAGTAGAGGAACAGGATGACATATTAAAAAGAAGTGATAAGATTGGTAGTCAAGTAACTCTGACCCAAACTTCGTACATGTCTCCTTAATCAGCTGAATAAAAGTACCAAAGTCAGGTGAGTAAAGTCAAGGAGAAGGATGGAACAGTATTTCTGTAAGTAAATCTGCCTGTACTGTTAATACTGACTTCAAAGGATATTCAAATCTGCTTCTGTATATAAAAGCAATCCTTAAGTAACAATAAGTCATGCAGCTGTAGCCTGTCAGGTTTTGCCATTGCACCTGGGCACTTGCACATAGTTGACTAGAGAGAAAACGCTGTTTAATAGAGTAACAGGTGTGTCAGTCGTACAAATGGCTTTTCCTTTTCCCCTTTATGGTGCAGGGTTCCAATGAAGGTGGCTGGTAGCTGCTAGACAACTATTTAACAAAATGCTGTGGAGGGCGCTGGTTGCTCAAAAATGCAGGCAAAGTCATTGAGGAAAACAGACTGTGTCCTCGGTAAAGCGCGCCCCCATCGTCTGAAGGGGCGCGGCCTACAACAGGAGAAGGCGTGGCCCTGTAGTGTGGAGAGCGCCGCCCTCGCTGAGGAGAGGCGCGGCTTTAGAAGCGCGGGAACACCGCAGCGCACGTCGCTGAACCAGCCGTCTCACCGTCACCTCTCTATTTCGGGAACAGAAGCCGCCATCAGAGACAGAAAACCACCGCAGCAATCCCCATGGGCCTCCGAGTGTAGTCAGCGCCCCAGAAACGACCCACACGAGCAGGTAAGACTAGGAAGCTCGTCAGGGGTCTGTCCCTCGGCGGAGCTCACCTAGCAGGCGGCCATCTTCCTGTGTGGCCAGACCACGCCCCCCACACCATTTTTTTGGGAGCTCTTGAGGAATTCATGAATCCTCTTTATGACCACAGCTGCCAATAGTCATGAACAAAGCTAAAACCATTATGGCTATGTCTGTGAAGATAGCCAACCTTAAATTCGGAGCTAGGTAACACGTTCTCATTAAGTCAACCGATGTTGCCACTTCTGACAATGTCACATTTGGCAGGGAAGATACTTCTAGTGTATCTGTTATAGAGAACACTGCATAGGCAGTCCTTGATTCTCCATATTTGTCCCTTAAGCAAGAACCATCCACTAACAGTGCCAAATCAGCCACCTGCACAAAAATCTATTTATTTTCTGGCCTTGGTTTTGTACTTACCTCGGTCACCTCCAGGCAGTCACGATCCAAATACAAATCATCATTCATTTCCCTTTCCCTGTCATTCTCACCTCAAACTCAACCCTGACAAAACCGAGCTGGTGTTGACGGGTGGTTCATCCAGCCCCTGGTCCTCCCTCTTTTGGCCCCCCTCTCTTGGTCCTTCTCCTGTTCCCTCTCCCTCAGTCAAAACACTAGGTATAAAACTTAATTCTCAACTCACCCTTCACTCCCAGGTTAGCTCCGTGGTATCTTCTTCTTTTCTTTCACTACGCACTATTCGCAGGGTGTCTCGCTTCTTTACCTTTTCTGCCCTCAAACTTATCATCCTGGCCATGGTGGTGTCCCGCCTGGACTATGGTAACGCCCTGTATGCCGGTATTCCTGCATACAGTCTGCGTCGCCTACAACAGATACAAAACCAGGCGGCCCGCCTGGCCTTCAATCTCCCTAAATTTCACCACTCTACCCCTCTTCTGAAATCCCTACACTGGCTTCCTGTACGAGCTAGAATCCAATTCAAGCTCGCATCCATTACTTTCCTGGCCCGACTTGGCATGGCGCCAGCGTTCATCTCCTCCGAGATTGTCTTATATGTTCCCACCAGGGATCTTCGCTCTTCTTCCCAGTCCCTCCTCACCATCCCACGCTTCCGGAGAAAGAAATGGGGAGGCTCTAAATTCGCTGTCCTTGCCCCCACCCTCTGGAATTCCCTCCCCCTTGAACTTCGTTCCATTGCCCTCTACCCACAATTCCGTAAATGTCTTAAAACCCACCTATTCACGAAGTCCTTTGAATAAATACTCCCTTTGCCCTCCTTGTTTGTAACCTCAGAGTCCGTTAGCTATAGCGCCAAGAAACCGCTGGTATACGTGCGCTCTAAAAGTACTTTTAAATTCAAATTCAAATTAAATTCTCACTTTTGTTTGGAATCAGTAACAGTGTTGCTGGAATCAGGATATTGCATTCCTGAATTGATATATTCTCTGCTGCAAGTATAATCTGCCCATTGTAAGTCAACCTACTATTGATCATTTCCTGAGTCCCTCCTTGTTCTTTTAAAAGGATCTCAACTGAATGTGGGACTTAAACAATTAAAGTATGTCCCATCACAATCCCTTCACTTTGTTAATTGCCAAACAAACAGCAACCAATTGCAGACAATATAGGAGACATACTAATAGTGGATTTAATACAGCAGACAAATATGCAATTGGGAGCATCAATCCTCCATGTTTCTGGGAAAGGATTGCAAGTGTTCAACCATCTTTCCCATAAAAAAATATTAAAATCATATTGAAGTCAGGCATCCCTAGTATGGGCGCATGACACAAACTCTCTTTCACTTCTTGAAATCCTCAATATATTCTTCATCAAATGGTACCAAATCCTGAAAATTGCCGCATGGATATCCAATCTCACTAAGGGCCTTGAAATCTGTGAAAAGTTTGGAATACACTGAGGATAGTATCTAACAATTCCCAAAACTATCCAAACCTCCCTCTGGGTGGTAGGTGGATTTATTTCAGAACTGCTGAAATATGTTCTTTTGAGACTTTCTCAACACCCTTCTCAATATATTTTCAGCCAAATGGTTCAACAGGGCAATTGTATCCAATTTACAATCTTCATAGGTCTTAAATGCAATCAGTAAATCATCTTTATACTGCACTGAGTTGTATGACAATTTTAGTAACCTTACATTACTTGATTCATTCCATTCACTCAATTTTGAGCAAACATTCCTGTTTTTTACTCATTTGATTCCTGTTCCCTCTCTCAAATTGCCTCATCTGACCAATCACCAGCTTCTCCTTAAGCTTTTTTCTGCTTTGCTTCAAAGTGTTCACTACTATTTTTCGCCAACATTAAGATCTCCTCACTGCTCTTTGTCTGCCAGCACAATTTACTTTACTGAATGTGATTGCTAATTTCTGCTCTTAAACCATTCAAGAACACAGAAACGAAACCATTAGCACCACCTTGCTCTGGGTTTTCAACTGGCTATGCTTTTTCTAAATATGTATTAATCTCTCATTATATCAATGCACTGATTATTTTGGCTCTTGTCCGGTTTTTAGCAATTTGTTTTTTCCCAAGTACTCAATTATATATTTGTTTGCTGTTATTTCAGATAGTGCATTATTTGACGTAACTCTCACTGAGTTTGGATCGGCCATCCGACAACAACTTTGAACTCTAACCACACATCCAGTGGCAGCTGGTGACATTTGAAAGTGGTGGCCTGTAGAGTTTGGGATGTGCGCCCTGTGGCGAGTGAGGGCGACTGTCGTCGTCCACCCTGAAATGCACACTTGCTGCCCCTGTAACTAACTTAAAACTCGAAGGAGTACATGCAAGTACATCTGTTCACAGGCTCGAAACCAGGTTTTTTAAATCACAAATGTGGCTTTACAATGCACAGGGACACAATTCAGGAGGGTGACTTTAGCACTAAGAAGGAGTCGCTGGCCAGGCTGCACTTGGGTCTCGACACATCCCCATTCCTGTGCACTTGTTGGTGAACTGATCAAAGTGTCAGTTTCAATTGCTTCTGATCAGTGTCAAGGGCTCCCTGTCTAAATTGATATTACAATTAGTTCTCCTTGATTGGCATATTTGATGTAATGGTAAGTCCCTAGTAAAGTGCACTGAATGTGCCAGGGCCAGTAAATCAAATACTGCAGCACTGATTGTGCCACCCACATGAATAGCCCTGAAAATGTATCTCAGAGGGTCCATTTGTGGTGTTAAGCCTTTCTGCTCATGCCAAGCTACCCAGGGGGTGAGCAGGGGTTATCTAACTTGTTTATCCCCCTTAGCCTAACTAAAAGCATGGGTCCTTATTTGGACAAAGGTGCCTACCTCTGACAACTGGAGACCTCCATTTCTAACATGTACCTATTGAGTTTGTCATCTAAGATGATTCCCAGGTTTCTTGAGTGGTTGGAGGGTATAGATGTTGGGCCAAGCTCTGAAAGCCACCAGTTGTAGTCCTGGGAAAGTTCTTGCTCCTGAAGATCAACACTTCCGTCTTGTACAAGTTGAGTTTCAAGCAGTTGTTTTTCATCCATTCTTTTATACAGATCATGCGTTTTGGTATAATTGGATCTGGTCATGGAGGACTGGTCAGACATTGAGAAGATGAGCTTGGTGTCATCAGCATAGGAATTAATGAAGATGCTTTGAGCTCTGATGACATCGGCGAGTGATGTGATGTGAATGTTCAACAGAGTAGGGCTGAGACAGGTTCCTTGATGGGCTCTGCGGATTATGTCCTTGGGTTTTGATATGTAGGGTTGGAGTCTGACTCTCTGGGTTCTCCTGTGAGGAAGGAGCAAATCAAATCAAGGGCTGGACCTTGGATTTCTTTAGCATGTAGTCTTTTGATGAGGCTGGAGTGTTACATGGGATTGAATGCAGCAGAGCGGTCTGGTAGTATGAGGGCAGCAGTTTCGATGTGGGCCCCGGAGTGGATGGTTTTCATGACTAAGTAGGTGCCATCCTCGGTGAGTATTCTCCAGTTGATTAGGTGTGTGTGCAAGTGGTTGGTGGACAGGTTGCTGTTGATGTCCTATCGTTCAGATTGTTGATGCTGATGGGAGCTTTGTTTGTGGAGTGGAGTTTTTAAAGTGGATGATTTAGTGGTCGGTCCCTGTGAACGGTGAGGCGGAGTAGTAGCTGATCCTGTTGCTGGAGGCAAATATGGCATTTAGAATGTGTCCATTGCTGTGTGTGGAGTCCATGATGAGCTGGGAAAGCCCTATGTTGTGCAGGCTCTCAAGAAGGTCTGTGGAGCAGTGGTCAGAAGGGTCTATCAGGTGGAAATTCAAATTGTCGAGAAGTAGGAAGTACTTAGAGTGAATGGTGAGGGAAGCGATGAAGTCTGAGATGAGGATACTGAAGATGCTTTGTTGCCTGTGTGGTATGTATGCTAGGGTGCCCTTCAGATTTTATCTCTCGATGGTTTGTAGGCTGAAGTACATGTGTTCACGAAGGAATGTCCAGGTCTGAAGTGTTTGTGTATTTGAGGGCACCTTTGTATATGATAGCAAGTACTCCTTAGGGTTTGTGAAGGCACTATTGGAATTCAATCTTGTATCCACTGGGATGGCCACATCGATGTCGGGAGAGGATGCAAGATTTCATCCAAGTTTCTGTCAGGAGGAGGAGGACTGGTGTGCTGTTGGCACAGAGGTCCCAAATTCCAATTGTGTTTTTTTTTTAGCACACAGGTGTTGAGCAGCTTGCATGTGAGTGCTTGATGAGGGTCTGGTGTGGTGTTTGGTGGAATAAGGTTGTGAGAGGGTGGTGTGGGGTTCAGAGTAAGAGGTGTGCGTGAGGGCATGTTGCTGTAGGTGAAGAGCCAGGGGAAACAGGATAAAGGTCCTACCATTGTTAGACTTGGAACCTTTTAGTGTGTTTCCCCTGAGTTATTGCTTTCTGCCACCCCGGTATGGACTCTGTTTTTGCTGGTATAAAGTTTCTGCGCGCTTTTCGCACTGCTGATTAGTGGTAAAGCGCTGGTGCTCCTGTGGTAAATTGTGTTCTGTCTTGGGCAGTGAAAGGCCTGGACTGGACTTTCTGCAACCGAATTGGTGAGACTCTCCAAGGGCTTGACGTAGAGCTTGCCCCCTGTTCACGAAGTCTCAGGAACAACAAAGACTTCAGGTTCTTCGAACCGCAGCACTGGAGACTGTGTGTTTTGTGCTGCAACCTGAAGAACTCCCCTCGATGATGCCTCCAATGACCCTGCTGAACCTGTGTCCTGAAGGGACCGAAGAGGGTACTGTCGCAATACTGCACCTCAACCCTGGCCTCACCGACGGCGCCTGCTGACGCTATTACCGAGCTGATGCTGGCACCATGACCTGTGGGCACTGCACTCCGCACCGCCTTGCTTCATGCCGAAGCTTTGGCACCGCAGGGTGCACCGCCTCAACACCGCACCGCGACCCTGGTCTCACCAACAACACCTGTTGACACCGCCACTGAGCCGCTGCTCGCACCGCGAGCTGTGGGCACCACACTCTACACCGCCTCGCTACATGACAACGCCATGGCCTTTCTGACGCTGCCACTTCCCGCCACAATCGACGCCGCTGCCTGTACAGAGGTTCGGGGACACCACTCGTGAGTTACACGATGCACCACCCTCATCCCACACCGCAGCCTTGGCCTAATGACGCAGGCGCCATCGATTCCAGCTCGTCAGCCTACGATAGCACTTCCGCAACGACAATGCAACTGCTTGCACCGTGACCTGCTAGAACCATGACGAGCACCAACTCCATCTCGCCCCACGACCCTGGTCTCAGCGATGACACCATTTGGCGCCGCCCCTGAGCCGCTGCTTGCACCATGACCTGGGGCACTGCATGCCAAACCGCTGCGCTTCACACCGCAGCACCCGACACCTGTTGGCGCCAGTGCTCCGTATCCCATCAGAAAGGAGCTCCACCTGCAATGCGAGTGACTTCAAGGGCCCCGTCGCCCTGCATCTCTGAAAGGTACTGTTTGCGGGTCTACCTGACACCGTAGTTGGCCTGCGGCCCCGCAGTCAGTCAGAACTGTTTTTGGATTTGTTGTTCACGACGCCTTACTAGCCCCAGATGGAGCTGTCGACATTAAGAAACTATTTTTAAAAGCATATTTTGATAAGTGGAGATTTTGAAGCATAGTATTGTGGATTTTTATCGTATTTGGTCTTGTATTAAGTATATACAAATTGGATATTTTTCTAAACTGGTGTGGTGTCCTTTTGTAGTGCGTACACTGTAATACTGTTGGTTATGTGCAATTGCTTTACACACTGCCTCTAAGATAAGCCTGACTACTCATGCCAGGCTACCAAGGGGGTTATTTTAGGAGTATAACTCCCTTATCCTCACTAAGGTGGTGGTTTCTGCCTCACTTTGGTGCAAGTCCCAGCTAGCCAGAAATCCCATTTCCAACAACCATCCTGAGGGGTGCCCAGCAGCAGCAACTGGTGGATAAGCATCCTGGGATGAGCATGAAATGGGTCTCTGCTGAGTAGTGGGAGTTGGTGATTTGTCCAGGGAGCCGTGGTGCTTGGCGTTGTCCAGGCATGGATGGGAGCAGACGCGATTTTCTTTGGCAAACCTTTGGCCATTAACTAGGTCCTGGAAGGAGGAGGAGATGGTGTGGCCATAGAGAGCAGGTAAGAAACGCCGGGGAGAGAGAAGATGTGATAAGCAGATATGGCGCGGGAGGTGGGATGGGTGGGAAAAGCACAGGAGGGGGATGGGTGACTGAGGGGGCTTGAGAGCGGCAAAAATGGACAAAGAGGCACATAATCCAATTGAAAAGCCACCTATGAATTTGTCACTGTCAGCAGTCTCATCCGCAAGTTCATCTTTGTTTTGCTTTATTTTTTATTTTTCCTCTCTTCTCGCACCTCTGAACCTCTGAAACAATAGCAGGGAATGTCTTTACACATTCTAGCATATCCTCTCTCCAATTCTTCCCCCTTTGATCTAGCTTAGCCTCAAGCCAGTGTCTGAATGAACCTTTTGCCCCTTAGGAGACCGTCTTTCTCTTTTTTTCTTTAGCCATCCAATCCCATTTATTAAGTGGCTCATACTGTTTAGGCCTGGGTATCGGCTTTATATCATACATGTTTTGTCTCAAGAAATCTAATTTCTTAACATTGAAGGTACTCTCCTATGAAAACTATAAAGCCTCATCATGCACTGTATTTTTTCATTCGGAGATCCAGTTGGACGTATAATACCAATTCTTTTTTCATCATTTGATAGGCTGGCAATCCTTCAGATGATAATTTCTGACTCTCTCTAAGCCCATCTTCAGGTTTGAGTTTTGTCAGTAAACTTCCCATTGTCAACTTCTACTAAATAGAATCTCTCTAGATCAAAAATCTCTATGAAAAACACAACAAACAATTTTAGTGAACAACAGCCAATAGCAGCTTGGCTCTGTTGAAGGTCAACCTATTGCTGCATGGCTTAGCCAGTAACTAACCAATTGAGGCACTGCTTTGTGATGACGTCTCACTGTAAGAAAGTGGCTCTGTATACACTGGACCAAAGTAAGGTACAGTGTGCAGAGAGTCCACAGTCCCCAGAGGTTTGGCAGAGGCTAAAGTTAGATATAACCTTACTTTCAAAAGTGCTAGCTTGGTCAAGCAGTGAGGTAGTATCAGAGGACAGTGTAAAGCATCTGTTGTACACACACAGTCAGCAAATGGTCTCACACACTCAAGAACTGAACTCTAGGCCAATTTTTTGTATCAAAAGATATAGGTGCTTTATTTTAGAACCAACAAGGTATCAAAAATATACTTTCTAAGAATGAGTTACTGAAGTTAAATACTTTTCAATTAGGCAGTAGACTTTTTGATTACAATAGTTACAGTTGTTGCAATAGGCATCACAATTTCAAACACAATGCAACATTGAGCTCAATGGGAATTTCTAGTTAAATGCAATTAGTTACTTTGTAGATTACTTTTCTAACCACAGGACTGGATCCTAGATTCAATCCTGGGACATTTCCTATAAACAGTTAAGTAAAATCATTTTGGTTACAGCAGTGATTTTTAAGGAATACTATTGTATTTTAAAAGTTAACAGAAACTTTTTCACATAGAATCGCCAATGTTATCCTATTGGAGGAAATTCACTTAGCAAGTAAGTAGTGTTATGATTATTTTTTCTTACTCAGGGTTGGATCCTGGATCCAGCCCTAGTGCATCTCCTGTAAACACTTCAAAGTATGCGTTTAAGTCATACAGGTGATTTTTAAGGAATATTTGTAGTTTCTAAAAATCGACAGATACTTTTCTGATGAAAGTCATACAATGGATTCCTATGGAAGGAAATTCAAGTTACTGGTAAGTACGGTTAAAATTACTTTTCAGGGTCAGTGCTGGGCTAAAAGATGCTGCACAGGGTTCTCTCCTGATAACAGGTGAGTACATCGGAATTCGTTGGTTGGCTGATTTTAGGTGAATATTTAAAAGTTTCAAAACTCCACAGAAGAATTTTCAAGTGAAACCAGTCAATGTTATCCTATGGAAGGAAATGAGTTATCGGCTTTTGGGTATGTACTCGACAGGCAGAGTTAAGGTTCTGGGCATAGACTCAGGGGTCCCCCAGGGTCAGGTAGGTACAGTTGGTACACCCTCAGCGGCACAGGTGCAGCCGGTGCAGGGCTAGTTAGGCCCAATGTCATCCAATGAGAGGCAGGGGGCCTTCGGTTGGTGGCTGCTGGCAAGTAGGCCACGCGGCTGTGGGAGCTGGGCTCCTGGTCACTTGCTCAGGGCAAATGGGGAAGTAGGTTAGGACCAAGGTTGCACTGCCAGGGGCACTAGGGCGGCTGGGTACAAGGTGCTTTTGAGCCGTCCGGTGCTCAATGTAATTCAATTGAGATTTTGGAAAGTGAACAAAGGCTGCAGGCTCGGGGAAGGAGATTCTTCAGGAGCGACCAACACTTCGAGAGGTAAGTTGGGATCTTGGAGGATAGGTAGGCACCCAGGAGTTAGGCACAGGAGGCCGTGGGACGCCGAGTGAAGGGGTGTCTTTTGACGTCGGGAAATCTTACCCTCTGCTGGTCACGGTTGGAGGGGTCCCTTGCTGTGAGGCTGCAGGCGTCGTCTGGGTAGTCGAGGAGGGTCCTTGGGCACTGGATTCCAGGTCAGAATCGCCGGGGGGATGTCCTCAGGGTCTTTGTCCACTCCGGCACGGTATTGCTGTTTGAGCAGAACCACTGCTCATGGGGGTCCCAGTCTTTAAGAGGTTCAAGGCAGGCAGGTCCTCTAGGGTTTTCGAGGTTGCTGTCCGCAGGAGTCGCCGGGATTTAGCAGGAGCAGGTTCAAAGATCAACAGGCCTGTAGGGCTTGGGCCATGTCAGTTGGTGTCGTCCTCTTGTTAGCAGCTGCACAGCGGGACTTCTTCTTGATCTTCTTTCTTGTTTTCGAATCGGGATCTGAGGAAGGAAGGTTCAGGGTGCCCCTAAATACTAAATTTAGGGGCGTTACAGGTAGGGCAAGGGCAGGGACCAATAAGTCCCTGTCCTGGGGTGAGTACACCCACCTATACGGCTCCTCTCCTGATGTACAGGGCCCGGAGTTGTGCTTTACCTCGCCTCTCCCACCTGAGGGGTGAATTTGACACAGGCTGGAACACCCCTTTTCCACACTGCGGGTTTCCCGATAGTCTTCCCGCCAGAGTGGGGGTCAGAACTGTTGGGTGCCAGTTTGCTGAGTACAGCCTGGAGAAGCTCACAAAAAAAAACTACATGAAATATAGTAGGAAATGCCATAAAGCCTCAGATACAGAATACAAAATCTGAATTTAAAATATTAGTTCTTATAAGTAGCCCATTCCCTAAGTTAGAATGTCACACTCATACAGATTTCTGACAGCTTTCTATGTAAGGAAAATCACAAGAAGTTTCCAGATGAGAAGAGTCCCTCGATCCTGTAAAATCAGAGGTTACACATTTTATTCATAAACGATTAGAAACCAGCAGATTCAGCATGCCATGATCATGGTTAAATCACTTTGGACAAATCAGATTAAAAAGCGTCACAACCATTATTTCTCAATACTGACCCATTGCTTGTTGTGTTCTGTTTATTTGTAATCCGCAATAAACACAAGAGAGGGTATCCAGGCACTTGGGAAGGTGGGTAGGTGTGTGATCCCAAAGATGCTTACACAAAGAGCCAGGTCTTCCGCTTCTTGCAGAACTTAAGAATTGAGGAGGAGGCTCTGATGTATTGAAGGAGGGTGTCCAATGACTTGGGTGCGATTTAGGAAAATAAGCAACTTCCAGTTTGCTTTTGTGGATGTGGGGAGTGTGTGCTAGTGAGAGAGAGGCAGAGCATAGAAGTTTTGTCAGTTAGTGAAAGTGTATACCACTGTTCAGGTATTCTGGCCTTGTGTTGTGTAGGGTCTTGTGTGTGTGTGAGAAGTTTGTATTGGACTGAACTTGTGAATGGGGAGCCAGTGAATCTTCCTGAGGTGCAGTGTGATGGTGGTGCCACTTAGGAGGTCGAGTCTTGTAGCAGAGTTCAGAATGGTCTGAAGTTTGTTTAGGAGTTGTTTGGAGATTCCAGCATAAAGATTATTGCCATAGTCTAGCCTGTTGACGATGAGTGCTTGTGTAATGGTGCATCTGGTGTTCTGAGGCAACCATTTGAAGATCTTTCATGGCAAGTGTAGGATGCGGAAGCAAGAGGTGCACATTGCGTTAACGTAAAGTAAATCTAACCTCACTCCCTCTACAGCAATAGTCTGGATATGCAGTAACACAATGTGTAACATTTCCTTACAAACTCATTCAAAATAATGTTTTCTGGAGGCCTACATCGGAACTTCAAAATGATACATTGAGAACACGAAGAAAGTTTTATTCACAATACAAGCTTTCTAACCAGTGGTTAATTGACATAATTCCTGCTATGTCTGTGTAGGATGTGAGGAGCGAAAGTCTGCCGCAGGTCCCTATTTTAGAGATGGGAATGGGAAGGAGCAGAGTAGATTAGAAAACAGAAAACAGCACCAATCTGGAATACTCGAAAAAGTGGAATCACTAAATTATATTTAAAAACAACTGTATACTACTTTTGTAGATCAGTGTTCAATATCATAATTTTATCATTCCCAACTATATTTAACCTAAAAATTTGAAATGTTTACTAATAATTTGTCATGATGATTTACACATTTGCAAATCAAGGGTCTGCACTCTTTCTGTGTGTGGTACAATTCCTCCATTTAGGGTCCTCAGTAGTGGCGGCTGGTGACATTTGAAAGTGGTGAGTGTAAAATTATTGCCGTAATGTACTGCGGCAAGTGAGCGTAGCGAGCGAGCCTGAACAACCTACAGGGGGTCCCGAGACATTTTTTTAAAAAGAGTAGACAGATGGTGCATTTGAAAGCAAATTTGAGGAAGCAGAAAGGTTAATAAAGCAATACGATTTAATTATTTATCATTTAAGAAATTGCCAATGTTTATGAGCTATAGAGGACAATCTTTGCCTATGCTGATGTTATCAGTTTCCCATATTAACGTTTGAACACACTGATACACTTGTAATGGTTTTAACTATACAATAAATACTTTCATTGGCTGTGCAGTGCTGTACATCAATATGATGACACCATTTGCTTAGATTAATTTTCTGTTTTCATGCAAGAATCACCATTTTAAAAAAACGTGCAGAAAATATGAATGCATTTCAAGTAGTACTCTGTGTAAAAAATGCCTGCGTGTAACAGCAAAGGCTTCCCATGTTATCGTTTCCCAAAATTCTCAGTAGAAGAACCATTCCACATCATCAAAAGAGGCTCACAAGTTATCAGGTATGAGCAGATGAACAAACCCTGATAAACAGAAGTGTCCAGGCATTCATGCAATGGATTCGTCTGCACTAATGTACTCCGTGGATCTGCGCAATCAAATAAACTTTGGTGCTAAGAGTGGTTTAAAGCAACACACAACAATCAGCAAAGCATGCATTTCTGTCCAAACCTCAGGCTACTTTGACTTTTTATCATTTTTTTTTAGGTCTGGCCTGACAACTTTAGCTGCCTGCCTGGCTCTTGCAAATAATAGTACATACATACAGAGAGGGGCTATTAATACTGGTCGGTTAAAACAAGGATTGTGACTCTCATATACATTAAGGTACGCCACAGAAGTTTTTCGAAACACAGAAAATATGTTTAAAGAGCAAAATGACTTTCTGCAAAAAAGCATAGAAAAGTGAATAATGTAAAGCCACATAGAGTATTTGAAAAGGTAACAAATTACTACAGCATACGGTAAGGGAATATGTTTGCCTGAGGCTAACTGGACTTTATTGGTAGGTAAGAGAAACCAAAGAAGCTTAATCGTGGTGAAGCAGGTGCCTCCCACCAGCAGAACCCTTGTCCTGACCTCCGGCCTAGCGCCGCACTCAGAGACCCCTGGAATACTGCACTCCTCAGCAACACCAGCACACTAACACCCGAAAAACCCAATGGAACATCCCGAACACTCACAATAAACGTGAAACAGACAGCAATCACAGAACTCACACGCCCACCAACAACAATGGAACATCCCGAACACTCACAATAAACATGAAACAGACAGCAAACATAGCTCATCGCCCACCAACATCAATGGAATTTTCCGCACACCAGTGGCAGCTGGTGGAGTTTGAAAATGGTGTGGCATAAAAATGAAACCTTACATTTGCCTGAGCGAGGTCAGGGAGCGAGCACGACTATGCTAAAAGTTGTTTGGTGGAGCAAATACATACATATGTAGCATAATTGTTGCCTTTTGTGGTTGCTACTCAATGCATAGAAAACCAATGCTATGAATGATAATTGAGTAATACAGTTCTGGGTAGGGGTTAGTGCTGTTTTATGACACCCAAAATGGTTCCTTGAGTTTTGCCTTTTCAAACATACGTGTTACTCTTTAAAAAATAACGCTTACAAACAAATACATGATGCAAACAGATCACCCTTTCTATATGCATAATGGTGCTAAATCACATCTCTGTGCTATTTTACTCATCTTTTTTACAGGATTCCATGTTGCTTGCTTTGCAACAGAAAACAAATCTAAGGGGCATATTATCAAGCCTGTGCTATAAAATTATCGCCGCTTTATCGGCCGAAAACGGCCGATAAAGCGGAGATAATGGGCTTGATAATATGCTCTATGGAATTCCAATCGAAGCCCATGTTAGTCTATTGGGATGCCTGCCTCTCCCAGGGGATTTTGGGCCGGGCTGTAGCCAGAGCCCAATTGGGCTTGTTGGGCTTCACTTGGGCTAGGTTTCAGCTGGGGACTATTTAGCCGGACATTTTTTGTCACTAGCCACCATTTCGGTGGTAGTGACATGACAGCCGTCTGGGTGAGCAGGGGAGCGATTTTGTATTGGCCTTCAAGCGATTTGGTGGTGTTTGTGGCATTTTTGCTGGTATTGCGAAGGTTTGTTCTGAATACTATGGCAGCGGAGGACCATTTTGTGACTGAGGCGCTGCGCCTCTTGTCGGATGAGAGACCCCCTTAGCGGGCTGCGAGCGGGGTTGCAGCAGCGGTTTTAGCCTGCTCGCTGCCATGGACCCGTAAGCACTGCTCTGAAGCGGATGGGGGGCGCGGCCACACTGCAAAGGAGGGTGCGCGTTCTGAGGAGGCGGGTGGGCAAGGAAACGGGGGATGCAGCCGCACTGCCAGGGCGAATGCGCCTTTAGGGGAGGCAGGGGGGGGCGGCCACACTGTCACAGCGGCTGCGCATTCAATCGGGGCAGGGGGTGCAGCCGCACAGCCAAGGCGGCCGCGCGTTCATAGGTGACGCGGGGCGATAGGCAGGCTGAGTAGGCGCGGCCCGCGTTGATATTCAAGGCGGGGCTGAGGGGGCCCCAATTGTATGGCGGCAGTTGGGGTTCGGTCAGGGTGGTGGGGGGCTGCCCTTGATGAGGTAGTTGGCAGCTGGGCCTCCCCCCTATTGATGGACAGCAGTGAGGAGGAGGACTCTGCAGAGGGGAGGGAAGAAAGGGGGGGCTCAAGTGAACAAGGGGGGGCAAGGGGTCAGGGAGGCATGAGGAATGTGGGGTTGTGGGGGGGAGGGCCACTAGTTAGGTGGTGGGGAAGAGTCACGGCCGGCGGACACCGGGAGGGGGCTCGCCACAGGGGCAGTTAAAGGGGAGGGTTCAGGGGGTGTGGGACGCAGCCGCGAGGGGGGCCCGCGTTGGGTACCGATGCCGTCAATAGAGATTGGGGGATGGTTGGAGTGGGTGGGGGGGTCACTTGTCCGGCGCATCGGGCATGGGCGGTGGATGGTTGGTGAGTCGGAACTATGGGTTTTGGGGGTTGGTGGACAGGACTATCCCCGGCATGTTGGACTCCACTTCTTTTTGGCAGGGGCGGCAGGCAAGGTGCTCAGGAGAGTTACATGCGGCTCCACTCCACCGAGAGGATGGGCGGGCTCTGCCTCATATGGGCGGCCGCGCTCCCACGAGGTACGTACAGGAGGTTGCGTGCAGGAGTAGGGGGGATCGGTTGCCGGTGCCCCAACCCGATGGGTCAAGGAGACAAGTCCAGGTTGCCGCAAGTGCATCCAGGGACACAGGCAATAAGCGTGCAGGGCAGCATAAAGGGAGCATTGATTTAGGGGAGCTACTTCGTATTTGCAGGGAGCGGGCAGGCTTGAGCAGGCTGGAGTCCATGGAGGGAGGCCCATTGCCAAGCCGGGCGGATAGGCAATGTGCATGGATGTATGGGCTGGAGTCGAGGTGGATGGCCCCTTGCTGCTGGACTATGACGAGGAGAGCGTGGAGGAGGGGGAGTTTGTAGGGGAGGAGGAGCGGCAGGCAGACGGGGAGGCGAGTAATGTTGTCTCTAGTCTCTTGCAGATTGGTTTGGCCGGACGGAACAAAGTGGACAGTGTGGCAGCCCTCCCTTCAAGGCTGGTTAGGTGGCGGGATCCGGTTAGGACCCCGACCTTGACGCCAGTTAAGGGCCGGGAATACACGCGGGGGGAATGGGGAAGAGGATGGGTGATAGGGCAGACGGGGAGCCATCAGGTGCAGGACTGCAGGCCATGGTGTCGGTAGGTATAGATGCTCGGGCAGAAGAAGGGGAGGTACGCTTTTGGAAGGGAGTGTATGTGAAGGACATGGGTGTGGGAACAGACTGTCCATGACAGGTGGGTGATGCAGAAGGGGCAGTAGCTACTGGTGCCTCGGAAGGGCAGATGGCGGGGTCGGTGGAGTTGACTGCTGGGGGGGGTAAGGACGATGGAGGGGTGGTGAATAAGGAGAGTCACGATGTGCCGGTTAAAAATTGCCATACAATGGAGTCACGAAACCACTGGGGACCCACCTTACTTTGGCCACCAAAGAAAAAATTTGGAAGAGAAAATACGTCAACATGCTGAGGCTGTTACATATGGAGCTTACAGTGAAGGAGAGGTCTAAAGAAGAGGAGATAGAGCTGGCTAAGAGACCGAGGGTTCCCATGACCATTGAGAATTGGTCAGCAGCTTTTCTGATTTTCGCCAGTGTGTACTGCAAAATGTACCCGAGAGGTCCGTGGCATTGTTCAAGTACATAGATGTGGTCAGACGGGCGCAGGTCACATATGGAGGGTATGCATGGTCGGATTACGATGAGGAGTTTCGGGCTCGGTTGGCTTGGGATCGGAGACAAAATGGGGGAAGATAGACTCGGACTTGTACCAGCAGACCATGGGGGGGTGAAGTTCGGGAAAACAATATATACAGCGAGCGGCCTCCCTCATGCTCCTCGACCCTTTCCAAACCACCCCACCCGTGGGGGTGGTGGGGTCTGCAGGGAACAGCACCAGCGGCGCAGTGGGAGGTTGCTGGGATTTTAACAAAGGCACATGTGCCAGGCAATATCGCAAGTTTAGGCACGAATGTTTCAAGTGTGCAGGAAAGCATCCCGTGGTCCAATACTGGGGGATAGGAGGTGGGGGACAAGTACAGCTGTCCAACCAGGCTGGGCAACAGCCGACAGGGGGACGGGCGGAAGGGGAGGACAAGGGACTTTGGGTAAAGGCTCATACTCCCATTAAACAGGACTGTCTGGAGGAATTTTTGGCGTCCTATCCACGGACCGAGGATGCTGCACTGTTGCAACAGGGTTTTCAAGAGGGGTTCCGGCTGGGCCACAAGGACCAAGGGCGGCCGGGTGGGATGAGAATCTGAAGTCTGCTAAGTCGTATGGTTCAGTGGTGCGGGAAAAATTGTTGAAATAAATTCGGGAAGGGCGCATGGCGGGTCCTTTCAGGAGTAGTCTCAATCGTGACCTGACCATCTCACTAATTGGAGTGGTGCCAAAGATCAACCGGGACAATTCAGGTTGATTCAACACCTGTCATGGCCGGAAGGGGCGTTGGTCAATGATTTCATAGCGACCCAGTAGTCATCAGTATCCTACTCATCAGTGGACGTGGCGAGGCAGCTGGTCACAACGGTAGGGACGGGCACCCTCATGCCAAAATGCAACATAAAGTCGGCATTTCAGATGCTCCCAGTGTATCCTGAGGATTACCAGTTGTTGGGGATCCAGTGCGACGGGTCTATCTTCATAGACAAAGCACTGCCAATGGCTGTTCCATATCGTGTGCCTTGTTTGAGCGCTTCAGTACATTTTTGCAGTGGGCGTTTTCGTGGCGCACCAGCAAAGAGACGGTGACACACTACCTGGATGACTTTTTTCTGGTGGGATTGCCTGTTTCTGCGGACTGTCAGCAGCAGTTGGCTAGTTTTAAAGAGCTCATGGGCTACCTGGGGGTGCCTCTGGCACCAGAAAAGACACAGGGTCCCAGTAGAGTGTTGTCATTTCTTGTCATTGAGCTGGATTTAGGGGCGATGGAAGCCCGTTTGCTGGGGGACAAAAAAGTTCATATGTTGTTGTTGATCGACAGCTTGCTGGCCAAAGCAAAGGTGACAGTCAGGGAGGCACAAGTCCTGCTGGGACACCTGAATTTCACATGCAGGGTAGTGAGAGCAGGGCGCACGTTTTGCAGACAGTTGGATTTGTCTTTGGCTGGTTTGACGGTTGTATGTCAATACAACACGGGCTTTCACCCCGCATGCCATTACAACGCAGGGATTACAGCAAAAGTTGTTACACAACTTTCGCTGGAGGGCGCTGGATAGTGGAATAGTTTAATTTTCTATTCCAACTCCAGCCCACGTTGACAGTAGGGAAGGTGTTGGATAGAAAATTAAACTATTCCCTATCCAACAGCGCCCTCCAGGGAAGTTGTTGTAACGACTTTTGTTGTAATCCCTGCGTTGTAATGGCTGTGCGGGGTAATCCCCGCATTGTTATGGCTGTTCTCCGGTTTGACCCTCCTGCACCACCATATGCACCTGTTGGCAGGCACTAAGGAGGACCTCCGCATGTGGCAGACCTTTTTGGAACATTTCAACAGCATTCCCATGGAACTGCCTGTAGACTGGGACTGAGACTTTGCCATCTCCTCGGACGCGGCAGGTGCAGGAGGCTTTGGCCTCTACTGGCAGGGGCGGTGCTGCGTAGAAGAATGGCCACCACATTGAAGAACAGGGGAGGAGCATTGCATTTTTGGAGCTCTTTCCACTGGTGGGGGCTGTGACGGCCTGGCCTCGGGATTTGGCGCACAGGAAGGTGATCTTTAAGGTGGACAATATGTTGGTCGTGCTGGTGATAAACAGGCAATTGGCCAGGGATGCTCAAGTTATTGTGGGTTTTTGTGCTGCAATGTTTGGAACATGATATTCTGTTTCAAGCCAGACATGTGCCAGGAGTGGACAATGACATTGCGGATGCTTTGTCTCGTTCACTTGACAGTGGCGCATCACGATGGGGGCAGCACTGGGTGCGGGAGGAGCAGGCAGTCCAATTCATTTTGTCCATGTTCGACAAGGGTCTGTCCAGAGTGACGATAGTGGGCAAATTGTCTGCTATAGCTTTCATGGGGAAACTGTGGTGGGGTTATGCACCTTCGGCAGGGGAGTTGGGTACTTGACTACTGGAAGGCTGGATGAGGTAAAGAGGTAGCAGAACACAGCAGAGGAGCCCCCTATCAGTAGAGATCCTGGCCGGATTGATTCAGCTTTTGCCCTTGGTATGCCGCAATAAGGAAGAGGTGGTTCTCTTTTCCACATTAATGTTGTAGATGTACTTCGGGGCCTTTCGGGTCTCTGAGCTGTTGGGTGCAAGGGGGCGAGAGGAGTTTGGTGGTGGGAGGTTGACTTGCAGGAGGAGGAGGTGGCAGTATGGAGAGGTTGGCTGGGGGGTTGGAGTGGGATGACAGGGCAGTATTTCAATGCAAAGGGGGCAGCAGGGTATCAGCATCTCAGCTGCTTTGGGTTTTGGGCCATGCCCTCTGGGAATTGGGGGAGGATCCTGGGCAGTATGGAACCCATTCCTTCCGCATCGGTGCGGCCTCAGACGCAGCCAAGAAAGGATGGGGAAGGGAGGAACTTATGTGCTTGGGGCAGTGGAAATCACTTTGCTTTAAAACATACATACGATTGAGGGACATTGAGGTGAGGGACGCATGATGTTCATTTCCTTCCTCATATATGTGTCTTTGCAGGTGCGGTGGTGGGCCTGCTGCGGCGGGGCCTGCTGCAGCGGAATTGTCCATCTTCATCATAGGACACTCGTTTCTAAAAAGGGCTGAACATTGTGAATATGGGAAAGGAAATGGTTTGAATCTGGGCTTGGACTTGCAGTTGTTTTGGTGTCATTGGAGGGGAAAAGGGGGTATGAGATGGCATGAGGTGTTCCCACTTTTGAATGGGGCGCTTAGAGGGGGGATTTGCCTGGACGTTTTGCTTATCCACTTGGGATGACCAGAATGACCTGGTGCAGTGTAAAGGCCTGGCCCTGTTGAAACAGATGTGGTCTGGTCAAAGTTTATTCCCAGGAGACAGTGGAGGGGAGCGGAGCGGCCAGCCGCGATAGATAAGTGAGGAGGAAGATCAACCGGGACATGCGTTTGTTTTGTGACAGGGAAGGTATTGGGAGAATAGAACATCCGGAGCTGCGATATGCGGCAGTTTACTTTTTTAGGGAGGATGGGGTGCACTTGTCCCGGTTTGGAATGGAGTTGTATATTATTCAGATCAAAGAGGTTTTGGACAGGGCATTGGACATCTGTAGATATCTGAGGCATCAGGGTCTCTAGTTGAGGGGGTCACAGAAGTCTGCTAGCCAGATTTTCTGAGTGGCGTTTTTTCCTGGGTAATAGATAGTAGGTCTATTTACAGTTACAGTTTATTGGTTGGAGTAGGCCACTCTGGGAGCATGCAGGAAGGGTAAGTAGAAGAGGAAGGTTACATAGATAACTAGGTTAGGAAAGGTTAAGAAGTTGCAAGTTTTGGGGGTTTGTAAATGGTTGCAAAGGGGAAACTTTAATTAAGGGGTGGGGGATAAGGTAGGTGGAAAATATTTAATGAGGTTTAGTTTAGTACGGCACAGGAATCTGTTTTGTAAGGTGCACCTGTCTTCATTAAAGCGGCCTTTTTCACACTAACAAGCTGGTCTGTGGTCTGTGCTGCACCCCCCTGTTGGCCCAATAGGGCTTTGGGGGGGGGGGGGGTCGACCATCGGGAGGCCTGACCCTCCCAGGGGATTTTGGGCCTGGGGTGTAGCCAGAGCCCAATTGGGCTTGTTGGGGTTCACCTGGGCTAGGTTTGGGCTTGGGACTATTTAGCCTGACATTTTGTTTCACTAGCCACCCTTTCGGTGGTAGTGACACGACAGCCAGCTGGGTGGGCGGGGGAGTGATTTTGTCTCAGCCTCCCACCCTGTTTTCAAAGGGGAGACATATTACATAGTAGCAAGGCATGGTATAAGAAGTAATTTTCTCTAACAGTGGTTGGGTTGTTGGGAACAGGTGCACCGGGTGGGGAAGCATGTACGTTTTGGTTGTCGCTTGAAGCAGGTGCTGGTGTTTGGAATATGGTTTGTTTGACATTTGGGGGCGTTTTTTCCTGGGTATTGGTTGGTAAGTCTGTTTACAGTTACAGTTTATTGGTTGGGGTAGGTCACTCTGGGAGCATGCAGGAAGGGTAAGTAGCATAGGAAGGTTAGATAGATAACTAGCTTAGGAAAGGTTAAGAAGTTGTAAGGTTTGGGCGTTTGTAAGTGGTTGCAAAGGGGAAACTTTAGGGGAGGGGGTGGGGGGTAAGGTAGACGGAAAATATTTAGTGAGGTTACGTTTTGTATGGTACAGGACAAGGAATCTGTTTTGTAAGGTGCAACTGTCTTCAATAAAGCTGCCTTTTTCACACTAACAAGCTGGTCTGTGGTCTGTGCTGCACCCCCCTGTTGGCTCAAATGACAGCACGTTCGAGAGCGGGAAGCTCAGCAGTAGAGTGTGCACAGTGTACTGCAATCAAAGCCTGCACATTGTCCAGTGCTCCGCTTCCTGTTTGCACCCGAGGCAATGGGTTTGCCATGCTGATGACATCACAGGCTTCAGGGCTGTGTGAAGCATCAGCCCGGCAAACATGTAAATAAAGGAGATTAATGCACATGCGCTACCGTGTTCAATAGTGACTAGTGTACACACGGAAGCAAGCATACCTGAGAGTGACAGCAGCTTGCATCTCAACTTTTTAATGACATTTAAAGAAATATAAAAAAATTTAAATACAGATTTTTGGGAGAAAGAATGAAGGGGACGGAGCCCCGGCACCCATGAAAAGGAACCGCCCCTGCTAATTCAGGCAGGTCTCTCTGGGTAGGATCTTATTCCCCTTTATACTTGGGATCCTCGCCCTGGGGGTCAGTTTCCTTCTGGGCCGTAGGAAGTTTTAAGGTTAGTTTCCCACACCTCTTGCCCTTCCTCTTGGCAGTGTGAAACTGGGCTGTTTGTTTAGACTCCAGGCTCCCTTGTTTTCCCTGATTGTGTGTCTAGGCCCTTGTGACCACACACGCACACTCTGGCAGACCAAACATTTTTGCATGAGTCTTCCTTTCCATCTCAGCCCAAACAGAGGTTTCTAGGCCGTTTCCCAACAGACGCTCCACTCTAATGGCAGGATTTTACAGCTACCTTCGTAAGGTCAGTAACCCCTCCCCATTGAAAAGGGAGCATTGCTGAGGGATTACATTTTACCTCATTGTCGGCGTTGACTACTCTACGGAGAACATCTGAGGTAATCTTGGGGAACCCGCCAGACCACCACTGTGGTCATGCTGGCTCTTGTATGCCTCACATCCTCTGGCTTGGTTCTGTTCTTGATTGATAATCGCCTGTACTTCACCATGCTAGGAGGTAAGGCGGCCAGCCAGGGCTTCAATATCCACCCCACCCACGGAAAATAAGGTGCCTTCAATGCTTCCCTTGGGCAAACGTCCACCCCACTTTTCCAGATTTATAGTTCGATTTATAAGACATTGACATAGAAATCATAAGACTTGTGCTAAGGTCATGAAAGTTTGCAAGAACTTTCTCTCAGGTCCCCCCTGAGTTCCTATCATGATAAATACAAAGGCTTATCTACTGCAAGTAGTTAATCTTACCTGCACCATACCCTTACAAGGATAGGACAGGAACTCAGGCATTCAGAAGGTTTATTCTCAACTTAGTGATCCATTATCCTACTAAGCGCGTGCCTTCCTCTCCACAAGCACGCGCAAGGTGGATGACTAATGATATCTTTCTCTTTCAGAAAGTCATATCAAGCCAGATTTGCTCTTTAGCATTTAAGAAGGTTCAGCATGGGGGTTATTAGCATCTCCAGGGTCTAGGCTAAAGAACACCATATATCTATTTTTAAAGCATAACATAATTTCATGCTATAATGTGTCATAAAAAGAAGGTAGGAGGAATGCCCCTGCGTTGTACTGTAACATTATTATGTTATTTGCAAGGCTCAGCATTTCTGATACTCTCGTAGCAAAACGTGTTCCCATAAAGTGCTCTATTTTTGCGTTTCTAACATTCAATTATGGATCTCCGCGGTGTCCTCTCGGCTGGCATGTGGCGCCCTCCAACTCACCTACATAATTACACTTTAAAACAAAATAAACCCTCACACTCAACAAAACGTGAATGATGAAGGCGTATCTGTTCATTATTAATAAAAAAAAAAGGTGGAATGCGTTCCACACACAGCAAAGAAGGTCAGAAAGAATGTACTTCAACTGCCTGCTTTATCCATTCTGATTTGTTCTGAGAAAGTCACTGTAATCTTGCACTGCTCAAAGCAAAGCCCCTTTCAGACGGAGGAGGCATATCTCCCTGATCCAGCAACTCCCAGTTTGCCTTAGCTTTACCCTCTGCTGGTGTCTGGTGCCTGTGAAATGAATCACCGAGACTCATGCCATTTTGACAGGGGGCTTAGAGCGGCTCAGCGAGTCCGCGCTAGACCCGCGTGTCAGAGCACACAGGGCCCAATGTGGTAAATTTTTGGCTGTGTCGCGCGGCATCCTAATAGGGTTTGCTCTTCACAGTTTCCAAATAGCTGCCGGGCCGCTGGAGCCGTCTGCTAAATGCCTTCATCTCGCTAATAACATTTCTCAAGGCGCGGAAGCCACGTGGTCTTGCTTATAAGAAGTAAATAAAAGCCGTTGAGGATTTATGAGACGAATCCAGTTACGGCAAATGGACCTGTTGGGTAAATAAGCGGCAGGGGCTGACAGGATGAATAGTTGTGCAAAGACTAACGCCTTCTTGCCAGTGTTCATCGGCTTTTGAGAGTTCATGGAAAAAAATATAATCGCATTTTTGGGAGAGCATTTATTTTGCTAAGTACGAGAAGCCAATTTGGATAAGCATGCAGTCATTTTCTCTTCTCGACGGTCCTATCCATTACACCGCACCACTGTCTCCTGTGCCCAATCCATAGTGCTGAGAGGCCACCACAGGGAAGTTAGAAGCACTTCGTAAAAAAACAAATAAAACAATAAAAAAGATAAAAAAGTGAAGCTATGTTAGATACAATTTCCTTTCTACTCTTGCATGTGCAGGCCTGTACCACATGTGCCTTTCTCTATTTCTCTGAATCTACTTTTGTCTCTAAAGAAGCATGAATGGCCGTCTTCTAGGGCACCAGGATATCTTTTTAGGCCCTTCAGGGGAACGAGGTGTAATTTATCTGTCAATGCTGACCTCCCCACCTTTATGTATGCTAGCTCCTGGCCTTCTCTCTTCTGTAAACTCGGTGACGTTTCCTCCGACAATCCACCCTATGTCATTAATCTGCAGTCCATCAACACCGCTTGTCTGAATACAGAACTAAATATTGATTCCATAAAGTCGCCTTTTACAGGCATTTTTGTACAGATTTCTAGGTGACGCTGTGAAGCTACATTGGACAGCTGGTGAATTTAATCCTTCTATAGCAGCAGTTTATCTTTATTTGACATGTTACAATTGCATGCCCCTAAACCCGACCCCATCTGCTCACGCTTTAAGGTTGGTGTATAAGTGACTCCCAAGTAAATAGTGTTTCTGTTTCATGTCATGGGTTAATCCAGATTTTTGCACCCTTTCCATATTTTCTCTGCTTCTGTAGATTTTCTATCTCCTTCACACAAAAACTTCTGTCTGCCACACTTCCTTTCCATCTTACTACCTTCTGACTATATCACGGTCTGGCATTCTGCGCTATAAAGAGGTTCAGTGATATATAAAACACAAATATTAGATCATTTCTATATCTGGCATTGTGCCATGGCCCAATGATAACAAGCATATCTAGATTCCAGATCATTTTCTGCCTCAATATAACTCATTTTACCACCAAAATCTTAAATACCTTCTGAGAGTATGGTCATTCTTTACCTCACAGCCATTGCTAGGTGGTCCCGCACAACTTCTGTCTTCCCATTAATGACATCATGAAATTGAAAGCTATTTGGTTTATGGGAACTAAGGGGCTCATTATGATAGCGGAAGGACCGCCACCGCCGGGCCAGCGGTGGCAGTCCTTCCGTCATCATTGAGCATTTCACCCACCGTCATCCTAATTTGGCGGCGGATGCAAAGTCCGTCTGCCATTTTTCGGCTGGTGGCAATCACACTGATTGCCTGGCGGACAGAAAAGGGCCACTAATATGGTGGCGGTGCCTAGCAGTCACCATCTGCCATATTAGGATGTGACCTGGGAGATGCCTTTCCATGGCGGTGCTGCTGCTATGGAAAGGCTGGTGGGGATTGGGTTTGGGGGCCTGTTGCGGGCCCCGTCAGTGTGGGGTGTAGGTGCACTGGGGGGTACCACATTCCCATGCACAAGGTGGCAGGCTCTGAGTGGTGCCTGCCATGTTGTGTATGGAAATTCACATTGTGGCATTTTGGCATTGCGAATGGTGCTGCAGCCAGCAGCACCGTTCGCAATGTCAAAAGGCCAGGATGGGCCCACCATATTGGAGGGTGCATCCTAATTGGACTGGTGGGACCGCCGTACATCTGGTGGGTGGTCGCAGCACCGTTATGATGGCGGGCGGACATCAGTCCGCCCGCCATCATAATGAGCCCCTTAGAACCACAAACAGATTGGTATTCATTCTATAATCAATTCATGAGATAAAGGCTTTTTCTAATTATCCTTCTTCGAGGTGCACTCCTAAGCTTGCTAAATGTCCACGGCGTAAGAGAGCAGCACATTTAATCAAAGTGTGTTTTGTCAATTTTCAAGCCAAGTTTCCCATGAGGGCCTGCTGCAACCTGTGACTCTAAGTCTCCCTATTAAGAAGTAATTTCACAAATTATTTGCTTATTTGTTTCTCCTAGACCACTAAGTAGGATCTTTGAGAATTTTATACAGTTATTTGAGTGTGCATGTTTGCTTGCATTATACTGCAATTTTGAAGGTGGTGATATTGAGACAGTTAGCTGGAGATCTGGAAATATAATCAGAAGCATATCGAATACTTCTGTACTTACAATAACCAAGTGACAAGTCCCCTTTGTGAAACAATATAAATCCAAATCCATTGCTACATTAATATTCAAGCAAGGTCATAAGTTAATAAAACAAAACATCACCTTAAGGCTAAATAAAGTGCTGCAATATAGTTCTTTATTATTCAAAACTGTAGTGTAGTTCCTATCTTCCCAATAGGCTCTGCGCATTGGAATAATACCTACAGCAGTAAAGGCCTAGGCCAGACATTAACTAGGTCTACTACTGTCGATACTAGACTTAAAGTTTGGGGTTTGCCAGCGTAGCTCAGAGTTCGCTAGAAACTTTCTCGAATGTTCAAGGAGGACTTAACTTCCCTGATTAGACAAGAAGGGATTTAGTTTCTGACAACCATAGAACATGACAACTTTGCTCTCCCCTAATCAAGAGTCAATCTCGAGAGTCGTGTGAACAAAAGGCAATTTATTTTACTCAGTCAGTACGTGCATTCTTAGTCTCATCAGAATGTAGAGAAAAGGAAGAGACGGGCGTGTTCAATAAAAAGGTGTTATTTATTGATCAGTCTCTTTTCTCGTACAAGAGAAATGGATCGATATTATTGCGATACTTATAGTTAAGTAAAGTGCATACATTAAAAGCAATAGTATAAAGTAATACTGTAAAAACATTGATATGGTTTCTAAGCCATAAGATGTTTTAAAATGAATAAAATATATTACATACACATATACATTTGACTAAACGTACTCAACTGGTGTTTCTAGATACGCCTACCCCGTGTACCTGACCTAAGTCTAATACGTGGGCGGGAATAGAAAGTTACAGTTTAAGTTAAGTTTGTTTTTGCCAAGTGAATAACTAAAGAATTCTCTGTGAGGGGTTATTCAGTTCTGTACCTGGAAGTTAGGATGAATGAGGAATGGTATCTCTCTCTCTGGTCTCGATATTCCAGGCTGCCTGCGAGGGCTACCCGGAAACGCCGGTGCTGGATTCTCGGCAGGAGAAAGCAGCGCGTCTCTCAGCGCGTCAGAAAGGCGGGGCTGCTGCCAGCGGGGTCTGCTCTGCTCTCGGCTTCGGCAAGGATGGCTGCTCCGTCTCGTCACCACGCGTGTGTTTGCATATGGCAAGATCGGTAATATTTATACCTTTAAGGTGCCGAGATTGACGTAAGGATGGACATAGATACGTCAATAAAGATGTCATACGACTTGCTCGTTAGCACATTCTTTTACTAAAGTTCTCGGTGAAATCAAAACAATGGCCGCAGGGTTTTGCCCAGGTTGTCATAGGTTTGATTTGTTATGAGAACTCCGTATGCCTTATCAGGGGCTGGAGGAATATCGCTTGTCTAATTAGATCGCAAGCGTTATGACCTAATCAGATAACACGTTCCTGTGCCGTAGTGTGACTGCGTCAGATAACGGTATCTGCATCATGGGGGTTTTCTGCCTCATGGGCTGACTGCTAGTAAACTTGTTGGTTTGTTTAACTAGAATAGGGTCAGGAATAGGGGGATCGATTCAGAACCGATAGGAATACATGACACCCACTCCACGCTAACTATGGACATATTTACTAATCTAGGCATAGTATAACATAGTACAACATACTATAGAGTAGTGTGTATACCTTACCACCCCAAAATACATAAATGCATTTTGAAATTTTCAAATATACTGAAAAAAATTTGCAGACATATATATATGGTATGCACTCAAGCTGTAGAAAAATGCCAAAGTAATCGCATTTGTATACATTATTGCTTATTTGGTATATGAGAATTACACATGAAATGGTTTCTGACAGAAAAAAGTTTCGAGACCATTCCATCACAGAATAAAATATCTTTATGAACATGCCAGCGGGCAGCTAATGTCTATAAGCTATCTAAAATGTAGAAACCTTAGTTCTCTAAGAATAGTTCTTACTTTAAGCAGAAGATAGTGTCCCGAAAAATATGCAAAAATATTTGGGGCTGCTGAAAAAACTGCTGTCCGTGAACTGGAGCGAAAATGTTCATGTGACTTTATTTTTAAAGTTGAAGGCCGAATTCAGGGAACGCCGTGTGCGAGCTTGCTCAAAAGTCTCTATTTCTGTTCGGGTGAGAACATCATATCATTTAGGCTTTCGAAAAAACTGTCAACAGCTTCCTGGGAAAGTTCCACTAACTCGGAAATAGGTGTAATCATGCATTCTTGCGCATGATTGTTTCCATTGACATTCTGATTTGCATTACTGACAGAAGGTCGTACCTGTTCGATGCTGCTTTCATCTTGAACTTCACTACCCATCAATCGTAGTGGTGAAGCTTCCACGAATGCCGTCATCAGGATTGGTAGCCTTTGAGGGCAGCACAAAGCATGAACCTTGATCGGGCTCAACAATGTTTCTGCATCCATCGGCGCATCCGATTGTAGCGTCAGACAGGTGTCTAACACGCATTCTTCTCCGCATAGCAGACACCTCAATACAGGTAAAACACATCTTTGCCACATTGGTCGAAATGATAGAAACCAAGTCATGTTCAGGTCTCTAAGCCGGGAAAGTCCCAGGATTTTTGATATCCGGTCCCGGTATCCAATGGCCAGGATTGTTTCTTCCCTTGTCGCAAGAGTTTTGTCTGTGACATGGGTTGCCATAACGAAAAATAAGGACTAAGAATAGGATTCCTGCAATTAGTCCCAGGATCAGGGGAAGTCCGCCAAAAATCGAATGGACGAAATCTGGAAAAATACCCAGTATGGCTTTGAATGGTGTTAATGCCATCGAAAATACTGTCTTAAATACCTTTGAGACCCCATTGGTATCAGAAATATTTAAGATTTCATTCAGGATTTCCGCGAAATGTACGGGGGAATTAGTTGATAATAATGTATGTATCTCTGCAGTCGTCCTTGCGACTTGTAGATCATACGTTTCTTTTGATGACGAGAGCCTGGTAGGCGTCTGAAGAAGGACTGTTTTCATTCTGCTTAAAGTATCTATTCGAATAGAAGTAATTTTCAAATCGGGCCATGCCCTTGCCTCCCTGTCTGGAAAGGAGCTGGGGAACAATGTGCGTCCACAGCACTTGACCTTCGCAGTCGTAGTAACTAGATAAGGAGTCCCGGGCATAAGACTACAACATCTGCGGTCTACAATAAGAATGTAACTCCCATTATAGAGTCTTTGAAAGAATGGTTCTATTTCAGTTGCAGGTGCGCCTTGCTGGTGACATGAAAGGTTGTATGAATTCCCTTCACAGGCTCCATGCAAACTAATTCCATTACACAGAAGTGTGCCACTCAGTGACATCGCACAATTGTTGCCACTAAGAAACACTTTCTGTCCTTTATTACTGACACATGCATGTGAATAGGGCAGGTTCCATGTTGTTTTAAGGTACCCCTTTCCCAATTTCTCGTACATGCCAGCCTGTATATATTTTTGGCAGTATTGAAACCTGAAGGTTGAGATTGGAATATTTATGATTCCGTGTATTATCCATTCACTGACAGGTCGTTCTGACATTGTCATTGGTAATCTTTCTAGTTTTTCAATGCTCAAGATTGTATAATCAGCACCCTTTTGCGCCATACCGATTTGTCTATCAGTAAGGTTAAAGATTTGGAATAGTGACGTTGTGTTGATTAAACGCCAAGGCACATAGCCTGAACGCAGATTTTGTAACGTCCAGCCAAGCTGTACAATAGAACGCAATTGTGACTGACCATGTTGTAATAACAGTAAGTCTTGCGATAATATATCGATTGCTGACGACACAATGCTGTCCAAAGAAAAAATTCTGGAGGACAGAGTCATTAACCCATTGTCCACTACAGAAAGTGATTTTTCCAAATTAATACGGTCAATTTCCCGTATTCTCTCTGCTGTTTCAATTTGAGTAACCTTCCAGGCCTCATTGTATGCTGCATATACAGAGGCTGCTATGAAACGCTTTTGACGCTGTTTGCGTGGTCCCAAAGTGAAATCACGCAAGTCAGCACCATCAGTAAGTAAAGTTAGGTGTTGCTTAATTTCTGCCAGTGTGGAAGTTTGTAGCCATTGAAGGCATAATTTGCCCACACTGTAGGTGGTTATTATCCCTGGGTGATGTCTTTGAGGATATCTAGGGTCTGGCCTGTTCATTTTGAAACCCTGTGTTTTGTTCAGGAATCTGTCTTGACAGTTATTAGTATCTGTGGGCCAGATCAACCACTGTTTCCAATCAGGATGTGTTCTGTTTTGGTTTAATATATGGTTTACGTCTATCTCTTCATCTGTATCAGAGTTATTGCTAAACATTGTTGGTTTTGGAATAGACGGTTTATTTAAATCTTTGATTTTGGCTAAGCCAAGACAGGTGGTCTGTTGAACAGTGTCATTTAAAAATATCATTTGTTCTGGGATCATGCAGGCTCTAAACAAAGCTTCTATACCCTGTACTTGCCCTTCTTTTGTGCCCCAAACACTTTTCAATTCAACATTTTTGTCCCAATAATCAAATCCAAAAGTATTCATTTGTTCAAAAAATGAGTCTGAATATAACAATTTTGTGTTGGTTATCATGGTTTTGGTTCCTGTCTTGTTTGACAATTTAAAATAAAATGTTTCAGCATTACTTGTGTTAAAACCTGAAAAATATGAATATTTGTCGTAAACGGTTCTTGAGCTCCCTTTTGGAGGTGTTGCACAATGTTCCCATTGATTATAATTTAAAACATTTCTAGGTTGTGCAGATCTATGTAAAAAGTGGTTACCATAGTGGTTATAGCAATACATACTGTCATAATTTGTAGAACCCTGCAAATAATCATGTTTGGTAAATTTAGCAGACATTACTAAGTCAGATATCATATTATTAATGCTTTCGAAGTCCCAATCATCAGCAAATGAGTTTGGTTTTGCAAAGTCACTCAATGAGATCTTAATTTGGTGTGGATATTTCAGGATCTCGACCGGACCATAAATTTCATAGTCAGTGTTGTCCCAGGCTACCCCACCAGGTATCGGATTGGCTGTGAAGTTGGCTGAAGAAAGTTCTCTTTTCTCGACGTGTGAAGATGTGTGTGGTTTGAGGATCAAGTTGATTTTCTGACTTGCTGTGTCCATTTTGGCATATTTTCCCTCAATGAAGCGTCCCAAAGTAAGTACCATGATGAGCCAAAGTATGAGGATAAATGCACCAAAACCCACCCAAAATTCAATCCATGGAGAAATCAGATATGTTTCTTTCAGTTGTTTCAAAAGTTCCTTAGCTTTGTCTTTAAAGGATTTTGATGATGGCTGTGTCTTTGATTCACTGAGGCTTTCAGAGGAATCATCGAAGTTTATGAAGTAGCCGGATGCAGTTCTGTCAATTGTTCCAATTGGTTCAGGATTTTTGTTTCTTGCCTTTTCACTTGGTACTTCATTATAGATAGGTGTGTCTCTGCTAAATGTTTTTATTTGGGTTTTCAGAGGTCTGAGTTCTATTGCATTGTTGCATAGTCCTTGTTGTTCTTCTGTAGGCGTTTCGAATGTGATGAGCCTCTTCGTTAGGACCTCTGTACTGGTAGCAAACCTTGGTGTTCTGCTACTTATTGGGAGTCCACTTGGCCTACTGTTTGTTATCGGCCACATGTTGTGGTTTTACCAGGTCGATTGATACAACTCGGTTCTCCTTTTTACCAGCAAGTGGCGGTAGTACAACTGATCTTGTCCCGTTGACAGACAAGACAGGAACTGCTTTTCTGTAAGAAGGCCCAAATTCCTTCTTTACCGCGATCTTTTCCCTGACTAGATCCCCGACTTTTGGAATCCAGACAGGTCTTGCTGGGACAGGTGGTGGTTCTTCAGTGGTTGTTGGCTGTTGTTTCAACTTTATGTTGCTCAGGTCTTTTCTTGTTTTGTTTAAGTCCTGCAAAATAGCCAAACGGTCTTTGATATCAAAGCTTTTTTCTTTCACCACTGAAGTCTGACTATCAATGTCAGAGATCATCATCCTAGTTCCAAATAATAATTCGTACGCACTGAATCCCTTCAGAGAATTTCTTGGCAAGTTATTGAGACTACGTTGGACACTTATTAGATGTTTGACCCACCCAGCTCCCGAACCTAATATCCTTTCCGCTATAGATTGCTTTATGCCTTGGTTTTTTCTTTACACCATCCCGTACCCTCAGGAAGGAAGTGAGAAGATTCCCGCTGGACTGTGCTCATTCGGCCATGTTTCCCCCCAGGCTGGTGGGCTTGAGTGAAAACAATGGTCGAACGTAGCATGCTCTTAGCGTATATGCCATTTAGACTCGCAAATCTTTGTATAACAGTCCGGACGTCAGCCGAGTGCTGGTGATCTACATTATAAGTGGAAACTAGCCTGTATATGTTAATCGCAAGCCATTCTTTTTACTGGTAATATTATCTGCCGTAATACGACGAGGTATCAAACTGTTTCTCTCCCCACTGCGATCTCTATTGCAGTTTGGGCAGCGTTTTACAAACATGGTGTGACGCAGGCTCATGCCTGGCCACCAGTACCGTGATTGTAATTCTTCCAGAGAATCTTTTAATTTAAGGTGTCTGAGACCCTCGCCCATGTGTGCGTCTGCGATTAACAAGTTTCTCCTGTCCATGTTTGGAATCACTCTATCCCCCACTCCAGGGATTCGAGCAAAAGGGACGGAGTTTGCATCGATTATGTATGTATAATTGAGTGGATAGTTGATCGGTAACGCTGAGCAGTCGCCTTTTGATGACGTTTTCACCGCCAGCACTGTTTCACCGTCAATGTATTTTAATGTACGCTTTTTTCGAACTACGGGAGCCGATTTAGTGGCTGCCGCTGCGGCTGTTTCAGCCAATGAATTCCCTACAACGTGAACGCCATCACGCTGATGACTCAGTGAGTGAGTCACGTGAGTCTTTAGTAGTTCTTTTTGTAAAAGAGCTATTTGTTCCCAGAGCAGTTTCTGCTTTATTGGTGCATCTGTGTCATCTTTGTAACCGTTTTGAATCCATGTCTGCAAATTGCTGTTATATGATTTGACACAGTAATACGAATCTGACACTATAAGTGTCGGGAATTCGCGATCCGCATTATCTAGCGCCATTTTCAATGCTATTATTTCAGTGTTGTTCTGAATTACTTTCTACTGAGTGTGTCTTTGTTAATAGAGGTTTTAGTTTACCTCCGCGCCACACTTCTTTTGTAATCTCACATGTGGGGTTGTATGCTTGTTCTCCCCAAACGGAGGGTTGAGCATGTCCGTCTGTATAGATTACACAGGCGTAATGTCGTAAAGGCAGAATGTCGATTGGCAGAGGATATGTTTCTTCATATTCTAGATTTTTTAATTCTTCTAGTTCTTAGAAAATTGTCAGCCAGGCTATACTTGATAATTCATATCCTACGTACAGGACCGTCAGATGGGCAATTCTGGACTTTTTAAAGTTGAATTTGTAACCCTCTGCTGCGAACCCAAGTATTATGGTGTTCACTCTTTTCAAGTGAGTCTCCAAGTCATCATCTGTTAAGTAAATGTCATCGACATAAGATAATGCTTCATCATCATATAGTTGAAGTAATTCTGTTACTCTCGCTGAGAATACCCCCGGGCTGTTCTTGTACCCCTGGGCTAACCGACAGAATTGTTTTTGAGTGCCATTTACTGAGAATGCAGTTAAATATCTGCTCTCTGGTGCTATGTTTTGACAAAAGAATCCATTGGAGATGTCCAAGGTTGTTTTGTATTTTTTGCGCACTATGTTATTCCTTAGTGCAGCACTGTGTGAGTTTTGCACTGCAAAAGTTTTGCAACATGTGTTAAGGTGTCGGTAATCCAAAACTAGACGATATGAATTGTCTGGTTTGGAGACCGGAAACAAAGGATTGTTCATTTGTGAGGTGCAAGTTTCAATCACCCCCTGGTATTCTAGCTGATCTAGTATTTCATTTACCTGTTTTTTAGCTTCTTGCTTAATTGGGTACTGCCTTTGTGCAGTAGGTTGTGATTTTAACTGGATTTTGTGAGGAGGAGAATCCTCATCCCATCCTACATGATTTTTATATAAAGCAGGTGCTAGAGCCACTGCCCACTTTCTAGCAAGTGTGTATTTTTTATGAATTGGAATTTGATTTGAGAAGGCAGGCATAATTACTTCTTCGCCATGAGGGCACTCCCTGACAAACTCTGGTGGCCAGTCTTTTTCAGCTAGAAGGATGTCATAACCCTTGGAGAGGTTATCCCAAAATAGTCCCCTTATTTTCCTAGTCTTATCTCCCTCTATACGTAATGTTATCTCGTATATCTTGTGAGGTTTGCTAACCCTGGTGTCTGCAGTTTCCACTTGAAGATATTCATTCGTGTCCACTGTCTCCAGATGATTCATAAGGACTTTGCGAGCTATGCTCACTTCTGCTGCACTGTCTAGCATTGTCTGAGCCCACTCTCCGTTTTTCAGTTGTGTCCTCAGTATTCTCGGCATTGTTAACTACCTTGATACTGGCTACCTTCTTTTTTGGAAATTGTAATTTCTTTTTTAGCTGAGCAGGTTCCTTGTCTTTGGACTTGGCGTGCTCTACTCTTTGTTCTGATCGTCCTCTTCTTTCCGATTTCTGCGAGGAATTCTGAAAAGATTGAGAGGGACGTGTATCAATGTCTTGATATCTATCAGGTTTTTTAATATTATCCCTATTTCTAAGGTTATATCTATTCCCAGAGGGGTCACTCTGCGGTGACCTCTGTCTTCGGTTTGGAGATTTTTCTCTTCGCCTAGGAGACCTTCCTCTGGACTGGAATTTCTTTTCTTTAGGATTGGATTGTTTGTTTCCATCCCAGTTCTTTTTTGGTGAATTGTTATTAAAAAATATTTTTTCTGGACTTTCAGTCAGTTGCGGTTTTACTGGTATTCCACCTAAACTATCTCTACCTAGTTCCTCATAGGATTTTTCTATGATTCTGGCAATTTCAGCTGGTTGGTCTGCTATATCTGTCTCTTTTAACCTCTGGCGGATCGCCACGTTTGCTGCTTCACCTTTTATATTGGCTAATAATATAGCCGAGACCTGCTTGAAGTCTTTCAGTAATTTCATACCAAGAGTTAAAGCAGGTTCTGGACCGTATTCGTCTTGAATTTGTTTTAGCACATCTGGTATCACCGAAATGGATGGAACACCGTGCGTTTTTGTGTAGATGGAAGCAAAGACTGTACCCCAAGTGTCACAGTCCTCTATGTGTGGTGCGATTCCCATTGGAAGACAGATAGTCAGAATCCTGTGTTTTTCTAGCGGGGTGGTGTCAGGAAACACCGCCTCTATTTGGGTAATTTTCTGTGCCAACCAGAATGGTATTTGTTCCCGTTTAGCCGGTACTTTACCTAGGCAGGATTGGATGTTCTGTGGTGTAATTTTATTTGTGTTCCCCTGGTGAGGGGTCAGCTGTGGAAGTTTAATCGCTGGCTGAATTGTTGAAGTCCGCATTACATATTGGACTAATTGTCTATGAATTTTTAGTAATTGTTTTAGCTGTATTAACAGCTCTCCTGTAGACATCCCTTCGATGTCTGGGTGTGGTGTGTATCTGGCTAAGACCGGCCACGTTGCTCCTGGTCTACCTAAAGGACCGAGCCTGGTGATGTGATTATTATGTTTTAGGGCGCCATCAAATAAGAGCAAATGCTCTTGGAATTTGAGTGGTACTTCCACCTCCTCGAAAGGAGTGTACATTTCAGGAGGTTCCTCTATTTTGTAGTAGTGGAAGTACTTTGTTACAGCATTTGCTGCTGGAAAATGTATCCATGAATAGTATACCTCTGTCTGACGATATTCGTGTGCCTCAATTACGAATATGACTGTGCCACCTCTAGGTGTCAGTCCATTTTCTATAAGTTTTAAGGTTATAGATCTCCTTTTGATGACCGGAATGAGTATTATATCCGCGTCTGCTGCTTGCATGGTAGCATCAGCATCTGCGAGTTCAGTTGCTAATCTAACTGCCTCTCTTTCATCATCACTCTCTGCCATTTTACCGACAGGAAACTTATGTCTTTTGTTTGCAGATCAGGTTTCTTATGGAACAAAGATTAGATGCACAATATTTTGGAACTGTTTATCCTTCAACGTTGACTATACCAAGAACCATACATAGGAGTTCCCTCCTGCGAGGTCTGGCGGATATAACCTTTCACCCACTCCAGACGTCTTTGGAGTATTTGGGAAAAGGGGTCTGAGTGAGAAAGCACGACTGAGTTACTCTAAATGTCTTACGTACGTTTTATCGCCCTTTCCAAACGCGTTGGGCGCCATGTAGTGTAGTTCCTATCTTCCCAATAGGCTCTGCGCATTGGAATAATACCTACAGCAGTAAAGGCCTAGGCCAGACGTTAACTAGGTCTACTACTGTCGATACTAGACTTAAAGTTTTGGGTTTGCCAGCGTAGCTCAGAGTTCGCTAGAAACGTTCTCGAATGTTCAAGGAGGACTTAACTTCCCTGATTAGACAAGAAGGGATTTAGTTTCTGACAACCATAGAACATGACAACTTTGCTCTCCCCTAATCAAGAGCCAATCTCGAGAGTCGTGTGAACAAAAGGCAATTTATTTTACTCAGTCAGTACGTGCATTCTTAGTCTCATCAGAATGTAGAGAAAAGGAAGAGACGGGCGTGTTCAATAAAAAGGTGTTATTTATTGATCAGTCTCTTTTCTCGTACAAGAGAAATGGATCGATATTATTGCGATACTTATAGTTAAGTAAAGTGCATACATTAAAAGCAATAGTATAAAGTAATACTGTAAAAACATTGATATGGTTTCTAAGCCATAAGATGTTTTAAAATGAATAAAATATATTACATACACATATACATTTGACTAAACGTACTCAACTGGTGTTTCTAGATACGCCTACCCCGTGTACCTGACCTAAGTCTAATACGTGGGCGGGAATAGAAAGTTACAGTTTAAGTTAAGTTTGTTTTTGCCAAGTGAATAACTAAAGAATTCTCTGTGAGGGGTTATTCAGTTCTGTACCTGGAAGTTAGGATGAATGAGGAATGGTATCTCTCTCTCTGGTCTCGATATTCCAGGCTGCCTGCGAGGGCTACCCGGAAACGCAGGTGCTGGATTCTCGGCAGGAGAAAGCAGCGCGTCTCTCAGCGCGTCAGAAAGGCGGGGCTGCTGCCAGCGGGGTCTGCTCTGCTCTCGGCTTCGGCAAGGATGGCTGCTCCGTCTCGTCACCACGCGTGTGTTTGCATATGGCAAGATCGGTAATATTTATACCTTTAAGGTGCCGAGATTGACGTAAGGATGGACATAGATACGTCAATAAAGATGTCATACGACTTGCTCGTTAGCACATTCTTTTACTAAAGTTCTCGGTGAAATCAAAACAATGGCCGCAGGGTTTTGCCCAGGTTGTCATAGGTTTGATTTGTTATGAGAACTCCGTATGCCTTATCAGGGGCTGGAGAAATATCGCTTGTCTAATTAGATCGCAAGCGTTATGACCTAATCAGATAACACGTTCCTGTGCCGTAGTGTGACTGCGTCAGATAACGGTATCTGCATCATGGGGGTTTTCTGCCTCATGGGCTGACTGCTAGTTAACTTGTTGGTTTGTTTAACTAGAATAGGGTCAGGAATAGGGGGATCGATTCAGAACCGATAGGAATACATGACAAAACTAAGCAAATCAGTTAGGGCCAGCGATACTTCGCTATTTCAGTCTCAAAGGCTCCAATGTGTTAATTCACTGCCTTTGTGACCACAGAATAGTTTTTTTGTATGCACCAAACCCAAACAGGGATTTGAGAACACATTTCCGAATCTTAATTTGAGTTTGTGAATGCATATCAAATTCCTATTTCGAAGGGTTGAATTTAGGACCCCTCTTCCAAACAGTAATTTGCAATGGGATGTATTGATGTTTTGAGACTGAATTCATGTAAGGAGACATTCATGTTTTACTGCCTACAAAAAGGCAGTGGCGGCTGGTGAAATTTGAAAGTGGGGGATAAAAGTTGGGTATGACTTTTATGTAGCACGCAAAGCGAGCAAGCTTGATAGACAAATGTTAGAACCAAGGTGAGTCCTACTCCCGAGAAAAAATTGAAATAAGTTTGGTAAATGTGCATTTTAAAGCAAAAGAACTCAGTGATAAAGAAAGGCTTACAAAGCAGTGGGAATGTATAGTTTTGAAATATTAAACACATTAAAAGCTTCCCCATTTCTTACTGTATTAATATGTTCAACAGTTACTGAAATGTGCAAATTGTACAGCGCAACTTCAAACCTTTAATGTGTGTGATTGATCATGTCTTGCACTGCATGAGGAATAAACTTTGGAAGAAAATGATCTAAATAGATTTCCGGAAGCACCCACATGTCCTGGCTGTATTAGTCATATAGAAATATGGGCATACAGGTGTTTAAGTGGCATGAAAAAAGAGGGGGCTCTCTAAAAGGGACAATGTCAAATACATTTCTGTGATTCCCTTAGTGTTCCGCCGACCAGTATTTTGGTTTCTCTCTGAGATGTAATTGCATACAGATATTTAACATAACTCCTGACATACATCTAACACCTGTCAGCACGATTGGCTTTGTCAATGGTTGTTAGGTGTTTAAGATACATTTGTAACCGCAATGATTTGTTCTAAATAATTAACATTGGAAATATTTCAATTCTGAAATTGTGAGTCTGTGAATTAAATATTATTGAGGTCTGTGGAAGGAGTTTTGGCCTTCAGTTTATATGTGCTTTATGGCTGATATGTATGCCCTTTTTCTCTGCATATCTCGTCCTTCTGCACATCTTCAATCACCTCTCCTTCCTCTTCAACACGCTCTTTTCACTCTTATCTGAATACACTTCCTCCCATCTCTCTCATTTCACCACTTCCAAACATATACTCACTCACATTTAAGCAATCTATTTTCTTATGTTTTTGCCTTATAAATACTTTGACATCTGTGTATCCCATTCACACTCATTTGCACAGAATTTAAATTGCCAGTGAAATATATGACAATTGTTCTGTGTGCTCTGCAGAGATTTCATCCCACTGACAGGCTTTTTGCTTTTGCTTCAGCCTCAGCGTTAGAGCTTTCAATCTAAGCCCCTCATCAATACCTGGCACAGCTCAAAGTATGTACTATGCAAGAGCAAACAGATGCATGGAAAAAAATATAGAGATGCAACATGATAAAATGGCTAAATCTTGGGGAATGCAAGATTAAGTAAAACACATGAAATAAGAGAGGAGCGAAATTTCTGGAATGCATTGCCTTAATGTTTCTAACATTCATTGTTCATAAATCAATCCAAGATTTTTGACATTAATGTTAAAAACATGAAGAGCGTATCGCAACACACCAGATAACTATCTTAACTGTAAGCACATATTTCTACCTTTGAGCAAGACTCGGATATTTGGATCAACTTCCAAATGGAACAAAAACCCTTCTGTCTTTTGGATCAATATCACAAGGTAACAAATACAACAGTGTGCTTCTAAAGGGGCCAGCGATGTGCAGCCAGGGTCTGGGGTGTCACAGTGGGGTAGGTTAGCATGCCCAGGGGTCTCAGCACAATATACATAACAGAAGAATAGCATTATAACACTTACCATTAAAGAGGACAAGGCACCAAATCACACATGCTTGCATCCACTATTACGTGTGACGAATGGGAAACCATGGCTATGAATAACCGACGGCTGCCCTCACGCAGGAACGAAGACTCAAACGGCTGAAACCATAATGCTGAAAGCATCACTGGCCACCATGCAAACTACCATAGACTACATTGGCAATGAAGGGTTACAGACAGGTATCTATGAGTAGTGCGATTTACTGCCTGGCTTCCGTCTCCTACCCAGACTTAAATACATCGAGATGTTTAGAGATAGGATTGTATCTCTAAATAAATTGATCTATTTAATATTTGTGCAGGAATGTGTAGGAATTTCATTGGGGCGCAGCCCCAGAACCCTAATGGAGAAACCATTCCTGCACAAAGGTAGTGGTAACCCATTTGCAAACAGGAAGGGGCGCCTATGAGACCTCTGTCCATTTGTGAATGTTGATAAACTCATTTTTATTTAGGATTTATCTTCTAAAAAAGTTTGTGAAGCTTTTCATTTTCTTTTTAAATGTACTGGTTTGTACTTAAACATGCTGTATTAAACATGCTGTATTAAAAGAAAAAAGACTGCCTTATTTAAAAGCAATCAGAGGCATGTTGTTCTACTGAACCTAGCAGGCCACCATTCCTGTGATGACAGTTTGAAACTTACCGCAATATTATTTACAAGAAAGGTTGAATTGTGACCCACTATGATTCCGTATTTTGAGGACAGACCTAAGGTACGATTACAAGTTAGACAGTTAATTCCATCCCGTGCATAAACCACTGTTTATGCATGTGAAAGAAGTATGAGTTTGGCTTTATTTAACCATAATATCGGATGCATTAAATAACCCATCATTCTTTACATTTTGATAGCTCAAATCTTTAACAAGGGAATACATATGGGGTCCGATTACAATGTGAAGCGAATGCCTCCAATCGCTGGTCGGAGGCACTCTGCCCGACAAGGTAGGTTTGAAGTCCGACAGCTGTATTAGGATGATGGCGGTCAGAGTTTAAACCTGCGGGAGAATCCGTCTCTGTTCAGTTGGAAAGGTAGCTTAATCCCTAAAGGATGGCGTTTCCACCATCGGGATTTTAATGTCTGTTTCCGACAGCCATTCTATGTCGACCTTTCCGACATGGAAAGGATGTCGGAAAGTAACATTGCGGGCCACTAGCAGGGACCCCCTCCCCCTGGCCATCTGCATACTGGCATGGGGGCCACCAACATCCCTGCACCATGTGGCAGGCACCTTGAGGTGCCTGCCACACAGTGCAGGAATCTTTACAAACTTCCATTTTTCAATGGGAGCTCATGCTGCAGGCATTTCATCACGACGCACAAGTGCAGTCGCATCCTAATTGGGATTGCAGAACCGCCAGCCCATGGTCGGGCGGTTCCTTTCCCGCAACAGTGTCGGGCATACATCATCGTAATAAGGGCCTTAGTATTAACCATATCAGGCAGATTTTGATGCATTAAACACCAAAATCCAGATTTCATTCCTCATAAACTCATAATAGGTGTTATTTATCGCACCTGATAAACAACGTACCCCATGATATTGTTATTAATCAGCAGCGAAAAATTATTCCTCAACTTGCAATCAGGCCCCTAGTAGTAAATTGGTCTGTTCACAAATTGTACCTACTTTTTGCAAATTTTATTTTAGTGCATTTGACCCTTGGGACCATGGATCAAAGTGCAATCCCAAAACATGAACATAGCCACATGCACATTGCAAGAAGACCTCAGAGAAACCTAAAGACGGCAGAACAGAGTGAAACAAATGGCAAAACTTAATTGTATGTGTTTCTATATGAAAATATATGACCATGACAAGCGTGAGGATCTGAACTAACCTGTTTTTGATTGAGTACTAATTTTCAATATGATGGATGGGCTAAAACTAAAATATGTAGGCTGAATGAGTGGAACAATAGAAAATACGCCATTGTTATTTTTGATTCCTAACTTTTATGTTAAAGTGCCTCTTAAATGTATACAGTGGCAGCTGCCATCTACGGGTAGTGGGGTAGGGTGCGCGTGTGAAGAATTTTATAATTTCTTTTATAAAACTTACCTGATGGGACGGTCTTGCTCCGGATCTCTCCTCGAAACTGGAAATGGATGCTGGTACTCCCTTGCCCAATCCTGGCGCTGCTCACATGCAGCATGTGAGCAGCACTAGGATTGATGGGAGCGGCCTCACTTGGCACACAACAGCACTCTGGAGGCCTGCACTTACTCTAAACCCAGCTGTCTGAAGACAGTTTGGGTGAAAGGTTTAAAGTGTGCATGTGTGGCTGGCTGGCGCAAGACTGCAGGCCAAATGAACATGCACACTTTAAACAGTGCATTAGCAGTCGACCCTCCTCCTTACTGAGTGACATGCCACTGTCACTCAGCAGCAGACTAGCCCCTGTTCTGATGCTCTGTTTGGGACGGGGCATGAAAAATAAAATGGTAATAAACTACCATTTTATTTTTAATCCCTGGGGCTTTCTGAAGGGTTTCTTAGTGGGGCGAGGCTCCTCCCCTACAATGGAGAAGACGCCCCTAAATACATAGCCAAATTACTAGCACGAAAAAACAAGTGTATTCGGCTACATAAAAGATGTAAACTTGCACTAAAGACTAGCGATTAAAACAGAAAGCTATCCTCATGGCTAAATACACTTGAATTATTGCTGGGGATGATATTTACAGACGCTGTACCATTCAGTTCTACTGATCTTTTTTTGAATTTTTGTATGACTCGTGTTATTGACCTACCTGAGTGTTTACGCTATCACTTAGTTGTACTTGTATCATTATTGATGTATCTGGCTGACTATGCTCCCACATGTACCTTCCCCACCCCAATTGTTATTTACTCACACGTTGTACCTTTCGTCTGTAAAGCGCTCTGATATCTGCAAAGATCTTGTTCGCGCTATATAAAACTTTCAAAATAAATAAATAAATAAATACGTAGCTTCCACGAATGTACAGAACTATTATTGAATTTCTGCATCAAAAGAAATAGAAGGTTTTGTTCATTGCAGACCTGGGAACCTTGATATCCTGTTAAAACCGTCACTCTGATTTATTATATATTTGCTTTTGCTCCGCGAGACTCTTATAGTCAATGTTACAAACTGAACACAATGAGAAGGCCAGCAAATTCAGGTTCAACTCTCTTTTCTTGCCCATTGATGGCCTTACCTTTCAGATGCTCCTTCCCCCAGCAGCTGACAGGGTCTCATCAGAACTAGGATTGGCTCTACAGAGATGAACTAAAAATCAATGGTTTATTTGTGCAACAGATGGTGCAAAAAGATTGGCACAACTCAGTGCAATACCTGCATACTTGTTGTGTAAAATATTAGTGCTTATGTCTGGGACACCTATAGTTTATTTGTTTGTTTTTTAAGTTAGATTTGATAGAACGTTTCAACTGATTAATAGGAAATCACCTTCATGAATAGGAAAATGAAGTTTCCATCCACTTCAGTGGTCATACATGCACCATGAGGGGCTTGTTCCTTGAGGGAACAGGAGCTACGATATCTCCAAACTGCGTGTTATGGGATTAAATGTTTTATGGGATTCTGGCTTGGGCTCTTCTCTGTGTAGCTTTGTTCACTTGAGCTGTGGGAAGTGTTGAAATGCATCGACAGATCAATTAGGGAAGGAAAGGCCAAGAGATGGGAACACCTTTAGGCAAGAAATACTATTGGAACTGAATCTGCTTGTCACAAGCAGATTCAGTTCCAATAGTTTTTAACTTGTCCACTTTTAGGTCCAGTATATAAGCCTGACTATAACAATCATGGGGAGAAAAGGCCATTACCTGAAGACCCAGTGTTTGGCGTACCAGATTAACTGTTTAAAACAAATTTACTGATTTATGAAAAGTAGAGCAAACTCCGAAGTGATGCACATATATCAACATATCTTTAAATTGCTTGCATTAATACATCCACAATTTGCACTAGAAGAGTGGGGAAACTTTATTTGCACTGCACGCCACACTGTCAGTTTGTCGATTATTGAAAGATGATTAACTTTATGTGCATGATTTGCCATTTACATTTTTGTAGCCTCTTTCACATCATAATTATGGGCTTAAGTTGTATTGAGTTGTTGAAGCTATACAACGTACACACGCACACGCCCAAGAGTAAAACATGAGTAGTGTAGAAGCTACAAGATTTTACATCAATAGACCACTGGGGTATTTCCTTCTCTATAAAAGCGTTTGCTCTACTAATTGGTGTGCCAATGGGAGAAAGGAAGATCTTTCTTGATAGTCGTGAATACGTGTTAATGAAAAATAGTCCTTGAGATATTTCTTGAACACAGTTGATGGTAGACAGGTGTTTGGTGGAGAAACTCATTCTAGAGTTTGGTGTCCAAGACAGTAAAGGAGTGAAATTGAGAAGGTGCAAAGATGTGCAGGGTAATGCCATAAAACATAGAATAGTGGAACAGGGAGCTCTAACAGAAGTATAAGGGGTCAACAAAGAATTGATACACGAAGGATCTAAGGAGTGAATATATTTGAGAACATAGAAAGTGGAAATGAAAACCATTTGTAAGCCCTTTTACTTGTTAGAGATAAGGAGATATGGGCAGATTATGGAAGACCAAACAGTACATCTACATAAATCGTAAATGATTTGTAAGGCAACGCTTGCATAATTTGGAAAACAAATTAAATAAAAGAGTAGTAATTTCACAGACTGGTCTATTGGTAGGCATGCTTTTATTTCCCACCCACCACTGAGTAGTTCTCAGAGCCTGTTCATGTTTGCCACCCCTCACAAGGTAAGAGAGAAAATCTCTAGTGAGTAATAACCAATTAGAGTTCTGCATAGATACTACCTGCGAGTCAGATCTACCATGCAATTCCTTTCTGATGCCTTAGTGACTTTTTTTTAGTATAACTGCACTATGCTATAAATCAACCACGGATAAAGCACTGAGAATGAAGTGTTCCATCATTCTGTGGAAGTGAATTTTCCAAAGTGAGACTAAGGATTGAATGGGTATTGACATGCCCTAATTGTCTCCACCTCAAGTTTGGTAACCTTCAGCATGTTATGTTATGTTATGTTACGTTATGTTAATTAAAATTTATAAAGCGCACATACGCCCATGGGCTTCTTGGCGCTGGGAAAGAGATTAATAACACAACAAGGAAAATACCAATAACAATCACTACTCAAGATATGCCTGTGTGAAAAGCAGGGTTTTGTAGGCCCGTCGGAAAGTAAGGAGGTCCCTACTCTGTCTAAGAGTCAGAGGCAAAGAATTCCACAAGGAGGCTGCCAAGAAGTGGAAGCAACTGCCTCCCTGTCGCTTTCTCCTAAACCGGGGTACCTCCAGTAAATCTTTATGGGCTGATCGCAAACTACGCGAGGGGATGTATCTCCCTATCAACTGCCTTATAAACAGTGGGCCCTTACCTTGTAAGGCCTTGAAAATAATACACCCTGCTTTAAAAGCCGCTCTCTGGGCCACAGGTAGCCAGTGTAGTTTCTCAAGTCCTGTTTTGATAGATTCCCATTTGGGTACCTTACAGATCAGCCTGGCAGCTTGATTCTGGAGATATTGTAAACTTCTAAGTTGACCTGCAGGCAAACCCAGGTATAGGCTGTTGGAAAAGTCAATATGGGAGAGAACTAGGGCAGTGACTACTTGGATCAAAGCTGAATGAGTAAGGAGGTGTGCAATTTTTTTTATTTTCCTTAATTGGAAAAAACCTGAGGAGACCACTGTTCCGATCTGTGATTTTAGGGAAAGATCCTCATTGATGGTCACTCCCAGACTCTTTACCGAGTGCGACTTTTTGGGAGGGAGGCCCATGTCTAAAGGCCAAAAGTGAGGGCCCCAACTAATCTCGCTTTTCCCAGGCAAGATCAGCTCGGTCTTTCCTGGGTTCAGTTTAAGATGGTTTGAGGACATCCACCTCTGAATGTGGGTCATAGTTGCCTGAAAATCCTCAACAGCATCGGGCGAATTTAATGTAAAGACTAACTGTAAGTCATCTGCATAATTATATGTAGTTACTTTGTAATTTCTCAGTGAAAACAATAAAGGCCTCATGTACAAATTAAATAATAAAGGAGACAAAGAGGAGCCCTGGGGGACCCCGCAGAAGGAATTGATTTTAGAAGCTGTGAATGACCCTAGCCGAACAGACTGAGTGCGTTCCGATATAAAAGAATGCAGCCAGGCCAAGGCAGAATCTCTAAGGCCGGCCTGTTCGACACGGTTGACCAGAATGGAGTAGTCAACCCTGTCGAATGCTGCAGACAGGTCAAGAAGCACTAAAGCCTGATGGAGGTTATTATCGGCATTGGACCTCAGAGTGTTCTGGACGGCCAGTATCACTGCCTCTGTAGAGTGGCAGGGCCGAAAGCCTGCCTGATTAGGTTGCAAATATTCAGAATCCTCTATAAATTTCGATAGGCAATTGGTGACATGAGCCTCCAAGATCTTTGAGAGGTAGGGCAGGAGAGAAATTGGCCGATAGTTTGTGAGGTCAAGGGGGTCTTTGCCGGGTTTTTTTGTCAGAGGGATCAGTAGGGCCTGTTTAAAGCTGCGAGGGACCATTCCAGACAAGAGGGATTCGTTAAGCAATGGTAACATGCCATTAGGAATAGCATGTCCGATCTCCCTCATAATGTGCGGAGGGCACATGTCCTCAGGGGATCCTGACTTTACTCTGTTTAATAGAACTGAAAAGGTTTCTAAGTCCATGAGAGGGAAGGAATGAAGTGTTAATGGATTATAAAAACAATCATCCAAGATGGTGCACACAGGAAGTTTGAATATATCTTGTTTAATAGTGAGTATATTTTCACTGAAAAAAATATTTAAAGAGTCGCAGAGTGCTTGTGTAGGGACTACAGGAAGGGAGGTTCTATCGTCATTGCATAAGTCGTTCACAATTCTGAAAATTTCCTTCGACTTGTTGGTAGATGTTAATATTTTAGTCGAGAAATATTCAGTCTTGTGTTTAAGAAGGAGTTTTTGGTACCCCTTCCTAGCTAGACAGTAGGCTGCCCTAGCTTGTGGGCAATATTTTAATCGCCATGCTCTTTCTTGCTGACGGACTTCCAGCTTTAGTTTTTTTAGGTCAGGTGTAAACCACCTATGGGCATCCGTGTTTCTTGAACTGCCAAAGCTGATCAGAGGAGCATGATCATTGGTGGCTATATTTATCCATTCTCTGAGCCTAGAGTCCGCTACCTCTACGTCAGTGCTCAGTGAGGGGAGGGAAATAATTAGTGAGTTTAAAAATGCTGGCATGTCCACTGAATTCCATTTCCTAGTGGTCCTGCTGGCTTGTAGCCTAAATTGAGTGTTTATATCTATAAAGAATGAGAACCCTATAGTGTAATGGTCAGACCAACTGCAAGGTTTGATATCGATGGAGTGAATTGATAAATTTGAAGTCCAAATTTGGTCGAGGCTGTGGCCCTTCTGATGGGTCGAGGTATTAATATGTTGGGTCAAGTTAATATCATTTAGAAGATCTTTCATCTCTGCTGCTTGCGGATCTAATAATAGGTTATCGAACCAATAGTTTAAATCTCCAATCAGGAGTAATTTGGAGTGGTTCGTAACTAAGAGGGCCAGCTGCTCTGCTAGGATGGCAGAAAATGTGGTCATTGTTTGTGGCGGACGGTACAGGAGAACCACTACCAGTGTTCCATTGATGGTATCTAGTTTGGCCACTATATTGTCTGAATTGGGCAGAGGTAGAGATGGTAATTGCCTGAGTTGATATTTTTTATTAATGATGATGGCCACTCCTCCCCCAACCTTCCCTAAGGGACGGATTGCTGATATGATATAATAATCAGCTGGTAAAGCAGCTAAAATGTCCGGTAGGGAATCTGGGGTAAGCCATGTTTCTGTTAATAACAGCATATCCGGTTTCATGTCTGTTAATAGCAAAAATATATCTGTCTGATGTCTAGTCATTGAGCGGGTGTTTAGATAAATGCAGCTGAAATTGCATGTTGCGCCCGATGTGGTCGCATGCACTTAGTACTTAGGTATAGACTCAGCTGCCAAGGTACTAGAGTTACTAATACCAAGACGAGATGTTCGTTTCATCGTGTTGGGCGGCACTGGGGGGCACATCATAAGGTTAGGTTTTAGAGCCAGTAGCTCTGCAGATGAATAGGTGAAAAAACGGGCAGAGTCCTTGGCCCCTGGCCCCGGACGCTCGCGGACGAGCGCAGACGAGCTTAACTCTAGCGCAACTCCAGCGCGCCTCCGTTGTGCCCGCTGCGCTCGTCCGCTGCGCTCCCTCCAACACATCGCGTTTTATGTGAGTGAGCCTCGAGCAACTGGACCGCTGCCTCAGGTCCCAGTGCTCTCTGGCTCCTCCCAATATGGCGCCCGTTCTCGCCACCAGACCGGCAATGAAAGCCGCAGTAGGCGAGCCGCCCTCCACTCGATCGGCAGAGGAGCATAAGGGTTACAGACTAATTGGATGTGAAGCCTGCATCAACTCATTCATGTATCCATCATCCACCCGATGTCTCTCAACTCTCCATTGCTCTGTCAAGCGAAATGCCTGATTGTTTGCTATTTTAAGTGATAGTACTGAGTTGTGTGGGACTAGTTGTTTGCCGTCGAGGAGGCAGGTTTTTGTGCTTGGTGCTATAACTCCTCCAGAGGTTTTGGAGGGGTGTATTCTCACTCTGAGAAATTTTTCAGAAATGGGGCCAAATAATGCATTTTCAAGCATATAATGACAACATGGTCAGTTCTGGCAGCTGAATTTTCAGCACAGTAGCAACATAACAGGAAGTGTGAACAGTGATAAATGGTGAAGTCTAAAAGTCGTGGGGCATACAACTGTCACTTTGAGAGGCTGTCTGAAGTTTAACCTTCCCAAGAAACTTAAAACTACAGAAAGGCTGCATGTTTCAGCACAATGGGCCCGATTCACAGAATGAACTTAAGACAAAATCCTAAACTTACTACAATTTGGTATTCACAGAATGCACTTACTACAATTTGGTATTCACAGAATGCACTTACTACTTTCGGAATTCACAGAATAAACTTACTACTTTCGGGATTCACAGAATAAACATACTACTACTTTCGGTATTCACAGATTTGACTTAAGACTACTAACTTTACGTCCGCCGCCGGGGAGTAATTTACGGCCCGTGATCGTAATTTACGCCACCGTGCCGTAATTTACGATTACAGGGCGTATTTTACGATTACGGGCCGTATTTTACGATTATGGGCCGTAAATTACGATTTTGGGCCGTTGGGAATGTTAGCCAAGGGGAAACACCTGGCCAAGGTCCACCCATCCCCCAACATGGATCAGCTGACACACAGCAGCCAATCCCAGCCAACAGCTCCATTTTGCCATGGTGTATGCTGCCACTGCCAACCATCCCCCACTTCACTCCAGCTAAAGCCAATTAACACTAATTGAGCAGTACCACAACACACATAAAAGCAGCAAACAGTGAAGGAACAGGTTTGGCACAGAGAGACTGTTACGACAAAGCTTCCAGTGCCAGAGACCATGGAGATGCGCAGAAAAAGAAATTTCACAGCAGAGGAGACCACCATGCTCGTGGAATACATAGTAAGGCACCACAAGCGCCTATATGGGCTACCACCATATTGCACCAGTGGTGCACAGAGGCAGGAACTATGGCAGCAGATAGCCACTGCTGTCTCAGCCCTGGGGGTGGAGAGGCAAACTGTACAGGACATCAAAAAAAAGTGGCAGGACGAAAAGCAGAGAGTAAAGGAAAAGTACTCCAGGATAGAACTGAGGAGAGTCCTCCCTGCTGCATGCCCTGGACCCCGCATCCAGCTCACCCCACTGGAGGAGGATATTCTAACCACTATACACCCCCACTTGGTCCATGAGCTGCCTGTTAGTGACGTCCGCTACGTGGTACCAGGTAATTGGAATGAAAAGAAAAAGTGCATGAAGAGATTGTCTGTGTTACACTGTCATAGTGATCATGGTAATTGTCCAAAATGCATAAATATATATGGTTAGTCAGAGACTCATGTGTCACCCACTACGTAGCACCACAAGTCCCAGAAAACTTTGTATAAGAAAAGGCTAATACCCACCACCCTATTAAAAACATGTCCACAGTACTGATGCCATACATACACAACCCAGCTAATTCAATAACTGTACATATTGACTGAAAATGTGCAATGACAAATGGAAATTTAAAATTACGTTAAATAAATAAATTAGCTAAAGACAAACATTAGCAGGGAAGCGCCAGTACCAATGTGACATGCAATTCAAGCCTTGCGCAAACACGGATGTGTCGTGTACATATGGTGGTGCACTGTGGTGCAGGGATAAAGAGATGTGTGTTGAATCTGATGGTGTCTAGGGGGGCTTTGCTGAAGTTGTGTCGCAAGAGCGTTGCAACTCCAACAATGTCCATGCACTGCCCATACCTAACGTGCTGTGCCACTCCTTACGTCTGCTTCAAGCAGGCGTAAGGTTGCGTCGCAGCGGCCTCTGATAAGTGATACTGTGAAATCACGTAGATTACACTGACTCACTTGGACGCGGCATATCCCAAAGGAGTGTACACCCTGCCTACCTCCAAGCTGACGTTGCGCAGGGCCTCAACATGACGATTCACCCTAGTAGCGTCATGTTGCAAATAATCCTAAATGTGTTTTCTGTTGTAAACCACTGTCGTGTCACAGAAGTGATGCAACAACAGTGTAAATCATTTTTCTAGGCGGTCGTAAACCTGCCACAAAATATCCAAAAAGTACTTCACCCTGTGCCAGCCTAAATCACAAAGCAGATGGTGAGAGTATCCTCTGATGTAAATATTTCCAACACATATCCTGTAGTCCAATTTCCACTCTGCCACGCCATTACATCCCCAACACACCACTGCTCCTACCTGCCCCATCTGCGGCAGTTCCGCACAGTACTGTTATCACACAGAAGATATTGGCAAATCCCCGAAACGTTCCACAAGCACATTTCCCATCAGTCAACTTTTCTCTCTTCTCACCCATTGACACATCCAGCCAGATCACAGACAACTGCAGTAGCAGAGGTCACCGCATCGAATAGGAGGAATGGGCAACGTACCGAGGAAGGCATGTCAACCACACAAACTGGTAAGTCAAAGTGGACAGGCGATGGTCAAAATGCATATATCGTCAGAAGACGACAGAGGGACAAATAGTGCCCAGCTATGTGAGTCAACCATTTATGCTACATTTGCTGCATTACAATTGGAGTTGTCAATGGATATTCACCTTTAACATATGACATTTGTTAACAGCGAAAGACAAATCATAAAATGTCTAGGCTCATCATACCTTTGTAAATGTGGTACCCAACATGTATTACACCAACAAACCCAGAACGGGGAAAGCAATCCTGTAATAGAGGGCCACAACAAGTCAAAAGGGTGTACACACCATATAGTAATAGTGTATGTAGACCTTATCAAGAAATAGCATTTGCACCGATACGGAAATGAAGACCAAACAGTGAGATACCAGTCTCTGTAGTATTGACAATGCATACACTGTCCAACTTCTAATCTGTCATACATACTTCATTCAGCACAGTCCACACAGCTGATCATGTACTGCGTACATTGGATGGATAATTTCCGGACATCAACAAAACACGATAGTGGACTTTACCTATGGATTCGTAGGCATGTCATTGTGACATAGGTAGCATCAAGGTAGTGGGCCCAATCTAAGTTATATGTGGGATCACTCATTACATAATGTATGACACACTTCTGCAACGGTGGTGAACATGACTGCTTGTGCCCGTCCTGTGCCAGAAATTGAATGCATCACATGTGGCAGCAGGAATGTAAAGTTGCTAAACAAACTTATCATTGTAGGTACAATGTTGTCCTCCCAGAACTCCAGACGCCCACTGACTTCTGCTACTAGGTTGGACTTGACATCTGTCCAGGGACCACCTACAGCTTCGGTGCAGGGCCACGGTAAGTCATGCTTGCTGAATGCTTATCAATTGTGCCTTTCACCTCCACCGTATGTGTTGTACAACTTTGTTATCCTGCATCACAATATGCTCACATAGGGCATTTGAACACATGGCCAATCAGACCCTGGTGGCAAATGAGATGCTGACACAAAATGTATGCCAAGTGTGTGCACAATGGACATACAATAGCACAATGTGTCATAAGAAACGTCCACAACACAACAGGCTTGCTATTCAATGATATGCTAAATCCCTAGCAAAATTAACATGGTCAAATCAACATGAAATTGGTATGGCTGAGGCACACACTGGTGCCAGTTGTGTACCTGTGAGATGGGTGTAGGGGCTGCTAAGGTGAATCTTCATGCAGTTACACCTGCTAAATGATTTGGCTGAAGGGCAACAGGATAATCCTCTGCAGGTGGGAAGAGCTACTTACCTCATCTGCAATGTGTGATCTAAACCAAATGTTGTCTTCTGCTTGCCTCCCTTCTACCATATTCAAATGTATAGGTGAGTGTATGAAATATGAGGTTTGGATGTGTGCTGCACAAGACACCATCTGTTGTCATGTAAGTAGTACCATGATGTTGGAAATGGAGCATGGGAACAGAGAACACTCAAAGGATGGACATTAGTAATCTGTGTTTGCTCATTCAAAAATGAGCTGTGTGACCTCATGGGTAGGGAAGCACAAATGGGCAACATCAGGCCCCTGACAACTGCAAATCTCACACATGAACTCCTTTCTGACTTGTCAACAGACAACATTACACCCATGGAAAAAGTCTGTCACAATGGTAAGGGTGAAATCAGTAACATTCTCATACAAGTTCGTCAGTTGATGTGTCATCTTATTGATGTCAGTGCTGCATGGCTGTAAGCTAGCAAATGCTGCTTTTGAGCAGGTGCCCACATGTTAAGTCAATGAGCTACACATGCTGCACATCGTCCTTGATTATCCACAAATGGCTAATGAGAATTTAATTTGATCTCATAGCCACAATCAGTTGTACTAAAATATGGACATGTATTTCTCATCACAGGTGCTGACAGGATGAGACAACTGCAACGGACATCATCCCGGGGGTTGCATGACATCCTGGCTGCAGCTGTGAAACCGTCGCGCACCTGTCCCACAGGTAAATCGGGCATGAGGAGTGTCAACAGCTTAGATTTCGAAGCCATTACAGAGATCGAGATCCCCTTCTCCATGGAATCAACAGTTGTTGATTACAAAGTGAAATACAGACCAGGAGTGACACATATGCAGGTCTGTCATTTGGTGAGGCAGAGCGTTGAGAATGTTGTTTCTACCCTCTACAGGTATTTCTACTACAACTATGATGAGACAGGTGCAGCAGGATACACCAGGAGGGAACGCAAAGGGACAGAGAGTTGGGGCTGGAGCTGGTGAGTTTGCTAGTATCCTGTAGATCTCCGTGTAACACCTCAGTGCTATGGTGTGAGCGGCCATTTGTGGTGGTTCCCTAACATGATCACATGATCCTCATCTGCTGATGCAAAGTGCAGTAAATACAACCCTGGTGTTGCTGCACATGTAATACCTGGTCAATCACTAATACAATTGCAACCTCTGTGTTTCAGGTGATGCTGAGGGAGAGGCAGACAGCCCGACAACCAGTGGTGGCCGACGGGCAATCCGAGGGGAGAATCCTCTGATCCTCCAGGCAGCAATGTCGGCTGCAACTCATGCCCAAGAGGAGGATGATCAAGATCAAGAGGACGTAGACTTAGAGGATGATGAGTACATTTCTATTGACTCCGGGGATGCCAATACTGACGTCCTGGACTCACATCCTCTGACAAGCCACGCCCGTCTGCCTCCTCTCAAACCATCAACAACACGACATACATCAAACCATCCACGGCTCCCATACATCCACTCACAGATATCACTCACTCACAGCCCTCACGTCCGTGACCGACATGGTGGTTCCCCTACCCACTCCTCCCTACGCAGTTTATCCCAGCCATTCTCTCCAACAACTGTGGGAAGTACCAGCCCTGTTGTGGACCTGGTATCCCCTGGGCACCCTACTCCTGCCCACAGACTTCTACCTGCCCCCCCTGTTGTTGGACCTGCTCATCTCCTCCCTAGCAGACAGCAGCAGAGGGGGTCTGCACGTGGCGATGGTGGCCAGTGGGAGCAGGACTTCTTCCGACAGCAGGCAGATGTGAGGCAGGACATTCGGGCCATAGGGGCTACCCTGTCTGACATTTCTGGGTCCCTGCAGGACATGGCCCAATTCCCTCAGGTGGTGGACAGGATGGCCCAAGCTTTGGATAGGATGGATAGCACTTGGCAGGAAATGTCAAGAAATATGAGAGACCAGATATCCATCCAAAGGGAAGACAGTGCAAGACACCATGCCTTGGCCATGAAGATGATGGAGGGCATGGTGAGAGTGATCCAAAGTCTACCTTCACGGCCAACGCAGGGAGGGGAACAATCATGTCGGCCTGTAGGACAGCACATCCCCACACCTGTAATACCAACTTCACAGCACCACAGCCAAGGTACGCAAACACACCTGCACCGTGCACAGTCACTCCCAACACCCCCCACTACCTGCCAAAACACCACAAACCTCTGCACAGTCACTCCCACCACCCCCACTACCTGGCCAAACACCACCAACCCCTGCACAGTCACTCCCAATACCCCCACTACCTGCCAAAACACCACAAACCTCTGCACAGTCACTCCCACCACCCCCACTACCTGCCCAAACACCACCAACCTCTGCACAGTCACTTCAACCACCTGAACAACCAGCCCTTTTCCAGCCACAGACACCTAATGTGCAGACACCATTGGCACTTGCACCTCTCGATCAGCCTGGACAACACCCACAGACACGAAGGCGACAACCTCAACCTCACCCCTCACCGCGTTCCTCCTCCCCACTATTGCGGAAACGCAAACATGACCGCCATTGACATTGCCAATTTGTTTTGGGCTCCTTAGGAGTATTTTTACAATAAATATCTACCAAAGTAATATCCTGTTGTGTACCATGTCCCTTCTGACAATGTAGGCATGTGTGTGTGTGTGTGTGTGTGTGACAGGTACAAGTGTAACACATCATAGCAACACGTTGTCATGTGCATAGAATGTGACTTACTAAATATGTGTCTATATTTGGGGATAGACATTCAAAATGAAGTCAAACTAGTCAGACAAAGTCAAATTCTGCAAGTTATTTATGTAGGAACACAAACAAACAGTCCGTTTGGAAGGGAGAAAGGAAAACAAATGATGATCTTAATGCAGAAGGAGAATGGAACTTGGATTTGGGTGGGGCAAAACAAATATAATACGTCAGGTAGCGTCATGGGAACCAGTCTATTCACAAGGGGTAAAAGAAATGTCCGTCCGAAACAATGTCTCCGTCCAACAGTCAAGTGTCTTTCTGGTCATCCTCCAGGACCACAATGTCTAGATCCTCTGGGTCGGACACATCCACACGGCTGGCTGATGCAGGACCAGGCACCACACGGGAACGTGACAAACGAGGAGTATGGGGGGAAACAGTGTGGGGCAACGGACAGGGGGACACATTGACGGTGGTATGGGAAGGCACTTGGGAGATGAAAGACGTAATGGCTGTGTTCAGGGACTGGACTTGGGTGGTGAGGTTGTCCAATGATCGGACTATGTGCGCTTGCATCGAGCGTATCTCCAGACACACCTGTAGCAAGATGCGAGCGGACATTTCCGATTCACCCTCGACCATCCAACTCAAGTCCCTTGGCACAGCCAAGGGAGGAACAGCACCAGCACGGGGGGGGACACAGAAGGGATGTGGTGCCTCAGGTCCGGAGCGGATGGGTACGGCTTGGCGGCTATGAGGAGGGGGACAGGTATCAGGGGATTGAGCAGGAGCCCCCGATGGCTTGGGGGACGCTAGAGGTAGGGAGGGGCTGATGGCAGGCCCAGGTTGAACATTAGCCTGCCCCGGGGACACCTCTTCCTGACCCACTGGTGAGGTATGTGTGGCTGAGTGGCCATCCCCCACATCATGGTCGGAGGTGTCCGGTTCTTCACCCCCCCTTCAATGTATACAGCCTGCACCCGGGACAGAGTACTAGTGTCATGTTCTTCTTCATCCCGGGTGGGTGAAACCCCCTGTCCTGCAGATGTTGAGGGCCCCTCCTCCTCTTCCTCCTCCTCTCCTTCATCGCTGGTGGAAAGAGGGTATAGCCGCCGCCGAACTGATGGTCTCTTTCTCCGGACTTGTTCCTGCGGATCTCCTGTCTCACCAGCCGTGCCTGCAGAAGTGTAAGCAAAATCCTGAAGTGGTGGTTGTTCCATGCATGACGCTACACATACATTGAATAGCCTAGGTCCGAATTTGTTTGCCTCTGATCACACTGTATAGTTATCAGGGGCCGATTTACAACTACTGGCACATCTCGCTAATCAGCAGAGGTGTGTCTGAAGAGTTGCAACGCATCAGCCCACCCGTGCGTCACCCCTGATGGCCCGCATGTACAAAGCGGCACAGCGTGGCGCTTGGGTGGCAGATGTGTGATGCATCCCCGGTGGAATAGCCGGGCTTTGCTGGAGTGCTGACATGCTGCGGCAATCCTCACACCTGCTTCAAGCGGGTGCGTAGATTTCAATCTGCTTGGCCATAATAGTAACTGAGTGAAATCTTGTAGTTTCAATCAGCCACTTTTAGGATGCGATCCTGCACCGTATGCGTCACGTTGTAATAATCCTGCAGCATGGCGCTTTGTGTGCTCCGCCGCTGCGTCACTAAAGTGACCCTATGGCGGTGCACAGAGGCGCAGGTGCCTTGTTGATCTGCCCATCAGTCCTTATGGACTCAATGGTGGTTGGGAGCACACTGCCTCACAGTCCCAGCACAGTTTTCCCCTTTGCATCCGGGTAAATGCTGTTTACAGTACTAAATTACTCCTGAATCATCTGTGTTTGCAGGGAATGCTGCCAAGTTCCTCTCAGATCACAGTAACACTCACAGGCACACAGCAAACCCAGATGATTTACTTTGCTCTCTGAAACTGCTGCTCTCTACTGATGAAGCGCTCATTCCAAGAACACGTGTCTAGAGATATACAGCAAAGTCAGCTGCAAAATTGGTGTATGGCTCCAGATTATTCCAAAGTAAGTTTGAACTGTGTACTGCATTTACCAGGATGCAAAGGGACAAACCGTGCTGGGACTGTGAGGCAGTGTGCTCCAAACCCCCATTCTGTCCATGCACTTACATTACATGTATGCACACTGTCATATACTGAATTGAGTTTTACATGGACATCTCATGTGTATTATTGTGGCTTGCGCAACTGCATTATCCAAACCTCAACCTTGGCATTGTTGTGATCTGTGTGTCGTGTCACTGCTGCATGTGCCAGTTCAACTACAAGTCCACCATAGGAGAACATGAAGAGCCCAGATATAATAGATATTTGCCATTGATATGGATTAGCAGCTATTTAACGTCTGGACAAGTGTCATCTGCTTTGTAGCATTGTATGGGACAAGACAAATGTGGGTCACACATCCACGTGGGGTCTGGAGTACTCCTCTAGCTACATTGTGTGTCTGGCCTTTTGATGTCCCCACACATCTTCGGACAATCCAGTGCCACATAGTGCCTTACTTGACTTACAAGGTAGTGCAGTACACCGCTGAACAGTGGTGGGCGGTTGTGACAGCTACCTGTACATGTGAAATGTCATATAGTCCACTGAGGGTGAGACGTATGTCAGTGGACACACCTTGCCAAACTATGTAAACTTGTGAGTGATGCAAGGATCTCAAAATCTGTCATGACTCCAAAGCACATGATGATCTGTCTCAATTGGAACACAACGCTACAGGTGCAATGCTAATCACAACATCCAATCCCCTATGGCCTGCCATGTGCAGACTGGACAGTCTCTGTACCATCGCTCATCCAATGCACACATCTGTTATGATTGACTTGGTTCGATTGTAGTGGTGCTGGCAGAGCAGAATTCAATATGGATGCATGAGTGTGGCGCATTTACCCAGTTGTCATGAGAAAACTACAACTCCCAAAATGCACCCTGGCCTGTATAGTACATATGCCACAGTGTGCCTCTTGAAACCTGGTGCCTGCTGCTTGGACATGCAATTGGCTAATGGAGGCATGGAACACACAATGGTACAGCACTGTTTCACTCACTTCCTGTGATGTATTTCCTGTCTCCCACTTCATGTATTGCCTTGCCTGTATGAAATTATGTGTTCTAGTTTATTTTCGTAATTTACGGCCCGAAATCGTAGTTTCCGGTTCCGGGGCGTAGTTTACGCGCACGCACATTACGATGCGGCGCCGGTTTTGTGCCGTAAATTACGAAAATGACCCGGAACACATTATATCATACAGGAAATGTTATACATCACAGGAAGTATTTTGCTGCCATTTTGTATTCATCCTGGACCATCCACATTCAGTAAACAAATACACTGCCATCCTGTTGATCTGATGTAGGGGAAAGTGAAATGACAATGCAGGTGTGTATAATGAATATGTATGAAAAGGGGGAACAGGTCATTTCAAGTCATTTATGCAGTGACAGGGGGTAGGGGGCTGAGAACATCCATCCCACTTTCCTAATCTCATACTTTGCATTATGGGACATGTAGTTCATATTGAGTACTCAGTATCAGAGTTGAATGATGTGTTATGTAACATTGGTGTGGATATGTCAGATACATATGGGGGCAGCTATACGAGCCCTGTGTGCACCAATTGCGCCACAGTAGCGTAACTTTGGTGGCACAGCAGCGCTACGCCACCTCCATGCTGTGGGGTATCTTCAACATGACGCATCTGTGAAATGTGTCATATTGTAAGGCCCTGCACCACAGTTGTGCATTCCTGCACGGGGGGGCCTTCCAGCACACAAACACTTCCGAACAGTGGCAGGGTGAAATTTACACATTTACACTCAGTCATTTTCATGGCCATGCTGCGTCACAACCCAGCGCCTGCTTGTAGGAGGCCTAAGAATTGATGCAGCATGTTAGGCATCGGCTCGCCACTTGCCTTGCCGGAGCTGCATTGCGCTTGCGACCCAACTCCAGTGGTGCTTCACCTTTATGACAGCATATGCTTCACGCTTCTGTCTATACTTGGCCCACAGCGCACAGCTTTGTAAATGCGGCACATCCATGATGGCGCAAGGGATGTCTGCTGTGAGGCACAATTACTGGGGCATCCCTGCTGATAGGCAGAGATGCAACTGTTATTGTGAACCTGACCCATGGTGCATGAATCTCCCATGACATCATCACTCACATTCTGTGCCCATCATTTGTGGGGGAGTCAAATCTGTAGTGGCCTTAGGCCTGAGTATGAAACCTTTTGTGATTTGGTGACCCATCCTTATGAGGTCCAGGTATGTCTGTCAGGACATATATTGTTTGTCATCAGCGTGAATAGTTTGTTTTAGGGCTGTCCACTACGCTGCTTGCTGACATGGGCACATGACCTGAGGCACATTCCACCTTTTGACTTCTGTCAGCAGCTGTGATTTGCATGCAGTTAGTGTGGTTTGCAAAGTCGTCTCAGGGTGGCATTTATGGACACTGTTGTGTCTGTCCACATTTCATCATTGACAACAGACAGCAAACCACATGTTGGCCGTGACACTACAGGTTGCTCATGCAAAATACGTGGCAACGAGCTGATCACGGACTTGCATGCCCTGACGTCGGTCATGTGCAATAGCCCGGTCTCCCACATTCAGAGCTAGTCGAGGTTCGAGAGGCATGTGTAAGCCATGCATTAGAGCAATGTTGTGCAAAACACAACAGGCTAGTATGATCTTCCACACGACTACTGGGGAGTACAGAAGCACACCCCCTGTACGGTCGTGACATCTGAATCGCGACTTCAACAGTCCAAAAGTGCGCTCGATGATGGCTCGAGTACGTATGTGTGCCCTATTGTACCTACGCTGAGGTACAGTGTTAGCACGCCTGTAAGGGGTGAGGAGATGTGGAGAGAGGGCATACCCAGCGTCACCTGAGGAGGGAAGAAAGGGCAGTTGTTAACATTTCACTCTTTGACTCTCACAGGACATGATCTATACGTTCATACATGCAGTGTCTGTTGGGCCATGTATCTTATTGTACAATCATTACTATTGGGGGCATTCAGACATTTCAATGACGCATATCACTCATTTTCATTGCTTGGTACTTACCCAGTAGCCACATGTTACCAAATTCTCCAGCAGCCATACGCCGAGCAAGAGGTGACATGCGGAATATGAAGCTGTCATGTGTACTGCCTGGGAACACTGCATGCACATTGATGAACCTTCCACTGGCATCACAGACTGCTTGAACATTGATGGAATACCATCTGTGTCTGTTGCAGAAGATGTGTGCAATGTGGCGGGGTGGCTGAAGGGCCACATGGGTGCAATCAATTGCACCCAGCACACGTGGGAATTGTGCAAGGAGATAAAAATCTCTTGCTGCCCTTTGTCTCATGGCCAAAGTATATGGCATTTTGATGTAGTTGGGGGCTCTATCAGTGATGCATTTCAGTACCTGATGCAGGCACCGCGACTGGCTCGCCTGGGAAATGCCCACATGGTCACTGGTGACCCTTTGGAAGGACCCAGTAGCAAAGAAGTGGAGGGCAGAAAGAATCTTGAGGTATGCTGGTATTGCATGTGAGCAGCAGGTCACAGAGTCAAGTTCCTGCTCCCACTCACATATCATTTCCAAGATGACTTCAGGTGGGAAATGGTACCTGGCCCTTACATCCTGGCTAGACATTCCAAATATGTTGACCCTCTGCCTGTAGATCCTCTCTGCTCTTCTCCTCCTCCGCAAGTAGTTTTGCCGCATGGCAAGGGGTAGTGCTACAAACACGTTCAGTGACATCCTGAAAAGGGATTGTTTGTGTCTGCTCTGCTTTCATACATGCAGCAGGGCAGGGATTGGCTGCTGTGTGTCAGCTGATCCATGTTGGGGGATGGGTGGACCTCGGCCAGGTGTTTCCCCTTGGCTAACATGCCCAACGGCCCAAAATCGTAAAATACGGCCCGTAATCGTAAAATACGGCCCGTAATCGTAAAATACGGCCCGTAATCGTAGAATACGCCCCGCAATCGTAAATTACGGCACGGTGGCGTAAATTACGATTACGGGCCGTAAATTACTCCCCGGCGGCGGACGTAAAGTTAGTAGTCTTAAGTCAAATCTGTGAATACCGAAAGTAGTAAGTTCATTCTGTGAATCCCGAAAGTAGTAAGTTTATTCTGTGAATTCCGAAAGTAGTAAGTGCATTCTGTGAATTCCAAATTGTAGTAAGTGCATTCTGTGAATACCAAATTGTAGTAAGTTTAGGATTTTGTCTTAAGTTCATTCTGTGAATCGGGCCCAATGTCACTAAAGTTGGCTATAATGTCCTGGCCATTAGGGGCAGTTCAGAACTAGGCCTGGGTGAGACTTAACTTGCAATGGCATAATTGGCGTAATTTCAGAAGTTCCGCATTACGTTTTTTACAAATTCCCAAAATCACACCATTACACCACTTCATGTATATAAGTATGGGAACAACAGAAAAGGAGCAGCTGTTGTGAGTGCTGCTTTTTGATCTGAGGACACATTTCATGCTGAATGTAAGAATCCCATGTAGAGGGCCTCAGAGTACACAGGGGCGACTGGACCCAACCTTGGGGGTTGAGGACTTTTATTCCTGATGTTCTGGGCCCGGCCTACTATGGAGTCTGAGCAACTGGGCCAAGTAACCATTCTAAGTAATAAGCGTGGATAAGCAGTCCAAGGCTCCCACAGGTTGGATACAGATTAGTGAAAATTAAATACTCACTTTCATTAGTATTCTAATTTTAGTGTCTACCACACAAAGAATAATGACACATTCACATACAATTACACATTCCTCCCCTGAAGTCAGGGCTCTAGTATCTCTTTGGAGATTTTCTGTCCCACTCAGTTATCAATCATGGCTATTCCCCATTCACTATTGATAACATCCCAAACCACGAGTAGCTCGAATTTCCAGAGTCCACTACGACTCTCATTCAAAGTCAATTATGTTCCAGTACATATGTGTTTGATTTAGCAGCAAGTTCCCCTAGGGCAATCAGTCAAGTAACAAGTCTTAGCTGCTTTGAGAGAAGTGAAGCTTTACAGTCCTGGAGTGCATCCCGTCCGCAGGAGCTCAGAGCAGCTCCAGTCAAAGTTATGTCTGCTGGCCACACGCGGATCCAGTGGCTGCACTCGGCAGGCGAAGGCTCTCTCTCTCACAGTTGCACTCCTCCAGTGATTGGAGGTTTCCTGCGGCTTTTCCTGCAGGTTAAGAGTTCAAAAACTCCCAATAGGGGGAGTGGCTATGACGATCCTGTTCTTGGTCCGACGCTTGGAAGACAGTGCTCCATCGACGTCCTCACTTATCCAACAGGGTCGAACCAGTAACAGTCCTTGTTGCTTCTGGTGACCACACCTTGCTGTCCATTGATTCTGGCCTGGTCAACACAGCAAAGTTATCTGTGGCAGCCCCTCCTGGCATGTCGCACCGTGACCGCACAAGGCTTCGGCCGCATGGCAGTCTTTATCACAGCTATCTTTATGGCAGCCTTCTCCTGGCATATGGGGGTTGCCAACTCAGTCCTGCACATGGGCAAGGACCAGATTGGTGCAGCAGCCATTTTCTCAGACCTCCCACAGGGAGTCCACTCGCAAGGGCTCCCCACTGGACCTTGCTCCCTCCAAAGCTCTCCTCTTCCTCACAGGGCACACTGGTCTTGGCAAGCAGGCAAACGCTGGTGCTCCAGGCTGCAGAGCAGGTGTTCTTGAATTGCTTGTGTGATGTCCTCTCACCTAGCAGGTTGACTAGCAGGCTTTGGACCCCAGTCCTGGTCACTGGCAGAAGTCTTGCAGAGCTTTGCCTCCTCACACAGCCCATCTGGCTGCTTGCTAGATGACAATTTTTGGGGACTCAAATTCCCCTTCTTGTAGTCCATTTCCAGACACCAAATGTGTCTGGAAAAATTCCTCTTGAAAAGCAGTCTGTCACAGAAGGGATGTCTCCGAAGCTGATAGTCTCACAATACAGGCCAAGGGAGTGACTAGAGTTCATGCAATGATCTGTGCATTAAAATGTTATCCACTAAAAAGGAACAACAACAATAAAAAAAGACCTGGTATTGGTGGAGTGTCCCTTTAAAATTATGGGTTCCCTCACCCACCCACAGGTGGCATGCTTCATCCTAGGGTAACCGCCTCGCACCGTGAAAATATTGTCACAGTGCAGACTACAACCTCCTCACTGAGAGGGAGGAGCTCAGAGATGTTTTAAGGAGAGGCGTGCTAGATACCTCAGATGAGATAAGTGTGGTGAGGAGAGCAGAGTAAAATAATGAAAATGTGATATCTAAAACTTGCTCCAGGGTCCGAAAAAACATTATAGGTTCATCTCTGGGCCCAGATTAAAAACCAAGGTAAACAGGAGGAAATTCAACCTGCTTCAAGATGAGAAATCAATGGTAGATTGACATGTTTCAGCCTATTACTCTCAACGGAGGTGTAGCAGCTGTCTTCAGGATCTATTATTGAAGTTTCTGTGTGGTGATATATCCATATGTTGAAAAGTGGAAGTGAAAAACATAGGATGATACAAAACCAGTGGTCCTTGTGGCAGTCCATCAGTTTTGGGTTGAAATATTTGATGCTTCTATGTTGCATTTTGGGCTTTTTCCTGTTGAGGGGCGCAAGTCCCACTCACACAAATGAGTTACCATGTTTAAGACGAGACAGGGGGAAACACTGAGTGGTAGGAAATTTGGAGATCCCTGCAGATTCTAGAACTGTCCCTCGTAGAAATATGAGGAAAATGTGTGCTTTTGGGCACAGTTTGAGGTTTGAAAGGATTTCTGGGTAAAATCACCTCACTAGAGTTACACATGTCAGACCCCCGGGTGTCTAGTTTTCAGAAATGTCTAGGTTTGAAATGATTTCTTGGGTGGCAGCTGAGCTAGGGCCCAAAATCTGCAAATACCCAGGTTGTAAAAAAAAGCATGAATTCTGCTGGGAAAAATATTATGTCTCCAGGTTGCGTTTTGGGGTGTATTATGTCACATGTGCTGGACCCAGCTACACAAGTAGGATCCCATTTCTATCAGGAGACATGTAGAAACATAGAATAGTAGAACATTTGTCATTATCAATAGTAGTTCTTTGCATTTGAGTCCTCTAAATGTAAGCCAGTAAGAAAGACATTTTCAAAATGCCCTCTGAAACACATGCTTGTATGGGTACCCATAAATACAGAGATGTACTAATAACCACTGCTCCAAACTTAGGGGCTCATTAGGATGGAGGATTTTCCGCATCCTCCGTGCCGGCGGAAGCCACCGCCGGCCCGGAGGATGCGGAAAATCCTCTGCGGACCCACCAAAGACCCACCGCCACATTAGGATGGCTGGTGGGTCCTGGTTTCAGTCCGCCGCTTTTCCGCCGCGGTTGACTTACAACCACGGCGGAAAAGCTGTAACATGGCTGGCGGTGTCTATCAGACACCGCCAGCCATATTAGGATAGTGTAAAAGAGATGCTTTTCCACGGCGGCTTTTCCGCCGTGGAAAAGCATACGGATTTTGACTTCGGGGGCCCGTTGCGGGCCCCTTGGGTGAAGGGGGGGGTGGGAGGTCCACATGGGGGGTACCCATGGTACCCCCCTGCATTTGTATGCAGAAATCGGCAGGCACCACGCGGTGCCTGCCGCTTTCTGCATACATATGCAATGTATGCATTTTTAACATTGCGGCGGGTGCAGCTTGAAGCTGCACCCGCCGCAATGTTAAAGATAGAGGATGTGACCGCCACCCTGGCGGTCACATCCTAATCTTCACGGAGGGAACGCCGCTGCCCATGCGGACGTTCCCTCCTACTCTGGGGTCGCGGACGGACTCAAGTCCGTCCGCGATCCTAATGAGCCCCTTAGTATCTGATGTACATTTCAGAAATAAATAGTTTACTTCATTCCCATTTTTCACTCTCTATATTTTACCATATGATTTTCCCTTTACTCCGTACAAAATGATAAACGATGGTATGGTGCAGCTGAGTTGTTGGTTCTGTATAACTCGGGTTCTTGCAAAACCTACAAACAGTATGGGCCCGATTCACAGAATGAACTTAAGACAAAATCCTAAACTTACTACAATTTGGTATTCACAGAATGCACTTACTACAATTTGGTATTCACAGAATGCACTTACTACTTTCGGAATTCACAGAATAAACTTACTACTTTCGTGATTCACAGAATAAACTTACTACTTTCGGTATTCACAGATTTGACTTAAGACTACTAACTTTACGTCCGCCGCCGGGGAGTAATTTACGGCCCGTAATCGCAATTTACGCCACTGTGCCGTAATTTACGATTATGGGGCGTATTTTACGATTACGGGGCGTATTTTACGATTACGGGGTGTATTTTACGATTACGGGCCGTATTTTACGATTACGGGCCGTATTTTACGATTTTGGGCCGTTGGGCATGTTAGCCAAGGGGAAACACCTGGCCAACGTCCACCCATCCCCCAACATGGATCAGCTGACACACAGCAGCCAATCCCAGCCAACAGCTCAATTTTGCCATGGTGTATGCTGCCACTGCCTACCATCCCCCACCACACTCCAGCTAAAGCCAATTAACACTAATTGACCAGTACCACAACACACATAAAAGCAGCACACAGTGAAGGAACAGGTTTGGCCACAGAGAGACTGTTACGACAAAGCTTCCAGTGCCAGAGACCATGGAGATGCGCAGAAAAAGAAATTTCACAGCAGAGGAGACCACCATGCTCGTGGAATACATAGTAAGGCACCACAAGCGCCTATATGGGCTACCACCATATTGCACCAGTGGTGCACAGAAGCAAGAACTATGGCAGCGGAAAGCCACTGCTGTCTCAGCCCTGGGGGTGGAGAGGCAAACTGTACAGGACATCAAAAAAAAGTGGCAGGACGAAAAGCAGAGAGTAAAGGAAAAGTACTACAGGATAGAACTGAGGAGAGTCCTCCCTGCTGCATGCCCTGGACCCCGCATCCAGCTCACCCCACTGGAGGAGGATATTCTAACCACTATACACCCCCACTTGGTCCATGGGCTGCCTGTTAGTGACGTCCGCTACGTGGTACCAGGTAATTGGAATGAAAAGAAAAAGTGCATGAAGAGATTGACTGTGTTACACTGTCATAGTGATCATAGTAATTGTCCAAAATGCATAAATATATATGGTTAGTCAGAGACTCATGTGTCACCCACTACGTAGCACCACAAGTCCCAGAAAACTTTGTATTAGAAAAGGCTAATACCCACCACCCTATTAAAAACATGTGCACAGTACTGATGCCATACATACACAACCCAGCTAATTCAATAACTGTACATATTGACTGAAAATGTGCAATGACAAATGGAAATTTAAAATTACGTTAAATAAATAAATTAGCTATAGACAAACATTAGCAGGGGAGCGCCAGTACCAATGTCACATGCAATTCAAGCCTTGCGCAAAAACGGGTGTGTCGTGTACATATGGTGGTGCACTGTGGTGCAGGGATAAAGAGATGTATGTTGAATCTGATGGTGTCTAGGGGGGCTTTGCTGAAGTTGTGTCGCAAGAGAGTTGCAACTCCAACAATGTCCATGCACTGCCCATACCTAACGTGCTGTGCCACTCCTTACGTCTGCTTCAAGCAGGCGTAAGGTTGCGTCGCAGCAGCCTCTGATAAGTGATACTGTGAAATCACGTAGATTACACTGACTCACTTGGACGCGGCATATCCCAAAGGAGTGTACACCCTGCCTACCTCCAAGCTGACGTTGCGCAGGGCCTCAACATGACGATTCACCCTAGTAGCATCACGTTGCAAATAATCCTAAATGTGTCTTCTGTTGTAAACCACTGTCGTGTCACAGAAGTGATGCAACAACAGTGTAAATCATTTTTCTAGGGGGTCGTAAACCTGCCACAAAATATCCAAAAAGTACTTCACCCTGTGCCAGCCTAAATTAGAAAGCAGATGGTGAGAGTATCCTCTGATGTAAATATGTCCAACACATATCCTGTAGTTCAATTTCCACTCTGCCACGCCATTACATCCTCAACACACCACTGCTCCTACCTGCCCCATCTGCGGCAGTTCCGCACAGTACTGTTATCACACAGAAGATATGGGCAAATCCCCGAAACGTTACACAAGCACATTTCCCATCTGTCAACTTTTCTCTCTTCTCACCCATTGACACATCCAGCCAGATCACAGACAACTGCAGTAGCAGAGGTCACCGCATCGCATAGGAGGAATGGGCAACGTACCGAGGAAGGCATGTCAACCACACAAACTTGGAAGTCAAAGTGGACAGGAGATGGTCAAAATGCATATATCTTCAGAAGACGACAGAGGGACAAATAGTGCCCAGCTATGTGAGTCAACCATTTATGCTACATTTGCTGCATTACAATTGGAGTTGTCAATGGACATTCACCTTTAACATATGACATTTGTGAACAGCGAAAGACAAATCATAAAATGTCTAGGCTCATCATACCTTTGTAAATGTGGTACCCAACATGTATTACACCAACAAACCCAGAACGGGGAAAGCAATCCTGTAATCGAGGGCCACAACAAGTCAAAAGGGTGTACACACCATATAGTAATAGTGTATGTAGACCTTATCAAGAAATAGCATTTGCACCGATACGGAAATAAAGACCAAGCAGTGAGATACCAGTCTCTGTAGTATTGACAATGCATACACTGCCCAACTTCTAATCTGTCGTACATACTTCATTCAGCACAGTCCACACAGCTGATCATGTACTGCGTACATTGGATGGATAATTTCCGGACATCAACAAAACACGATAGTGGACTTTACCTATGGATTCGTAGGCATGTGATTGTGACATAGGTAGCATCAAGGTAGTGGGCCCAATCTAAGTTATATGTGGGATCACTCATTACATAATGTATGACACACTTCTGCAACGGTGGTGAACATGACTGCTTGTGCCCGTCCTGTGCCAGCAATTGAATGCATCACATGTGGCAGCAGGAATGTAAAGTTGCTAAACAAACTTATCATTGTAGGTACAATGTTGTCCTCCCAGAACCCCAGAGGCCCACTGACTTCTGCTACTAGGTTGGACTTGACATCTGTCCAGGGACCACCTACAGCTCTGGTGCAGGGCCACGGTAAGTCATGCTTGCTGAATGCTTATCAATTGTGCCTTTCACCTCCACCGTATGTGTTGTACAACTTTGTTATCCTGCATCACAATATGCTCACATAGGGCATTTGAACACATGGCCAATCAGACCCTGGTGGCAAATGAGATGCTGACACAAAATGTATGCCAAGTGTGTGCACAATGGACATACAATAGCACAATGTGTCATAAGAAATGTCCACAACACAACAGGCTTGCTATTCAATGATATGCTAAATCCCTAGCAAAATTAACATGGTCAAATCAACATGAAATTGGTATGGCTGAGGCACACACTGGTGCCAGTTGTGTACCTGTGAGATGGGTGTAGGGGCTACTAAGGTGAATCTTCATGCAGTTACACCTGCTAAATGATTTGGCTGAAGGGCAACAGATTCAAAGCTACTCACCTCATCTGCAATGTGTGATCTAAACCAAATGTTGTCTTCTGCTTGCCTCCCTTCTACCATATTCAAATGTATAGGTGAGTGTATGAAATATGAGGTTTGGATGTCTGCTGCACAAGACACCATCTGTTGTCATGTAAGTAGTACCATGATGTTGGAAATGGAGCATTGGAACAGAGAACACTCAAAGGATGGACATTAGTAATCTGTGTTTGCTCATTCAAAAATGAGCTGTGTGACCTCATGGGTAGGGAAGCACAAATGGGCAACATCAGGCCCCTGACAACTGCAAATCTCACACATGAACTCCTTTCTGACTTGTCAACACACAACATTACACCCATGGAAAAAGTCTGTCACAATTGTAAGGGTGAAATCAGTAACCTTCTCATACAAGTACGTCAGTTGATGTGTCATCTTATTGATGTCAGTGCTGCATGGCTGTAAGCTAGCAAATGCTGCTTGTGAGCAGGTGCCCACATGTTAAGTCAATGAGCTACACATGCTGCACATCGTCCTTGATTGTCCACAAATGGCTAATGAGAATTTAATTTGATCTCATAGCCACAATCAGTTGTACTAAAGTATGGACATGTATTTCTCATCACAGGTGCTGACAGGATGAGACAACTGCAACGGACACCATCCCGGGGGTTGCATGACATCCTGCCTGCAGCTGTGAAACCGTCACGCACCTGTCCCACAGGTAAATCGGGCATGAGGAGTGTCAACAGCTTAGATTTCGAAGCCATTACAGAGATCGAGATCCCCTTCTCCATGCAATCAACAGTTGTTGATTACAAAGAGAAATACAGACCAGGAGTGACACATATGTAGGTCTGTCATTTGGTGAGGCAGATCGTTGAGAATGTTGTTTCTACCCTCTACAGGTATTTCTACTACAACTATGATGAGACAGGTGCAGCAGGATACACCAGGAGGGAACGAAATGGGACAGAGAGTTGGGGCTGGAGCTGGTGAGTGTGCTAGTATCATGTAGATCTCCGTGTAACACCTCAGTGCTATGGTGTGAGCGGCCATTTGTGGTGGTACCCTAACATGATCACATGATCCTCATCTGCTGATGCAAAGTGCAGTAAATACAACCCTGGTGTTGCTGCACATGTAATACCTGGTCAATCACTAATACAGTTGCAACCTCTGTGTTTCAGGTGATGCTGAGGGAGAGGCAGACAGCCCGACAACCAGTGGTGGCCGACGGACAATCCGAGGGGAGAATCCTCTGATCCTCCAGGCAGCAATGTCGGCTGCAACTCATGCCCAAGAGGAGGAGGATCAAGATCAAGAGGACGTAGACTTAGAGGATGATGAGTACATTTCTATTGACTCCGGGGAAGACAATACTGACATCCTGGCCTCACATCCTCTAAAAAAGCCACGCCCGTCTGCCTCCTCTCAAACCATCAACAACACGACATACATCAAACCATCCACGGCTCCCACACATCCACTCGCAGATATCACTCACTCACAGCCCTCACGTCCGTGACCGACATGGTGGTTCCCCTACCCACTCTTCCCTACGCAGTTTATCCCAGCCATTCTCTTCAACAACTGTGGGAAGTACCAGCCCTGTTGTGGACCTGGTATCCCCTGGGCACCCTACTCCTGTCCACAGACTTCTACCTGCCCCCCCCTGTTGTCGGACCTGCTCATCTCATCCCTGGCAGACACCAGCAGAGGGGGTCTGCACGTGGCGATGGTGGCCAGTGGGAGCAGGACTTCTTCCGACAGCAGGCAGATGTGAGGCAGGACATTCGGGCCATAGGGGCTACCCTGTCCGACATTTCTGGGTCCCTGCAGGACATGGCCCAATTCCCTCAGGTGGTGGACAGGATGGCCCAAGCTTTGGATAGGATGGATAGCACTTGGCAGGAAATGTCAAGAAATATGAGAGACCAGATATCCATCCAAAGGGAAGACAGTGCAAGACACCATGCCTTGGCCATGAAGATGATGGAGGGCATGGTGAGAGTGATCCAAAGTCTACCTCCACGGCCAACGCAGGGAGGGGAACAATCATGTCGGCCTGTAGGACAGCACATCCCCACACCTGTAATACCAACTGCACAGCACCACAGCCAAGGTACCCAAACACACCCGCACTGTGCACAGTCACTCCCAACACCCCCACTACCTGCCCAAACACCACAAACCTCTGCACAGTCACTCCCACCACCCCCACTACCTGCCCAAACACCACAAACCTCTGCACAGTCACTCCCACCACCCCCACTACCTGCCCAAACACCACCAACCTCTGCACAGTCACTCCCACCACCCCCACTACCTGCCCAAACACCACCGACCTCTGCAAAGTCACTCCCACCACCCCCACTACCTGCCCAAACACCACCAACCTCTGCACAGTCACTTCAACCACCTGAACAACCATCCCTTTTCCAGCCACAGACACCTAATGTGCAGACACCATTGGCACCTGCACCTCTTGATCAGCCTGGACAACACCCACAGACACGAAGGCGACAACCTCAACCTCACCCCTCACCGCGTTCCTCCCCCCCACTATTGCGGAAACGCAAACATGACCGCCATTGACATTGCCAATTTGTTTTGGGCTCCTTAGGAGTATTTTTACAATAAATATCTACCAAAGTAATATCCTGTTGTGTACCATGTCCCTTCTGACAATGTAGGCATGTGTATGTGTGTGTGTGTGTGTGACAGGTACAAGTGTAACACATCATAGCAACACGTTGTCATGTGCATAGAATGTGACTTACTAAAAATGGGCCCAATTCACAGAACTAACTTAAGACAAAATCCTAAACTTACTACTTTTGGTATTCACAGAAGTTAGGATTTTGTCTTAAGTTTGTCTTAAGACAGACTTAAGTTAGGATTTTGTCTTAAGTCTGTCTTAAGTCTTTCTTAAGACAAACTTAAGACAAAATCCTAACTTTTGTGAATACCAAAAGTAGTAAGTTTAGGATTTTCTCTTAGGATAGTTCTGTGAATCGGGCCCATCGTGTCTATATTTGGGGATAGACATTCAAAATGAAGTCAAACTAGTCAGACAAAGTCAAATTCTGCAAGTTATTTATGTAGGAACACAAACAAACAGTCCGTTTGGAAGGGAGAAAGGAAAACAAATGATGATCTTAATGCAGAAGGAGAATGGAACTTGGATTTGGGTGGGGCAAAACAAATATAATACGTCAGGTAGCGTCATGGGAACCAGTCGATTCACAAGGGGAAAAAGAAATGTCCGTCCGAAACAATGTCTCCGTCCAACAGTCAAGTGTCTTTCTGGTCATCCTCCAGGACCACAATGTCTAGATCCTCTGGGTCGCACACATCCACACGGCTGGCTGATGCAGGACCAGGCACCACACGGGAACGTGACAAACGAGGAGTATGGGGGGAAACAGTGTGGGGCAACGGACAGGGGGACACATTGACGGTGGTATGGGAAGGCACTTGGGAGATGAAAGACGTAATGGCTGTGTTCAGGGACTGGACTTGGGTGGTGAGGTTGTCCAATGATCGGACTATGTGCGCTTGCATCGAGCGTATCTCCAGACACACCTGTAGCAAGATGCGAGCGGACATGTCCGATTCACCCTCGACCATCCAACTCAAGTCCCTTGGCACAGCCAAGGGAGGAACAGCACCAGCACGGGGGGGGGGGACACAGAAGGGATGTGGTGCCTCAGGTCCGGAGCGGATGGGTACGGCTTGGCGGCTATGAGGAGGGGGACAGGTATCAGGGGATTGAGCTGGAGCCCCCGATGGCATGGGGGACGCTAGAGGTAGGGAGGGGCTGATGGCAGGCCCAGGTTGAACATTAGCCTGCCCCGGGGACACCTCTTCCTGACCCACTGGTGAGGTATGTGTGGCTGAGTGGCCATCCCCCAGATCATGGTCGGAGGTGTCCGGTTCTTCACCCCCCCTTCAATGTCTACAGCCTCCACCCGGGACATAGTAACAGTGTCATGTTCTTCTTCATCCCGGGTGGGTGAAACCCCCTGGCCTGCAGATGTTGAGGGCCCCTCCTCTTCCTCCTCTTCCTCCTCCTCTCCTTCATCGCTGGTGGAAAGAGGGTTTAGCCGCCGCCGTACTGATGGTCTCTTTCTCCGGACTTGTTCCTGCGGATCTCCTGTCTCACCAGCCGTGCCTGCAGAAGTGTAAGCAAAATCCTGAAGTGGTGGTTGTTCCATGCATGACGCTACACATACATTGAATAGCCTAGGTCCGAATTTGTTTTCCTCTGATCACACTGTATAGTTATCAGGGGCCGATTTACAACAACTGGCACATCTCGCTAATCAGCAGAGGTGTGTCTGAAGAGTTGCAACGCATCAGCCCACCCGTGCGTCACCCCTGATGGCCCGCATGTACAAAGCAGATACACAAAAAACTTGCCTCCTACCTCAATGAGTTACTATATTGGGGACTAAATAAACAAAAACATTAAATCTAGTCCAGTATATTTATTTATACCTTTTTTTTAGAAACTATTTAAAAAGTTTTTGAATAGCAAAGAAGGAATACACAATACACAAATTCACAAAAAATTACAAAATTTTACAACAATTTCTAAACAATTGACGAGACACACTTCCAAAATATACGAAAAACATAAAGTGTTACATCCAACAAACAATACACATCGCAGTGTCACAGTTTCGCAATATGTTAAACCATTTCATAGTCATAACAAAATTGTTTTCGTGAAAAAAGGCCAATTCAGTTCTAAGAGCAAAAGGGCATGTGGCAATACTTTTTGGAACACACTAAATGTTGTCATTAGCTCTTGCTGGATTTGCCGACGCGTTTCGAGTTCAGACCACAGATGTCCAAACTCTCATCAGGGCTCTGTTAATTCTCTATTGGGATGTAAAAAACAGCGTTTTAATACAACCTAATGGCCTCTTCGCAAAGTTCACACCGTTTGGATGAAGGGTAGTAAATGTACCTGAATGCTTCTAAGTGGTTGACCTGTGTAGGTTTCTATTCATGGACTCAGTCCTTATTCCAGGTATCAACAGGGGATATTTTACACAAAAATGATCTGGGGGTGAACAAAAACATTGTTCATTTTTTACAATGCATAATCATGGGCATTGCAGAACCTATAAGAAACGAATCAAGGAATTCATACCTTATTCTAAATAATCTTGCAAAATGAGGAGGGGCGGAGGAACGGAGGAATATCTTTTCTTGCCTTTGGTTCTATTAGAAAAAACATGACCTATTTGTTATGGCCTGTATTGCTTAGATTAAACTTGGGAGACTTATATACAGAAATGTATATATCGTACCTGAAGTATGCACCAGTGTGGGAAAGCGTTGTCTTCCTGTCGCTTGCTCTATCGTATATCTGTATGAGTAATACACACATCAGTGTATAGTTCTTAAAAAAAAATTTACAACAATATCATGGAACTTCTTTCAAACCCAGGAAACGGTCATCCTCGTACCTGTCATTTAGCCAGACCGAGTACCGCCTCACGCCACCAAGCCACGGCCCCAGCCGGGGCTGTGGAAGTTCGGAAACGTCTTTCTTTTTCTATCTAGGAGTGTTCCGATCGCTCGTCCGTTCTTCTCTGTAAAGAGAAGGACGCGTTTTGAATTAAAGCGCGACTGGCACGATGAACTTACACCCGTCAGCAGTGCACGCAGCCATCTGTACTACATACCTTTACGGGCGGGCTGCTTGCTGCATACAAACGGTGCTCCTCATTCAGATGCTGTTTGTGACAGCGGCGGCCATTTTTCGAATTAAAGAGGAAACCGCTATTGGTAGGTGCATTCTGGGATTTTGAGTGTGGTGAATTGTAAACAAAGCATAGAGCTCTCGTTCTCTTGGTACCCACATTAAAACTTGGCGCAGTTGAGGCTTTTTTCACTACAGCCATGCATTAAGGGAATTAACCCTCCATCAGAGGCCGAGCCGAGTCACGCAGGGCGCTCTACGACTATCAAGGCAGATCCAGAAATCGTTTCTCCACCTTTTCTGAAACTTCATCATCAGATTCATCAGATCCAGATTCAAGAAGTAATAATCCACGTAAACAGGTCTCTTTTTTAGAGAAGGGCCAGCAAGGAAGAACCAAGCCCAAAGCCCCCTGGCAAATGCGAACACGCAAACGGTTCTACCAATCATAAGTAAGCCTGACGTGGTAATCAATCTATCCGACCGGATATTAACAAAACAAGAAGAATCCTTATTGAATTTAGGTTTGAAATTTGTCCCCTGCAAACGCACTGATTACACAAAATTGAAAATAGAAACTTTAGAGTTTTGCAGGAAATTAAGGCTTAAAGCCTTTTTCCACAATCAGCCAAGCTCCCAGAATATGGAGACAACGGGATTGAGAAACAAGTCCAAGTTTGTCCCACATCAAAATATTCCGAAGCAAATACAAGATTTTGAGCAAATTATGCTCTCTTCTATTACCAAAATGGAAAAAACTAAAAAGCATGTGCCTTCAAACATTAGCAAGGGTGAACTACAAGCGTTACAGAGCTTGAAAGAGGACCCCACCCTTGTCATAAAACAGGCTGACAAGGGTGGTGCGGTCGTGATCTGGCCACGCGACAAATATGTTGCTGAGGGACTTAAACAGGTCAACAACGCCACATGGTACCGAGCCCTTAATGAGGATCCAACAAAGCATATCCAGGGATTGATTGCCGAGGTGCTAACACAAGGAAAAGAAGAAGGCTTTTTGGGTAGTAAAGAATTAGAATTTTTGAATAAGAAATTTCCACGTATTCCAGTCCTTTATTTATTACCCAAAATACATAAAAACCTAGCAGAACCACCAGGGCGCCCGATTGTGTCGGGCTGTGACTCGTGCTTGGAACCAATATCCAAGTACCTGGATTTCTTTTTAAAACCCTTTTTGACGGAGGTCAAATCGTATCTTAGAGATACAACAGATTTTTTTTAAAAGGTGGAAGGGACCAGTTTTGATCCTTCTAAACATATCATGGCAACTATGGACGTTACATCCTTGTACACACAAGTTCCTCAAGAAGAAGCATTAGAGGTTATGGAGGTGTACTTAGACAAAAGGGAAAAGCCACATAGGGTGCCGACGGAATTTATTCTCAAATTGGCAGCAATAGCTTTACAGAAGAACTATTTTACATTTAATGACCGGTTCTATATGCAGATTAAAGGGACTGCCATGCGGTGTCCTTATGCTCCGGAGATGGCAGTCCTGTATATGGCACAATACGAGACCCTGTTTGTAGAGACCAACAACCCATATAAGGCAAATATCCTACAATGGTGGCGTTACATAGATGACGTCTGGCTCCTGTGGCAGGGGAGTCAGACTGATCTTCTAGCATTCCATGATTGGATCAATAATAGACATATTGATATCAAATTCTCTATTGAGACGAGTACGAAGAAAATGATGTTTCTGGATGTGGAGTCACTTGCGAGGACGGTAAATTAAAAACATCTTTGTACAAGAAACCAACTGATAAGAATACCATTCTCCACCATAAAAGCTACCACCCCAGAAGTCTAAAGGCTAATTTGCCCTATGGGCAATTGCTACGCATCCGGAGAAATTGCTCCGAGATAGGCGATTACGACCAACATGCACAGACATTCTGCAATGAAATGATCCATAGAGGATATCCCCGCAAGCTTTTGAAACATTCTTACAAAAGGGCTAGATTTACTCCTCGGGATACATTATTACAAATCAAGGAGAAGAAAGAATTGGATAGATTGGTTTGCGTCACGACCTTTGGGCCTGACACACATAAGCTGAGACAGGCAGTGCTTAAAAACTGGCACCTGCTAGAAGACCTAGAATGTCCCTTCCCGCGTCCCATTTTTGCATACAAAAAAAAACAGAGTGTGGGACAACAAATCGTGAGAGCAGACCTCCCTAAGCCCCAACCGAAACAAGATTTACGTGCACTATGGGATATGAAACCATTAGAAGGGCATCACCGGTGCGGAAATTGTGTTTCTTGCGCTAGTACGATCGAAGGCTCCGAGTTCCAACACCAAGGCGTTAAATGGAAACACTCTGGTTTTTCAAATTGCAAAACTAAAAACGTAATTTACGCTATCATCTGCCCATGCTCCAAGATGTACATAGGCAAAACAAACCAGCAGGCCAATCTCCGAATAGGACAACATAGATCGAGGATCAAAAAGAAAATCCTTACAGCCCCGGTGGTCGAACATTTCATTGAGATGTCCCACAATGAGAATGATTTCAGGTGGACTATCCTACACACAATGAGTCACGTAAAGCGCCCTGCGGATATTGACAAGATGCTACTCGAGAAGGAAGCATACCTCATTTTGAAATTTAACTGTGTAATGTCTGGCTTGAATAACATGTCAGAATTGTCAAGAATCTGAGACTTTGTGCCACACCGCTTAGTTGTCACTATATAGACGATTAACCATCTTTGCAACTAAGGAATATTATTCCTCTGATTGAGGGTTAATTCCCTTAATGCATGGCTGTAGTGAAAAAAGCCTCAACTGCGCCAAGTTTTAATGTGGGTACCAAGAGAACGAGAGCTCTATGCTTTGTTTACAATTCACCACACTCAAAATCCCAGAATGCACCTACCAATAGCGGTTTCCTATTTAATTCGAAAAATGGCCGCCGCTGTCACAAACGAACAGCATCTGAATGAGGAGCACCGTTTGTATGCAGCAAGCAGCCCGCCCGTAAAGGTATGTAGTACAGACGGCTGCGTGCACTGCTGACGGGTGTAAGTTCATCGTGCCAGTCGCGCTTTAATTAAAAACGCGTCCTTCTCTTTACAGAGAAGAACGGACGAGCGATCGGAACACGCGTAGATAGAAAAAGAAAGACGTTTCCGAACTTCCACAGCCCCGGCTGGGGCCGTGGTTTGGTGGCGTGAGGAGGTACTCGGTCTGGCTAAATGACAGGTACGAGGATGACCGTTTCCTGGGTTTCAAAGAAGTTGCATGATATTGTTGTAAATTTCTTTTTAAGAACTATACACTGATGTGTGTATTACTCATACAGATATACGATAGAGCAAGCGACAGGAAGACAACGCTTTCCCACACTGGTGCATACTTCAGGTACGATATATACATTTCTGTATATAAGTCTCCCAAGTTTAATCTAAGCAATACAGGCCATAACAAATAGGTCATGTTTTTTCTAATAGAACCAAAGGCAAGAAAAGATATTCCTCCGTTCCTCCGCCCCTCCTCATTTTGCAAGATTATTTAGAATAAGGTATGAATTCCTTGATTCGTTTCTTATAGGTTCTGCATTGCCCATGATTATGCATTGTAAAAAATGAACAATGTTTTTGTTCACCCCCAGATCATTTTTGTGTAAAATATCCCCTGTTGATACCTGGAATAAGGACTGAGTCCATGAATAGAAACCTACACAGGTCAACCACTTAGAAGCATTCAGGTACATTTACTACCCTTCATCCAAACGGTGTGAACTTTGCGAAGAGGCCATTAGGTTGTATTAAAACGCTGTTTTTTACATCCCAATAGAGAATTAACAGAGCCCTGATGAGAGTTTGGACATCTGTGGTCTGAACTCGAAACGCGTCGGCAAATCCAGCAAGAGCTAATGATAACATTTAGTGTGTTCCAAAAAGTATTGCCACATGCCCTTTTGTTCTTATAACTGAATTGGCCTTTTTTAACGAAAACAATTTTGTTTTGACTATGAAATGATTTAACATATTGCGAAACTGTGACACTGCGATGTGTATTGTTTGTTGGATGTAACACTTGATGTTTTTCTTTTGTATATTTTGGAAGTGTGTCTCGTCAATTGTTTAGAAATTGTTGTAAAATTTTGTAATTTTTTGTGAATTTGTGTATTGTGTATTCCTTCTTTGCTATTCAAAAACTTTTAAAATAGTTTCTAAAAAAAAGGTATAAATAAATATACTGGACTAGATGTAATGTTTTTGTTTATTTAGTCCCCAATATAGTAACTCATTGAGGTAGGAGGCAATTTTTTGTGTATCTACATTATAGGGTCCAGCCCCCCCTCAGTCCCGCTAAGGACCTATCTCCTTTCAGGCGCATGTACAAAGCGGTACAGCGTGGCGCTTGGGTGGCAGATGTGTGATGCATCCCCAGTGGAATAGCCGGGCTTTGCTGGAGTGCTGAAATACTGCGGCAATCCTTACACCTGCTTCAAGCGGGTGCGTAGATTTCAATGTGCTTGGCCATAATAGTAACTGAGTGAAATCTTGTAGTTTCAAGCAGCCACTTTTAGGATGCGATCCTGCACCGTATGCGTCACGTTGTAATAATCCTGCAGCATGGCGCTTTGTGTGCTCCGCCACTGCGTCACTAAAGTGACCCTATGGCGGTGCACAGAGGCGCAGGTGCCTTGTTGATCTGCCCATCAGTCCTTATGGACTCAATGGTGGTTGGGAGCACACTGCCTCACAGTCCCAGCACAGTTTTCCCCTTTGCATCCGGGTAAATGCTGTTTACAGTACTAACTTACTCCTGAATCATCTGTGTTTGCAGGGAATGCTGCCAAGTACCTCTCAGATCACAGTAACACTCACAGGCACACAGCAAACCCAGATTTACTTTGCTCTCTGAAACTGCTGCTCTCTACTGATGAAGCGCTCATTCCAGGAACACGTGTCTAGAGATATACAGCAAAGTCAGCTGCAAAATTGGTGTATGGCTCCAGATTATTCCAAAGTAAGTTTGAACTGTGTACTGCATTTACCAGGATGCAAAGGGACAAACCGTGCTGGGACTGTGAGGCAGTGTGCTCCCGAACCCCATTCTGTCCATGCACTTACATTACATGTATGCACACTGTCATATACTGAATTGAGTTTTACATGGACATCTCATGTGTATTATTGTGGCTTGCGCAACTGCATTATCCAAACCTCAACCTTGGCATTGTTGTGATCTGTGTGTCGTGTCACTGCTGCATGTGCCAGTTCAACTACAAGTCCACCATAGGAGAACATGAAGAGTCCAGATATAATAGATATTTGCCATTGATATGGATTAGCAGCTATTTAACGTCTGGACAAGTGTCATCTGCTTTGTAGCATTGTATGGGACAAGACAAATGTGGGTCATACATCCACGTGGGGTCTGGAGTACTCCTCTAGCTACATTGTGTGTCTGGCCTTTTGATGTCCCCACACATCTTCGGACAATCCAGTGCCACATAGTGCCTTACTTGACTTACAAGGTAGCGCAGTACACCGCTGAACAGTGGTGGGCGGTTGTGACAGCTACCTGTATATGTGAAATGTCATTTAGGCCACTGAGGGTGAGACGTCTGTCAGTGGACACACCTTGCCAAACTATGTAAACTTGTGAGTGATGCAAGGATCTCAAAATCTGTCATGACTCCAAAGCACATGATGATCTGTCTCAATTGGAACACAACGCTACAGGTGCAATGCTAATCACAACATCCAATCCCCTATGGCCTGCCATGTGCAGACTGGACAGTCTCTGTACCATCGCTCATCCAATGCACACATCTGTTATGATTGACTTGGTTCAATTGTAGTGGTGCTGGCAGAGCAGAATTCAATATGGATGCATGAGTGTGGCGCATTTACCCAGTTGTCATGAGAAAACTACAACTCCCAAAATGCACCCTGGCCTGTATAGTACATATGCCACAGTGTGCCTCTTGAAACCTGGTGCCTGCTGCTTGGACATGCAATTGGGTAATGGAGGCATGGAACACACAATGGTACAGCACTGTTTCACTCACATCATACTCCCAGACTCATATTGCATATGATGCACTTACTAGGTCCATGCTGCTCGTGCTCCTCCAGCTGAGCATGGAGGGTCGGCCAAGCTGCTCGCAGGACCCTCCTGTACAGTGGTGACAGGCGAGGACGATGTACATGGTGCTGGGAGGACAGGCCAGCCAGCTCGGTAGCCTTGGTACGGGCCCACCGCTTCAGGTCCTCCCAGCGCTTGCGGCACGCCCTAGGCCTCCTCCTGGCCACTCCCACTGCACTGCAGCGCTCGGCGATGTTGGCCCATAGCCTGCCCCGGGCTGCAGTGCTCAGCTGGTGCTCAGGGTCCCCATATAGCTGAGGGAATTTCTCCAGCACCCCCTCCACCAAGATGTCCAACTCCCTGTCTGTGAAAGGGGGGGCTCTCTCCTCATATTCCTCAGCCATTATAGGGAATGAGGTCAGATGAGAGCAGCAGGATGCCTGAGGATCTGATCAGTGATAGAGGATGACTCAGAATGACCACAAAATGGCCGCCAACGACTTCCTGTGATGTAGTTCCTGTCTCCCACTTAATGTATTGCCTTGCCTGTATGAAATTATGTGTTCTAGTTTATTTTCGTAATTTACGGCCCAAAATCGTAGTTTCCGGTTCCGGGGCGTAGTTTACGGGCACGCGCATTACGATGCGGCGCCGGAAACTACGATTTTGTGCTGTAAATTACGAAAATGACCCGGAACACATTATATCATACAGGAAATGTTATACAGGTAGTGGGAGACAGGAAATACATCACAGGAAGTATTTTGCTGCCATTTTGTATTCATCCGGGACCATCCACATTCAGTAAACAAATGCACTGCCATCCTGTTGATCTGATGTAGGGGAAAGTGAAATGACAATGCAGGTGTGTATAATGAATATGTATGAAAAGGGGGAACAGGTCATTTCAAGTCATTTATGCAGTGACAGGGGGTAGGGGGCTGAGAACATCCATCCCACTTTCCTAATCTCATACTTTGCATTATGGGACATGTAGTTCATATTGAGTACTCAGTATCAGAGTTGAATGATGTGTTATGTAAAATTGGTGTGGATATGTCAGATACATATGGGGGCAGCTATACGAGCCCTGTGTGCACCAATTGCGCCACAGTAGCGTAACTTTGGTGGCGCAGCAGCCCTACGCCACCTCCATGCTGTGGGGTATCTTCAACATGACGCATCTGTGAAATGTGTCATATTGTAAGGCCCTGCACTGCAGTTGTGCATTCCTGCACGGGGGGGCCTTCCAGCACACAAACACCTCCGGACAGTGGCAGGGTGAAATTTACACATTTACACTCAGTCATTTTCATGGCCATGCTGCGTCACAACACTGCACCTGCTTGTAGGAGGCCTAAGAATTGATGCAGCATGTTAGGCATCGGCTCGCCGCTTGCCTTGCTGGAGCTGCATTGCGCTTGCGACCCAACTCCAGTGGTGCTTCACCTTTATGACAGCTTATGCTTCACGCTTCTGTCTATACTTGGCCCACAGCGCACAGCTTTGTAAGTGCGGCACATCCATGATGGCGCAAGGGATGTCTGCTGTGAGGCACAATTACTGGGGCATCTCTGCTGATAGGCAGAGATGCAACTGTTATTGTGAACCTGACCCATGGTGCATGAATCTCCCATGACATCATCACTCACATTCTGTGCCCATCATTTGTGGGGGAGTCAAATCTGTAGTGGCCATAGGCCTGAGTATGAAACCTTTTGTGATTTAGTGACCCATCCTTATGAGGTCCAGGTATGTCTGTCAGGACATGTATTGTTTGTCATCAGCGTGAATAGTTTGTTTTAGGGCTGTCCACTACGCTGCTTGCTGACATGGACACATGACCTGAGGCACAACCCACCTTTTGACTTCTGTCAGCAGCTGTGATTTGCATGCAGTTAGTGTGGTTTGCAAAGTCGTCTCAGGGTGGCATTTATGGACACTGTTGTGTCTGTCCACATTTCATCATTGACAACAGACAGCAAACCACATGTTGGCCGTGACACTACAGGTTGCTCATGCAAAATACGTGGCAACGAGCTGATCACGGACTTGCATGCCCTGACGTCGGTCATGTGCAATAGCCCGGTCTCCCACATTCAGAGCTAGTCGAGGTTCGAGAGGCATGTGTAAGCCATGCATTAGAGCAATGTTGTGCAAAACACAACAGGCTAGTATGATCTTGCACACGACTACTGGGGAGTACAGAAGCACACCCCCTGTACGGTCGAGACATCTGAATCGCGACTTCAACAGTCCAAAAGTGCGCTCGATGATGGCTCGAGTACGTATGTGTGCCCTATTGTACCTACGCTGAGGTACAGTGTTAGCACGCCTGTAAGGGGTGAGGAGATGTGGAGAGAGTGCATACCCAGCGTCACCTGAGGAGGGAAGAAAGGGCAGTTGTTAACATTTCACTCTTTGACTTTCACAGGACATGATCTATACGTTCATACATGCAGTGTCTGTTGGGCCATGTATCTTATTGTACAATCATTACTATTGGGGGGCATTCAGACATTTCAATGACGCATATCACTCATTTTCATTGCTTGGTACTTACCCAGTAGCCACATGTTACCAAATTCTCCAGCAGCCATACGCCGAGCAAGAGGTGACATGCGGAATATGAAGCTGTCATGTGTACTGCCTGGGAACACTGCATGCACATTGATGAACCTTCCACTGGCATCACAGACTGCTTGAACATTGATGGAATACCATCTGTGTCTGTTGCAGAAGATGTGTGCAATGTGGCGTGGTGGCTGAAGGGCCACATGGGTGCAATCAATTGCACCCAGCACACGTGGGAATTGTGCAAGGAGATAAAAATCTCTTGCTGCCCTTTGTCTCATGGCCAAAGTATATGGCATTTTGATGTAGTTGGGGGCTCTATCAGTGATGCATTTCAGTACCTGATACAGGCACCGCGACTGGCTCGCCTGGGAAATGCCCACATGGTCACTGGTGACCCTTTGGAAGGACCCAGTAGCAAAGAAGTGGAGGGCAGAAAGGATCTTGAGGTATGCTGGTATTGCATGTGAGCAGCAGGTCACAAGGTCAAGTTCCTGCTCCCACTCACATATCATTTCCAAGATGACTTCAGGTGGGAAACGGTACCAGGCCCTTACATTCTGGCTAGACATTCCAAATATGTTGACCCTCTGCCTGTAGATCCTCTCTGCTCTTCTCCTCCTCCGCAAGTAGTTTTGCCGCATGGCAAGGGGTAGTGCTACAAACACGTTCAGTGACATCCTGAAAAGGGATTGTTTGTGTCTGCTCTGCTTTCATACATGCAGCAGGGCAGGGATTGGCTGCTGTGTGTCAGCTGATCCATGTTGGGGGATGGGTGGACCTTGGCCAGGTGTTTCCCCTTGGCTAACATGCCCAACAGCCCAAAATCGTAAAATACGGCCCGTAATCGTAAAATACGGCCCGTAATCGTAAAATAAGCCCCGTAATCGTAAAATACGCCCGGTAATCGTAATTTACGGCGCAGTGGCGTAAATTACGATTACGGGCCGTAAATTACTCCCCGGCGGCGGACGTAAAGTTAGTAGTCCTAAGTCAAATCTGTGAATACCGAAAGTAGTAAGTTTATTCTGTGAATCCCGAAAGTAGTAAGTTTATTCTGTGAATTCCGAAAGTAGTAAGTGCATTCTGTGAATACCAAATTGTAGTAAGTGCATTCTGTGAATACCAAATTGTAGTAAGTTTAGCATTTTGTCTTAAGTTCATTCTGTGAATCGGGCCCTGAATATCTTCAGGACCAGAAGAGTCAATTAGTTGTATGGGTGTGTTGCTTCTGCAAATTGCCGATCATGACAAGAAATTACAGATGAAAAACCTATCACAAATTTGTAATACTTATTTTCAACAGTTAGTTTCTTGGGGAAACCGTGAGGAATTTACACAAATGACCCATTGCTGAATTTAGAATTGTGTCTACTTTTCAGAAAGTATAGCTTTTAGGCATCACACATGGGTTTTGTGCCTGTTTACACCACAAACTAGAAGTAGGTTGAAAGCACAAAAAGTTGGACAGTGTATGCATTGTCAATACTACAGAGACTGGTATCTCACTGTTTGGTCTTCATTTCCGTATCGGTGCAAATGCTATTTCTTGATAAGGTCTACATACACTATTACTATATGGTGTGTACACCCTTTTGACTTGTTGTGGCCCTCGATTACAGGATTGCTTTCCCCGTTCTGGGTTTGTTGGTGTAATACATGTTGGGTACCACATTTACAAAGGTATGATGAGCCTAGACATTTTATGATTTGTCTTTCGCTGTTCACAAATGTCATATGTTAAAGGTGAATGTCCATTGACAACTCCAATTGTAATGCAGCAAATGTAGCATAAATGGTTGACTCACATAGCTGGGCACTATTTGTCCCTCTGTCGTCTTCTGACGATATATGCATTTTGACCATCTCCTGTCCACTTTGACTTACCAGTTTGTGTGGTTGACATGCCTTCCTCGGTACGTTGCCCATTCCTCCTATGCGATGCGGTGACCTCTGCTACTGCAGTTGTCTGTGATCTGGCTGGATGTGTCAATGGGTGAGAAGAGAGAAAAGTTGACAGATGGGAAATGTGCTTGTGTAACGTTTCGGGGATTTGCCCATATCTTCTGTGTGATAACAGTACTGTGCGGAATTGCCGCAGATAGGGCAGGTAGGAGCAGTGGTGTGTTGGGGATGTAATGGCGTGGCAGAGTGGAAATTGGACTACAGGATATGTGTTGGACATATTTACATCAGAGGATACTCTCACCATCTGCTTTGTGATTTTGGCTGGCACAGGGTGAAGTACTTTTTGGATATTTTGTGCCAGGTTTACGACCCCCTAGAAAAATGATTTACACTGTTGTTGCATCACTTCTGTGACACGACAGTGGTTTACAACAGAAGACACATTTAGGATTATTTGCAATGTGATGCTACTAGGGTGAATCGTCATGTTGAGGCCCTGCGCAACGTCAGCTTGGAGGTAGGCAGGGTGTACACTCCTTTGGGATATGCCGCGTCCAAGTGAGTCAGTGTAATCTACGTGATTTCACAGTATCACTTATCAGAGGCCGCTGCGACGCAACCTTACGCCTGCTTGAAGCAGACGTAAGGAGTGGCACAGCACGTTAGGTATGGGCAGTGCATGGACATTGTTGGAGTTGCAACTCTCTTGCGACACAACTTCAGCAAAGCCCCCCTAGACACCATCAGATTCAACATACATCTCTTTATCCCTGCACCACAGTGCACCACCATATGTACACGACACATCCGTGTTTGCGCAAGGCTTGAATTGCATGTCACATTGGTACTGGCGCTTCCCTGCTAATGTTTGTCTTTAGCTAATTTATTTATTTAACGTAATTTTAAATTTCCATTTGTCATTGCACATTTTCAGTCAATATGTACAGTTATTGAATTAGCTGGGTTGTGTATGTATGGCATCAGTACTGTGCACATGTTTTTAATAGGGTGGTGGGTATTAGCCTTTTCTGATACAAAGTTTTCTGGGACTTGTGGTGCTACGTAGTGGGTGACACATGAGTCTCTGACTAACCATATATATTTATGCATTTTGGACAATTACCATGATCACTATGACAGTGTAACACAGACAATCTCTTCATGCACTTTTTCTTTTCATTCCAATTACCTGGTACCACGTAGCGGACGTCACTAACAGGTAGCCCATGGACCAAGTGGGGGTGTATAGTGGTTAGAATATCCTCCTCCAGTGGGGTGAGCTGGATGCGGGGTCCAGGGCATGCAGCAGGGAGGACTCTCCTCAGTTCTATCCTGGAGTACTTTTCCTTTACTCTCTGCTTTTCGTCCTGCCACTTTTTTTTGATGTCCTGTACAGTTTGCCTCTCCACCCCCAGGGCTGAGACAGCAGTGGCTTTCCGCTGCCATAGTTCTTGCTTCTGTGCACCACTGGTGCAATATGGTGGTAGCCCATATAGGCGCTTGTGGTGCCTTACTATGTATTCCACGAGCATGGTGGTCTCCTCTGCTGTGAAATTTCTTTTTCTGCGCATCTCCATGGTCTCTGGCACTGGAAGCTTTGTCGTAACAGTCTCTCTGTGGCCAAACCTGTTCCTTCACTGTGTGCTGCTTTTATGTGTGTTGTGGTACTGGTCAATTAGTGTTAATTGGCTTTAGCTGGAGTGTGGTGGGGGATGGTAGGCAGTGGCAGCATACACCATGGCAAAATTGAGCTGTTGGCTGGGATTGGCTGCTGTGTGTCAGCTGATCCATGTTGGGGGATGGGTGGACGTTGGCCAGGTGTTTCCCCTTGGCTAACATGCCCAACGGCCCAAAATCGTAAAATACGGCCCGTAATCGTAAATTACGGCACAGTGGCGTAAATTATGATTACGGGCCGTAAATTACTCCCCGGCGGCGGACGTAAAGTTAGTAGTCTTAAGTCAAATCTGTGAATACCGAAAGTAGTAAGTTTATTCTGTGAATCCCGAAAGTAGTAAGTTTATTCTGTGAATTCCGAAAGTAGTAAGTGCATTCTGTGAATACCAAATTGTAGTAAGTGCATTCTGTGAATACCAAATTGTAGTAAGTTTAGGATTTTGTCTTAAGTTCATTCTGTGAATCGGGCCCTGAATATCTTCAGGACCAGAAGAGTCAATTAGTTGTATGGGTGTGTTGCTTCTGCAAATTGCCGATCATGACAAGAAATTACAGATGAAAAACCTATCACAAATTTGTAATACTTATTTTCAACAGTTAGTTTCTTGGGGAAACCGTGAGGAATTTACACAAATGACCCATTGCTGAATTTAGAATTGTGTCTACTTTTCAGAAAGTATAGCTTTCAGGCATCACACATGGGTTTTGTGCCTGTTTACACCACAAACTAGAAGTAGGTTGAAAGCACAAAAAGTTGGACAGTGTATGCATTGTCAATACTACAGAGACTGGTATCTCACTGTTTGGTCTTCATTTCCGTATCGGTGCAAATGCTATTTCTTGATAAGGTCTACATACACTATTACTATATGGTGTGTACACCCTTTTGACTTGTTGTGGCCCTCGATTACAGGATTGCTTTCCCCGTTCTGGGTTTGTTGGTGTAATACATGTTGGGTACCACATTTACAAAGGTATGATGAGCCTAGACATTTTATGATTTGTCTTTCGCTGTTCACAAATGTCATATGTTAAAGGTGAATGTCCATTGACAACTCCAATTGTAATGCAGCAAATGTAGCATAAATGGTTGACTCACATAGCTGGGCACTATTTGTCCCTCTGTCGTCTTCTGACGATATATGCATTTTGACCATCTCCTGTCCACTTTGACTTACCAGTTTGTGTGGTTGACATGCCTTCCTCGGTACGTTGCCCATTCCTCCTATGCGATGCGGTGACCTCTGCTACTGCAGTTGTCTGTGATCTGGCTGGATGTGTCAATGGGTGAGAAGAGAGAAAAGTTGACAGATGGGAAATGTGCTTGTGTAACGTTTCGGGGATTTGCCCATATCTTCTGTGTGATAACAGTACTGTGCGGAACTGCCGCAGATAGGGCAGGTAGGAGCAGTGGTGTGTTGGGGATGTAATGGCGTGGCAGAGTGGAAATTGGACTACAGGATATGTGTTGGACATATTTACATCAGAGGATACTCTCACCATCTGCTTTGTGATTTTGGCTGGCACAGGGTGAAGTACTTTTTGGATATTTTGTGCCAGGTTTACGACCCCCTAGAAAAATGATTTACACTGTTGTTGCATCACTTCTGTGACACGACAGTGGTTTACAACAGAAGACACATTTAGGATTATTTGCAATGTGATGCTACTAGGGTGAATCGTCATGTTGAGGCCCTGCGCAACGTCAGCTTGGAGGTAGGCAGGGTGTACACTCCTTTGGGATATGCCGCGTCCAAGTGAGTCAGTGTAATCTACGTGATTTCACAGTATCACTTATCAGAGGCCGCTGCGACGCAACCTTACGCCTGCTTGAAGCAGACGTAAGGAGTGGCACAGCACGTTAGGTATGGGCAGTGCATGGACATTGTTGGAGTTGCAACTCTCTTGCGACACAACTTCAGCAAAGCCCCCCTAGACACCATCAGATTCAACATACATCTCTTTATCCCTGCACCACAGTGCACCACCATATGTACACGACACAACCGTGTTTGCGCAAGGCTTGAATTGCATGTCACATTGGTACTGGCGCTTCCCTGCTAATGTTTGTCTTTAGCTAATTTATTTATTTAACGTAATTTTAAATTTCCATTTGTCATTGCACATTTTCAGTCAATATGTACAGTTATTGAATTAGCTGGGTTGTGTATGTATGGCATCAGTACTGTGCACATGTTTTTAATAGGGTGGTGGGTATTAGCCTTTTCTGATACAAAGTTTTCTGGGACTTGTGGTGCTACGTAGTGGGTGACACATGAGTCTCTGACTAACCATATATATTTATGCATTTTGGACAATTACCATGATCACTATGACAGTGTAACACAGACAATCTCTTCATGCACTTTTTCTTTTCATTCCAATTACCTGGTACCACGTAGCGGACGTCACTAACAGGTAGCCCATGGACCAAGTGGGGGTGTATAGTGGTTAGAATATCCTCCTCCAGTGGGGTGAGCTGGATGCGGGGTCCAGGGCATGCAGCAGGGAGGACTCTCCTCAGTTCTATCCTGGAGTACTTTTCCTTTACTCTCTGCTTTTCGTCCTGCCACTTTTTTTTGATGTCCTGTACAGTTTGCCTCTCCACCCCCAGGGCTGAGACAGCAGTGGCTTTCCGCTGCCATAGTTCTTGCTTCTGTGCACCACTGGTGCAATATGGTGGTAGCCCATATAGGCGCTTGTGGTGCCTTACTATGTATTCCACAAGCATGGTGGTCTCCTCTGCTGTGAAATTTCTTTTTCTGCGCATCTCCATGGTCTCTGGCACTGGAAGCTTTGTCGTAACAGTCTCTCTGTGGCCAAACCTGTTCCTTCACTGTGTGCTGCTTTTATGTGTGTTGTGGTACTGGTCAATTAGTGTTAATTGGCTTTAGCTGGAGTGTGGTGGGGGATGGTAGGCAGTGGCAGCATACACCATGGCAAAATTGAGCTGTTGGCTGGGATTGGCTGCTGTGTGTCAGCTGATCCATGTTGGGGGATGGGTGGACGTTGGCCAGGTGTTTCCCCTTGGCTAACATGCCCAACGGCCCAAAATCGTAAAATACGGCCCGTAATCGTAAATTACGGCACAGTGGCGTAAATTATGATTACGGGCCGTAAATTACTCCCCGGCGGCGGACGTAAAGTTAGTAGTCTTAAGTCAAATCTGTGAATACCGAAAGTAGTAAGTTTATTCTGTGAATCCCGAAAGTAGTAAGTTTATTCTGTGAATTCCGAAAGTAGTAAGTGCATTCTGTGAATACCAAATTGTAGTAAGTGCATTCTGTGAATACCAAATTGTAGTAAGTTTAGGATTTTGTCTTAAGTTCATTCTGTGAATCGGGCCCTGAATATCTTCAGGACCAGAAGAGTCAATTAGTTGTATGGGTGTGTTGCTTCTGTAAATTGCCGATCATGACAAGAAATTACAGATGAAAAACCTATCACAAATTTGTAATACTTATTTTCAACAGTTAGTTTCTTGGGGAAACCGTGAGGAATTTACACAAATGACCCCTTGCTGAATTTAGAATTGTGTCTACTTTTCAGAAAGTATAGCTTTTAGGCATCACACATGGGTTTTGCGCCTGTTTACACCACAAACTAGAAGTAGGTTGAAAGCACAAAAATTTGGAAAAATAGGCTACCACTTACAAAAATGCCCAAACTATGTTTTTTGGTACAGCTCTGCATGGTCCTGAAAGCTGAGAAGATGGTGATCTTTGCACAGCAAACGTTTTATTGACGGCATAATAATGATGGAATAAAAAACAATGACTTTTTTTTTTTTTTGAGCACTTTTTTCCTATTTCCCCCCAAAGAAAGCCCCAAATATATTTTGGCCATACTTCACTCCAGGGAAATACACAAACCCTGGCTTTAGTATCCCCACGAGGTTGGCAAAAAAGGAAGCACATTTGGTGTGGATACCTTAAGTGTAATGTTATGGAGGCCTAAGCATGAAGCCTGACAAAAATCTCAACTAAACTCCAGATGAGGAACACAACCAATATGTATACCTCTAACTGCATTCTTTAGCAATCATTAAATAATGGAATTAATTTTATTTTCACATTGCTACATGACCTTGGTCTTGGCAATTTGCTAAATTATTAAATAGTGCATGTTGAAAACAAAAAGTAAACATAAATCTGCATATAGACCCCTATTTAGGAATTGGCTGAGGGAGGATTTTTCTGCCACTATCAGGGTCCTGATCCCACCTGAAGCCAACAATTACATGGGCAAAATGATGGTGGAGAGTCTAAGAGCCTCATTTATGAGAAATTACGCATCGCTGCGTGAAAGCAGCGATGCATCATTTCTTAGTGCGCACTCCTTGCGACATACCTGATGCGTCATAATTAAGGTATGAAGCATGATGTCGCAAGGAGTTACAGATACGTCAATAATTCTGACGTATCTGTAAGCGCAAAAGTGACGCATTGCTGGAGTGTGTCACAAAAGTGACGCAACTCTAGCAATGCGTCCTTTTACATGGGGCAAGCCCCATGTGAAAGGGCCTGTGTCAGTCTTATGCCTGCTGTGAGGCAGGCGCAAAGATTTTGGCGCAACGGCGTCCTATAAGTGACGCAGTGAAATGTCATAGATTTCACTGCGTCACTTTTAAGAGGCTTTTTGCGGGGGAACACTCCCCCCCCACCCCCGCATACATTATACCTGACGCAGGTATAATGTTGCACAGTGGTTTACAAAGTGACGTATCTGCTTAGATGCGTCACTTTGTAAATATTGTGCAACAGGCGGCATGTTTTACGCCGCCGATGCGTCACAAAAAGTGACACATCAGAAGCGCAAAACTGACGCAAGGCCTCATAAATGAGGCCCTAAATGAGGGGGAAAAACTAGTATCCCTCCTCTATTGGTCCATTGAAATCTTCCATGTTTGATTTTAGTGGCTATTCTTGCTTACTAATTTCAGTAGGCCAAAGGACCAAAGTGTGGTAGCAATGGGCTTTGCCAGTTCTTAGTTGGCTGAAGACCACTGTCTCTTCTCTCTCCAAAGCTTACAGAGTTCTAAGGTTTACTTTTTTTAATCATGTTAATTTAATTAGTCACAGAAGTCATCCATAAAACTAGTGTAATACAGAAATATTATTATAAGAAATAAACCAATCCTGCATAATTGTAAATTCAAAATACAAAAAATATCTTGTATATTATGGAAACTATGAGGTACAAACTGAAGAAATGTGCAGCAATAGTGTGACATACTGGCACAAAAGAGAAAGAATACACAATAGAAAGGAGAATGTAAATATCTGACCAAGGATAAGAAATAAGAAAGGATTATCTTAAGTTTCTCATCAAGCATTTAAGCATAAAAGTCACATAAATCTCAACATATTTCCATGCCCTCTTTACAACATTTCCAATAAATGGGCCTTTAGATTAAAAAAGCAGCAGTACATCTAAAATCCAGTCATCATCAGAAAGGAAGTATTTTGCATTTAAAAATGTAAGCTCAGCTTCATGGCTAACATTATGGCGTTATACAACCTTCACTGTTGTTCATGTGACATGTTCAGGAAGAAAGGTATTACATGAAACAGTTTGAATACATGAGATTAGGATATAGTACAACTGATCACTAGATCAATTCTATCAACAAGGCATTCCAAAAGTTCATATTATTCTTCATGTGGCCCAGAAAATTGCATTTTGCATCACAAACCTAACATGGATTTGTAGAGGCCAGCCCTAGATACTGTGTCCAATATAATAGGAACATTATTTTAGTTGAATACATTTAGGGTTAAGATCAGCGTTGTCAATCATTTGTCATATAGAAAGCTAGGACATGCCATAAATGTTTTTTCCAAATATGTGGTATCATCCATGGTTGAACTGCTATCACCTTAAAGTAGAAGCTAAATTATGGTGCCATTTGTGAACCAATTGCTATTGATAATGCTGCAATAGGCTGGTTCTAGGGTCATGTTTTCGGATATCATAGCTATTGAATAGGATATGATCATTTTAAACCCTTCGTACATTGGGTGTTCTTTCTCTAATATTATCCATTGCACTTTAGATTATTTCCTTTGACCCCAAACAAATTCTCAGCAATATTATAATTTGTTTTAGATTTACTGTAGTTGGAGGACATGGAAGGATACACAATTTTAGACTATACATTTTTGCCTACGGTCTCTATTGTATTCAGTTACACCTAACACGGTCCTTGCCTTCTGTCAAGTTCAAGTCACCAGTAACCTCTAGATCAGAATGTTGCTGTGGGAATGATGTCTCCTTTCCTTTCAACAGTATCAAACATGTCCAAGACTACCCTCATCACAGAGAGTGAAGAAGGGGAAGAGAGGCAAGGATACGAGGCACACAAGAGACAATGTTGGATTTTAGTCACACAGCTCGTCTCATCAGCCTATGATTGGTGAAGTCTTTTTTTTTATACAAAACAGATACATTAATCAGTACTTACATCAACTTAAAATACATGCAGGGTTTTAATTTACATGGATTTCGTAGGAATGGTAGCAACATTTTACTGAAAATGGTACATTCCCAAGATTTACTCTAGTAACTGATGTGTAAACATTCAATGTATCAGTGGCACAGTATCTTAATCGTGCTAGATTAAAAGGACTTGTCCTGAGACTGGCCTTGTTCCAATGTTCTATTGCAGTTGTTAATGTCCTTAAACTTGACACACTAATTGGAAATAAAGTTTCACACAAGTCCTACATACAACACTTTGGATACCCAAGAGACAGTTGCGTAGAGAGAAAGGTGTGGCGCTGAAGCCAGAGCAGCTGACTCTGTAGCCCAGGGCTCACTGGTTGATTGCCTTGAACCTTAATGGAGTGATATGTTTGCGCTTTACAAATATGGATCATAGTTCAATTTTGAAGGTGTCACACAATCTCAGTGTGTAGTTGCATGGGGCAGTACAGGGCCCAGCATGAGCCCTATGATACAAACAAATAATATCTAACGCTCCCTGTTACTATATTTAAGCACTCTGAGACCAGCAGTGGGAAAGGTCAATTAATTTCAAGGATACAAGGAAAATCTTTGAGGTGACACTGCAGATAGAATTTCAAGACGCATTGGAAACTGAAATCCTCTGGGAAGATGTTCTCAACATCTTGCTTACATTTTTGAACATCTTGATTGAAGTTCCAGGAACAGATGTTAAGAGCTGAGCCCAAACAGAGGAACACAGATGAAGAGCAGAGCCCAAGTAGAGGTTTCATCTTATCAACAGGGAGGAACACAAAGCATCTGCCCACAGCCTGGGCATGGCTTAGATAGACTGCAGGCTCCTGCAGCAGATTTTTGAATCCTGCTGTAGTCTGCCACTTAGATGGGGCATACAGTAATGGCAATTAGGGAGCCCGCTTGGAGAGAGGATTTATTGTGCTTCTGATGGGGAGTAACAACCGGGAAGAAAATATGTGTCAGGCACATTCCTGGGTGGCATGACTGCTGCCATATTACTGTGGATGACATACTGAGTGGCAATGCCCTAAGCAAGGGCTTGTAGAGGTTGCTAATAATGCCTAATAATGCATAGGAAATGAAGTGAAAGGAGGTGGGGTAAAAAACCTGTGACACTATTAATTTTTACAAAAATTATCTTTCAAATATCTCAGTAGAAAGGTAACCAAAGAGGTGATGTATTTGCTGGACCATTTTATGTTCCAAGCACTTACTGTAATTCATTTTTGACCTGAAATATTTCCAGATTTACTCATTATGTCCACAAGTATAGTACATAGAGAATCTAACATGGTGTAACTTCTGAGGCGTAATTTATTAGTTGCACCTTGCCCACCAACCACTCAGTATCTGCTCTCTACCAACTGCCAGTCCAGGAGAAATATTATGACAGCATAAATTAATGTCAGGCTGTTTTGGCATGCCTAATATTCGATAATGAAGAAACACAGTCAGTGAGAAAAAGGGGAAGACCAACATGTCACACATCTCACTAAGTTCCAATGCAAAAACATTCTAAAAACTAATAGACAAAGAGCTATTTAGGTATTTACAAAGAGTGCTAAATAAGAATGTGGGAGGAATGTGAAATGATAACCCACAAACAAAGAAAGGGCCAAGCTTTTAAATAAATATCCAGAGGTAGAAATTATTTTTGGGAATTTCTATAAAGTGAGACTCTGTTTAAATTCAAGTGCATGTAGACGTTCATCTTGACATTATGGTAAGCAATTTTACCACTCACACCAGTTCTAGGGAATTTAGAATTAACTCTCTTACTAACATCTGCCTTAATCATAGCTAAATCATTCACGTTTAATTTCTTGAACCCAACAGCTTTCTAGACATCATAAACGTATTTCCTTTACTGAATCATTTACACTTCTCTCTATCTCCTATTGTCAGTCTCCCATTTCACATTCTTATTTATGCCAATTCCACTCAACCTTGAGAAAAGTATGTGTTTGCTTACCTTCCTCTGAACAGCTTTAAGGTAATCTTGCCAGTTGTTGTAGGTGAAGTTAGTATTATGCCCACTAAAGTTTGCATTTCTTTCCTCCAATTCTTACAAGCACTCTCCAGCAACTATATGCCCTATTGTAGAATTTTATTAAATCTTTCCACCACCCCATTACCTTCTGGATGATAGAGAGCACACTTCCCATGCAAGATCTCTCTCCAAGACAAACAATCCTTAATTTTCCTAGTGGCTGAATGTACCCAATTAATGGTCAAATTGATTTGGGAAAACTTTCTCAAATTTTTGCTTAAATATTATTCACTGCAGCTATTTCCAGCCACCTGGAAAGGTATCATTCAGCACTGGAATGTACTGTGTTGCTCTCTCCCTTTATATTCAACCAACAATGTCTAAAGCCACTTCGTCCCAGATTTTGGGATGTGTGCTTGGTACCTTTCAGGGAATGTGTGGAATGTACAGCTCTGTCTCGGAGTCAAAATACAGGAGCCTGGCAAGCTTCTGTCTTGATCTTGACACAGACCTGGCCGGTCAGCTCGGTTTTTTCCAACAGAAGAAAGGGGGCGAGGTTTCTAGAACCCTCGCCTCACGTTGAGTAAAGGTATTAAAAGCTGGAAGTCTTCAGGGGCAGGTAGGAGCTCGTTCACAGAGTAGATGTACTGCTGTGAATCAAACAGAACTTGGGTCTTAATCGAACTCCTTCCTGGGCGGTCGAAGGGCTCCTTCAGCTTGAGTTGGCAAGGAAGTTGCATGATCAATCAGTGAGGTGTTCCTTACTTTGTGTACATAATTTCTAAGTTTCTTTGCTCTTTTGCTACATGTATACATGCTACGTTTTATTCTGGTTTTACACTTGAGTTACTTGATATATGGGAGTCTGCATTAACTGATATTTTGCCTTCCTTTCTAAAATATTGAATTAATAACCGTGTGTGTGTCACTTTGAATGCACCTGAATTTGTTTTCTTGCCTCGCCTTAAGAGAGTGCTGGGTCTTGTTTTATCGCCTGGTCTTTTGGGAGTGATGTTTAACGTGTGTTGTTTAAAGGTGCAGTAGTGCATTTGCCTCCTCGTGGGAGTGCAGGGTCCAGGTGTGTCCTATTGTGTCAAATTAGAAGCACTACATGAATCCGCTCCAGGTGGGATATTCATTACATTTGTGATAAAGTAACCTGTCTGGCAAACTATATATTCCCTGAGTCTCTGATTCCCTCTTCGGTGTCTTTCAAAAAAGAAGTAAAAGCCCTTTGGATGAATGCACTTGTTTGATGGCGCCAACCTCCATTGACCATGCCCACTCTACTGGTTTGTACTCAACCCTGCTATGTGTTTGTTCTATTTATATGCTGCACTATTTCTGCTTGCATATTTTACTGCTCTTTTACCTTGCTTATCATTGTTGTTGTTGTTTTACCTGCAACTCTGTTTGTACCTCTGTACATCTGTAAAGCACTCTGATACCCTCTTGGGTCACGTTTGCGCTATATAAAACTTTATAAATAAATAAATGAGATCTATGTCTGCATACATATGGTAACAGCAGTATATGAAGTATGCCCAATAAAAAATAATTTTATGCGTCAAAGATACAGAGAACTGGCCAATGCACCCCAAATGTGGAATGCAACGGTAAGCAGAATCAAAGAAACTTATAAAAAAAAGCCCAAATCGTAAAGTGCAAAAATTCTAGTTTAAAATGGTTTTAAGGAGAGTCCTGGAAAATTCACTAGATTATGTAAACCGTGGAATGCAAGCTATTCCAAAAGTCATCTCTGTTGTTCGTAGCAAAGAGACATGCCATCCAGTTAAGCAGTTTGAATGAACACACGTGCTCCTCATAATACAATGACTCCAGGAGCATATCCGGGCAACTTGCATGATATTCAATGAAACTCCGTTGCAAGAGGTGCTGTGCAGCCGCACAGGTATTCCAGCCTGCCAACACTCCAAGTGCAGCAGCACGCATCAAACGACCATCCCCAGACCAGGCCTGGTCATGGGTCAGTAATGGACTCATTAACAGATCATAATCCAGGTCAGTGCTGGATGTATTGGAAAGGCAGATATCAAAGGTCCCAAAAAAAGGTTACTGTCAGCAATAGAACCCAGGTTTCATGCAGGGGAAGTAGGCAAAGCAAAATGTAAGTCCATAACTCACACCTAGCATCGTCAATGGCAAGCATCCAAAAAGTTGCTGCATTCGGTTAGGGTACAGTCGCAATTGGCCTGGTCTCTACACTACCGCAAGAGTGGCAGCCATTGTGTAAGAGGAGCAGAAGTACCAGCACCCCGCACCCCAAAAAGAGGATTAATGGAAACCCTCCGAAGGCACTGGAAAAAACAGAATGAATAAAAGCTGGTATTATTCCAAAAATTGTCTGAAAAGAGGACACAAGGCCAGATACCACAAGTTAAAAGAAGTGTGGAAGGCCTTCAGTATCAGACGCATTATATATTTGGTGTATTAATGCTCAAAAATGGAGTGAGAAATTTGTGTTCAGTAGCGAGTATATCTCACTTGCGGTTCACGCCACCTGCAAGTCGAAGTTCTCTTGCGCTGATGTGAGAGCCACTTTTTTTTAAAACAATAGCGCTTTGAGTCTGCTTAGTTTATTAAAATCTGTTTTCAGATTTGGAATGGAAGGCCAAAGCGAACTATCTACAATCCCATGCGGGGTGGAAAAAGGACACTTCTGCAATAAATAACAGGTTGCGAAACCGTTACTATATATGGGATGCCTGCCCATAAGCCACAACAGTCGTGGTTATTCTAAATAAGATAACTGCCATTCGAAAGTAACGTTAGTGCAGGAATAATAGCTGGCACAGGCATACCTTTTAGAAAACAAACCAGATTAGGGACAACAGGTTACAACCGATTTGCATATAGCTGGATCTGAACTGAGGTGGCGAACTGAGATAAAGAATGATGATGGATTCAACCCAGATCTGTGAATGGGGGTGAGTGTCTGAAAAGTTTCAGTGCTCCGTCCATCATCTCCTGGTGTTTGCTTTGTTCACCCTAAATTGGCTGGGTATACCCAGACCTGAGTCCCTTGCTCACTTTGCCACTGGATTCAAGCTAGCCTGGCTGATGTAGGGTGTTACCCAGAAACCGGTCCCAGGATGCTTGTTTCCAGTTCAGGGAAGACCTGGCTTGACATTTCGGGCTGGACTGTTCCCATGAGGCACAGGGTCAAGACTGATTTGCATATAGCTGGGTCTGAACTGAGGTGGTGAAGTGAGCTAAAAAATGATGATGGATTTAACTCAGATCTGTCACTGGAGGCGAGTGTCTGAAAAGTTTCAGCTCTCCGTCCATCATCTTCTTGTGTTTGCTGTAACGAGGTAAGGCCAAATCAGTCCTAAAGGAATTAGACTAAATCAATTTAGTGTGCATCAATATGAATTTAGATTGAGATGCCAATTTTAACTTATAGAAATAGGACTCTGGATTGGACGTATTATATTCAGAAAAGTATGTGAATTTACTCTGTTGAATTTTAGAACTCCCCTGTAAAGGAGCTGGACAATGTTCCCACTGTTTAAAATAAAAAATCTGTCTTACCGTGTTCGTTTTTTGTGCAAGAATTGATTGCCATAATGTGTGTAACAAAATAAATCTGCATAATTGGCTGATGTCAAATATAAATCTTCAGCATCAAAAGCAGCAAAATATTTGAATTCAGAAAACAATGAATGAACGGCCTGAACATCCCAGTTGGCTGAATGTATGACCGGTGATACCACATCTCCTAATGAAACGCGGAATACGCATGGAATGTTCAGGATTTCCAACACACATTGAACATCGAATGCAACTTTATCCCAAACCATGCCATCAGCAACAGGGAAGGCCGAAATTTTCACGAGGGCTTGATCTCTTTTCATCATGTGTGATGATGTATTGAGAACTAGAACTACATCAACAAATTTCACAGCAGAGTGTTCAGTCAAACAATGACCATTGATGAGCAAGAAGAACACTGTCACAAACCCAATCCACATGAAAATTAATGTAAGCATGAGTGCCATCCATATGTATGTCCAGGGTGGGACTAGGTAAGTCTTTTTGAACCAGGCAATGAAAAGATGTGCACATGTTGGAGAGGTTGTCACAAATGAGGACGAAGAAGATGAGTCTGATGAAAAACTGGTACGATCCATAATAACCACTCGCTCCCAAACAAAACAATGGAGGAAGTGCAGCATCAGATGGATTATGTATGGTCATGTTAGGAATGTCAATGACGACCTCAATTAGCGGAGAATCATACTCGATGTCTGCATTAGTGAAAGTAGAAGTTACAACAGGCAAGAAATCAATAGAAGTCTCCAACTACCACCCATTATGTGGGGAGTAGTCAAGGAAGTTGAAGCCATTGGATTCAGTGAAAGATCTCGGCTTGGAATACTTGGAGTCATACTATTCAGTCTCGGTCAGATGGTGTAACTTGACATTGTCAATTGAAATAAATCTGTTTTACTTGCGGCCCGGGAAAGGAGGCAGGATCACTGTATGAGTGCCCTTCAATCCAAGAACTGGGACAGGTGCACAATAAGAGGGAGCAAATTATTTTTTGCTCTCCAACTTTTGTCTTACCAGATCACCAACTTTAGGGAGCCAGCCTGTAAGGAATCAGCGCCGCTGCTTCAGCCGAAGAGGACAGATCATCTTTAGCCAGGGTGTTAAGGGTCTTTTGTAGTTCCTGCAACATAGTAGATTGGTTATCTACGTCAAATGTCGCGGCAGCTGCCACAACATCTAGACTATCAAGGTCTGGCACAAACATTTTAATGATAAAGAGCATTTTGTATGGGATCTGCCCACCCAGAGATCTTCTTGGGAGATTATTTAGTGCACGTTCAATCCCATACAAATGCATCAGCCAACCCCTGCCAGTACCTAAGACTCTAGCTGTCAAAGATTGCTTTAAGTCACAGTTTATTCGCTCCACTATAGAATTGCCCTCAGGCCTGTATGGAGGCAAAAACTGCACCAGCACCCCTAGAGACCTCATTGCGTCCTTGTAACCCTTAGAGGCAAACACAGGACCTTGGTTAGAATGGAAGGTGCAACAGGCAAAAGTCCTAACAAAGACAAGCACATCTCTAATGACATTTCGAGCGTCAGCACTACATTGTGGCCAAACCCAAAGGAATTGAGTGCACGAATCAACTGCAACTAAAATATGTTTATATGCAGTGTCAGATGTCAAAGGACCGCAGTGATCAAGATAAATACAACTAAAGGGTTGATTAGAAATGTATATCTGTGTATGTGGTGGAAGTGCAACCATAGACAGTTTAATCTGATGACAAATGTCACAAAACAGTATATAATTACGGGTTTGTTTGTATAAACCATGCCACCAATAATGTTGCTATAAAATAGAAACAGTCGCAGAAACTCCGGCATGTGCAGAAGCCATGCCTTCATGTGCGGCTATGATCAAAGGAAGTCTGAAGTCCTCTTTGGGACTCAGCTGATCCCCAATGGACGGTATTGTAGCAAATGGGACATGCTCAGGTGACAAATGATAGGAATATTTTGAAGGGAAACCTTGAAGGAAATCCATACCACCCTTCTTAGCAGCAATTGCTGCTAGTATATCATTATCAAGTTTTTGTCATGGACCTAGTAACTGCTGCTACTGAACATGTGGCCACTGCAGTTTTGGCTGCCTCATCAGCCAAAGAATTACCAACAGGATGTGTTCCCCACACGCTGATGGCCAAGAGTATGAATAACATGTATGAGTGGCAAACGGTCCTTAAGTTTGGCCACTCGGACCCAAAGCATTGTATGCCCTATTATGCTACATTTAGAGTCTTAATAGTCATTTTAAGACCAAAAGAATAAGTTGTCATTGAAAGCCTGCACACAGTAGTAGGAATCGCACACAGCAAGAGTGTTCACATCAGGATCAGCAAATTCTAGAGCTAAAATCAAAGCACGCACCTCCACTAACTGAGCCTTACAGTCCCCAAGTGCCCGTGTATGGACTGTGGAAAACTTATATTCACCATTTACAATTGAGCCAGCCACTATAGAGCAAGCCGCCAAATAAGCATGCTTTTACCCAACGGCTGCCTGAGCTGAACCGTCAGTATAGATGATACATTTGTACTGATCTAGAGGAAGCAAAGACAACAGAGGAGGATGAATATTTATATATTGTAAAAACTCCTGTGTCTGCAAAGAGGGATCAAAGAAAAAAGTGACATCAAATACCTCGCCCAATGCATCCAACGTGGATGCAAAGCTTTGGAACTCGGAACCCTCACCTTTATCGCTGCTTCTAAAGCAAATACTGGTGACACCATAAGAATGCATTTTCCCTGCGCCAGAGAGCGCTCTTTCAGAATCACCATCTGGACAGCTGTCAACAAATCTTCAACTGTGGAAAATGTGCATTTCCGCTGATGTGTACAAATGTGATTTATAAGCTATTAGTACTGTGTCAAATAAGTGAAACCTACTGTCCTTGGCACAATTCTTATGAACAAGTTCGTAGAATTGTCACGTGTTAACAAGAAGTTGGTTGCAAGCAGATCAAACTGCAAAGTCCGATAAATTGCTTTATGTTCCGAAAGCCAGCTGGAAGACAAAAAAGAGGGTTGTATCAATGCATAATGCAGTTTGATACGCTGGGCATAATCAGGAATGTATGTCCTCCCCAAGTTTAGAAATACCAGCAAGGATTGCAGTTTTTTCAATTTAGATGGAGGTTGGAATTTTGCACATTTCTCCAGAAAGTGGGGGGTCAACCCCCTACCTTCAATATTGAGCTTGTAGCCCAAGAAGAGTACCGCCAAATAGGTGGTGTGACTTGGCAAAATTAAAGTTGTACTCCAAGTCAGGAAAAGACAGAATGATGCGATCCACATGCACAAGATGCGGTATTAATCTGTCATCTGTCAAATAAATGTCATTGATGTATAAGAAGGCATCTGGGTCTATGTCATGCAAAAGAGACACAACACGCTCAGCAAAAGCCCCAGGACTGTTCTTATAACCCATAGTCAAACGTGTAAATCGCTTCTGATTGCTGACCGCGGTAAATGCAGTCAAGTCATGGCTACCAGGAGCCAAACTGTGACTGTAAAATCCATTGGAAATATCCAGTGTTGATTGTTTTGCACCAATATTTTTCACTAACGCAGACCTGTGTGTGTTTTGTACTGCAAATATGTGAACATGGCTGTTTAAATGTCTGTAATCTAAAACGATACGATAAGAACTGTCCGGTTTCGATATCGGAAAAAGAGGATTATTCATGGATGGAACACAGGGTTCAATGACACCCAGATATTCCAACTGGGTCAAAATGTCACTTACCGATGCTTTTGCTTCACGCTTGATTGGATAGTGTACCTGTGGCTATGGCATAGATCGTAAAGGAAGTTCATGTGCTGGTGAATCTTTATCCCAGCTCATCTGATTACGATACACAGCCAACGCTAGGGCTATTGCCCATTCTGGTGCTTACATTTGTTTAGCCCCTTCAGAGACACACAGGGAAAACTCGGGAGTATCACTTCCTCCCCTCGGGAAGAAGCCGAAACTAATGGAGGAGACCAATCTGCCTCTGCCAAAAAAATGTCACAAGAGGAGGTATGGTTGTCCCAAAAGACTGCTTTAATTGTTCATTTTATATCACATTCAATTTGGAGGACTATCTTATCAAGCCTATCAGTGAGTGCAACTCGTGTATCTGCTGTTTCCACTGTAAAGAAAGTATCAGTTGTTCTAGCCTCCAGACAAGGAAGGAGTGCCTCCCGCACTATGGTAACTTCTGCCACGCTGTTGAGGAGTCTCACCACCTATATCCAATTGAGGAGTAGGGTTATCACCGTCTGAGGCATACTTCGCTGTTAAAGCAGCAACTTTCTTCTTCTGAAACCGGGCACGATAAGGAGGTTGTCCCTCCGGTTTGGCTTTAACATCAAACTGGCATGGCGGATCACGTTGTTGTTGAGTGGTCTCGCCTTGTCTGCAATCCTGTTGCTCTACTCTGCCGAACTGTGGATCCGATGATTGCTGAAAGGAATGAGGAAAGCACGGATCAGGAATCTGAAATCTCTCTGGTGTCTTAATTACAGAGTGGTTAAGCAAATCATATCTACTTTCAGAAGCATCAGGTGTCGGTGAACCCGCACGCGAACCTTGCTTCTACTGTTGCTGCCACTGATTCCTATTCCAAGCCTTTTTAGAAAAGACTGGACACCCCTTCTTTTCAGGCAGGCGCTTATTCTCAGTTTAAGTAAAAGGCCTAATTTCCAGAATATAACGCCCCAAGAGTTTATATTGGTTCGCAATAAACTTTGGCAATTCATGTTATTTATCCATGTCAGCAACCACCTCTAGGCGCTGACTCACCTATAAGCTAACTGCTTCCCTCTTAACGTTAGCAAGGATCATTTCTACCAAAAATAGGGAATACTCCTACCAATCTCATCCCCAACTCCAGGGCAGCCTCTGTCCCGTGTTTATTTTGAACCTTCTTAAGAACCGACTGAAGCATGGTCATGGAGGGGGTGCCAGAACACAGAGAATAAACCATCACAAACACCTTCCCCCAAGTGGCCAGATTGGGAATAAGGCCTTTAGGTAAGCTCATTGTAAGTATCCTGTTTTCATCCACAGGAGACATATGTGGAAAAATAGCTTTGAGTTGCTCAACCTTTTCACCCACCTGAAGCGAAAATCCTCCCTAATCTGTGGACCATTCCCCATCACTGAATTAATCATGATAGGACTAATAACCATGCCACCACCATGTCCTGGTGGGTGAGCGGCACCAGCCGGAGCGCGCGGTATATTACGAGACAACTATTGAATGACATTTCTATGTATATGAATTAATGAAGTGTGTAAAGCGCGTAGCTCTGCGTGTGAAACACCAAGATAATTTGGATGCAGTGTAAATCCTGCCAAAATGGGCCAAGTGGCCCCGTCGACCGATAAGGGGCCGAGACGGACCACAGATACAGGGTGAAGATGGGCACCATCAAAACATATGGTATGCTCCCAAGCCAACAACGGAACTTCAAGTAAGCGATATGGACGATAAACTTGTGGAACCGCACCATGTTCATATTCATGAAAGAAGTTATTGTTCCCATCAGCAGCAGTAAATCTAACCCAGGAGTAAAAAAACGTGAAGTGGAAAGCTGCATCTGCCTCCACCCACATATGGTACTCCATACTGAGCCAAATGAGCAGTGACAGCGGAACTGTTTGGCACAGCAATAATAATCGCTTTTAAAGAAACAGTAGTTTCAAATAAGAAACAAAAAATACAACTTTTTAAATTCAAGCTTGAAAAACCTATAAAATCTCAAATATAGGAGGTAAACCCCACTCACCATGGACATCTCCGAAACTGGTGAGAGGGTAATGTGGACAAGAACAAGCGCTACTCAGGGGTCTTGTGAATAAGTACCAGATCAAACTTTGGTGGCGCCATGTTGCAGGGATTCTGCAAATACAAAGAACTATGCGCAGGATTATGGGACCTCGGTGTATAGGGACCAGGCCTTACCACCACCTTAGTGCCCATGAGCCTAGGACTGACTAGCAATAGTGTCTCACTCGCTCTCCTACACACTCACAAAGAAGCAAATGATTTGACACCCCAGACCACAACACTCTTCTTTCTCAGGAATCGCGGTAACAAGACACATCATTTTGCTCACACTCTCATACCTGTCTGACGAGGCACGAATATAGTTTAAAATGTTTATTTGAACTATTGTGCTGTAACATGCAGTATACGGGCCACAACAAGCAGAAACATGCATAACACTAATATAGTTAACATTGTAGCTAGGCCATATATCGTAATGGTAGATGTCATCATATAAAGACAATGGAGAAGGGACTATAATGCCTAACCTCCCTCCCCTTGGTAAGCAGAAGTATTATTATATAATCGAAGATATCTGGGCTGTGTCAGCAGACCCCATACCTCAGTGCCCAGATGGTGTGTCTCCATCATAGGAACCGCATTGCTCTTCTCCCATGAAAGCATTCTTTACAAGTATGTGTTCTCTAAGCATGCATCCCCATAGTATCAAAGTACGAGTTTCCAGCAGCAGCTGCATTTGCATGTGTTTTCAAGGTGCTAGGGACTTACCAGAACAGAATAACAAGGGGCCTTGTCTAGCGACCTTGATCACAATGTTCAGACTGAACTCCAGGAACAGGCAAAGAAAAAACACAGCAGACAGTTCTCATGTGAAAGGCAAAAACAGAGTCTTGCAAAAATAAAGCCATGTAGTAACGTGCGCAAAAGCAGCATCATGGCTGCTGGGCTAATGCTAACTTAGTGATGTCGACAATGTCGCTATTGGCCAAGTGACAGCAGCCAACATTGAAAGCACAAAAAACTAGGAGAAATAAAGGTATTTCACCTTGTTGTGCCACTTCAATGCTCCCCTGGGGACACATTCCCAGGTTTACAAAACCTTGTAAATCTGGGACTGCATACGATTCCATGGGTGTTGTGTGGGAACACCCACAGCAACATCCATGGCACACCCCTTTCACACAGTGTAATGCCTGAAAGGGGCCATATTTACAAGGCCATGGAGAGCCACACTGGGTGGCTTTACGTGCCTTGTCAGTATGGGCTGGCACACTGTGCCTCCAGTGTCACAAAAGTGATAATCAAGTGACGTAACTGAGAGCCTAATGACCTCTGTCTCTCAAACCTTCAAAAACATTCTCTTAACAACTTCAGCTGCCATCCCAGCCAGAATAACAATAATTCCACATTCATAAAACATAAACTTATCACCACTAAGGTATCCAGGTGCCTGGGGGCAGTTGGAGAGATTAAGTGTGCTAGTGTCCAGAGCCACATCATGCTGGGTTTAGCTGCCGCTAGGGATCAAACCATGAGCTCCACGCACCGGAGTCAGCTGCTGTGGCCACGGCATTACATCTCTCCCTGACACTAAACCGGCGGGAGTGCCCGCTACGGCCAGTCCAGCCCTGTTTACTACTTTATCCTCATCTGTGTATAAGTGTATTCTTTTGTACAGGGGTTGGCTCCTGGTCTCCAGGAAGCAATTTCTGCCCTAGTCTTTGTCTTGTTTTAAGTGCATTAACTGTGGCATTCAGATGTTTTGGGGAAGTAGCACTGTGGCCCCTGATGGACCCATAAGGGTTTATCTTGTGTTTGTAAGTACAATATGTGTTTATGCTCTAGAGTACAGACACAAGATCACTTTTGCTGTCTCCTTTCTGTTGGGAGTTGCTATCTGTAAGAGTACAATTCAATTAAATGTATTAAGAATATTCGATTAATTAAAATCATGACATAAAATGCAACTCCCCCATCTCTCCCCACCCCAACCCACTCCACCCTGTCTTGTTCAAAGACAGTGAGTTTTTGTTGCTCTTTTCTCTCATAGCACCTAACCTTCCACCTCTCAATATGATCTTAATAATACAAAACGTACTGTTAAAATCTAGATTGCGACGTAAACATTATCGGCGCCATCTTGTCCCCTTTTAGCTCAAATGTGCGCGTAAGTAGCAGCCATTTTGAACGCCATGGCCTCTCTGCCCACTGCCGATAGCCAGCGCGTCTCTCTCTCTCCCTCTCTGACCCCTCCAGCATCCCCCGCGCGCTGACAGCCCACGTTCTCACATGCTTGGGCCATAAACCACCCCTTCAGCGCGGCCCTGCCTCGGAGCCACATTCCGTACCCGACTAACACCTCCCTCCGTCCCTTTAATGATCACGCATCCTTTGATGAACCCCCTTCCTCTGTGCCCGATTGTCCCGCCCGATCCCAGGCCATCACCTAGCCCTGCGGATACAGTTTATTGCCCCTTACAGTAGGAAGCTGTCCTTCTTCAAAGAATCTATGACTGATAAAAGCCCCCACCCCATGAGATCCGATCAGCAGCACACATTCCGGGAGCCGGCGGGATATCCAGCTGCGCGATAGTCATCACCTACTGAGATCGGGGTGGGACTTTTACTGTAAATATGTGTGGGAACGGGTTTGGAGCGGAGATTCCGAGGATGCCTTTCCGTACATCAAAGTATTAACAAGAATGTGTTTTATGTAATAAAGCAATTAACCTGTGTATTAGAGGCCAGGCCTCAAGGATGCGTTTAGAGCACCTCGAGAAGATACCCTGTTGTCTGATTTGACGTGTTCTGCTCCGTCGGAATAAACTCCTGTTTCCTGCCTTCTGTCTCCAGCGCCTGCCTCTTTGTTTGGTAATCTCGAATGGTATGAGAGGCGGCTAACGCCGGGCAAATACTGAAGGGTTCTTGGTCGAATTCGGCCCTACCTTTCGACAATTGGCGCCCAACGTGGGGCCCATCAGCAACGCGTGGATCCAGTGGGAGAGGTCCCAACGACAGAGTGAACGACTGCAACGATCGGGAAGAGCTCCTGCCCGATAGACCCTCGTCTGGCAGCCGATCATCCGAACTTCACCGGTTCCGAGCAGACCTCTCTCGAGTGATCTACGGTCCTGACTGGGAACCATCAGGAGTGCCACAGCAATTACGGAGAACAGAGGACGATCAGGCGCTGGAAGCGGAAGACGAGAAACTGTCCATGCGGTCCGGGTAAGGTCGTGTAACACGACGAATTGCGAATTGATTGTTTGATTGTTCGAAAATACTAGTATTACTCATTTGATTGTTTCTGAGAGATTCTCTATTTGCAAACAAGCACAGAGTCGCAATACTCTGTTTAGTCTTTGCAGATAGTGAAGGGTAGGTAACGCAGGCTTTTGCCCCATTGTAATCCGTCGTGCCTGCTTCCCTCTCCATTTGATTGATTGTTATCCAAGCATTTACTGTTTTGGAATTGGTTCTCTTTGGATCATTCTCTATTTGCAAACAAGCACAGAGTCGCAATACTCTGTTTAGTCTTTGCAGATAGTGAAGGATAGGTAACGCAGGCTTTTGCCCCCGTTGTAATCCGTCGTGCCTATTTTTATCCCTCATTTGATTGATTGTTTATCCGAACATTGATCGTTCGGAATTGGTTCTCTTTGGGTTATTCTCTATTCACAAATAAGCACAGGGTCGCAATACTCTGTTTAGTCTTTGCGGATAGTGAAGGATAGGTAGTGCAGACTTTTGTCCCCTTTGTAACCCGTCATGCCTGTCTTCGCCCCGTTTGTTGGTAGTTGGTTCAGCCCGGACCGCTTATTAGAGGTGAACCATCCGGCTCCACTGGAGGGCACCCCTAATAAGGACATGTTTACTAAATATGGACTAGTCACCGTGGCTTATAGTAAGCTGTGGCATAAATACACGAGAAAGGATCGGGGAAGTCAGTGGCCACTGATAGGATCCTTTGATAACGACAAAATAAACGCGCTGGAAACAGCCCTTTATAACAATAAGACAACACCCACTATGCTCGATAGCTTCGGCATGTGGCGCAAAGAAACAGAACAGCGAAAGAAGAGAAATGAGGTCAGGTTAGAAAAGGAATTACGCAAGGCAGCTCACCTGGCCGCTAACAAATTAAAGGAAGAAATAAAAGAAAGAGAGGAAACCAAGCTAAAACAAGATTCCTAATCATCAGGCCAGTGTCCCGTCAGGACACCCTCTACACTTTACCCCGAGCTACCTTCGAAACAGCGAACGAACGATGATTTACTACTAGGTCCCCCGATCATCTACATGCCCCCTCCATATGCCCCTTCCCAACCCTTAGCACAGCACCCGCAACCCCCAACGACAGGCGAGAGTAGTGCCGGAGCCTCGGTCCTCATGGCCTCTGCGCCGACCGAATCCCTTGCACTCAGCGCAGCACAAGCAGCAACTTCAGGTGATCCCGATGCGGGGAGGAAAGACCCCGCGAGATCGAATAGATTAAGTAAGGACGAACGAGCTGGGATCGATAAGATTGTAAAGACACTGGTGGTGCGAAAGGAAAGTGAGGATTATGTAACGGATATGTACAATACATATGCCAATAGCCACAGACGACACTTCGTCGTACGCCTTTGTTACCACACCCTTAATGCCTATGAGGACCGATACCAAGGAAAAGGCCCTGAAAACCTAACGACTCTGTATAGGAAAATTGATGTCGGAGATGGAGGCGAGTGTGATGTGGCGAACCTCTTCACGCGTACGCTTGAAGTTTTCCGCCACCTCACGGAACTGAAACCAGAGACCAACACCACGACTCCTGCAGTGACTGAAGCCAGAGTAGAAAAAATTGACACTATGATGCCCATAAAGGAGGCCGCTCCCTATTGGGTTCCCCCACGAGGACTGGGAACACACGACGATATTAATCACCAAGATGCGAGAGGGAGGGTAGTTTACAACTGGGTTTACCAACCATGGGATCGGCAAGACATCCTGACTTTCCGAAAGTCCTTGCCTGATCTGCGAAAGAACCCCACAGCCTTCTATACAGAATTAGCCACCGCTCTGGGTTCAACGATTATGACCCTAGCGGATATCGATTTGTTTTTCGGGTTATGTCTGCCAGCTGATGTGTGGAAGCAAATCCGGAAAGTCGACCACCTTGAGCTGTTCGGACATACCTGGATACAACTCGGTGATGTAGACAAACAGCGAGAGCCGGGACAGAAACCTATGAAAGCCATTCTAGACCTACCAGAAAAGATCGTGCAGAAATTAAAACCTTAGTCCCAGAAAGGAAGGTGGACTGGTCGGTAGTAACGGCCTGTCGCCAGAAACCCCAGGAAGACGTATCAGAATATTTCTCCCGGTTTGAAACGGTGTTCTCCGATTACAGCGGCCAGGACATGACCACTGCAACCGGACATCACTTGTTTGTCCAGAACTATGTGAAAGGCCTGACACCAGAAGTCTCGCAGAAACTACCGACTAGCGAGAGTAGTTGGGCGGCCTCCAAGCCCGCAGCTATCCTTCAGATGGCTCAATACTATGAGCAACAAAAGAACGAGAACGATCAAGCGACTGAGAAAAAGAAAAAGGACTTGAAAGAGAGGGTAATGATTGCTCAGTTGCAAGGGGTGACTATAGGAAGGGAACAGTATAGAGGGAACTACCAGTCGAATGCTCCTAGAAATCCACCCCCTAGAGACCGCACACCCGCACCCGGCGCTCCACCAACAGACCTCGATGAGAACCAGTGTGCGTTTTGCAAAGGATTTGGCCATTGGAAATCTCAATGTCCAGTTCTGCTAGAAGCACTCAGAAATAAAGACACGAGAGACGTAGCGGGCGGGCCGAGAAATAGAGGACAGGGACGAGGGCACACAAGCGACACCAACAATGACAGACCTGGTAGACCGAACACGTTTGACCGTCCCCGACAGAATCAGTGCCAACAGTCTGACTGCGACAATGCCCACGACTTTGCATAGGACTGCCAAGGGCAAGGAAGGGATCCAGTCGAGCTCTATGTTGACCAGCAAGGCCCTTATGTCACCGCTAAGGTCCTAGGTACGAAGTCTCCATTTCTGGTAGATACCGGTGCAACACGTAGTGCGTTGTCTAAACGATTGATTCCCAGGGCACCCTTGTCTGGCTCACATGTGACATCAATAGGTTTTGATGGAACGCCCTCCACTAATCCCTTGTCCACACTGATCTCTTTTAACTTGGACAATAACACCACTGACACGACGTTTTTGCTCTCCTCCAACACCCCCGACGCCATTATGGGACTTGACTTATTGAAACATTTTCGAGCTACTATTAGGTGTTCACAAGACGGAGTTCGAGTCATTCTGTACGACAACCCAACACTGCTCAGATCTTGTCGCACACAACGCATGTTTTCTATCACTGACACTGACTTGTCCTTGCTCGACACCCTACCTCTGTACCTATGGGTAAAGACTGACTCGGACGTAGGACGCATGATGATAGACCCTGTACACATAACTGTTCGACAGGACGCAGTACTCCCCAAACTCCCGCAGTATCGGATATCGCCCGAAGGCGAGAAGGCGTTGGTAAAAATCATCCAGTCCCTGGTAGATGCAGGAGTGGTAGAAGAAGTAGTTAGCAATGTTTGCAACAGCCCTATCCTACCCATTGTGAAGAAGCAGGGTGAGGGAGATGAAAAAGCGTACCGCTTCATCATTGACCTACGAGAAGTCAACAAAGTGGTTGTACCCCAGTACCCTGTAGTCTCAGACATCACCACCATTCTGACCCTGATTCCTTCCACTGCCACCACCTTCACGGTAATCGACCTCAAGAACGCATTCTTCTCCATCCCCATTCACTCGGACAGCCGCTACCTTTTCGGCTTCACTTTAAAATCCCGCTCATACAGATTTTGCAGAGCACCCCAGGGCTACACTGAAAGTCCCAGCATCTACAGCCAGGCCCTCAAGAGACAGCTGGACGCAGTCCAATTGCCGGATGGAGTGGTGTTGATACAATACGTCGATGATATCCTTTTAGCGGCCGACACCACTCCACTTGCAGTCACAGCCACCATCCAACTCCTGCACTCCCTCGCGGAAAATGGCCACAAGGTCTCCAAGAAGAAGTTGCAATTCTGCCAACCTCAAGTCACTTACCTAGGCCACCTCTTGTCCAAAGACGGGAGAAAGCTCACACCCGATCGAATACAGGCTATTCTAGAGACCCCTATCCCTAAAACCCCGAAGCAAGTCCGCTCTTTGGTAGGCCTCACCTCCTTCTGCCGACAATGGTTGCCAAATTTCAGCCTCATTGTGAAACCACTACTTTCCCTACTGGCTAAAGATGTCCCCTTCCCGCTCCCTTGGACCCCTGAATGTCAATCCTCCTTCAAGGAACTACGAGACGCTCTTTGTTCAGCGCCCGTCCTAGGAACCCCTGATTATACAAAGCCCTTCTCTCTCTACACTCACGAAAGGGAGGGATGCGCTTTGTCTGTCCTGACTCAGTCCATTGGCCCCAAACAACGACCATGTGCCTATTTCTCTGCCACTGTTGACCCTGTAGCAAGAGCTTTGCCTGCCTGCCTTCGAGCAGTAGCCGCTGCTGCTGTCTCTATCCGACAAAGTGAGGGAATCGTACTCTCGAATTCCCTCACGGTACTAGTGCCTCATGCTGTTGACACCCTCCTAAACCAGACAAAGACACAACACCTGACCAGCGCGCGACTGACTGGGTACGAACTAACACTGCTCGCACCTCACATCACGCTGAAACGATGCACCACACTGAACCCAGCCACCTTGCTGCCTCTGCCTGAAAACGATCCCGATGTGCCCCCAATACATGACTGTGTGACCCTCACGGACGAACAGACTAGGAGTGGAGTTGACCTCCGAGACACTGCCTTCCCAAACCCTGACGGAGAGCTATGGGTAGACGGCTCTTGCATTAAACTTCCCGACGGCACCACCTCAGCTGCCTATGCAGTTACCACAGCCCGAACTGTAGTTGAAACCGCCCGCATCGCACAACGATCCGCACAGGCGGCAGAACTGATTGCCCTCACACGAGCATGTATCCTAGCAAAGGAGACGACAGCAAACATTTACACGGACAGCCAGTATGCCTTCGGGGTGGTTCATCATTTTGGGCTCTTATGGAAGGAGAGGGGATTTCTGACATCTCATGGCACGCCCATCCTGCACGGAGATCTAGTCTCCGCTCTGACTGAAGTGGTTCATCTCCCCAAACAACTTGCCGTAATCAAATGCCAAGCACACAAAAAGGCGACAGACATCATTGGACAGGGAAATGCACTGGCCGACATCACTGCCCGAACCACAGCTGAGAACAGGACGACGACTCGCACGTACGTGACTAGGTCACAAGCAGAAAAATGGACGGACGCTAGGGAAACTATTAGGGACATCCAAATGGCCAGCTCACCACAAGAATTGACTGAATGGGCACGGGTGGGATTAAAGGATGATGAAGGCTGCTGGCGGACAAAGGACACGAACAAATGGTTGCTACCCAACTCGTACCTGATCCCCGTACTGACGATGGCCCATTCCCCTGCACACATAGGATCTGCCCCTATGGCCGAACTTGTCTCCCGAGTTTGGCATAACGATAGAATTACAGACTCAGCCAAACGATTAGTCCAACAATGTCTAGTCTGCCTGCAACACAACCCTGGGAAAGGAACTGTCGTACCCCGGGGAGGGTTTGGGGTCCCCAACCATCCATTTGAAGTCCTACAGATGGACTATATCCAGTTAGAGAGATGTCAAGGACTGAAGTATGTACTTGTTGTTGTGTGTGCTTTTAGCAAATGGGTGGAAGCCTACCCGACGCGTGACAACACTGCTATTGCCACTGCAAAAGTACTACTGAAAGAGTTCTTCCCTCGCTACGGCCTTTGCCATATTTTATGGAGTGACAATGGCCCCCATTTTGTAGCCGAGGTTATCCAGCTCATCCTGAAAGGACTGGGGGTACGACAGAAATTCCACGCAGTTTTCCACCCCCAATCTGGAGGACTGGTCGAGCGGCACAATGCCACATTGAAACTAAAACTGGCAAAAATAGTGGCTACCACAGGACTAAAATGGCCAGACGCTCTCCCCCTAGCATTGCTGTCAATGCGTTCCACCCCCACCAAACACCACTTGACCCCTTACGAGGTCGTTTTCGGCCGGCCCATAAGTATCTGGACCGCACCCAAACCGACATCTATTCACGACGTCCCGGACGTCCTAATGTCTGACTACCTGTATAACCTAACTAAAACACTGTCTGTTATTCATCATCAGGTGCTGCAGGCCATCACCGATGCTTCCAGGGGCCCCGGACATACCATCCGGCCTGGAGATTTCGTCCTGATTCGGAACTTCCAGCGGGAGAAGAGTCTGGAACCCCGCTGGACGGGCCCCTGGCAAGTCTTGATCACCACCCGAACAGCTCTTCGAGTGGAGGGGAAGCGAAATTGGCTGCATGCACATCATTGCAAGAAAATCTCTCCGGCCCTGACGTCGACCGAAGACGTGAGCACCCAGGAAGAGCTCCTGAACAAAGTCCGACCATCCCTGAGCTGCTACCCTGAAACAGAGACACTCGAATTGGCGAAATTCCCTGATCCCACTGTGCCATCCAGAGAAGGGTATAACCTGCGACGAAAGGAGGGAGCTTCGGTTAAGTAGACCACTGACTAAGTTATCATTCTCAGAGCGGCGGCCTAACACTACAAAGGCTGCCAGGAGAGAAACCAAACGAAGTCTGTGGTTCTGCCCACTACCGAGCACCTTGAAGATGATGGAAGTGCCCGATACGAAGATGATGGAAGCAACCGGACATCCGAAGACCCGCTACAGGAACCCGAAAACTGACAGTTTGCACAGCTCAAAGACTATTGCTCTTCTTATCACTCTTCTCTTTTGCCTCCTTCCTCATGACTACCTTCTGGATCGTGGAAGAGAACGCACCGGCTCATAAGACATTTCTAACGACTGCACAGCCTACCACCATGAAAGAACACTACCTGGTCTCTCTTTTACCTCAAATCCAAGAAAGGCGTAAGGAGTTCTGGAACAACTCCTTCGTACAGTTGCTGCACCAACACAACCTTGCTGAAAATGCCACGAATTGCTGGATCTGTGGGTTGATACCACATGCCACCGGACATTCCATTACCTTCATCCCTTCACCTTTCTCTGTTAATGGCTCCTGCCTTGCCTGGCTGATCCTCTTGCAAGAGAGCTACAGAGACAACGCCACTTCCAGCGAAACTATGTCACACTTTTATCATGGAGTCTGGCTGAACAAAACCGGGAGAGTTGCTGCTCCTTTTTGCCCTCTATCTTCCAATGCCTCTGTTCACATGGACATCCCCGCTAAAGAAATGGTGGAGATGCAAATATTCAACAATCCAGCCAGACCCACCTTCTCCTACCTCCGGAAACGAACAGCTGCCACCCTGACTGTGGCCCTATCTGTCGTCAATGTCTCGGGCCTCGTATGCATCACAGGCCGTGGGACACAAATGGTGGGCCACAGCACTTGCCGCATCACCAGAACTTTGTACTCAACCGACCCACCCTCTTTTGTCACCTCTCCAAACATGTACTTCGTCTGTGGTACAAAAGCCTACACCTGGCTCCCAAAGGGCTGGGGAGGTACCTGCTACATAGCCTTCATCCTTCCTCCAACATATGTGGCTCCGGCAAACCATCACCGACAGAGACGAGCAAAGGACATCGAGCAGGCCGACTCCACTGGAGCACAATTCTTGGATACAATGAAAGGACTCGTTCCACTTTGGGGTCCGATGGCGAACAGCCGTGCCATTCGCCATTTATCCCAGGCAGTCGAGACAACGATGAACATTACAGCTGGTATCCTCACAAACAATACAGCCGAGCTTCAGGCGGTCCGTCTGGTGGCTCTTCAAAACCGCCTTGTTCTGGATGTGGTCTGGCGGACCGTGGAGGAGCATGTCGTATCATCGGGTCCAGCTGTTGTACCTACATACCAGACAATTCACCCTCCATTTACAAGGCCATCGAACACCTCCACAGACTCTCCTCAGAAGTTCATCAGGAACAAGAAGGATGGTCGCTCGGGAGTTGGTTCTGGAGTACTGTAAAGGACTGGGGATGGAGGTTGCTCATGATTGTACTGATACCAATCGTCGTAATATGCGGACTCTGCCTGGGTATTCAATGCTTGCCACCTCTGTGTTCACTATTTGCTAACTGTGTTTGCCCTAAGACTCCGAACTTTGAAGCTGAACGCATGAAAGCTTTGTATGATGTAGAAATCCATAATATGATGGGGATAGACATAAATTGACAAGCTGGCTAGATATGTTGAAAAGGGAGGACTGTTAAAATCTAGATTCCGACGTAAACATTATCGGCGCCATCTTGTCCCCTTTTAGCTCAAATGTGCGCGTAAGTAGCAGCCATTTTGAACGCCATGGCCTCTCTGCCCTCTGCCGATAGCCAGCGCGTCTCTCTCTCTCCCTCTCTGACCCCGCCAGCATCCCCTGCGCGCTGACAGCCCACGTTCTCACATGCTTGGGCCATAAACCACCCCTTCAGCGCGGCCCTGCCTCGGAGCCACATTCCGTACCCGACTAACACCTCCCTCCGTCCCTTTAATGATCACGCATCCTTTGATGAACCCCCTTCCTCTGTGCCCGATTGTCCCACCCGATCCCAGGCCATCACCTAGCCCTGCGGATACAGTTTATTGCCCCTTACAGTAGGAAGCTGTCCTTCTTCAAAGAATCTATGACTGATAAAAGCCCCCACCCCATGAGATCCGATCAGCCGCACACATTCCGGGAGCCGGCGGGATATCCAGCTGCGCGATAGTCATCACCTACTGAGATCGGGGTGGGACTTTTACTGTAAATATGTGTGGGAACGGGTTTGGAGCGGAGATTCCGAGGATGCCTTTCCGTACATCAAAGTATTAACAAGAATGTGTTTTATGTAATAAAGCAATAAACCTGTGTATAAGAGGCCAGGCCTCAAGGATGCGTTTAGAGCACCTCGAGAAGATACCCTGTTGTCTGATTTAACGTGTTCTGCTCCGTCGGAATAAACTCCTGTTTCCTGCCTTCTGTCTCCAGCGCCTGCCTCTTTGTTTGGTAATCTCGAATGGTATGAGAGGCGGCTAACGCCGGGCAAATACTGAAGGGTTCTTGGTCGAATTCGGCACTACCTTTCGACAGTTCCCCAAACCATATATATATTTAAAAACATCAAACCCTATTCAAAAGCTGTTGGGCATTTCCTTTAAAGAGGAAGACCATTTAACAAGACTTTTGAGTAATATTGCACAAGTCCCATTATTGCTCAAGACCTACCCTAACAAATGACAAGACTGGTTCAAAACATAAGCCATAGTTGTCTCCAACAAAGAGAATTTAAGGCTCCAAGATAAGGTCCAATGTCAATATTGCTCTTAAGTCCTTTCTCTTATTCTTTTGGTCCTGTTGAGGCAACTTGAGTAATGTGACTAAGTTAACTGCCTTTTGCTGTTGTTCTGCAACCGTTTTCCGAAATCTTATAAACAACCTACGAGCTGACATGATTCCCCTTTAAGACTGCAGAGAATTGCGTCAATCCAAATTGTTTTTAGGCACCCCATTATTCACATTATATGCTTGGCAGAAGTCTTTACGGCTTCTTCTAGTGCACCTTTGCTGCCCCTTTCATCCAGGTGCACAGACTGGTATTTGAAACTTTTCACTCTCTCTTGGTTGGATCCATCACTATGATGGACCACTTTTTAACCACATTTCTTCCAAATATCAGTTGATCATGATGGCATTCACTGTACAGTAGCTAGCAAGGGCAAACATTGATATCTGTAGGTCTACTCGAGTTCCATATAAAATCATCATGTTGTCTGCATAGTGGAGCAAATGGATTTTTCGACCAGCTAAGCGCAGGGGGCATGACATAGGGCTGACCATATTACCTTTCAAGTCTGCCATGTACAGGTTAAGGTTACATAGCAGAGGAGCGAGAATGTATCCTTGTTTTAGACCTTTATTTGTAGCAATTTCCCCTGAGGTCATCTAGTTCATTGATAATTTGAGCCCATGTCTTACTATACAGGGATCAATGGGGGTTGAATGCACACAGGCTCGCTTGATTAAATGATTGGATAGTTGTAGCATGCCATGGAGGTATCACTCACTGGACCTTGGAGTGCTATCATAACAATCATTCAGGTGTTCTCTATCATTAGAGAACGTCCCTCTGGGCGCTGCGATGCGTGAATATAATTAGCGAAATTCAATGATTTTGGATATTAAACCAAAAACTTAGGTTGGAGGCGTTGAATTCACAGTTGAATGAAATCTTTATTCAACCCATAAAGATATATTATTTTTGTTTCAGCGAAGAGATGTCATCCTGATAAAAAGTCGCTTGATCGTTGATAAAGATTTTGATCACTAAACAGAGAGTCAATTGGTTTCAATAACAGGAGCATAAACCCTCATCTGTTTCACTTTGCTCACAGCCTGCCTCTTGGGATGTTATCAAAGGCATTAGTGAAGTCAATAAAGGTCACATAGAGTGCAAGGATTTTGGCTGCGAGGTATCATCTATTAAAGAGGTCAGAGTAAGCAATTTATCTCCTTGTTACAGTTTTTCTGAAACCCAGAGTGGAACCATGGGAACAGCTCTTTCTCGGTAGGCCAGGCTTCAGCTCTTCATTTAATAATCGGGCGTAGCATTTCCTCCCAACGTCTAGCAGTGCTATCATACAGTAAGTTTCCTTGGATGCCGGCTTCACTTCTTATGTATTGATGCCAAAATTGACCCTCGCCAGCTATCAGGAACCATATTTGTTTGGAAACAGTCAACATAGGCAGACGTTAGGATCGGCTCCCAGAATGATGGGTCTGTTTTAAGAAGAGCAGCCTGCAACTGGCTTGGCCCAGACGTGCCTTCTCCTCTTATTTTGTTTAGCATCTTGCTCACCTTTATTTTGTTGAGCTACAGAATGCTTAAGTGGGAGGGTGTCCTTTTCAATGCCTCATCCTTTTCAAATGCCACTGACAGGTTCTCACTGTTGGGAAGTTCCACAGATTTTGTAATTCTATTTGGGTTACCTGACACTTAGATTTTCTTCTTCCTCAACTCTGAATGATTCCCTGACATTATATTCTCTATCCCTCACATTCTTGATGACGACTACTGTTTCTGTTGCTTTGCCGCCTCTATCCTGTTTCTGTGCATTACCCTGTTTCTGTATGTTCTTTCCTGGTGTATGCCTTTGCCTGCTCCTCTGCATCTGTAATCAGACAGATGTTCCTTGAACATTTTTGTGTGCTCCGTCCAGAGTCCTTGACAATTTCACATGCAAAATCTCTATCTCAGACTGGTACCGATCTGAGCACACTCAGATGGATCTTCACCTGGAAATCCTTCTCTTCAAAGAGCCTCAAATTCTTTGAGAATCTTGTCTCAATCACTCCTGTCTCCATCCCCTACTGCTTCTGGATCGTTCAATTCAAAGCTACCCTTTGTGCATTAAGGTGATACAATTATCCCGTAGCCCACCCTATCTTAACAGCAATACAGGCATGATCTGTCTATCACTAGGATCTGTGCACAACTCTTACACACAGGATTCTACTGTGCATCCGGTGACGAAGCCATTAGCCTGTTGTCACTCCACATTAATAGTGCCATCTGACATGACTACAATGCAGATTGAGGTGCAAGGCTCCCAAGCACTGCATGGAGACGTCTCCTGTGGGAAGGTTCACTCCACCTCATACTATTGTAATGCTAGTCAGATCAGCTACAAGGGTACGCTATTCTCCACATTCTACTATGATAGACTATTCTGCTCAGACTACAATGATGCAAAGGTCTAAAAAGAATCAATTACCTAATCAATCAGCATTCTTTGCCCCTTTTCATTCACCACTACTGTGGAACACATTCCCATCACAGCACCCAATTATTAGTGTCTCTGTCTAGTTAGAAAGTTAAATGAAACTAAATATGATGGCTAAAGACTCCTGAGTTCTTTAAGCTGCAATGATTTTAGACACCTGAGAATCTTACCAGTACCATACATCTGCCTTCTTTTCTGTAAATTCCCGAGACTCTTTTGATAAGAACACATTTAGCAAAAAAACAGTCTCTACCCAAAAACCTCTGATATTATTTTGGTTTCTCACAGGAAATCTGTTTAACATGGTTTAGGTGGGGAGCTTGCAAGTGGAGTCTTGCTAAACCTATTGTGTTCGTCTTCAGATTATTTTAGAAGTTGATGATCATACTATAGTAGGCATCATTCTGACTCGGGCATATTATCAAGAACAGCGTGAAAAATTATCGCCGGTTTAGCAGCAGAAAACTGCACCTAAAGCGGCGCTAATAGACTTGATAATCTGTCCTTGAGAATTCCAATAAAAGTCCATGTTCTGGTGTAAACATGGGCTTCTACTGGAATTCTCCAAGGCATATTATCAAGCCCATTATCGCCACTTTAGCTGCACTTTTCTAACGCTAAACCGGTGATAATTTTAACGCCATCCTTGATAATATGCTCCTTAGTTTTTATTCACTTTTTTATATGTTCTCTAGAATTTTGATTCTCTTGATCTATATAATCTGCCTCTTCTTGTTTTTCAACCGAGCTATCATACAGTAGGTTGATGTCCTGCGCTGCCTAATTGACATTTTATAAAACTCCACAAAATTCAATATATCCCCTGTTGTGTTTCATATCTTAATATTATTGCTGCAAAAAATGTACAGATCTGTTACCAGCACAAATTAATTGAAGGTAGGAAATGTCAATAAATTCCTCCTGTTATGAGTTAAATGGTGCGGAATGGGAAATAACTGTACAGACCTGTATTTCCTGATCAGAAATGTGTCCAGAATTCCCAATTCCACGCAGCTAAATGCACAAATGTATCACTAAATATTTTATGGTTTGTGGAGAAATCGCTAAATTCTCAGTTTGAAGATTCCTCCTTGAGGTGAAAAAAACACTACAGAAATTACCTCTTCCGTTGGAATATTTCTTGTAGAATTTCTAATGGAGAAGAATCATTTAATGGAATATTCCGATCTTTTCCCTCAAATCAGTGGGTTTTCTGTTACCAACCAACTATAAATGAGCTCACTGGTCATAAAATCCTTCATATTCCATTACAAAAGATATTTCCAGATGCATGTTAGGAGACTACACCAACTTTGGTAAAACAAATGTAAGGGCAATTACCACAATTGCAAACACATTTACATGGCTACACAAACCCAAGAAAGCACTCATTTCATTAAAAAAGGGAAAATAAATGAATCACAATTCATTAAATAACCACACATTGACCATGACACCCGCAAAATCTAAAATGATCTAAAAGCATGCTTAGCATACCAGACCAAAACAAATCCCCAGAATACAAATTACAGAGAGATCAAGAGAATGCATGCCATTATGTTGTCCAAAATACAGCTTTCTTGAGAGTAAAGCAACCAGAAAGCAAAAAATAGCAGGGAAGAGATGTATTACCTTAAAAATTAAGAAGTGCTATGTGAAGCACCACCATGAATTTATACATGTAAAAAATGCAAACTTGAGCATGAACAAATGTATTTTTAAATCGAGCCATATGTATACTAGGGGTTTGCAAAATGTGCGTAGCATGCTTTTTCGTAATTACATGAAATGTCAGCAAAATGACGCTTAATTACACAAAATGCAAACAAGCATTAGACACTATATTTTAGCGCTAAATGTGTCATCGTGTCCTCTTTTGACATGAGAATGAATTATGAATGATTGTAACTGCAAAAAAAACAAAAGCACCGCACTTAAGAAACACTCATACTCTGTCATTTCTGATGTTCCTGTGCGTTCGTGGTGAATATTTACTGTGAATGGTGGATTTGTAACCATTTTTTTTGCGTAATTACACAATGTGGCATAATAAGGTAATTTGGAGAATTTTGTGTAACAAGAATAATGCAAAATTACCAATATTCGCTAACTACTCTGAGGTAATGCAAATTTTGCCCAGGCCTAATAAATACCAATTAAGGCCTTAATGAGGGATGGGTTCACGCACGATGTAGCTAGCATCTCCTCTGAAAAGTAAGGGGACTGCAGAAAAGACTCATCATCCGCTTATTCTTGTAAAAAACCGGCACATTACGAAACTTTTTACTTGATTCTTACTAAATGACCCTGCTTTAACTTGCTCAGGCGTGCATTGCCGCTAGTCGACACACGTTGAGACTCGTGATTAACAAACTTAGTTAGGGTCTTATTGATTGGCGATATTATATACAAAGATACAAAGATACAACCAATTACACGAGCTATAGAGACAGTATGATGACATGGTGATAGAGGTTTGATCAGTAAGAACGACTAATGAAAGATCCACATACCCACAGCAATGTGTATCATCTAGAGTACTTTCCTGTGTGGCTCTCGCGAGGTTATATGACTATGTATACCTATTTTTTCCTATATTTTAGAGCGGTGCACTATCTTCCTGAGCTGTTGCCAGGTGAGGAGAAGCACGTTCCTCTTGAAACTTAGGTGAGCTAAGAGGACATGGTACATGGAGAAATTGATTCCATATTTTGAGCCATTAATTGGTATGGGGCAAATGATAATAGATGACTTATACTAATCTTAGTACTGTTATTCTATTTCTATCTGTGTTTATTTTGTCTATGCTGTCTGATGACTTACGTACCTGGATATCCTTCACACACATAGGAGGACAATCAGCAAGTGAACAGGTGATATCTGTATCAACTTTAGTATATTTTCTTTATAAGCAGTAGCAAAACATAGAGGTCCTGATGAAGCGGTAGATACCTAGTGGATCTATAAACATCCGCAGAAACATGTCGACCATAACATCTGGTCAGTAGCTATTTGCTAAACCTACTGACTTTTTTTGCACTGATTGTTTTTAACATTGGAAGTGTACGGCACCAGAATAAAGCTTTTCGCGTCCACTCTCCAAATTTTAAAAGAGCACTTTTTCTTTTTTCACATATTTCTTGCACTGCTTCCAGTTATTAACAACATTCCTTATTGTCCCATAATTAATAGCATAAACCCACTTCCACTAATAACAACTGAGGTGGCAACAACAAAGATCCTCCACTTTGGGAAGTGGTTCAGATGATGAACAGGGCGGTAAAGGAAGAGTAACTGATGGATATCTTCCCAAACAGTGTGATATCCTGTTGTATGCTCTACTAACACATTTTTAGTAGACATTTAGTCATCCTTATTACACATAGACTCTTTTGTAGACCTACAGTTACTCTTTTTGTATTTCGTATTTCATGTAGGGGATAGTAACTGTGTGGTCGTAAAATATTCCCTAGGACCCTCTACCCATCTGTTTGTGATTAAAGTATTTATACAGCCCAAAACAGTAATACAATGAAAACACAGCACAAAAACATAAATAACAAATCAATTTAGAAAAATAGAGAACTTTTTAATACATTATTTGACACCAAAACAACAAAAATCAAATCAGGAGCATCTGAGTAATAATTTATTTTAACCTTTTTTTTAAAAACTAGCACCTAAAAGATCAAAGCGCCAACCGTGGACTTCTAGACGTGCGGAACTGGGTCAAAGTTGGAAAATATGGGCGACCATGAAGGAGCGTGTTTCGGATACGAGAAGTGGATTGGGCCAGGTCAGCACTTATCTGTGGGCTTGGAAAAATTCCTGAGAAAAATGTTCTACAAAGGTAAAGTATAGTGGGGCAAGGCTGCAGGAGGTGTCCGATGAGGGAGCATAGTGGCCTGGAGAACCTTGGGTTGAGGCCGGGGTGAAGATTTCTACATTTGGACTTAGTCTCTGAAATGGAAGTCGAAAATCTCCAGTGGGACAAGGTAGAGGGCTGTAGCTGAAGACAATTACACAAGGTCAGATACCCCTTTAGTGAAGGACTGCTGAAACATATTTTCTGCTGCAGAGATCATAGAGGGAGAAGTTGCAAAGTCAATCCGACCAGCGATGCACCTTGGGTGGATAGGCAACCAAGTTGGTCCCTGTCGCCTCCTGGTTCTCAGAGCAGTTTTTTTGCTAAGTCCCCACTTTTGGATTTTGTCTCTTTAGGCACCTTTAGTCCCACTTCCAAGAGTCCAGGACTGGAGGGGCACCATTTGGAAGGTCAGGACTCACTGAGGCTGGGTAAAGGGGCGAGTTCAAGATGGAGGAAGTGCTTTGTGTGCCTTTGACTTTGAACAGAAGGCCAGCAAACTTGCTCTTCTGAGTCTCTTTTGAGGTCCTGGGACAGTTCAAGAGCCAGTCTTCATCCCCAGGCAGATGGTAGCAGAGCAGCAGGACAAACAGGGCAGCAGTCCGGGTGGGTTAGCAGACTTGTAGAGCAGCAGTCCAGCAGAGTGGCAGTCCTGCCAAAGGCACAGCAGTCCTCCTTTCCAGCAGCATAAGTGTCCTGAGTGTTGGTGTCTGAGGTCCCCTTTTTTATACCCTGGTGCCCTGTTTTGGGAAGGTGGGAGAAGTTTCTAGACAATGCTATGACATGCAGGGAATTTCCTGCCTTCCCTGCCCTGGCTCCAAGCTAGCTCCAGTAACAAAGTGAGATCTTTTGTGTTAAGGCGGAGCACAGGTTATTCAGTTGTAAGTGGGGCTGTGCTCATTTACTCCCCCATCCTCAGCAGATCAGCAGATGGCCCATTCAGGCAACCTAATCCCTCTATTGTCGGTCAGTCTGACAGGAATTTACAAAGTCTAACTGTCAGTTACACCCAGTCAATTGACCCAGGCAAGGCTATAGGCACAAAAGGGAGGAAAAATGCAACTTTCTAAAAGTGGCGTTTTTATAATTGTGACCATAAACCCTACTTTAACATTAAATAGGGCTCTTCATCACAATTCCAATGCCACCAAACATGACATACCCACCATCTCCCATTTGAAAATTATCCCCAGTGTTATCCTAAGGGAGCGGTAGCCCTTGCTGTACTGAAAAACTAATTTAGCCATTTTTCTGTACCAGGACAAGTAAAACTTAAAAGCACATGCCCATCCTTTTATTGCACAGCACCCTGCCCAATGGGCTGCCTAGGGACTACCTCAGAGGTGACTTAAATGTAATAAAAAAGAGTGCTTAAGGCCTGGCAAGGAGGTTTAAAATGCCAAGGCGACATGGCAGTTAAAAACTGCATTTAGGCTAAAATGGCAGGTGTGGGTAATATTTTAAGGTGTTACTTAAGTGAGTGTCACATTAAGTGCTGTATGCTCACTGGTAATATTTAATTTACAGGCTCTGGGGTATATGATATACCACTCTACAAAGGACTTACAAGTAAATTAAATATGACAATTGGGTATAAGCTAATTTATCCATGTTTTTGGGAGAGTGCACAAGCACTTTAGCATTGGTTTGCAGTGGTAAAGTGCAGAGTCCTAAGGCCAACAAAAACTGATTCAGCAAAAAGTGGACGGAAAATGACAAAAGGTTTGAGGGTGATCCTGCAGAGAGGGTCTGATCCAATGGTCTCAAATTAGCCGAACAGTTTAATTACACATAAGAAATTTAGAAAGACCTAAAGTAAGCTGGCCTGCCGTGAAAGTGTATCCGATGTAGTAGTTGGTGGAGTGTCTTAGTTTTGAAACGCATATTTTCCTGCCTCATAATGTGGTGGTGGAACCAAGAAGTGAGCAGACAGGACAAATGCCAATTTTAAGTGGATATCTCATTTCCTCCCACCAAACAAATCTGCCCCTAATCTCCACGTTTAAAAAATAAGACCCACATGTTTTTTTATTTTATTGAACATAGTTGAAGTATAAGTTTGATACCAAAAGCATGTATAACAGAAATGGGCTAAGAACCTAAGTTAATGAAAAAATGAAGACATTTAACAAACCCCACATGTAATTTTGACTGATGCTGCATGAGAACCCAGGTGTTCAGGATGCTCTGAGGGCTTGTAAACCCCTGGACTAAGCCTCTTTTGTATTCATTTTTATTGTCTGCCGTATTAAACAAATATGGTTGCATAATGCATGTTTTATTTTCATTGCAGCCCTCTGGCAGTTGTACCTCTTATACCCACTCTGAATGTGGTATTAACTCAAGTAATGCCTGCGCCTTTTGAATTTAGAAAAACTGAACACTCATACCCCATACTTCTAAATATTTCAGAATTAAGGTTGAATGACTCACACCTGGCAGCATGTCTTTTAACCATAATTGCTCAGCCCCATATTCCATTGCCGGACAGTAGAGCATGTGGGAAAAGAATGCATTTTGGAATCAGATGTGAGACACCAGAACTCTGAGGTTTCCAACAGCTCTTTTCTTCATAAATGGATGCATGTCCCAATTTCAGGACATGCAAAAAACAATCGAAATTATATACTAGTTTATTTACCACAATATTGAAGCTGCCATTTTCTGCCCTTTGTATCCGATAGTTCATGTTTCTTTCATTCCACCATTTTTAACATCCTTTCTGCTTCCAATCAAATACTGTTGGTGCCATTGTTTGATTAACTGGCAGCTGGTCTGTTTCCTTTAACTACAATTGCTAGAGGCTATTTCAGGGCTGCTGTACTTCTGTGACTCAAATGCACCACCGAGAAGCGTGCCAGAAAGCATGGCGCATTAATCTTTCTACTTCTAAGCTCCTTCTCTGGTATATTATAGACCGAAACTGAGGGCCATATTATCAAGAAAGGGCAATACATTATCATCGCTTTTATCGGCAGGAAACTTATGCTAAAGCGTCGATAATGGGCTTGGTAATATGCCCTTGAGAATTCCAATAGAAGCCCATGTTCGACCAGAACATGGGCTTCTATTAGAATTCACAAGGCCATATTATCAAGCCCATTATCGCCGCTTTAGTGGCAGTTTCCTGCCGATAAAAGTGGCGATAATGTATCGCCCTTTCTTGATTATATGGCCCGAGTACTTTGTAATGAGGGGAGGGGTGAGCTCTGCTTTATCCCTCCTTGACTATAATTTATTCTCTATTTCTCTAAATGTCTCAGGGGCATTTTATCAACAACTAGCGATATTTATCGCTAAATAAGCTCAGCGACAATTTTCCTATCGCCGTGCATCAACGGATTTTAACGCAGAGATAACGTGCTATTAGCAACGTTTATCTCAAATGCGATAAAATATCCGGCGATAGCGGCGAAATGCATGAATATCGCAGGAAATCCAGCAATATTCAGGCATTATCGCTAATAGGGTATTAACCTGAATATCCACCTCCCATTATACAGGTTAAGAAGTGGTCTGAGCAGGCGTTAGGTTTTGGCGATATTCACGCTTAGCGCAATTTTTTATCGCTACGCCTGCGTTGATAATAGGCGATAGCGATGTTAGCGACTGCTTTCAGTCGCTAACAGGTTGGGTACGACCACTTTGCATGTCATTAGCGATAAATATCGCTGACATGCAAAGCGGGGCCCAAACCGCTCGCTATCTCCTAAAAGCTGTCGCTAACTGATGTTAGCGACAGCTTGCTGATAGGGTGATGAAATTATCGCCGCTTTGCGGCCGAAAACGGCCGCAAATGCTGCGATAATCTCACATCGCCCGCCTTGATAATATGCCCCCAAGTCTTTCTCTCTCTCTGAAACCCCCTTCCACTAACTCCCTCCCACATATGCCGAGAGCTGCAGTGAGACCTAGGAGAAGGATCCTCGTTTACTTTCCCTGCAAGCAGAGGATCTGCCTCTAATGTCTCCTTGCAGCCACTGGAGTTGAACATTGTAACAAAGAAGAGAGAACAAAGGCTCAGCTTTTTCTAGAACCAAATTAGTGAAGTTAGAGAAGCAACAAGATCAACCTCAGGGCTGACTTCTCAGAAGATCTCACGAGCTGTGCACTTAGTAGCCTTTACTAACTTCGTCTAGGTCTGGACTGGTGAATGATAGGCTTTTCAGCAACAACTACTGTTAATTCCGTCTGTATAAACATCCATGCCATAGGTATGTTTTGTGACTATTTGTAAACTTAAGGTATAAGAAAGACTGGTTATTCTCAACTATTTCAGAGAGACTGTTCTCTGCTGAGGTCTCGAAATACAGTTGCTATTCAGATTTGGTCCTGGTTACAATCGTAGGAGTGAAATTCTGCTCCATATGCTAACAGGAGCAATTGAAGGCATTAGAATCCTGATTTGTGTGATAATTATCACCCCCTCCTGCTTGCTCCAGATGTTTCAGCAGGTCAAACCTGTCTGGATTTATCTATGGAAAAGGCATGGAAAAATTGCAAAACAGGCAGAATTAGATACCTTAAACAATGATTCCATATATTATGCCCCCAGTGAAAAATGTGGATTAAAAGGTGTTACCTCAGGGTAATAGTATTTACTGGGTGTGTTAATTATCTCACCCCCTCCCATCCCACCTTTAATCAGGGTCATGCTATCTCCTAAATGCAGATATCTTCCTCATACAAATGACTGTCTGTATGTATGTGGTATTTCTATAGTGTAAACCTACACATAAGGCATCTGAGTGCCGTACAAGGTCAAAGGCAAGCTTAAAGTTGGTGAGTAATAGGAAAGGAGGCTGTATTGTGGACAGTTAATACATTATGATAAAGCATTCATTGAAGTCTTCAACTCCTTCCTAAACTGGAGCACCGTTAGGAGCAGTCCAGATGGATACAGGCATATTGCTCCAGATCCTGGGTACATAGTTGGAATAGGTCCATTGTCTTGTTTTCCTTTTTTACACTTTTTAATCTGCAGTCTGATGGTGTCCTTGGTGGGGGGTTGCTGAGAAAGACCTGATATGGTGAGCTTGACTGCCAGATAAGTGGAGGCGCTGGTCTTGATAACTTTGTAAATGAGTTCAATAACAAAAAACACCTTTAAGTCTTTATTACCCCAGGACGAAAAGGCTAGGCTCCTTAATCGCTTGGACTCCAGCATTAACTGGGCCTATTAAGTGTCCCAGAAGTACTTTGTCGCATTTGTGAAGGAGGCCTATAACTCCGGTACTTGGGATTCTGATGCTGGTTTAGAAGATGGTGCAAGCTGGCAAGGGGAGCGAATGGAGTTCCGTTAGGGTGGGGGTGTTGAGCCTCACAAACACCTAGTTACAGAGACTCATTTGCTGAAATGCACACATCTTCTTTTCCTTATTAAATGTCTTTTTAATAAACAATAGTCCTTCCTCTATCACCGATAACTTTGATGTTTACATGCCTCCACCAAACTTCACAGTTAATATTGAAACCTGGATTGATTTTAAAGGCTTGGGCACATCAACTGCCATATGTTCAGAATTTGTTACTTTCTTTCACATATGATGCAACTACTGCAAAGGGTAATTGTTATAAAATGCTTAGGTAGCTTCAGCTTGGTTGATGCTGCACCCTCACTTATGACATGAAATTCTTCCATCACTATGTCATGTTTAGATTGTGGGGGTTGAGACGTTAGGAGTCTGTTGATGAGCTGTGTCTGACTAGTCTGTCATAACTATCCCTACTTCCATACTTGATGTTTCTGAGCCTGAATTCTACACCTTTACTGCCATCATCCCATTAAAAACCTGCATTCTGATCAGCTACTGCCATCTCATCATTATTGATTCAATCTTCATTGATCTTGATGCCATCTTAGATGGTCTATAATCCAAAGCAATGTGATCAAAAGAGGAGAAACAGCAATGGAATCTGTACTGTGCAGCTCGCATATTCTTACACACAGATACAATGATCTCATGGAACTGATGAGTAACTACAGATGCCACAAAGAATCCAAAATGTCAAACGAATATTTAATACATTTTTAATAAAAAGACCCATCTCACAGACTGATTATTTGTGCTCTAGAATAATAGGTTAAACCCCAACGACATATAATGTTTCAGGCTGAAAAGAAGCTCTTTGCCAGAGTTTATGGGAGTATCTGTAAATAAGCCAACATACATATATAAATCTTCCACCGTTAAAAAATGGTTACTCATACTTACTCAAAACTTCAATCATTATCTAATTTATATTCAAAGTGGAATTTGATTCAGACAATATGATCTCAAAGCACTATCTGATGTATCATTTTTCCTTCACTAACCAAGGTTATTCCTCTTTGTCTCTTACCAATTTACCCAAAGTCAAATGAAATACAGAGGCATATTTCTGGTAAATCAGAAAGAAATCAGCATTCTGTCCTTAATAACACATGACAAGGACTAAGTTAAAGGTTTTTAAAAACGCCTATCCTCCTTTTGTCTCTAAATCTGTTGTTCATCTTAATATCTTTCTTTGAGGGCAACATGATCAATAGCAAAGACATGAAAATCCATACGTTTATCTTAAAAAAGTGGTGTGCAGCACCAAGTCTCAAATCCATCTTAGCATGTGCTTTCACATACTCTCCTACTCTGATTTTAAATGGATGTACTGTGCTCCCAATGAAGATTTTGTTGAAAAGACATTGGCAAACATTTACCACAAATGTGGGCTAGCAATTCAGGTACAATCTGATTTTAAAGTTATAATCTGTGTATTCATTATTCCTAAATGTTTTAGAGCAATTCTATGGATATTTGTTCATCCTGCAATGTCAAAAGGAATACAGCTGCTCCCGCATTTGGGGTAGCCCCACCCAAGCTATAGACTTTGGTTTACTGTAGAGACTATAAGTTATGATATTGCTTAAATTATGCAGTGTGCGCAAACTAATAGAAGGTGATTTGAAATATCTAGGTCTGTCTATGATTTAAGAAAGAGGCAGTGTGTTTTTATGACATTACAAATTACGTCTTGGTCTGCGCTTTATTTAATTTCCAATTGTTCTTTGTTGGTCACTTTAGAATGAATATGTAATTGAGTTTTCTGTTTAAAGAGAACAATGTCCTTTTAAAACTTTTTTCCAGCATTTAGCTCAATTCAATTTAAATTTGTATCCTTTTTAATTGATTTAGAAGTCATATTTCAGCTCTACATTATGATTTTTTTGGTTGTGCTGCAGTTGGGTTTTACTCTCAGATCAGCAAATATCAAAGTGAATTTGTAATTTGCAGAAGTTTATTTTCTATGCATAGCTGCTTCAGTCCTTGAATCCATGATTTTTAAGCTGATGTCTAGGAACAGAGTACTCTTCTGGTTCAGATTCTTCGTGACCTTGATGTTCTAAGGATTCTCATTATTAATTCAAACACACTTTTACAACACATCTTTTTTTATTTCCAGATGATTACGATATCCAGTCGACAACATGCTCCCTATTGTTACCAGAAGTAAGCTGCCAGGCAAAATCCTACTTCCACTACTTCATCGTGAACTTTGTGAAAGAAGGTGAACATTTGCACCCCACTGCTGTTCCACAAACTTGTACATAACATTTGTTCTCAAACAGAAAAAGGTATGTGCCAAAACCAATACAATCATAATTAGCAGCATTTCATATTGTTCGATAAAACGTACAGAGTCAATGCCTAAGAAATATCTAAGCGCTCTCCTGCAATTGTTTGCTTTATCTTGGTATAAAGTGCAAGAGGCATCAAAAGTTCTATTCCCAATATTATGATGAACATTGGTCATATTCATCTAATCTGGAGAAAGATTAAAGAAAGTCAACAGAAGTATGCTTGAACTGTTCAGTTAAGTTTTTAATCACTGGCACTTTAGGTCTTCAAAGGGTGACCTCTTTGATTTATACTTTCTAGGGAGGACTCAAAAAGTAGAAATTCTGGGTTGGAATACCAACATGTATTTAAATTCAACTAAAACTATTTGAAAAGGAGTGAACAAAAATTGTTATTTCTATCATCAGTGTTGCTCCAATTAGCACACTACGCACAAGTTCCATAAGATTCAATGTCCATGTATATCCACAACGATGGTCCAAATAAAATCAATTCCACAGGAGCCTTAGTTTGTTGACCTTTTTATTGAACAATTGGTATCAAAAACAGAATGTAATCAGCCTAGCCAATGCTTTTCGTCCCATAGGACTTCATCAGAGCTGAAAATTAAAAATGTACAAAAAACAATATGTAGTGTATGTACATATATATACATACCCATTGTTTGACAAGATACACTGAACAAACATATGTACAATTTATTACTTATTACAAAAAGACAACATGTTGCATATGTACAACAAGACAAACTCCACAAGACTCCCAAACCCTATACAGATTTACCACATTTTTTTAACATTATAAAAACTCTTTTGACAATTGTGTAGCCCGGTCGGTTCTCCACATAATCTCTTATATAGCCATAGTACTTCTAACCCTATGGTTCCATCAATTCTTATTGAATGAAAAAAATAACTCAGGCTGGTCAGACTCAACAATGACACTTGGCATATGACAACACCTTGTACCACGTGGTGATAAGTGATTATTTGTAATTATCCAAGTGAGTCATTTTTGAAGTGGAGCGGGCTCACAGCCTTACTTGCTTCACTCTAAGCAAGTTTAGATGTCGAATTATGCTCCATCACTTCAAAATGTAATGTATATAATATTATATTATATAAATAATATTTATGATTCCCTTATTGGTTATCAGAAGCCACTAATACCAACTGAGGTAATCATGGATATAAAAATGTTTAAAGTGCAGTTAGGGTTGCAAAGCAAAAATGAACAACTGAAATGTGTAAATTATGGTTTGGACCTCAACACATAACTCACCCAAAACACATTCAAACTAGAACTTGAACACCAAATAAAAAGCTCATGACTTCACTCTTGATGTTATAGATTTGACTACAATATCTAAGCATACATCTTAGACATTACAGCCTTAGGGTGGTCTTCCCCCAACCTTTCGCCTGCCTCATCCACTTCTCACTGCTAAACCATGCCGAAGTGCTTGTGCTCTCTCTCCCCTAAACATGGTAACATTTGTTCATCCCGAATTGGTATATTTAATTTACTCGTAAGCCTCTAGTGAAGTAGTACCCTCCATTACCCTGGGCCTGTAAATTAAATGCTATTAGTGGACCTGCAGCATTGATTGTGCCACCCAAATAAGTAAGCCTTCAACCAAGACTCATGTCTGCCACTGCAGAACATGTGTGTGCAGTTTACACTGTCATGTCGACCTGGCAAAGTAAACCTTTTGCCAGGTCCAAACCTTCACTTTATATACATAAAAGTCACGCCTAAGGTAGGCCTTTGACAACCCAAAGGGCAGATTGCACTGTATTTAGTAGGCAGGACATGTACTTTAAAAATGTACATGTCCTGGTAGTGAAAAACTCTCAAAGTCATTTTCCACTACTGCAAGGCCTATATCTTCCATAGGATAACATTGGGATTACCTTAATACATTTTATAATTGTTATTTCCAAATGGGCAGATATGACTGATCATGTTTGGTCCTAATTTAACTTACAGTGAAGTTGGATTTATATTACAATTTTGAAAATGGCACTTTTAGAAAGTTAGCATGTTCTTACTTTAGCTACTTGGTTCCTGCTGCCTGACTCTGATCCCATGTCTGGTGTGGGGTACAGCTGGGCTTTGGGTATTCCCCCTAGGCAGCTGCATACAATGGAAGCTTAGAAGTGACTTGATGGGCCATCATGGAAGGATAGGAGGTAAGAGTTGGACCCAGCTCACACCTAAATAGGTTGTGCCTTGTCCCCACACAGAGGACTGCATACCCCCCTGTAGTGAGTCTGCAGCCAGGGCAGAAAAGGCAGGACTTCTGTGCACTTCAAAGACCTGTCTTTGACATCTTTCCCACTTCAAAGGCCCAACTGTGTATAAGTACTGGCCATCTGACCCCAACACTTCAGTACACATCTGGGGGACTATGCAGGAAGAAGAACTGCTGTGCTTCTGAAAGGACTGTAACTCTGCAGGACTGCTGTGTTGCTGAACTGAACCCCTGCCCGAGCAGAACCAATGCATCTCCTAGCCTGAGTGGCGCATTTTCAAGCACAACTGATGCATCGCCGCTGTTGGATTGTACCCAGTGCAAAAGAATCTCATTGCCACTGCATCTTGCATTTTGGGACCGACGTCTTGCCTTTGGAACCACTGCACAATGCTTTTCCCGGCGCAAGCTCCTTGCGTCTTGGAACCAATGCATTGCCTCTACTGAGCGATGCATCTTCGACGTGGATCAACAAAACTGCTTCACAATCAGGATTCAAGGTACTTTGCTTCAGCTGGCTTAACTGGCTCCCTGTAGCCGGTCCGTGTTCAAGTTCTACTTATTGGATTTGTGTTGCTTAGGTCTTGTTTTATGTATTAAATTAGCTCTACTTTTTAACCTGGTGTGGAATCATTTAGAGTGATGTTTTCACAGTTTTATTGTTTAAAGCTTTGCACAAATATTTTACACACTGCCTCCAAAGTTAAGCCAGGCTGCTATGTGCAGAGCTACCAGAGGGTGAGCACAAAATTTGCTTGCCTTTTACACTGACTAGGATTGTGATTGCTGGTTGCCTAGGGGTTATACTCGAGTCAACAACTAACCCAATTTCTAGCAATACATGTGAGATTAAATATCATATTACCCACAATACTTTGAAAGGTTAACATGATTGTAGTTATTGGTTTAAGTATATAAAGTTAATTACATTGTGATTTTAGATGTTCTTACTTACTGCTAGAAATATTGTTTGTTGATAAACATTACATGTAGTGGGCTTTTTATGGTTTACATGTCTGTTGTGTAAGTTATGGACTGCAGACCTAGGCACAACTTCCAAATTTCAGTGTTTTTTCCATTTTAATATGCAACCATAACTTCACTTTAACTGTGTTTTGAAAAATTCTATGTTTGCGTTTTTTGATTATCTACCACATCCAACATTTACCTATGCCAAACCTGCTGTGGGTGGCCAACCCCGAAGTTGTACACAGGGGATGTTGACCCCAGCGCCTGCACCCACCCTGCCACAGGTGAACAACCTCACTGTGCATGGCTGAAGGCCAAGTGCAGTAGGGGTAGGATGCAGGACCTGGCCAATGGCCAAGCCCTCTGCCCACTTCACCTTGTGCAAACTTGTTTGGCCATGGAGCCTGAACATTGCCCAGGCCCAGTTCTCAACCCATCACTGGCAGTCAACCCTACCGTGTGTGGGTATTTGCCACAGAGCCTAGCCTTTTAGCATCATTAAGTAAGTGTCAGACCCCATTCGGAAAGCTACAGACAGGCAGGGGATTCTGGGGTACAGCCATTGGTGTTTAGGGTATTTTCCACTGGTGACCTGGGGTCCATCCTCCTATGTCTCTGTAACCTGGGCTAAGTACATTCCTTCCACACTTTACTCTCAGTGTGGTGAGAGTGAGCAGTTAAAAGTTTCTAAGGAGGGTAATATACTGTCGAGCCCTGTGCCTAATTTAGTTAAAAAGAAGTACTTTAATATCACAGCATTACAAAATACTACACATTTCAATAGGTATATAGGGACTAAGTACAGAGTTGCAAACTAATCTATGATTCCTTGTCAAGTGTTATGCCCCTATGGTGCCCAATTACTATTCTAGGAAGCTATCACAATCAATCTATCAATCAAAGATTTGTAAAGTGTTGCAAATCACCTGTGAGGATCTTGGGGCACAGGACTGCTAGCGACTTTGTGGTGATCCTGTTCATTTAAACAGCCATGTCTTGAGTCCTTCCCTGAATTGCTGGATCAATGAGGCAGTCTTGAGGTGCACGGAAAGATAATTCCTGGCTTGGCTGCCAGGTGTGAGATAGAGCATCCGACGCTGTTGAATCAGCAGATCTGGGAGGTGTCTCTGAGGAAGAGGGAGGCGGATCATAGGTGTCTGGTCGGTTGGTGGTAGTTCTTTATTCATATATGCTGGTCATTTGTTGTGAAGGGGTTTGCATGTGTGTGTCAACATTTTGAACTGGTATCTATTTTAGATCCAGAGCCAGTGTAGCTTTCTGAGGTGGAGGGTGAGAGTCTATCTGAGGAGATTGAGGATGAGTCTTGCTGCTGAGTTTTGAATTGTCTGAAGTCTCTTCAGGATGCATGCATTGATTCCTATGTAGAGTGTGTTCGTGTAGTCAAGCCTGTTGAAGACGAGGGCCTGCATGACAGTCCTGGTGTTGACTGGGAGCCAAGTGAAGAAATTGAGGAGCATGTGTAGTGTGTGGAAGTAGGCAGATGAGATTACGTTTACCTGTTTCTTTATAGATAGCTTGCTGTCCAATATGATGCAGAGAATGCAGATGTCTGTTGGAGTGGAGGATGGACCAAGTTCAGCAGGTCACAATGCTTCATTCCATGGTGAGGGATTGATCCCAAAGATGAGGACTTTGTTTAGTTTAAGACAGTTCTCCTTCATCCAGTCAGTGAGGTTCCTTATGCATCTGTGGAAGTTAGCTCTGGTGGTAGAGGGATCCTCTGACAGCGAGAGGTGAGTTGGGTGTGATCGTCGTAGGAGATGATGTTGAGTCCATACAATCTGACAGTGATGGCCAGCGGGGTCATGTACGTGTTTATCACGGCAGGCTGGGGGACGATCCTTGGGGGACGCCGATGATCTTCCTGGGTTCTGAAAACAACAGTGGGAGACAGATTCTCTGCGTTCTCCCTGTGAAGTATGACTCGATCCATTTGAGAGCATCTCCCCGGATTCCGATATGGTGTAGTCTGTTGATCAGGATGTGTTGGGAGAGAGTGTTGTAGGTGGTTTACAGGTCCAGGACGATGAGAGCTGCCATTTAGCCCCTGTCCAGGAGGACCCTCGTGTCATCACTAGCTGCAATCAGGGCTTTTTCGGTGCTGAGGCTTGTTTGGAATTTGAATTGAAAGGGGTCCAGGAGGTTGTTGTGTTTAATGTGTTCGGTGAATTGCAGGTTGATTGTCTTCTCAAGAACCTTCGTTGGAAGGGGGAGCAAGGAGATTGGCCTTGTAATTCTTTTGGTTCTGTAGGGTTGGCAGATGGTTTCTTCAGCAGCAGCCTTACTTCAGCATATTTCCAGACCTCCAGGTAGAAGGCCGGGGTGATGGAGGTGTTTAGGACTTATTTGGGTTTGTCACAGATCGATTTGTTCCCGGGGTTGAAGACGTAATGGGGACACGGATCGGCGGGTGCTCCTGAGTGTACGAAGTTCATGATGGAGATTGTGGCATGAGTTGTGAGAGGGTACCAATGGGTAAACAGGTGTTCAGGGTTTGTGTTTGTGGGTGTGAGCAGGCTGATGCTGTCAGTGGCTGGGTGTTGTTGTTTGAAGTTTTTGTAGATGATGGGTGTGTGAAAGAAGTCCACCATGTGTGTCAGACATTTCTTGGGAGGGGGTGATGTCATTCTCGGCAGTAGTGGTTTTGGAGAACTCCTTCACGATGGTGAAGAGCACCTTGCTGCCATTTGTGCTGGCTTGTATGTGGTCTACTAGGATGGTCTTTGTTTCTTTCAGGAGGCAGTGGTACTGGTTGAGTGCTGCCTTGAAGGTGGTTTGGTCTCCTGTCTTTATGTTGGTGCTCCGCTTCCTTTCTAGATGCCCGCAGTTGAGTGTGGTGGATTCACCTCCTTTGTGAACCAATTGCTCTTATGTCAGGTCTTTTTGGTTTGGCTGGCTTAGTGGGGGCGGTTGTGTTGGCGCATTCTGTGATCCACTCGGAGAAGTTCTTCGCAGCCAGATATGGGCTGGATGTAGTGTCTGGGAGGTGGGAGTTAAGAGCATTGTTCCACTGGTCTTCTGATAATTTTTTCCAGTTTCTGTGTGTGGAGCTGAGTCATGGTGCCAGTGTTGGTGGGTCCTGAGATGGGGGAGTGGATGCTGTAGTGGTCGGTCCAGGTGAGCTGTGAGACGTGGTTGTACTTGATTCTGTCGCTGGATGTGAAAATGGAGTCAAGCATGTGTCCTGCAGATTAGGTGGGGTCGGTGACAAACTGCTTGAGGCCGATGTTGCCCATGCTTTCCAGGAAGTTGGAAGTGCTGGTGTGGCTGGGGTCATTGAGGTGGAAGTTAAGATCTTCTAGTAAGATATAGTATTCGGAGTCAATGACGATCGAGGTGATGAAGTCAGAGATTGTATCACATAAGCTGGGGCATTTTCCTGAGGGGGCCCCTTATGGTGCTTTTTCCATCTGTTTTAAATTGGAAGTTGAGATGCTCCATTATCCGGGTCGAGTCGTCTGAGGAGGTTGTGCAGCGGATGGTGTCCTTGTAGATGATGGCAATTCTACCTCAATGTTTGTTTGGCCAGCCCGATGTGTTATATTGTAGCCTGTGGGGGAGGCAATGGCGATTGCCAGTGCAGAGGCAGGGTTTAGCCAGGTCTCTGTGAGGAAGATGATATCCGGGGTGAGCGATGAGATTGTGTCCCAGATCTTCGAGTTGTGTTTGCTGAGCGATCATGCGTTGAGTAGAACGCACTGGTGTTCTGCCATGGTGTTCTTGGTAGGCATAGTGAGTGCAGTCCTTCTTGTGGTGTCTTTGTTAGTATCTCTGGCATTGTTGGTTGCTTCAGTGCTGGCAAGAGAAAGGTCCACTTGTGGTGCATCGAGATTTGCAGCAGCAGTTGTTGTTGTCGATACACATGGGATCCAGGGCTCGGAGGTCTGCAGGAGTGTAACTGTAAGGTGGAAGATCCAGGGTTCCTGGTGCTGGCCACGGTACAGTAATGGACAGGAGCGAATGGGCTTGCCTTAGGCGCATTGTGCTGCGGCCTCCATAAGAAGTCCCAGGAGGTGAGGAGATTGGCAGGGAGGTGGGAAGCGAGAGGGCAGAAAACGGTAAAGGTTTCAGGAGCGGGGAAGCAATAACAGAAATAAGTGGAGAAAAACACAAAGCAGCATATGCAATCAGCTACAATGTATCAGTTCTAAACTGAACACAATGTATCAGGACAAAAATGCAGAACAATTAGTGCAGAACAGATATCAGCGAGTTAGGGCAGCAGCAGGGGACCAGCACAGTGACCCAAATGATCAATGGCTGCTCGCAGCCTCTATAAGTAGTCCTGGGAGGTGGAAGGGCTAGAAGGGAGGCAGAAAGTGGAAGGGTATGAAACAGGATAAACGGCCGGAGTGGGGTGCCGAAAATAACAGAAATCTGTGGAGAAAAATACAATGCACCATAAGCAATTAGCTGCAATGTATCAGGTCCAAAAGGAACATAGTGTATCAGGACAAACCATGCAGAATAATTAGTGCAGAACAGATAACAGTGAGTTATGGCAGCAGCAGGTGAGTAGCAATGTCTATAGTACTTATATAAAAGTACATGATTTTGGCATAAATCAGGCTCAAGTCCAGTTGACCAGTGACTACCCCATGAGAAAATCCATAGATCAGCGCAAACAGTTTTTGCCAAAAGCAATCACACTGGTAACAGTTTCTAATCTCATAATCTTTACCTCTGTGCAATCAGTTCAGTCCTGCAGTCTTTCATGTTTAGGGATTGCTTTACCTGCTCATGGAGAATGCGATTTGTGTGATAGTGGCAAGTGTCCTCATTTCAGGGATGCTGGTGGGTGTGGCCATGCTCTGGAGTCAGACTGTTGAGGGTTGAACAGCAGAGTTAGCCCTCTCTGCTGTGCTCGCCTTCAGCAGATGTGACCACCAGGCCAAGGTCAGATGGGTGCTCTTTGCAAGTTACGGCCTCTGGACCGGGATGAAATGGGTGTTCATCTTTGGCAGCTGCGACCTCCAGGCCAGTGTCAATCAGGTGCGCCTGACAGTTATGGCCTTCAGATAGAAAGCAATGGCCAGGTACGCCCTTTTCAAGCACAGGCAGCAATATTCCTTAGGGCATGTTGCGGGTAATGGATGGCATAATGTTGCTTTCAGGTTTTATTTGTTTATGTGGTGTACTACATGAACCACACTGGGAGACCAGGAGATCCCTCATGTCAAAGGTTGCTTATGATGGCAGTCAGTGGCATTTGGGTGCTCCAGACATCAGGAACACTGCTGGGCTCTCCTCCTGGACTGTCTTTCCTCCTGTAGAGACAGGCACTCTCCTTACCGCCCTGAGCAGGAAGACACAATACTAGATCCTAAAAGACTCTCAGCTTCTCCAGCAAGTTAGTCAATCTTTAGGTGATGTCCCCTTCTCCTCTGTGAAACTGGTTGTAGTGCAGACTTTAGCCCTAGTTGCACAGTATCTCTTTGAAAACTCTGCAGAGCACTCCATTCCTTAGTCAAGAAGAACTTGGAACTGGAAATAAGTGGGCTACTTTGGGTCCCATGTTTATATTCATTCTCAAGCAGGCAATGTCAATCCACTGTTTAATGTGTTTGGAAACAGTTGGGGGTGTTTCGTTTTCACATCTCATGGAGTGCAGACTTAGCCTTTGTGTAAGGTGATGGCTCCAAAAGCAGTTAACAATGAGGCTGGCTCCAAGCAGTGGTATCCAAATCAAGGGCCCAATCAAGTATAAGAACTCTATAACTGGTTTCCTTCAGCTTTACTGCAGCAGTATTCAGAGAAAGACAAAAGGGCATGCCCTGCCTCAAAAGTTCCTCACCTCTAACAATAGAAAATCTCTGACCCACCCGTCACCATAACCGTCTAACAAATGGCAGGGCTCAAGAAGACTGATCAGCACCCCCTTGCTAAAACAACCTCATTGAATTTGTTAGTGCAACCCTTTGTCCATCCTCCCTCACTTCAATGTCTGCCTCTCCACTCTTCAGCCACAGGAATGTAGTTAATGCACTTCCACTGCCTGGGAAACCTGTATCTACTCTCTATCCTTTGCTATGCTAAAGCAGAGGCCATCCAAATTGGATTCCACTGGTCTCTGCACATGTACTGTCTCTATACATCCGGTTTCTATGCAGGTGCTAGACATTCATCCTACAAACATGTAGTCAGCATGCACATGGAATGTTAGTGCAATCGGCTGGAGGTCAACCTAAAGCAGATAATGCCACTACTGTGGTCATTAGAACGCACTTCTCTCTAAAACACTAAGCTAGCCTGGTCGGGGCTGCTAATTTGAATACAATAAAGGTGATAGGAGGAATGCTGGTAGTTTGTCTAATCACTGGCCATAGCTCGGGGTACCATTCATAACCCCTCATTCTTTTACCTACCATGCCACCTCAATGTGGAACCAGCCATATGCAAATCAAACTTTACCCTGCTCCAATAGGAACAGTCTAGCCCAAAAGGCCAGGCTAGCTCCTACCCTAACCTGAACACAAGCAACACAAGACCGGTTTCACCTTGATTGAGGTTCTTCAGTTGGGTGTAACTTGCTTCCAATGGCAAAGTGAGCACACAATCCAGGTCTTGGCATATCCTTGGCTACCCAAAGGATCCAGACCACATTTTCGAAACCTGAATCTATGCCATTTACCACACCTTTTGACATTCTATTTATTGCAAAGGACCAAAAGCCTTGAGAAATCTCCAGGCCTACGAGCCCACAAGGGGTGACTCTTATGTTGGCTGACCTTTCATCTGTAACGTACAAAGAATTTCTTTAATAGGGAATGCATTGGAACTCTCATTACCAATATTTTGGATGAATATTATTCTGGAATTACCTACAAGCATGTTGCTACCTTCGATCAATTTATGTACTGATGAACTCCTAATATATTAAAACATTTTTCAGTTTATTTAGCGCCAAGACACAATAGGGTAGAAGTGCACGTTATACATTTTCTAACATAACATAACTAATTGATTTATATAAATTCAATAGGTTCGCATATGGGATATTATAGATAATTAAACAATAGCTTATATAACAAAAAATGAAATTCCTAAGTGCTGGCCCCCCCTCAGGGGCTTATTTATGAAGCCCTGCGTCACATTTACGCCGCTGTTGCATCACTTTTTGTGACGCTGCAGCAGCGTAAATAATGCATCACGTTATTCCATATTTACAAAGTGACACTTTCGTAAACCCCTCCGCTACATTATACCTGCGTCAGGTATAATGTATTCAGGGTGGGCGTTCCCCCACATCAAAGCCTTGCAGAAGTGGTGCATTGAAATCTATAAGATTTCAGTGTGCCAATGCTAGGATGCCATTGCGTCAAAACCTTATGCCTGCCTCATGGCAGACGTAAGGGTGATGCAGGCCCTTTCACATAAAGCTTGCCCGATGTGAAATGACACATTGCTGGCGTTGGGTCTGTTCTCAAACACATCCCAGCAATGCGCCACTCTTGCACATACAGATACATCAGTAATATTGACATATTTGTAACTCCTTGCGACATGATGAGCCGCACTGTAAATACGGGGCATCAATGGTGTCGTGATGAGGGTGCACTGAGAAGTGTCGCATCACTGCTTTGTCGCAGCGATGCAACACTTCTCATAAATAAGGCCCTGAATATTTTGTGTTACTTAACCTCTGGGTTAGAGTTACCCGGGCATATTAAAGACACTACCAAACTTACTTTTATTAATTGTTGGGCCACTAGTGGTTCCATGCAACTCGTAATCTGGGCCCAAGACATACAGACGATTACCAACATTGATAAAAGACATGGGTTTATTATTTGCTGCTCGTCTGCTAACCATTCAGGTTTCTGAGCCCTTTAACTGGAGACCATTCAGCATTTCTTAAATCCAAGGAAACGCTGCACAACGCTCAGCTATGTTATTCTTCCCATCACAAGAAAACAAATGTCCTTCCTCTGCAGCTCTTCTGGGTTACATGATTAGGTGGAATTTGAAAATGTACAAAAAGCAAATTACTAAACTAAGCAGTAATTATAAAGGAAATGAGGCTAATGGTCAAAAGGGGTGCCCTAATGTGCGGCATGACAGTGATGAATACAAGGAAGCTTCGAATCAGAGAGCACATATTTCAAGGGACTACAAAGGCAGCTTTTTCTTCTCTCCTATTACTGCTAGTTTTGCGCCCTTTTAATACATGCACATAATCGTTGCCATGTTCATGAGAGGGGCCATACACAAGCAACGGGCACGATTCCGGTCTCGCGCCCGAAGACGGCATCCTCCAGCAATTAATAGATGCAGACTCGTTTTGAATCGTGCTGTGGACGAAACATGAATTTGGGGTTAAAAGGCTGTGCTCTGTTCTTCAGTTAAAGTACTACGTGCTTGATCACTCATGCAAAGTGACTTCCAATAGCAACACAATAACAAATCACAGCAACATAATACACATAAATAAAATATCGGTTGGTGATGATGAAACTGATTGATATGTCAGAACCCACGAAATGCACCATGATGTCGGGACATGAAAGGGTGAAAGCAATTCAAAGGTTTACCCCCACTGAATCATTACTGGAATTCGACGACCCCCACTGAGTCCTTGTTGGAAGCCAAGGACCCTCAATTTCTACCAAACGAACCTCAAAACAATACACAAAATTACAAAAACGTGTAAACACCAAACAAATTCCCAAATATGAATATTTAGTTAAATTCATAATCAAATTTGGAACAGTTTTCACATTTTCCATTTTGCTTCTTTATTTGTGTATGCTTTATTAATTTTAATTTATTAATGTCTGTATTGTTTAATTTTGACCTCCAAGGGTTCCCGGACCAAAGGTTAAGAACCACTGGCTTAAGGCATGCAGTTTGGCTGGTGTCTGCAGTGTGACTGCTAACTGTGGAATCAGGGTTTGACATGTTTTGTTGAAATCTTTCCAATGATCTCATCCTTAGAGGTCCAGCCACAGTATTATAAGCACATGGACACAATATGTTGCACACATCTGCATGTGAAGTGCTATAAATGGAAGAGTGCTTTAATAAAGGGTAAAGGGCCAATTTTTGGGAATGTAACGCAGCGCAGTGCATCGAGTCACCTTGCTGCGCTTCACTACATGATGGGGAAAGGGTAGGAATGCGCCGTATTTAAGGCAAATGGTGCATTCCTTTCCTTTCCCCTGCGCTGGTGCCCTTGCACCAATGCAGGCACCCTTGCACAATAGTGAAAGGGTGCCTGTGTTGCATGTAAGATTGTTTTTGTGCAGGAAGGGGCACCTTCCTGCACAAAAAAAATCATGTGTTGGCATATTCCTCTTTCTATGTGTGCTATAGAATTGCAAGAGGAAGAAACGAGGAGAAATAGAGATATTTCTCCTTGTTACACCTCCACTGGGAATGTGTAAGATCTTGCCTCATTTCCAGGTTTACAAGTTCTTGTAAATCTGGGAATGCATCAAAACCCATGGGAGTTGACTTGGGAACACCTGGGGAGAAGATGTAGCCTAACGAACAGGGTTCGAGTCTCAACAATGATGCTCAACATCCTGTTATTCTGGGCAAATTACTTAATCTCCCCATGCCTAACAAAAATGAATGTGTCCTTGTGTAAGCAACTGGTGTTCATGTAAAGCACTCTGATACCCAATACCTTTGGGTCAAGTTTGCACTATATAAAACTCAGGGGAAAAAAACACCCATGCAACAACCATGGAACGCCTTCCAGTGATATGCGCTGCTTTACTCCAGATCTTTGGAGCCACGCAAAGTGACTTGGCATGGCTTCAAAAGTCTGTCTTAAGGTTTGCGTTGCTCTTGCAGTAGTTTGCGCTGTGCAAGAGCGATGCAAAGAGCCTCATAAATAGGCCCATTAGTATGCACTAGTATGCACAGATGTGCTCCATTGTGTCTGTCTAAGGACAATGCTAAAATGGTATGGATTATTTAACCTTCCTTACGTCTGAAACTAACTTGCATTGCATTGGCCCATACTGGATTGTCTATTGTATTTACAGACATGCTTTACCACAGCTACAGTCTCTCATTTTTTTCCACTTTCTAGCCAGGTCTGCCATTTGTCCTGGTTTGTTTTCATCTCTTGGTTTGGGATTTCACCTTCATGATGCTAAGCCGGTTGCCTTTCTGCCACAAAAGTAGTGTTGAACTGGTAGGGCTTGACTCAGTTTCCCAGACTGAACACAGTCATAACTGGAAATCAGCATGGGAAAGGACAACTAAATGATGAGCACTAACATCAATCAACGACTGTGAATTTCGGAGTATTACATATAAAACATGAAGAAATGCCTTCCATAATGTTTCATTTCAAAGATAATCAAAAGAAAAAAACACAATAAAATACTTATTATTGTACATTATTTTAAAAAAGCAGCTTAAAATCTCATAAATTGTCAATTATGAATTATTCTCTATTTATTCGTCCATACTACGCTGAAGTTGTTGGCACAACAGTTGGTCTTCCAAATACTTTCTCATCTTTAGGCACGAAGACATTCCTGCCCAGTTTAAATATAACAATCAGATGAGGTACCTGTAATTTGATATCATTGCAAAATGGCAGGTGAGTAACATATGCATTTTAGAGTTTTAGCAAAGTAATGCATCCATCTCTACTCTGTGATAAGTCAATAATGTTCAATGTCATTGCTTACTGCAATGACAAACGTGCCGACCGCTAGCATGTGGAAAAAATCTATGGTATGTTTAGGATTGCTAAACTAGGGGAGAGCGAGTGCAGTTTCAATATTTATTAAAGCGCTTAAAATACATGCGCTGCAACAATCCACAGATGCAAACCGAATAACTTAATTAGCATAAAGAGAATGGTGAAGAAGATAAACAGTTCAACCATTTGTAACAGAGAATATGTGCTTGCCTAGAAATATCGTTGTATGTTGTTTTCCTACCTAACACTACCTATCCTAGTATGCCTTGGTTGGACGAATCTGTCAAAACCCTGCAGAGTGAGATAACACCCTGTTACCTGTGGATAAGTGTCATCAGGATGCCCCTCTTCGTGGAGAGCTGGACACCATACCTCGCAAGAGGGAATCATGTATCAGCTGGGCTGGAATTCTGGCATGGGGTGCCCTCTCAGTGCCAGCAAAATGCTCCTCTAACTAAATAATATAGTGATTTTGTTTATATAATAAATATCACTCATGTGGACATGCCGAAGTCCCAGTCATGCCACTATTGTTGATTCTATTGTGATAGCTCTGTTGCTGAGTGGACAAAATCAACAACATTTTGCATAGTGAACTTAGCCCTAGTATAGAATGTTCAAGGTACTTCAAAATATGCCTATGAAGTGGAAATGTAAGCACAGCTGTGTCACAGAATATTACCCTGCACCAGCACAAAAGCAAATGTGTGTCAAATGTCATTGTGTTTAAGAAAAAAGAAGGCAACTTAAAAACATAAGCATAAGCTGATCTTTGCTGCACGAGCGCAGGTCGCGCTGCTAGCTGGCTTGATAATTGGAGATTTTAAAACTACCTTTAGGTCATTTTCGTTATTTTATGTTGCTTAACCCCTGATTTTATCCATTGCTCTGCTGGGCATCTGTCCCCTTACTTGCAATTAATTTTTGGAATACTCACCGCCATTTGGCGGGTCCGGGTCCCGGGGCTGGTCACTCGTGGGCGCCATCTTTGATTGGGGTGAGTGGGTGTGTGCGCGGGCGCCATCTTGGAGCGTCCCGACGCTCGAGTTGTGTTGGGAGTTGCCTATTTAAGGCGGACTCACACTTTCTGGCTTCCTGATCTTTGCTGCACGAGCGCAGGTCGCGCTGCTAGCTGGCTTGATAATTGGAGATTTTAAAACTACCTTTAGGTCATTTTCGTTATTTTATGTTGCTTAACCCCTGATTTTATCCATTGCTCTGCTGGGCATCTGTCCCCTTACTTGCAATTAATTTTTGGAATACTCACCGCCATTTGGCGGGTCCGGGTCCCGGGGCTGGTCACTCGTGGGCGCCATCTTTGATTGGGGTGAGTGGGTGTGTGCGCGGGCGCCATCTTGGAGCGTCCCGACGCTCGAGTTGTGTTGGGAGTTGCCTATTTAAGGCGGACTCACACTTTCTGGCTTCCTGATCTTTGCTGCACGAGCGCAGGTCGCGCTGCTAGCTGGCTTGATAATTGGAGATTTTAAAACTACCTTTAGGTCATTTTCGTTATTTTATGTTGCTTAACCCCTGATTTTATCCATTGCTCTGCTGGGCATCTGTCCCCTTACTTGCAATTAATTTTTGGAATACTCACCGCCATTTGGCGGGTCCGGGTCCCGGGGCTGGTCACTCGTGGGCGCCATCTTTGATTGGGGTGAGTGGGTGTGTGCGCGGGCGCCATCTTGGAGCGTCCCGACGCTCGAGTTGTGTTGGGAGTTGCCTATTTAAAGTTGTCCTCTCCCGCGCAGCGGGAACGCGCAGAGGGACGCCGTCGCCTGGCCGGAGTCGTGCCAGAGTCCTGCCCGTCTGCGCTCGTCCGCGTCGAGGTCGCGGGTGCGGGTCATGGACTCTGGCCTTCTTCCTTATTATCATCTTGGTTGACATGGCGATGCTCAGGTACGATCGCGCTGCTCTCTATTCAATAAAGGATAGTCTTCTGGTGTGTAACCATGTCCCTGTATCCCCTCTTTCGGGACCTTATGACTGTACCTGTGGCTCCTTTTCCCTGGCCTCGCCCATTGGGGTACGCCCAGTTAACAGGACTGTCCGTAGTATTCACACGGACTGGACTGGGCAAACACTAATCATATGGAGTTTGAACGTTAGATCTTTGGTCAAGCACCATCAGTCTCTACGGGACATGATTGATATGGATTTTCCTGATATCATTTTCCTGACCGAAACTTGGTTACAGGACGTTGATACTGCCATCATTAATCTGGCTTTCCCCTCTACCTATACGGTGTTTATTCTGAACCGTTCGACTAGGGGAGGTGGTATAGCCATGGCGATTAAATCTTGTTTCCAGGCTGAGTGGAATACCTTGGATCTTCCAATGTGTGAAAGCGCCTCGTTTAAGGTGAAGGTCAGTCATCAATTCACCTTTAGCGGTGTGCTTATCTACCGGCCACCTGGGAATGACACGGCTTTTAAGGCTGCCCTTGTGGATATGGTTAACTCGTCGGCTCCGACATGCGCTAACTTTAATATAGTAGGCGACTTAAATATACATCTTGACCAGTCGGCATCTCCTTCCATTAGTTCCTTGCTGGCGGACTTGGAAGCGATGCAACTTAACCAACTAGTCACCTCCCCCACCCATATAGGAGGACATATTTTAGACCCCTTTTTTACCACCTTAGTTCGGGCTAGATCAGCTGACCCGATGGTGGTGGGTTGGACCGACCATCTACTGGTTAAAGTGACATGTCCCCTTGACAACCCTCAACTCAAACCGGTGGATAAACAGATCTTAAAGCGCAATTGGCGTAAACTTAAGCTGGAGGAGTTTGTCATGATATTGGAGGCACAACCTCTAGGCAAACTGCAGAATGTAGAACAGGGTTACGAACAGTTCTGCAACTGGGTTCTTACTGCCCTCGACTCTCTCCTACCTCTGCGCTGGGTAAAATGTCATGCTAAAAAGCGCAGCCCCTGGTATAATGAGACTCTTGCCGAGCTTAAGAGAACTTGCCGGCAAGCTGAGAGGGCCTGGAGAAAATCTTTTGATCCCACGTTAAAATCGCTGTACTTTGCTCAGCTTAAGTCTTACCACAGAGCGATTTGTCAAACCCGGGCTGCATACTATGCAGCTGAGTTTTCCAACAGCCCTAACCCCTCCAAGTTAATCTTTAAGGTACTTAAAGACATGATGGGGAAACGGGCCACCTCACAAGAAATCTGCACTGACTCGCACTGTGAAAGCTTGGCATCCTTCTTTGTGGAGAAAGTGCAGAAAATCTATCGAGGATTTATACCATCTGCTCCCGGGGATGCTCTTGGTGATGTAAAGGCTTTGGTGTCCGAAACCTTGTCCACCTTGCCGGCCATGTCTAATGAGGTATTCGACACTCTGAGCCTCAAAATTAAATCGGGCTCCCCCTTAGACCCTCTGAAGCCGGAGCTTTTCACCCGTCTCCCGCCTCTTTGTCGTGAGCCCATTCTGGAGCTGATCAATCTCTCCCTTAGTGAGGGCGTGGTTCCGCCTTCCTGGAAGCAAGCTGTGGTCAAGCCCATTTTGAAAAAATCTAACGCTGACCCCTTGCTCCCGGAGAATTATAGGCCCATCTCCCTCCTACCTTGGACCGCCAAGGTCACTGAGGCGCACGTGAATACCATTCTGTCTGCCCACCTCTCTCGTAATAATATTCTTGACGAGAGTCAAAATGGGTTCCCGCGCTCAACATAGCACTGAAACCGCCCTGCTCTTTATGATCGAGCATTTACGGTCAGTGCTAGATGCGGGGCAGACTGCGGCGCTCTTATTGTTAGATCTGAGCGCCGCGTTTGACACGGTGTCTCATGACATTCTGATGCGGCGTTTGGAGGAAGTGGGTATTGTGGGGAAGGCTCTTCAGTGGTTCCGCTCATTCCTCTCGGACCGGTCTTTTAAAGTAGCCATTCCACCTGGCCAGTCCTTGTACCACTCTTTGGAACTGGGAGTCCCTCAGGGCTCTGCCCTTAGCCCCACATTGTTTAACTTGTATGTGAAACCGCTGGCTGCTGTCGTCAGGCAATGTGGCCTTACCATGACATCGTATGCAGACGACACGCAGCTGGCGGTGACACTCAGTGGGGACCCTGAGGTGACGGCACCCAGATTCCGGGCAGGACTTATAGCTGTGGCTAACTGGATGCGTAACAACTGCCTACAGCTTAATGCCAAGAAGACCGAGGTTCTGATTGTAGGGAAGCAGGCGGAACTCTGGGGAGATCAGTGGTGGCCTCTCGAATTAGGGATGGCCCCCATCCCAGCGGCCGAAGTTAAAAATCTGGGGGTCTGGCTGGATTCCAACCTTTCTTTTACCAGCCATACAAAGAAGATAGCAGCCACCTGCTATGGCATTCTGCGAGGACTGAGACCAGTCCTCAAATTCTTCGACCCTCCCACTCGGCAAATGGTGGTGCAGTCCTCTATCCTTTCCCGGATAGACTACGGGAGTGCCTTGCTTCTTGGAGTCAACCAGGCGGAGGCGACTAGGCTTCAGAGGGTGCAGAATGCTGCTGCACGGGCCATTGTAGGTTGTCCGAGACGTTGTTCGGTCTCCCCTGTCCTGGCCTCTCTTCACTGGCTTCCGGTCAGACAGAGAGTCAAATTTAAGGCTCTCTGTCTGACATTTAAGATTCTGAAGCTTTCCTCTCCACCGGCCCTGGCGAGTCTCATCTCTCTGTATGTTCCTACGCGGTCCCTCAGATCCGAAACTCACCATCTGGCGACTAAGCCTAGGTTTAGGCTGAGCAGGATGGGAGGACGTTCCTTCCGTGTTTTGGCGGCGGACTTATGGAATTCCCTTCCTGTACACATTCGGGCCCTCAACAGCCTGACTCTTTTCAGACGCGCCATCAAAACCCACCTGTTCACTTCTGCTATCTGAACTCTCTTCTTTTCAGCTCTGATCTGTTGTGTTGTGTACATGATCAGGCGCCAGGACGCCCCTTCGCTGGGGCAGCTGTTGCGCCCAATAAATGTTATTAACATAACATAACATGAAAATTGGTGATGTTCCTATTCGGGCCTATAATGTGACCACATAACACATTAACGCCAAAACCACAATACAATTATGAAATAAAAAAAGTAATACTTCCAAGCCAAGTTAGGTGCAGTGAGAAACATTCAATGGGTAAATAAAATCTCAAAAAACCAAAAATTAAAGTTAGCATGGAGGGTGCGGTTAAATATAAAAACGTTATGGAGGTCAAAAATGTTCAGACGGGCAAAGCTGGTAGATGTAGCTTGAAATTGACTTCCTAAGACTGGTCCCACTGTTGCTCACACTTCATAGTGAAAAGTTAGTCTCAGCCGATGTTTTATATATGGCAGGGACTTTTGTGATTATTGTTATCATGAAATCTTCATTTTTATAATGGGTTTCAAAGGATAAATTGAGGCAGGTTTGTGTTCGTGGATGCACTTTGACATGACTGAGTGGCCCTGTCCATCGCCCTCGACGAATGGAAGGAGGTGGCGGGCAGGCACCTCGCAGCGAGGGTGCAGTGCCCAGTAGCTGTGTTCGGCTGACCATTGCCTTGACTGTGGTAAGCATGGGAACTGCCTTGAGACATGCCCAGCGGGACTCAGGATGGGAGGTCCCACACTGGAGGGGTTTAGGGAGTGGCGATCACTTCCAGTGAAATGACCAGGGGAGTGACCGGCCCGTCGGATGCCCCTGTCTGCGGTCGGACACCAGGCTGAACGATTGGGGAGATAAGAGAGCAGGTAAGTGTGCCATGCCTGGGATGTTGGCTACTCACCAGTGGATGCCTCCCTGCTCACCTCGGGCTCAGGTCTAGAATTGCTCCTCTGCTGGCTCACCCCTGTAGCAGTGCCACCGACCCTTGGCAAAACGTCACTTGCTCCTGCTTGACAAAAGGACTTTAAGCCAGCGATCCCACACCTGGAAAGTTCTCAACAACTACAATGTTCTCAAAACAGCAGCTTACTTAGATTTAACATTTTCGGTCCACCTAAAGAACAGCTTATGGCTTTGCTTTTAGGAAAATATCCTTCATTGGCAGATGCCCCAAAGTGGAAAAATATTGAAGTAAAATGTGTCGCCTATTTGGAAGTCCAAAAAAAGATCTTATCCACCTAATATGCATCTGTAAAAAACGTTGCCTTGCATGAGTCATTTTACTAAGAAAAGTTTTTGGGGACAGAGGAAGTGACATGCCAGGTGGCTATTATCAAAGGGCTTGATCCATCTGACCCTCAGATGAACTGTAAACTGGTTAAGTTCCTGCATATACATGAACAGGCAACGAAATCAATACAGCAACGAGAGGGTCCACCTACTGAAGGTCTAACACCAGCAATAATTGATCCTTTTGAACAACCGTCCTGGGGACGATATCATGAGGATGGAGCAAGTGGACTGGATCATTTTGGACATAGAGACCACTATTCTCAATCATAATGACTTGTTGCCAGTATCGAAGCGACTAACTCTTGTCATCTGTTAATTGCCGATTCACTCCTGCGAACCATGTAGAAAAATTAGAGTACAGGGATTAACTATTTCATTGAACCGTAGAATGTATTTATGGTTAATAGTTGATTTTAAATCTGTGATATATTTATTGTCATGATAGTTGACAGCTGAATGATTTTCAAATTTGCTTGATTCTTTTTATCATAGCTGCTACAAAGAGTAAGGAAAATTGTTACGGTTTTATTTAACTAAACAATAAAAAAAATCACAATACTAACTTTTGTTTATGTTCTTTTTCTTTTTCAACAGTGCTTGGAGTGGTACGTCTTCAGATGTTTCAACATATTCGTTGTGCCACATGAATATTTGTAAGGCATACCCTTGGAGAGGGTTTTGTCAAATAAAGGGCACTTCACATATTTTGCCACCACCTTGTTTTGGCTGGAAGAGATACTGAAAAACTACCATGCAATTGATTACCACGTTGCTGGGGGTTGCTCCTCCATAGAATGGTTTACAACAAGGTGTGGCAACTGATCTCCACTGCCACCAGATGCCATTTTATTGGCATATGATGGAAAAGGCAGCATATGGCATTTACAAAAGAAAGAGAACAGTTGCTCAAATGAGAAAAGTTAAATTTTTTTACAATCTTTATGGCTGTTTCTTACCCACTGTTCAAGGATTAAACTTTATACACCCATTGAGTATGGTGTACAAGTATAAAAGCTGAGAACAGAAAAAAAGGGGAAGTGACATTTTTACTATAATGTGATATACTTTTCCAGCATAAATAATGCGTAGTGTTTGGTTAATAGTATTGCAGAAACTAAAAGTTTGTCTGGGTATTTTGCAAAAAGTAGTACTAACTTATATTTATGTTCTTTATGATTTCAAACAGATGAATGGCCATGAATTGGAGTAAAGTCATTCTCTAATTACTTCTTTCTGTCCAGTTCTACAAACTCACATTGTCAAGGTTACACAAAGCTGTAGTGTCATGGAGCCACTGAGAGATCCAGACACATACTCATAGAGCCACTCATACGCCCATTCACCCACCCATTCAGCAACTCACATATCCACTCACTGAAACACTCAATAGCACACCAAGTCATTTACCACACATATACTACAACATGCATTCACTCACCCATACAGGTACTCCCATACCTACTCACAGACCTATTCAGCCATGGACACACCCACTTGCTCACTCAGCCATACAGACAGACAGTAACACATCTACTTACTCACCCATACATCCATTAGCAACCATACACTCGCTCATGCATGAGTCACTCACTGATGCAGCAATTAAAACACCCACTCACCCATACAGCTACTAACACACCGATTCACACACTCATTCAGCTACTTACACAGCCACTCACTCACCAATAGTCACTGACACACCCACTATCTCACCCACACAGACATTAACACAACCACTCACTCATACAGCTAGTAATAAAGCCTCTTACTTTCCTATGCAGCCACTTACTCACCCAGTCACACACCTTAACAGTCACTGACACACCTAGTCACCCACCCATTCAGCTAGTAACACACGTACTTACACACACCCTCACACACCCATACAGCCACTCAGACAACCATTCAGTCATTTATGCAGCCACCCACATACCCAGTGATTCAAGCATAACAGCAACTCATGTACCCAGTTACTTATCCATACATTCACTCACAGAACCGCCCACTCACCTATACCACTACCTATATACCCATTCACTTACCCATACAGTCACTGTAACTCCCACTCAGTCACTCACACATTCGCTCACTGAAATACTTATGCATTCACTTACTCAATCATGCACCCACTCACTCATACTCTTTCTGATACAAACACACACATACAGTTTATCTTTCTTTAAACCAAGAAAGGTGGTTCTAATGAGAACTTTCGTTTCTTGTTCTTTGTAACTTTTCCAAACTTTTTAACTTTTTGTATTTTTGAGGATTTTTTTTAGAAATAAAATGGCCACTGAAAAAACTATTAACAGAAAAGCCAAAAAGTGGTGTCACTTGCTATTTAACAGAAACAAAAATAACACGTGTTGTTCTTAGCTGCTTCTAGAACTGTGGCAACTGATTGCTCCCCCACTGTTAGCACTTTTTTTCAGTCCAAACAAACTGTGCCTATTCTTCGGAGCTTCTCTGGGAGATGGAGCTCAACTTCTGTAGAAATAGGCTCCCCGGGCATTATTGGTGTTGTACCTAAAGTTGATGGATCTTCTTCAGCATGCTCTTTCTGGGTTCTAATAAAGTGTTTGTCATGGTATGCTTTCGGATGAGTCAACATACTTTTTGTGCTGCCCGAGTATTTTGTTGATGTCAATGGGAAGCACTTACAAATATAAACATAGCAGGTGCCCCAGTCTCGCCCTTGTTGTAAGTCGGACTGTCATAGATTTGGGTCAACTCATGGTCTGATTTAAAAATACTTTAGACTATTAACTGCCTGGTCATTCAGGTCGTTCCAGTGGAGGTTAAAGTCTCCGAGGAAAATTTGGGATACGTGAGAGACATCGTTGGTTGTGATGACCTCCATGATTTGTTCGATGAAGGGCAAATCATTACCAGGAGGGTGGTAGAAGGAGTGTAGTTTTCAATGGAGTTTCTTATTGCTAGTGATGTTGGTGCACAGATATTCACATGCATGCAGGGTGATTGTTTCTGCCTGAGGGAAGGTATTGCAGTAGATGCAGGCTATTCCCCCACCAGATTCCTTAGGTCTAACTAGTCGAATGATCCAGTGACTAGGGGGGACTAGTAGGTTTATAATCAGGGGAGATGAGCTGTTTAACCAAGTTTCCATGAGGATAGCAATATCAAATTTATGTGAGATGATGAGGTCATAAATATCTGTCACATGTTTATTTGCCGATCTGCAGTTGAGGAGCACACATTTCAGTTGGCTATTGGTGTGAGGTGAGGTGAGGTTTCCCAAAATATGTTAATGCGTTTGAGGTTTTCCTTGTTTACAGCTCTCTGTTTGTAGCTAGGTTCTCTGAAGAATGTAGCGTAGATGGTTTGGATTTTATCCAGGCCAGCATCATTGGTATTTTTTTCTTGGGGCAGCGGGTAAGTGAGGAGGAGGTCATGGATATAATTGTCAAATAGATCTTTCACTCAATCTATTAGGTCGGGAAGAGGCGTTGTGGAAGGGCATTGTTTTCGAACCAGGATTGGGAGTGTGGGGAACATGGGACGGTAGCGTATCTGTTTGGGGGTTGGTCCGAGTCACCAGTGCACTATTGGGTCCATGAGTGAGTCATTGCTCTGAAGTGATGGATGTGAGTCTCTGTACCGCTTCGCTGAGATGGAGCAAGCTATGCAAATTCTCATTAAATCACGTCTCTCAGGAGGCATGTTTACAGGTAGTTATAGGTTGAACCGGCTAAGTTCCAGAATAGAATGTGGATCACATTTCCATGAGCATTACTGATTTTCTCTGTTCTTTGTCACACCGTTTCTTGTTGGCAGGGGTGCCTAGAAGCCAGCCCCATTGGTTGAAGCTTGAATTTGTTACTGTTTGCCGGTCTGTAATTGAACCATCCAGGGTCGCGTCTACCCTGCTGCTGTCCTTGGCATTCTGCAATATGAATAGACTTGTTTGTTTGCCAATGGTTTATTGGAGTCTTGTTTTGTTTGGTACAGTTGGAGATCCAACAGTGGTCAGGGGTATCGACGTTTCCTGCTGTAGATCATTTTATATGCCAAACAGCAAATTGCTCAGAATTATTTATTATTAGCAGAGCTGTCTCAGGCGACTGCCATGGGGTTAGCGTTTGTTCTATGGCATCTTCTTATCCTGCGGAAAGGAACTGAACCGCGAATAAGTCGGCAGTGCATATCTGAATTAAATCGGGTATTTCCCCCATGAGTCTTAATATGTTACTTCTGTTTAATATGTTGTGTCTTCCTAGCGATTCATATTCCGGAGTCCAAATTATTTGCTGCTTTATGCAAGTTTGTACTTTGGTGCATCTCTTAGGTGTCCCTTACCCGTACTGTCCCTTGGGGCAGAGTCTGGTTTATAATGTGGAATCTTCATTGGGGTTGTGATAGCTGATCCTCTTCACCTGCTTTCTGGAGGGCAGTGTTATTTGTAAGTGCCCCTGGAAGTCCTGAGCACATAGTCTCTTTTATTTTGTGTTGCTGGGAGCCCGGAGTATGGTCTGGGGTGACCATTAGTACTGCTGATAATTTTACATTCTTGTTTGATGAAGTGCATTCCATTACACTAGTCGAGTTTCTTTAATTTGGAAGCAGTAGTTTATGGGTTGGTGATTGATGTGATCCTGCAGGCACCTGCGTGGACTGTTTCTTTTTTCTTCCATGCTTGTATGCTTTTAATGTCTAATGTGAGCAAAATCTCTCTCTTTTCTTACTGAAGTATTTCCATTTCAGCTTGGATGTTATCCCTGACTGTAGCATTGGTGTCCCTGGATAGTTTTTTAGAAGTATTGGGGATTCTGGGTTTGTTCCAACAGGCCCATTGCTTAAGTCAGTGTGGGAGGAAAGCAGAGCGGTGAGTGTTAGGGCAGAAGTACGCCTTTCTGTACGTGTTATGTTTTGTACTGTGGAGAAGATCGGATATAGTTTGGTTGTATTGTCCGTCTTGAGCTCCCTGATTTTTGTCCGTGGGTGAGCTAACCGAGCATTTATTAAGACCAAGAATCTGTTCCAGCAAGTTTGGTAAAAGGCTTAGTTTATCTAATATTGGGCCACATGCGTATGCAGATACCTCTGGAGTATATATGGATTGTGCTCTTGGTATTAGAGCGGTTAAATTATCCATTTTCAAATTTATCAAAGCGATGTAGTAGGCCATGATATTCATTAGGTCAATTTGAATGTCCAATTTATCTGACTGTAGAATCAAAGTATTTGTTGATGCTTGAAGCGCTGTCCGCATCTGGGCAATAAGTTCCGTCTGGGTCAGTGATCTGTCACTAGCTCTTTTAGTTGTTGGATCGGAGGGCCTCGCCTTTTCCTTAGCTTTGAGGAAGATCTTTTCGCTGGCCCCATTCCCTAGTGGACTAGTAAACCTGTCTTGTTCCTTTTCCTCAAGCCTGATTGCTGGCGGACAACTGGACCTGTTCCTTCCCTTAGTTTTTGGTGAAAAGTTTATTTCAAGGAAAGACATTTCGGTGGATTCTGGATGAGGGTAGAGTTGGTGGTTGCATTTTTGGTGTGGCATTGTTTTTGTGCATTGCTGTTTATTTTGATTTTGGTTAGGATAAAGGTCTTCCTTGTTATCCCTTGTAGACACCTCGTTCAACTGGCAGTTTCATCTTCCAATTCTATTTGTTGTTGCTGTATATTTAGCCATGAAAAGTCAAAGTCTTCTTTGCTCCGGTGTGAAATTGGAGAGTTGGGTGTGTATCCTTGGCCTGAGCTTAGTCCTGAGACTCACTCTCTTGGTTTGTACCTAGCGGGACTGTGGTACTTCCACCATCAATTGTAGTTTGATTGCTCGGCTGCGTGCTAATTCCTTTCTCTGCATTTTCTGCATATACATTATGCACAGGAGCTGTTGCTGTTGCTGTTAAGGTGCGCTGTAAGGCGGGGCCCGCATCCATATTTCTCCTGTTTTGTTCTGGTGTTTGATGGTTTGATGTGCAAGGGACTAGAGGGCATATTATCAAGAACGGCGTAAACATTATTGCTGCTTAAGCTGCAGTTAACTGCCGCAAAAGCGGCGATAATGGGCTTGATAATATGCCGTAGAGAATTCCCATAGAAGCCCATGTTCTGGTATGAACATGGGCTTCTATTGGAATGTTCAAGGGCATATCATCAAACCCATTATCGCTGCTTAAGCAGCAGTTTCTAGCTGCTAAAGCGGCAATAATTTTAACACCGTTCTTGATAATATGCCCCTAGGTTCTTTGCTGATGTAAGTAAGGTAATGGATCCTGTGGCATTATTAGTGTGATTATTAGCGAGATTTTCCAACATTTGCGTAGCCTGCCAGGTAGCAGGCATAAGAGGGGCCAGGGGAGTCATCAGACCGGGAGAAGCTCCTGTTCCTGAGAAAATGACTAATCCTGGATCCTTCAAGAATTGAAATTTGGAGCTAGGACTACCCCAAGTTTGCTTAGTTGATTTTCCAAACACAGAAGCTATTGGGGAGATTATAGGGCTCCTTAATATAGAAATCGCTCCATTTATGCTTGCAGTTTCTTTGGAATTTTGCTTTAGTTTATTTCTTTTTTTGTGGGCAGCTGTTTTATTGCCCGGTGTCTTCCTGACTTTGCCAGAACGCGTGGTTACTTAAGGGTGAGTGGGCATTGGGTGGAAGTAGACTCAGGGGCTACACCTCTTTGAATTCTTTTAATTCTGCTTTTGTCCTTGTTTTCATTTTGAGTCAATTAAAGTAGCATTAACTCGCTTCTCCGTTGCCACTTTCTGAAGCTACTTGACTTCACTATACGTGGAGTGGGTTGCCCAGCCAAGGAAAGCTAGGGAGTAGCCGGTTAAGGGTGTCGGTGAGCAGCCTTTACTTGCACTGCATGCCCACCTGCTGGAGTAGAAGACAATTTTGCATTTACATCTGGGTTCTGCAACCCTTAGCAACAGAGTAAAAAGATGCTCTGGGCCCCTCTCCAGGCCCCACTGCAGACGCTCTTTCTGAAGCCTCAGTCCAAGAGTCCTTGACGTACTTGATGTCGCTTCCTGGGGACCTGCTGACAAGCGAAGACAGCGCGGTGACCCCGCAGGCCGCACCTGAACCTAGGCGGGTCGCCTTTGCAGGTCACCAGGTCACACACTTGGCGGCCACCTACTACTTGGGACTGCACTTATCTGGGCTTATCCTGGCTTATCTGGGCCCCGTTTGCCTTTCGAGTACCACCCTGTTTAAAAGTGCTCACATGCACAGCAGGACAGGGCAGACACAGGCAGACATGGCAGGGCGGCACGGCAGGGCTGGCACGGCAAGGTCAAAATCATTTGCAAGACCTCTGCTGATGAAAAGCCTCCAGGATGTCTGGGGCGTCAAGGGACAGCAAGCGGGGGAGCTGGAGGGAGCCGGCAGCAGGATCGGGACGCAGCTTTACAGGCAGAAGAACTGGGCATGGGAACCGGGGTAGTGAGGCGGGAGTGTAGACCTGGGCTGGAAGCCTGTGGGCCCTGTGAGCCCAAAGCACCCCTGCCCACTGTTCAGTGCCCCTTCCTCACCTCACCTCTAGCGGTCTTGCCAAAGCCGCCAAAACCGCCCGAGCCTCCTGAGTCTCTTCCGCTCCCCGGTCTCTGATCTCCACTCTCTGACGCGGGTACAGCTCAGCACAGACCTCTGACGTGTCCTCTACCAGGGCTGGACCACAGCTGGAAGCACTGCCCGATTGACCCAATACTAGCTCTGCCCCCTCACAACCTTGATGCACCATAAGTTAGTATTAAATTTACAAAATTCCAGAATAAAAACCCTACACATTGCTTATACTGTAATAGTATATCGCTTTATACTAAAAAATTAGTTTTCCCTTTTTTTCTGTTCTCAGCTTTTTACTTGTACACCATCAATGTTGTCTTACCTCATAACCGCATAGCACTCTTCCCTATGGCCTACGTGCACCCTACCTCAGGAGTGACTTATATGTAGTACAAGGGAAGTTTAAAGCTTGGAAAGGAGTTTTAAATGTCAACTCGCCCTAGGAGGAAAACTGCACACACAGGCTCTGCATTAGCAGGCCCAACACATATTTTTGGGGCTACTGCATGGGTGATTAGAAGTATGAATTCTTTAGTACATATCTAAATAAGTATATCAGTCGCTCTCTGGGTTTGTCACTGGATGTGTAAGTGACTATGTCGCTATATGACTAGCTGTCTTAGTGTCTCTATGAGTCTCTAAATGTGTATGTAACTGACTGTATGATTACTTACTGGCTGTATTGGTGAGAGTTGGGGTATATAATTATGTGTGTACCTAGCTCTATCCCTGCTGCATACATAACTGTTGTATGGGCATGTGACTGGATGGGTAAGTGACATTGTCTCTGTCTGACTGGGTGGGTGAGTGTCTCTATGCTTTTGTCAATACCTATGTGAGTCAGAGTAAGGGTGGTAAGCAGTTCAAAATGCCAACTGAACCTGGGAGTCAATCTGCATAGAAAGCCTCGGCATATGTAAGCAGGCCACAAATTTAAAAGTCTGCTAGTCTGGATGAGTTACTAGGAGTATCACTACTTCAGTACACATCTAAATTAGTGTATTCGTCCCTCCCTGGCTGGGTCACTAGATGTGAAAGTAACTACGTCACAATGTCTTTATATCTATATAAAAGGCTGTATGTATTACTGACTTGCCTCTATTACTGACTGCTGGTGTTATACATGAGTATACAACTGCCTCTGTTACTACTGCATAGATGATACTGTATGGGTATTTCAGTGAATATTTACATGCTTTTGTCTTTCTCTTACATGCAAGGTAAGTAACTCTGCTTTTGTAAATATGTATATAACTTGCAACAAATGCTAAACACTGCGGGGCAGATTTATGTTAACTGGCGCATCCCCAGGGATGCGCCAGTTAACATGCGCCACAGTGCGCCACTGCTCCGCCACCCATGGTGCGCCGCATTTATGATGCGGCGCACCATGGTGCAAGGCAGTGAGGATGCATGACGCATCTCTCGGCGCACAGGCGGCGCATTGCAGGAGTCATGTCGCAAGTGCGACATGACTCCTGCAATGCACAGGAGCCACCTATCCAATGCATGCTGCGTCACCCTTACGCCTGCTTCAAGCAGGCGTAAGGAATTGACATAGAAAGTGACTGAGTGAAATCTCATAGATTTCACTCAGCCACTTTTAGGAGGCGTTCCTGCGCAGGAACGCCCCCCTGCGCAGGAACACCTCCTTATGGCGCAGGGGTTTCCAACGTGACGCATCTCCTAGATGCGTCACGTTGTAAATAGGGCGCATTGTTTGCGCCGCCGTTGCGTCACATTACGTGACGCAATTGCGGCGCAAGGAGGCGCAGGAGCCTCATAAATCTGCCCATGCATGTTTAACTATGTCTAGGGGTCTCAAACTACACATATGAGTCAGTGAGACAGTACAAGTCTAACTCTCTAAACACATACCACCCTGTCCTATGAGTTACCCATACCCTACCATAGGGGAAACTAGTACATAATATAACAGAAGTTTAAAGCTGTGCATAGTAAAATAGAAGATTAAAGCTCAGCAAGGAGTTATTAATGCCCACTTGACTGTTTAGTTAAATAGCACACACACACTCTACAGTTCCAGGACAACACACGATTAAAGGACTTCTCACACACCTATTCTCAGACACAGACAGGCACTCACATACTCAATCACACACCCATAGAGACACTCACACACATTCATAAACCCCCAAAAACACTCAAATACCCAATCACTGATTCTCTCATACACTCACATAATAAATTATATCATACACACTTTTATTAACTTCATCTATACACCTATCTTTAAATTCATATTTTTTTCAAACTACACTGTAATTCACATATCTGTAAATTGAGTTGGTTGATCGGGTTTTTTTATGATCTTAGTTACACTGTAGGCTCAGTATGAATGTAAAAAATGAAGCATAATAATTGTACACCACTCAAATGCATAGTAACAAATAATGGCTACCTTTGCTCTCAGTAATACTGGCGAAGACAGCAAATCAAACCATCCCTTTCATTTTTACTTTTCTTAACCCACTTCTAAATGGTCAGCCTTTCTTAACTCTTTCTTGCAGCTCAGCAAAGAAGCCCAATGTGGTACACTTTTTGAGCGATATTTGCAAATTTATTGTAATGTTACACAGGGGCCATGCTGAGCGTCGCAATGTATTTGCGATTATCGCACAAGAGGGAAAAACTGTTTTGCGATGTTTTGAACACATAAGGTGTCACACAAACGCCCCTATATTCCAACCATGAGATCAGGGTACCTTTAACCTGACCTCTTATACCACTTTTGTTCTTTATTGTCAGACAGCCTACTCGTCATCATGAAGTTGCTGCAACCCTAGATATAGAAATTAAATTTCCATTAATAACTCAAAAACTACATAACAGATTTACACCAAATAACAAAAGCCTGCTTTTTGGACCAAGAGATACATTTCTGCCAAATCTGATGTAATTCCGTCCAGCAGTTCATTCAGTAGTCGTGTTCAAATTAGCTATGGGAATCACCATGGGAAATGCACTTTTTTTAACGCTTTTTTGAGTCCCCGCATGAAGGATCACCCCGAAACTTTCCATGTACAACTAAATTCATCATCACACTTTTTAAAAAAAGTTTGTGAAGATTAATCAAACGGTGCCAAAGATATAGCCAAGTCAATAAAACACTTTCATTATGGAAACTAGGTACTACCTATAATGACCTACTGGTGACCACCAGTAGGTAATATGTATATACATGACCTACTGGTGGTTGCCAGTAGTTAGTTATAGTTAGGTCTGCTTTTCCATAGACGGAGCATTTTTAAGTTTGCTAATAACTTTGGTCCTATTTGACGAATCTTCATGAAGCTTTAAAAGACCTTAGCTCAATTCTGGAAAGCTTTAGGGTAATCCGTCCAGCAGGGGCTAAGAGAAAAGGGGGGTCCCAAAACATAAAAGGTGAATGCATTTTCAATAGACGTCTTTAAGACAGGTTACAGCAAAAACTGCTGAACAAAATTACATCAAATTCGGCAAGAAGCTGGACCTTGATACACAGATTGTGCTTTTTGTGGTTTGATGTAAATCCGTTCAGTAGCATTTGAGATAATAAGGATCAAACATAATTATATATTTTGGCAGTTGGGCTTGTGAGAGTCTCTCGGGCGGCCTGGGAGAGAGTAAAATAAAAAAATGGAGGCCTGTAATTGTTTGAAACCACTCTAATGCATAGTAACAAATAATGGCTACCTTTGGAACTTTGTTCTCAGTAATACTGGCAAAGACAGCAAATCAAACCATCCCTTTCATTTTTACTTTTCTTAACCCACTTCTAAATGGTCAGTCTTTCTTAACCCTTTCTTGCACTTCAGTAAAGAAGCCCAATGTGGTAGACTTTTTGAGCGATATTTGCAAATGTATTGTAATGTTACACAGGGGCCATGCTGAGCGTCGCAATGTATTTGCGATTATGGCACAAGAGGGAAAAACAGTTTTTCGATGTTTTGAACACATAAGGTGTCACACAAACGCCCCTATATTACAACCATGAGATCAGGGTACCTCTACCCTGACCTTTTATACCACTTTTGTTCTTTATTGTCAGACAGCCTACTCGTCATCATGAAGTTGCTGCAACCCTAGATATAGAAATTACATTTCCATTAATAACTCAAAAACTACATAACAGATTTACACCAAATAACAAAAGCCTGCTTTTTGGACCAAGAGCTACATTTCTGCCAAATCTGATGTAATTCCGTCCAGCAGTTCGGTCTGTAGTCGTGTTCAAATTAGCTATGGGAATCACCATGGGAAATGCACTTTTTTTAACCCCCATCAAATTCGGCAAGAAGCTGGACCTTGATACACAGATTGTGCTTTTTGTGGTTTGGTGTAAATACGTTCAGTAGCTTTTGAGATATTAAGGATCAAAAATAATTATATATTTTGGCAGTTGGGCTCGTGAGAGTCTCTCAGGCGGCCTGGGAGAGAGTAAAATAAAAAAATGGAGGCCTGTAATTGGTTGCAAGGCCAATTTTTCCTGTGAGCCTTCACACTCTTGTGGGAGCAAGAGGCTCCTGTGAGTCTTGCCTTTGCTCTATTCGGCTGTCTGCTTGAATGTTAGGAATGAAATGGACGTCATTACTGTTTACTGTGAAAAATTGGAGGTGTTTTTGAAATTAAGTAAACAAGGTATATAAGGAGGCAGCAAAAATGCATGCTGTCCCCCTAGATTCAGAGAGGAGGTGCCCAAGGGATCATTTCGGTGAAGTTAATAAATGTATACTGTTTTAAACTAATTTTTATGATCTTGCTGGACTCTCACGAGATCGTGAATGGTAAAAAGGAGTAGATGAGTTCTCAATGCACTCTATTAGTAGGAATGCATATTGCGTTCCTTGTTTTTTGAGAGGAAGTGTGTAAGAGATAAGTACTGTGAGGATTAGAAGGTTAAATATTTTTTTAAGTATGATCTTGCAAGACTTTTGTGGGATCATGAAATGTAGAAAGGAGTAGGTGATGTTTGAATACACGCAGCTATGCACACTTGTTACTGTATGAAAGTGTGTTACTGGAGATGGTGTTGAGAGAACCCCACTATTTATGCTCATTGGTTTGAAAAGAGTTGTGAGTAGAGTCTGAAAGGTGAGCGCAGTCCCTCCCCACAGCTTCCTATGCACACCTATCATTACAAAAGGAGATCTCCGCAGATAACCCAGTGCATCCACACACCCTACTATGCACACCTGTCATCTTAGATGGAGGTCTAAAAGAAAAGGAGAGTCCCTCCCCACACCCTACTATGCACACCTATCATTACAGAGAGAGGTCTCAGCAGAGAGACCAGTCCCTCCACATAACCTGCCGTGCACACCCATCATTTGAGAGAGAGGTCTGAAAGGAGAGGGCAACCCCTCTCCACACCCTACTAAGATCACCCGTCATCTAAGAGAGGTTTGAAAAGAGAAGCCAGACTCTCTCCACACCCCACTAGGCACACTCCTCATTAAAGAGAGAGGTCTCAGCAGAGAGGTCAGTCCCTGAAAACACCCTCCTATGCACACCTGTCATCTGAGAGAGAGGTCTGAAAGGAGAGCCCAGTCCCTCCCCACACCCTACTACGCACACCTATCATTACAGAGAGGTGGAGGAAGGGGGCATGGCCTCCAAAGACCTATCAGCAATTCATCTGTGTGGGACTTACTGGAGGTAACAGGAGAGCTTCTTGGACCAACAACCCTCAGCTTCCAAGGGGACTTCATCCCCCAACCAGCAGAGCGCCATAAGGTGCATTTGCAGAGTGGTGGAGAAAATGGGCATGGCCTCCGAAGACCTCTCAGCAATCCTGCTGTGTGGGACTCACTGGAGGTAACTGGAGGGCTTGTTGGTGCCCAATGACCCTCTGGAGCAAAGAGGACTTCATCCCCTAACCAGCAGTGCACCAGGAGGTAGGTTTGTAGAGTGGAGGAGAAAGGGGCCATAACCTCCGATGTCCTCTCAGCAATCACACTCTGTAGGACTTACTGGAGATAACAGGAGGGCTTGTTGGCTCCCAAGGACCCTCAGCATCCAATGGGACGTCATCCCCCAAACAGCAGTGTACCAGGAGGTGCGTTTACAGAGTAGTGGAGAAAGGGGGTGTGGCCTCCAAAGACCTCTCAGCAATTCTGACGGGAGGTATCAGAAGGGCTCGTTGGACCCCTAGTACCCTCTGGAGCTAAAGGGACTTCATCCTCCAACCGGCAGTGCACCAGGAGGCTCATTTGCAGAGTGGTGGAGAAAGGGCTCATGGTCTCCAAAGTCTTCTCACCAATTGCGCTCTGTGGTACCTACTGGAGGTAACAAGAGGGCTTGTTGGCTATGCCGTAAAAACATTACACGTAACTGAAATATACTCAAATGCGATCCAGTCATAGGGAACACGTTACCACCAAGGTCCATGATCACCTACAGAAGGGGGCGCAACCTCAAAGACCTTTAAGTACACAGCAATCTTCCAGACAATTCGGGGGAAAGGGACAATACCTCCAAGGATTTTTCCCTTGTGGCCACTGCAAGACCTGTGGGAGCAGCCGAATTCGGAAGGAGTTTTGGAACACAAGTACCAACAAAATGGTCAGCATAAGTCAATTCCTTACATGCAGTAGTACTTTTGTGGTCTATGTCCTAGAATGCCAGTGCAAATTAAGATACGTAGGAAGCACAACCTACATGGCCAAAAAAAGAGTCCTAGAACATATGAGGGCAATAACCAACAGGGACCAACAGTACCCAATTGCACGACATTTGAGACTAACCATTTTCCTGACTATACTAAACTTTCCTATTACGCAATAGAACAAGTAACATTAATCAGGAGAGGGGGTAACCGGACCTTGAAACTGAGAAAAAGGGAATTGAGACACATCAAAGGAATGAGGCCCCATCAGCCAAATGGACATAATTTAGACGAGGAAATGGCCCTACAACTACATGAGGGATAATTCCTAGCGAACACACACACAATAGGTTTGCCTTTCTGAAGACTCTATGACATGTTTTTGACCTCTCATATATTTTCGCTTTTATTCCAACTGCAGACATATCTAAAACTGCTCTGTTATTCTTTTATCTTCCACAGGAGGAAAGGAAGGGACTATGTCTCAGACCCGTGACGAAAGGATCCCTACCCTTTTCGTCGGCTGCATCCCAGTTGACAGAAAAGATCTCACTCGAATCTTTTAAATTTTATTAATCATATTATCACATGATTGTTATTCTTTGGTTGTAAGGGGGTGTTTATGCATAAACTTACCATTTCACCAATTTACCATGGTGCCATGGGATTTTCCCTTTTTACTTTCCTCTTACCACTGGGGGCCAGCATAGTTGACGTACCTAATAGGCAATCAACACACTAGGCATATGAAACACCAGCTAGTCCCTTTCTCACTGTCAATCCTAAACTTTTTAGCAACCGCCAGCATGCGCAATTGAGACAAGTAACCAAACTTCTTTCCACATCTCTGTTTTCCCACTATATGGGACTTTGTCATTGGGCATACCTTATGGGCATCAACGCACTAGGTGTAACTGTAATAGCCAAGTACCGTTCCCTTGCCCACCACAAAATGCACACACTTGTGAATTGTGTACTCAACAGGATCATGCACCATACACGAGACCATACACTTTAGCCTGAACAATCCCACTATATGGGGTAATACATTACAACGGGTTGGGTTAGCACTAGGCAAAACAACCACCTTTGTTTCCAAAACATGCAACACGCAATCTCGAGAGGGAACTACCGCACCGTAAGTACCAGAATGCACCACGCATGATACAGAGGGGGTATCGGCATCTAGATCGATGTAATTCCCCAAGTAAAGCAGGATGTGTCCATCACGTACACCACGCATTGAGCATAACACGAAACACACACTTTCTGATATGATTGATAATGCAACAACTCAAGGGTACCAGTGCAGGGACTACAAGCCATGAATGGGGTAATATGACAATGTCTATGTCAATTGCATTCTTCAAAATGGCGCCTGTAATTTCAAATTTGATGGACAGTAGTCTGCTTTCTATGTACATGCTTAAACATGAAGTGAATGTAAAGACTTTACCTATTGTGACACCGTTGTGTGAACAAGCCCCTGGAGGGTGAAACGCGTCTCAGTGGGTTTATGAAGTTAATAAACCCCCTTTTGATGAAACTTGGAAAATTGATGGTGGTTTGTGAGGGTCTGACAGAGATACTGGAACTTCGTTCTTGCAGCATATATATATATGCCGAAGACTCAGTCCAAATCGCCGAGCCCCCTGTATTAGGAGCGTTACGAAGACCAGAAATGAGGAGTTGATCCAAAAGGTGCAGGTGAGTAATTTTTATTCAAAAACAGTGCACCCTGCCAGCATGACGTTTCGGTCTGCCCAGGGGCCTTGATCATATTATATATATATATATATATATATATATATATATATATATATATATATATATATATATATATCCAAAAAAGGCTCCTCACTGCTCCAAAGAACCGAAGGGACACAACAGGGGACCAGGTAGAGAAACTTTATTTCTGCACAGACGGCATGACGCGTTTCGACGTTAAATGTCTTTATCAAATGCCTGCAAACTGCGCACTGTCACCGCCGCTTTTCAAGTAAACCATCTTGCTCCCATTGGCGGGAGCCCAGCGAAGGTAATTGGTGAGCGCCATATCGTAGTCCACATCGGCGGACCACTACTCCCAGAAGGCACCATCTCGGCCCTCAGGTAAGCGTCTCTTTTGGCCTTCTTTGAAACTCTTGGTGAGCGCTGGCGTTTGTCTGAACAAGCATGTATGGTGCAGATTAAATAATATTCACAGTGTCTCTGCAGTAAGAGTTCTTCCCCCTGGCCCCCATCGACGTCTCACCGCATGACTCCAGGATGTTGTAGCATCGGGGGCTGACTTCAGTGAGCTCGTCCATCTGTGAAGTCACAGACTGCTTTGCAGCGAAATGTCCACGGTTCCTGGCTGCGGGGGCTAAAGCTGTCCAATACCTTGGTTGCCACATAAAGACTGCACGGATGCACAGCCTGTACCCTTGAGGCTTTTCGCCACAAACGAGACGGGTCCCAACAACACGCCAAGGGATAGCGTGTAATGTATCCAAAAAAGGCTCCTCACTGCTCCAAAGAACCGAAGGGACACAACAGGGGACCAGGTAGAGAAACTTTATTTCTGCACAGACGGCATGACGCGTTTCGACGTTAAATGTCTTTATCAAATGCCTGCAAACTGCGCACTGTCACCGCCGCTTTTCAAGTAAACCATCTTGCTCCCATTGGCGGGAGCCCAGCGAAGGTAATTGGTGAGCGCCATATCGTAGTCCACATCGGCGGACCACTACTCCCAGAAGGCACCATCTCGCCCCTCAGGTAAGGGTCTCTTTTGGCCTTCTTTGAAACTCTTGGTGAGCGCTGGCGTTTGTCTGAACAAGCATGTATGGTGCAGATTAAATAATATTCACAGTGTCTCTGCAGTAAGAGTTCTTCCCCCTGGCCCCCATCGACGTCTCACCGCATGACTCCAGGATGTTGTAGCATCGGGGGCTGACTTCAGTGAGCTCGTCCCTCTGTGAAGTCACAGACTGCTTTGCAGCGAAATGTCCACGGTTCCTGGCTGCGGGGGCTAAAGCTGTCCAATACCTTGGTTGCCACATAAAGACTGCACGGATGCACAGCCTGTACCCTTGAGGCTTTTCGCCACAAACGAGACGGGTCCCAACAACACGCCAAGGGATAGCGTGTAATGTATCCAAAAAAGGCTCCTCACTGCTCCAAAGAACCGAAGGGACACAACAGGGGACCAGGTAGAGAAACTTTATTTCTGCACAGACGGCATGACGCGTTTCGACGTTAAATGTCTTTATCAAATGCCTGCAAACTGCGCACTGTCACCGCCGCTTTTCAAGTAAACCATCTTGCTCCCATTGGCGGGAGCCCAGCGAAGGTAATTGGTGAGCGCCATATCGTAGTCCACATCGGCGGACCACTACTCCCAGAAGGCACCATCTCGGCCCTCAGGTAAGCGTCTCTTTTGGCCTTCTTTGAAACTCTTGGTGAGCGCTGGCGTTTGTCTGAACAAGCATGTATGGTGCAGATTAAATAATATTCACAGTGTCTCTGCAGTAAGAGTTCTTCCCCCTGGCCCCCATCGACGTCTCACCGCATGACTCCAGGATGTTGTAGCATCGGGGGCTGACTTCAGTGAGCTCGTCCCTCTGTGAAGTCACAGACTGCTTTGCAGCGAAATGTCCACGGTTCCTGGCTGCGGGGGCTAAAGCTGTCCAATACCTTGGTTGCCACATAAAGACTGCACGGATGCACAGCCTGTACCCTTGAGGCTTTTCGCCACAAACGAGACGGGTCCCAACAACACGCCAAGGGATAGCGTGTAATGTATCCAAAAAAGGCTCCTCACTGCTCCAAAGAACCGAAGGGACACAACAGGGGACCAGGTAGAGAAACTTTATTTCTGCACAGACGGCATGACGCGTTTCGACGTTAAATGTCTTTATCAAATGCCTGAAAACTGCGCACTGTCACCGCCGCTTTTCAAGTAAACCATCTTGCTCCCATTGGCGGGAGCCCAGCGAAGGTAATTGGTGAGCGCCATATCATAGTCCACATCGGCGGACCACTACTCCCAGAAGGCACCATCTCGGCCCTCAGGTAAGCATCTCTTTTGGCCTTCTTTGAAACTCTCTCTTGGTGAGCGCTGGCGTTTGTCTGAACAAGCATGTATGGTGCAGATTAAATAATATTCACAGTGTCTCTGCAGTAAGAGTTCTTCCCCCTGACCCCCATCGACGTCTCACCGCATGACTCCAGGATGTTGTAGCATCAGGGGCTGACTTCAGTGAGCTCGTCCCTCTGTGAAGTCACAGACTGCTTTGCAGCAAAATGTCCACGGTTCCTGGCTGCGGGGGCTAAAGCTGTCCAATACCTTGGTTGCCACATAAAGACTGCACGGATGCACAGCCTGTACCCTTGAGGCTTTTCGCCACAAACGAGACGGGTCCCAACAACACGCCAAGGGATAGCGTGTAATGTATCCAAAAAAGGCTCCTCACTGCTCCAAAGAACCGAAGGGACACAACAGGGGACCAGGTAGAGAAACTTTATTTCTGCACAGACGGCATGACGCGTTTCGACGTTAAATGTCTTTATCAAATGCCAGCAAACTGCGCACTGTCACCGCCGCTTTTCAAGTAAACCATCTTGCTCCCATTGGCGGGAGCCCAGCGAAGGTAATTGGTGAGCGCCATATCGTAGTCCACATCGGCGGACCACTACTCCCAGAAGGCACCATCTCGGCCCTCAGGTAAGCGTCTCTTTTGGCCTTCTTTGAAACTCTTGGTGAGCGCTGGCGTTTGTCTGAACAAGCATGTATGGTGCAGATTAAATAATATTCACAGTGTCTCTGCAGTAAGAGTTCTTCCCCCTGGCCCCCATCGACGTCTCACCGCATGACTCCAGGATGTTGTAGCATCGGGGGCTGACTTCAGTGAGCTCGTCCCTCTGTGAAGTCACAGACTGCTTTGCAGCGAAATGTCCACGGTTCCTGGCTGCGGGGGCTAAAGCTGTCCAATACCTTGGTTGCCACATAAAGACTGCACGGATGCACAGCCTGTACCCTTGAGGCTTTTCGCCACAAACGAGACGGGTCCCAACAACATGCCAAGGGATAGCGTGTAATGTATCCAAAAAAGGCTCCTCACTGCTCCAAAGAACCGAAGGGACACAACAGGGGACCAGGTAGAGAAACTTTATTTCTGCACAGATGGCATGACGCGTTTCGACGTTAAATGTCTTTATCAAATGCCTGCAAACTGCGCACTGTCACCGCCGCTTTTCAAGTAAACCATCTTGCTCCCATTGGCGGGAGCCCAGCGAAGGTAATTGGTGATCGCCATATCGTAGTCCACATCGGCGGACCACTACTCCCAGAAGGCACCATCTCGGCCCTCAGGTAAGCGTCTCTTTTGGCCTTCTTTGAAACTCTTGGTGAGCACTGGCGTTTGTCTGAACAAGCATGTATGGTGCAGATTAAATAATATTCACAGTGTCTCTGCAGTAAGAGTTCTTCCCCCTGGCCCCCATCAACGTCTCACCGCATGACTCCAGGATGTTGTAGCATCGGGGGCTGACTTCAGTGAGCTCGTCCCTCTGTGAAGTCACAGACTGCTTTGCAGCGAAATGTCCACGGTTCCTGGCTGCGGGGGCTAAAGCTGACCAATACCTTGGTTGCCACATAAAGACTGCACGGATGCACAGCCTGTACCCTTGAGGCTTTTCGCCACAAACGAGACGGGTCCCAACAACACGCCAAGGGATAGCGTGTAATGTATCCAAAAAAGGCTCCTCACTGCTCCAAAGAACCGAAGGGACACAACAGGGGACCAGGTAGAGAAACTTTATTTCTGCACAGACGGCATGACGCGTTTCGGCGTTAATTGTCTTTATCAAATGCCTGCAAACTGCGCACTGTCACCGCCGCTTTTCAAGTAAACCATCTTGCTCCCATTGGCGGGAGCCCAGCGAAGGTAATTGGTGAGCGCCATATCGTAGTCCACATCGGCGGACCACTACTCCCAGAAGGCACCATCTCGGCCCTCAGGTAAGCGTCTCTTTTGGCCTTCTTTGAAACTCTTGGTGAGCGCTGGCGTTTGTCTGAACAAGCATGTATGGTGCAGATTAAATAATATTCACAGTGTCTCTGCAGTAAGAGTTCTTCCCCCTGGCCCCCATCGACGTCTCACCGCATGACTCCAGGATGTTGTAGCATCGGGGGCTGACTTCAGTGAGCTCGTCCCTCTGTGAAGTCACAGACTGCTTTGCAGTGAAATGTCCACGGTTCCTGGCTGCGGGGGCTAAAGCTGTCCAATACCTTGGTTGCCACATAAAGACTGCACGGATGCACAGCCTGTACCCTTGAGGCTTTTCGCCACAAACGAGACGGGTCCCAACAACACGCCAAGGGATAGCGTGTAATGTATCCAAAAAAGGCTCCTCACTGCTCCAAAGAACCGAAGGGACACAACAGGGGACCAGGTAGAGAAACTTTATTTCTGCACAGACGGCATGACGCGTTTCGACGTTAATTGTCTTTATCAAATGCCTGCAAACTGCGCACTGTCACCGCCGCTTTTCAAGTAAACCATCTTGCTCCCATTGGCGGGAGCCCAGCAAAGGTAATTGGTGAGCGCCATATCGTAGTCCACATCGGCGGACCACTACTCCCAGAAAAATATCTTTATTTTGCCTCTTTGTGCTAATTTCTCACCTTTATTTTGCCTCTTTCTGCTCATTTCTAACTATTATTCTGCTCTTTTCCCCTGGACGCCGGGGCGCCACAAGGCCACCACAGTCCCAGCCTGCTCCCTGCCTACGGTGGGAGCCGGCATTGCTCTCGTACTAAGGGGTTGCTAGAAATGCAGTTCCCTGCATGCAAGAGAGATCTGTTTCATTTCTTTCCCTGCCCGCAAGTCTACGGGTGGGGAAAGAGATGAAACCTCTGCTTCCAGCAGATTAGAGCAGTTTCACTGCTCCTGCCTGCTGGAACTGGAGTGTTTGCTTTGGTTTGGCAGGAGTTGTCACAGTTCCCACCAAGCAAAAGCAAACAGATATATCCCGGGGGTGGGCACCCAGGGACATAGAAGGAGCTGACCCTATGGGGGTGGCAGTCCCGAGGGCAAATATTGGCTCAAAGGGGGTCTTGTGGCTACTCTCTTTATAGTAAATTATAGCCCTGAGTAGGTGGTGTTCCGCAGGGCTTGAGGGGATATGCACAGGCCCCAAATTCACTTGATTTATAACCCCGGGGAGGTGATTGTCCCTCAACTCAACAATCAATTTAAACATAAGCACCAAGGAGGTGGTAGTCCCCGGGGCCCGGGTGTCCGTGCGTTGTCCCCACATTAAATGTAACATGGTGATCCCTGGAGCATGAAATGGCCATGGAGAGGGGCCACGTGTGTCCGCCTTCTTAAATTTAATAAAGAAGGCATGACCCCAGGACCTAGCCCACCCGGGGGCCTAATTAAAAACAAACGCAGGAGGCCACACTTTTTATTTTGTTTTTCAATTTTGCCATCAATTCACGGATCCACCTGCAAATTCATAGTAAAATTGCAACAACAAAAAATGTGTTGAACACCCAGCAGTGTTTCTGTGGAACCCCACCACCACACCTAGGGGGTCAGTGTATTGTATCCTGCTCTATTTTCTTTATTTTTAACATTTTTGATGGCACTCGGCTGAAGCCAAGACCCAAGATGGCTGCCAACACTTACCTGGCTGAAGTGTTGGCAGCCAATCTGATTTTAGCATGGGGACTGTTGGATCCCCAGAGTATCTGCCTCTCTAGATGTACAAATTTGGTTTTCAGTTAATATCTCTAAAACTACTAAATGGATTTACACCAAATCACAAAGAGAGTGCTTTGTGGACCAAGAGCTAGCTTTCTGCTAAATTTATTGTGATTCCGTCCAGCAGTTCGGCTGTTGTTGTGTTCAACATCCGTATGGGAATTAAAATGGGGAAAATGTGTTTTGGGACCCCCCTTTTTCTTGGCCCCCACTTCAAGAATCACCTAGAAACTTTTTGGTCAGCAGCTGAACATCAAATGTTTTGCAAACATTTCGTGAAGATTTGTCTAACAGCGTCAAATTATGGGCAAGTAAAAAAATTACTTTTCCTATACTTCAAGATGAAAAAAGGGAAACGGCACAGCAGTCACATAAATGTCACCCCGGTGTTTCGTGTGTATTCGCCAATAACCAGGACAATGATTGGCTGATGCGTTTCAGCATTTGCCTTCAACTATATATATTCACTGAAAAAAAGCAAAGGTTACAGGGACGTTATAGTTAGGCTCACATGTAACTCGTACAAAAGCAGAGAAATTCAGCAGTTACAGTTAGCTGAGCTAAATATGGCTTACGTCCGCAATGCTCTGCTTATGACCTCACATATCACATCATTCATGACATGGTCAGTGACATCACTTGATGACATCACTCATGGCATCTCAATTGACATCATTGATGATATTACTGATGACATCACGGATGATACCATCCACAGATTGTGAGTGGTAAACATATATACTAAGGTAAGTGGCTGTCAGAATGCCTCTATGGCTGAGTGAGTAGGTGTGTCAGTGGGTATATGGGTATATGGGCTCCATGAGGAAATCTAGCCGCAGAAATGTGATGACAGAGCTGAAATCGATCTCCGTGTGTCCTTATCCGGAACACAGTGAGCGGCCGTGGGGAGTTCGTATCGAAGCATACACGCTTCAGATCTGTCGTTTGATTCCTGCGACCATCCTGCACAGACTGGCCTCACGGCGCCCCCTTCTTTGACGCAAAACCATACCCGGGTTTAACCTAATCCTCGAGTCCCAAATTGCAGGACTATTCTGGAAAAGTCGGAATGTAGTGTTTACTGACTGCACGGCGCAGATCGATTTCAGCTCTATCATCACATTTCTGCAGCTGCCCCACATAGATTTCCTCACGGAGCACACTTTGTGACTTAAATACATTTTTAACACTGCTTTCAACCATTGCTTCCAATCCTAAACAGCAGGACTTGTCTAGATGAGCCGTAAAGTTTCTGTTTACCGTTAACTGTTTATCAATTGATTCCACTACTACTGGACTTCGTTGTGGCTAGCCGGAGTGTCATCCACACCGGCAGCATGACGCTTCAAATGAAATTGTTTCACTATCCATACCTGAGATTAGCCCAGCCGGGTTGGAATTATCACAGGCAGCGCGATAACAAAGACCTTTTGTTCACCATTAAGCCCTGAAGAAGTTGCGGAACTATTTCCACATGCGACGAAACACGTGTCGACTGGTTTCTGTTTTGGCTTAACAACACCCGAATTAAAGACGAAGCAACAATTTACCTACATGTTTATGGATTTTTGTGTTTCGAGGACTTGTTAACTTTGTAGCAAATATACATACTGTTGATTTATTTTGAAGTTTGCCTAGGTTTTGGATATAATTCAGTAAGTGTGAGGTTCTATCCCCACACAACATTGAGGGGTTATAGGGCTCAACCCCTCTCCTAGCAGCACCTTTTGACTTTTGTGACACATATACAGTTACGTTACACAGCAATGCGCCTATCATCCCTTTTACTAAAAACCATACAATAGAGAGGCATGGTTGTCTTAATATTTTTATTTTATTTTCCATATCCCATTATATGTTGACTTTCCCCCTGCCCCACCCTGCCCCACCTCACCACTATTACCTGTACCGGCCTCACCTGTTTAGTTATACGGTTGTATAAAGGTTATAGTAACAACATACGTGTCGTCCTGTTTTCATGCCCTTGTCATACAGTTGTAGTAGTGTTCTCATGCAACTTTTGGGAATTGTTATATATAAATGCTGCAGTTTGTCCAGCAGTTTGATCTCTGTGGGATGCTTCACCCTGTGAGTTGTTTGGCCGCGCATAAGGAGATCAGAGTTGTCATACGGTGTGTAACATGGTTCACTGTCACTCTCTTTGCAGAAGGAAAAGCATGCCCTGAGTTGTGCAGCTGGTTGAAAGTAGACATTTGACATTTAGTGGCACATACACACCTATATACATATAACCAACCTATATTTAACCAATAATTAACATGTTCCGCTGATACTACTATAGAGGTGAGGTGCACACTTTTTTGAAGGGTGTACTATAAGTATCATGCTCAGGGTACAACATGTTAGAGAAAAGGGTCTTTGGGAGAGCATGCATATGAGATATGTAGTGTTCAGCTAGGGTGTACACGTGTAAATAATTAACAATTATCCAGTGGCTTCTGAAAGAATGTGTTGCCTTGTAATATAAAGCTAATACAAGGAGATGATAGACGGAACGCTGAAACTTATCAAACACTCACCCCCAGTCACAGATCTGGGTTGAATCCATCATTGTTCTTTAGCTCACTTCGCCACCCCAGTTTAGACCCTGCCATATGCAAATCAGTTTTGACCCTGTTCCTCATGGGAACAGTCCAGCCTGAACTGACAAGCCAGGTCTTCCGTATTCAGGAAACAAGCATCCTGGGACCGATTTCGGGGTAACAGCCCTCATCAGCCAGGCTAGCTTGAATCCAGTGGCAAAGTGAGCAAGGGAGCCATGTATGGGCATACCCTGCCAACTTAGGGCAAACAAAACAAATACAAGGAGATGATGGATGGAGCGCTGAAACTTTTCAGACACTCACCCCAGTCACAGATCTGGGTTGAATACATCATCGTTCTTTAGCTCACTTCGCCACCCCAGTTTAGATCCAGCCATATGCAAATCAGTTTTGACCCAGTTCCTCATGACAACAGTCCAGCCCAAACTGCCAAGCTAGGTCTTCCCTAGACAGGAAACAAGCATCCTTGGACCGATTTTGGGGTAACACCCCTCATCAGCCAGGCTAGCTTGAATCCAGTGGCAAAGTGAACAAGGGGCCCACATCTGGGCATACCCTGCAAACCTAGAGCGAACAAAACAAACACAAGGAAATGATGGACGAAGCGCTGAAACTTTTCAGACACTCACCCCCAGTCACAGATCTGGGTTGAATCCATCATCGTTCTTTAGCTCACTTTGCCACCCCAGTTTAGACCCAGTCATATGCTAATTAGTCTTGATCCTGTTCATCGTGGGAGCAGTCCAGCCTGGACTGCCAAGCCAGGTCTTCCCATGACCCGAAACAAACATCCTGGGTCCGGTTTCAGGGTAACACCCCACATCAGCCAGGCTAGCTTGAATCCAGTGGCAAAGTGAGCAAGGGACCCACATCGGGGTATACCCTGCCAACTTAGGGCGAACAAAGCAAATACAAGGAGATGATGGAGAGGTCTCAGGGACTGTACGCATGCCAGGGCGGCCGTGGTTGTATTAACGTACAGTAATTATATATTACTTTATGTTAAAAAACCCATAGAAATTCACTGCAAAAAACAAAGGTTACAGGGACTTTATAGTTAGGTTCATGATTTACTCACACAAAACCATAGAAATTCAGCAGTTATAGTTATACTTAAAGTTATACTTATCTGGAGAAACTTTAGTAAAAACAAAGGGGATGATGGAGGGAGTGTTGAACTTTGCCAGCACTCACCCACAGTCAACTGATCTGGGTTTAATCCATCATCATTCTTTAGCTCACTCTGCCACCCCACTTCAGACATGGCCATATGCAAATCAGTCTGACCAAGTGCCTCATGGGAACAGTCGAGCCCGAACTGCCAAGCCAAGTCTTCCCTGGACCAGAAACAATCATCCTGGGACCGGTGTCTGGCTAATCAGCAGTCATCAGCCAGGCTAGCTTGAATCCAGTGGCAAAGTGAGCAAGGGACCCACATCTGGGCATACCCTGCCAACTTAAGGCGAACAAAGCAAAACCAAAGGCGATGATGGACGGAGTGTTGAACATTGCAAGCACTCACCTCCAGTCAACTGATCTGGGTTTAATCCATCATCATTCTTTAGCTCACTCCGCCACCCCAGTTCAGACATGGCCATATGCAAATCAGTCTGACCCTGTGCCTCATGGGAACAATCCAGCCCGAACTGCCAAGCCATGTCTTCCCTGGACCAGAAACAATCATGCTGGGACCGGTGTCTGGCTAATCAGCAGTCATCAGCCAGGCTAGCTTGAATCCAGTGGCAAAGTGAGCAAGGGACCCACATCTGGGCATACCCTGCCAACTTAAGGCGAACAAAGCAAAACCAAAGAGGATGATGGACGGAGTGTTGAACATTGCAAGCACTTACCCTCAGTCAACTGATCTGGGTTGAATCCATCGTCATTCTTTAGCTCACTCCCCCAACCCAGTTAAGACATGGCCATATGCAAATCAGTCTGACCCTGTGCCTCATGGGAACAGTCCAGCCCAAACTGCCAAGCTGTATCTTCCCTGGACCTCCTTCCTCTCCGACAGAACCCAAAGAGTCCGCCTCCCTCTGTTCCACTCCGGAGTCACCAAGATGATCTGCGGTGTCCCACAAGGATCATCCCTCAGCCCGATGCTCTTCAACATCTACATGGCTCCACTCGCACACATCACCAGACTCCATGACCTCAACATCATCTCCTATGCCGACGACACCCAGCTGATCCTCTCCCTCATCAACGAATGCCTCACCGCCAAATCCAACCTCCACCGCGGTATGAAGGTGGTCGCCGACTGGATGGAAGAAAACCGGCTCAAACTCAACACGGACAAGACAGAGATCCTCATCCTCGGAACCAATCCCTTAGCCTGGAACAACTCCTGGTGGCCCACCTCCCTGGGCACCACCCCTACACCAACCAACCACGCACGCAACCTGGAAGTCATCCTCGACTCGAAACTCACCATGACCAACCAGATCAACGCAGTCTCCTCAACTTGCTTCTACACCCTCCGCATGCTTCGCAAGATCTACAGATGGATCCCCACCAACACACGAAAAACCGTCACCCACGCCCTCATCAGCAGCAGGCTCGACTACGGCAACGCCCTCTATGCCGGAGCCCCAGCCAGACTCCTCAGCAGAATTCAAAGAATCCAGAATGCCTCGGCATGCCTGATCCTCGACGTCCCCCGCCGAGACCTCATCACCCCCCACCTGAGAAACCTGCACTGGCTCCCCGTCGACAGAAGAATCACCTTCAAGCTCCTGACCCACACTCACAAGGCACTTCACAACACAGGCCCAGCATACCTCAACAACCGACTGTCATTCTTTGCACCCAACAGGAGACTCCGCTCCACCGATCTCTCTCTGGGCACCGTCCCACGCATCCACAGAACCAACCCCGGAGGCAGGTCCTTCTCCTACCACGCCGCCAAGACATGGAACTCCCTCCCTCTCCTCCTACCGCAGTCAGAAGACCCTCAGACTTTCAGGAGACTACTCAAGACCTGGCTCTTCGACCACTAGCTGCAGCCTCCCAGCGCATTGAGACCCTCGCGGGTATGTAGTGCGCTTTATAAAATGTTTGATTGATTGATTGATTGGTTGACCGGAAACAATGATCCTGGGACCATTTTCTGGCTAATCAGCTGTCATCAGCCAGGCTAGCTTGAATCCAGTGCCAAAGTGAGCAAGGGACCCACCTCTGGGCATATCTTGCCAACTTAGGGCGAAAAAAGGAAAACCAAAGGGAATGATGGACGAAGTGTTGAACATTGCAAGCACTCACCCCCAGGCAACTGATCTGGGATTAATCTATCATCATTCTTTAGCTCACTCTGCAACCCCAGTTCAAGCACGGCCATATGCAATCAGTCTGACCCTGTGCCTCATAGGAACAGTCCAGCCCAAACTGACAAGCCATGTCTTCCCTGGACCGGAAACAAGCACCCTGGGACCGGTTTCTGGCTAATCAGCTGTCATCAGCTAGGCTAGCTTGTATCCAGTGGCAAAGTGAGCAAGGGACCCATATCTGAGCATACCCTGCCAACTTAGGGCGAACAAAGCAAAACCAAAGGGGATGATGGACGGAGTGTTGAACATTGCAAGCACTCACCCCCAGTCAGCTGATCTGGGTTTAATCCATCGTCATTCTTTAGCTCACTCCCCCACCCCAGTTAGGACATGGCCATATGCAAATCAGTCTGACCCTGTGCCTCATGGGAACAGTCCAGCCCAAATTGCCAAGCATTATATTCCTTGTACCGGAAACAATGATCCTGGGACCATTTTCTGGCTAATCAGCCGTCATCAGCCAGGCTAGCTTGAATCCAGTGGCAAAGTGAGCAAGGGACCCACGTCTGGGCATACCCTGCCAATGTAGGGCGTACAATGCAAAACCAAAGGGGATGATTGATGGAGTGTTGAACATTGGAAGCACTCACCCCAGTCAACTGATCTGGGTTTAATCCATCATCATTCTATAGCTCACTCAGCCAACCCAGTACAGACATGACCATATGCAAATCAGTCTGACCCCGTGCCTCATGGGAACAGTCCAGCCCGAAATGACAAGCATGTCTTCCCTGGACCGGAAACAAGCATCCTGGGACCTGTTCCTGGCTAATCAGCCATCATCAGCCAGGCTAGCTTGAAACCAGTGGCAAAGTGAGCAAGGGACCACATCTGGGCATACCCTGCCAACTTAGGGCGAACAAATCAAAACCAAAGGGGATGATGGACGGAGTGTTGAACATTGCAAGCACTCACCCCCAGTCAACTGATCTGGGTTTTATCCATCATCATTCTTTAGCTCACTCCGCCTCCCCAGTTCAGACATGGCCATATGCAAATCAGTCTGACCCTGTGCCTCATGGGAACAGCCCAGCCCGAACTGCCAAGCCATGTTAAGTAACTTTAGGCTACAAGTTATTGTTTCTTAACATAAGTATAACCATAGGTAAGGTGGAGTCCCAGGATGAAGTGCTCTTCCCAAAGATCACAATTTCGGTCTTGTCGGGCTTCAGACTGTTGGTCTTCATACATTAGGCGATTTCATTCATGCAGACATTGAGCTTGATCCAGATACTGGGCATCTTTTCTATGAGGGAGAGAATGAGAGGACGTTGATTTTGTGAGGATGGATGAAGCAGGAGAGAGGGATCATGTATGCACTGAAGAGGATAGGGCTCAAGGAGGTTCCTTGGGCAACTCTGCATATGAAGTTGCCGGCATCCGAGGTGTACAATGTAAGGCTGACAGACGTGGTCCTTTCAGTCAGGATGGAGCAGATTCATCAAAGTGCATGTCCTTGGATTCCGATGTCATGTAGGCATTGGATGAGGATAGGGTGGAAGACTGTCTCAAACCCTGTATCAACAAAGGAGGGAGTTAGAAGGGCAATATTTTACGGGGTCCAGTGTATACGCCCTTGAACATATTAACAAACATAAGAAATACACTGTTCCCCAGGAGGTGGTACTGAAATGGCGTAACCAAGCGGAAAAAAGGCAGCGTGCAGGGGGGAGAGAAAAAAGGGGGGAAATTCCCCTTTCGGAACTGAAACCCTCACACACCCAGCAAACTAGGTGTAATGCTTCATCATATGGGTTTTGCTCCTCGTCAGACTGGTGCTGCAATGTCTGACGGGCACCCATAAAGGGGCTCTTTATTGGAGATCTTTTGTTCCTGCCAGTTGGTGCATGCGGGTATGAGGGCTGCAGGAAAAGTGTAGACATGAGTGAGAGTGGTGAAGATTAAAAAAGGTTAGTGAATCCACGGCAATCTTTATTGGTGTGGTACACCACCTTCTTAAAAACAGTGAGGCGACAGCACACGCTGGTGCAAAGATCCAGTAGTGTCTATCTTACCTAAAGGTCGACATGGACATGTTTCATGCTTTCAGAGCAATTCGTCAGGACCTAAAATATAAAATAAAAACTTGCTAAACAAGCCGATATTTGGCAGCCATCGGCAACCCCAGTACACGGCCTATCCCTGCTGACGAGGGGTGATACCCCGAAACACGTGTCCAGGGATGGCGAGGACAGCGAAGACAGCGGAAGATCGAAAGATGATGCATCGCGGAACACATAACCACATTGACCAGAGTCCTTAGGGGCGATACCGCCGGTGTGTGAGTAGTGTGCGACCCCACCCCCTTTTTGTAACTTTAAGCTCCCTTGAGCCGCCGGCTGACGAGCCTGGGATCCCGCACCTACGCGCCTGAGTGGTACTATACCTGGCCGATATTTGGCAGCCATCGGCAACCCCAGTACACGGCCTATCCCTGCTGACGAGGGGTGATACCCCAAAACACGTGTCCAGGGATGGCGAGGACAGCGAAGACAGCGGAAGATCGGAAGATGATGCATCGCGGAACACATACCCACATTGACCAGAGTCCTTAGGGGCGATACCGCCGGTGTGTGAGTAGTGTGCAACCCCACCCCCTTTTTGTAACTTTAAGCTCCCTTGAGCCGCCGGCTGACGAGCCTGGGATCCCGCACCTACGCGCCTGAGTGGTACTATACCTGGCCGATATTTGGCAGCCATCGGCAACCCCAGTACACGGCCTATCCCTGCTGACGAGGGGTGATACCCCGAAACACTTGTCCAGGGATGGCGAGGACAGCGAAGACAGCGGAAGATCAAAAGATGATGCATCGCGGAACACATAACCACATTGACCAGAGTCCTTAGGGGCGATACAACCGGTGTGTGAGTAGTGTGCGACACCACCCCCTTTTTGTAACTTTAAGCTCCCTTGAGCCGCCGGCTGACGAGCCTGGGATCCCGCACCTATGCGCCTGAGTGGTACTATACCTGGCCGATATTTGGCAGCCATCGGCAACCCCAGTACACGGCCTATCCCTGCTGACGAGGGGTGATACCCCGAAACACGTGTCCAGGGATGGCGAGGACAGCGAAGACAGTGGAAGATCGAAAGATGATGCATCGCGGAACACATAACCACATTGACCAGAGTCCTTAGGGGCGATACCGCCGATGTGTGAGTAGTGTGCAACCCCACCCCCTTTTTGTAACTTTAAGCTCCCTTGACCCGCCTGTTGTCGAGCCTGGGATCCCGCACCTACGCGCCTGAGTGGTACTATACCTGGCCGATAATTGGCAGCCATCGGCAACCCCAGTACACGGCCTATCCCTGCTGACGAGGGGTGATACCCTGAAACACGTGTCCAGGGATGGCGAGGACAGCGAAGAGAGCGGAAGATCGAAAGATGATGCATCGCGGAACACATAACCACATTGACCAGAGTCCTTAGGGGCGATACAACCGGTGTGTGAGTAGTGTGCGACACCACCCCCTTTTTGTAACTTTAAGCTCCCTTGAGCCGCCGGCTGACGAGCCTGGGATCCCGCACCTATGCGCCTGAGTGGTACTATACCTGGCCGATATTTGGCAGCCATCGGCAACCCCAGTACACGGCCTATCCCTGCTGACGAGGGGTGATACCCCGAAACACGTGTCCAGGGATGGCGAGGACAGCGAAGACAGTGGAAGATCGAAAGATGATGCATCGCGGAACACATAACCACATTGACCAGAGTCCTTAGGGGCGATACAACCGGTGTGTGAGTAGTGTGCGACACCACCCCCTTTTTGTAACTTTAAGCTCCCTTGAGCCGCCGGCTGACGAGCCTGGGATCCCGCACCTATGCGCCTGAGTGGTACTATACCTGGCCGATATTTGGCAGCCATCGGCAACCCCAGTACACGGCCTATCCCTGCTGACGAGGGGTGATACCCCGAAACACGTGTCCAGGGATGGCGAGGACAGCGAAGACAGTGGAAGATCGAAAGATGATGCATCGCGGAACACATAACCACATTGACCAGAGTCCTTAGGGGCGATACCGCCGGTGTGTGAGTAGTGTGCAACCCCACCCCCTTTTTGTAACTTTAAGCTCCCTTGACCCGCCTGTTGTCGAGCCTGGGATCCCGCACCTACGTGCCTGAGTGGTACTATACCTGGCCGATATTTGGCAGCCATCGGCAACCCCAGTACACGGCCTATCCCTGCTGACGAGGGGTGATACCCTGAAACACGTGTCCAGGGATGGCGAGGACAGCGAAGAGAGCGGAAGATCGAAAGATGATGCATCGCGGAACACATAACCACATTGACCAGAGTCCTTAGGGGCGATACCGCCGGTGTGTGAGTAGTGTGCGACCCCACCCCCTTTTTGTAACTTTAAGCTTCCTTGAGCCGCCGGCTGACGAGCCTGGGATCCCGCACCTGCGCGCCTGAGTGGTACTATACCTGGCCGATATTTGGCAGCCATCGGCAACCTCAGTACACGGCCTATCCCTGCTGACGAGGTCTGATACCCCGAAACACGTGTCCAGGGATGGCGAGGACAGCGAAGACAGCGGAAGATCGAAAGATGATGCATCGCGGAACACATAACCACATTGACCAGAGTCCTTAGGGGCGATACCGCCGGTGTGTGAGTAGTGTGCGACCCCACCCCCTTTTTGTAACTTTAAGCTCCCTTGAGCCACCGGCTGACGAGTCTGGGATCCCGCACCTACGCGCCTGAGAGGTACTATACGTGGCCGATATTTGGCAGCCATCGGCAACCCCAGTACACGGCCTATCCCTGCTGACGAGGGGTGATACCCCGAAACACTTGTCCAGGGATGGCGAGGACAGCGAAGACAGCGGAAGATCAAAAGATGATGCATCGCAGAACACATAACCACATTGACCAGAGTCCTTAGGGGCGATACAACCGGTGTGTGAGTAGTGTGCGACACCACCCCCTTTTTGTAACTTTAAGCTCCCTTGAGCCGCCGGCTGACGAGCCTGGGATCCCGCACCTATGCGCCTGAGTGGTACTATACCTGGCCGATATTTGGCAGCCATCGGCAACCCCAGTACACGGCCTATCCCTGCTGACGAGGGGTGATACCCCGAAACACGTGTCCAGGGATGGCGAGGACAGCGAAGACAGTGGAAGATCGAAAGATGATGCATCGCGGAACACATAACCACATTGACCAGAGTCCTTAGGGGCGATACCGCCGGTGTGTGAGTAGTGTGCGACCCCACCCCCTTTTTGTAACTTTAAGCTCCCTTGAGCCACCGGCTGACGAGCCTGGGATCCCGCACCTACGCGCCTGAGTGGTACTATACCTGGCCGATATTTGGCAGCCATCGGCAACCCCAGTACACGGCCTATCCCTGCTGACGAGGGGTGATACCCTGAAACACGTGTCCAGGGATGGCGAGGACAGCGAAGAGAGCGGAAGATCGAAAGATGATGCATCGCGGAACACATAACCACATTGACCAGAGTCCTTAGGGGCGATACCGCCGGTGTGTGAGTAGTGTGCGACCCCACCCCCTTTTTGTAACTTTAAGCTTCCTTGAGCCGCCGGCTGACGAGCCTGGGATCCCGCACCTGCGCGCCTGAGTGGTACTATACCTGGCCGATATTTGGCAGCCATCGGCAACCCCAGTACACGGCCTATCCCTGCTGACGAGGTCTGATACCCCGAAACACGTGTCCAGGGATGGCGAGGACAGCGAAGACAGCGGAAGATCGAAAGATGATGCATCGCGGAACACATAACCACATTGACCAGAGTCCTTAGGGGCGATACCGCCGGTGTGTGAGTAGTGTGCGACCCCACCCCCTTTTTGTAACTTTAAGCTCCCTTGAGCCGCCGGCTGACGAACCTGGGATCCCGCACCTGCGCGCCTGAGTGGTACTATACCTGGCCGATATTTGGCAGCCATCGGCAACCCCAGTACACGGCCTATCCCTGCTGACGAGGGGTGATACCCCGAAACACGTGTCCAGGGATGGCGAGGACAGCGAAGACAGCGGAAGATCGAAAGATGATGCATCGCGGAACACATAACCACATTGACCAGAGTCCTTAGGGGCGATACCGCCGGTGTGTGAGTAGTGTGCGACCCCACCCCCTTTTTGTAACTTTAAGCTCCCTTGTGCCGCCGGCTGACGAGCCTGGGATCCAGCACCTACGGGCCTGAGTGGTACTATACCTGGCCGATATTTGGCAGCCATCGGCAACCCCAGTACACGGCCTATCCCTGCTGACGAGGGGTGATACCCCGAAACACGTGTCCAGGGATGGCGAGGACAGCAAAGACAGCGGAAGATCGAAATATGATGCATCGCGGAACACATAACCACATTGACCAGAGTCCTTAGGGGCGATACCGCCGGTGTGTGAGTAGTGTGCGACCCCACCCCCTTTTTGTAACTTTAAGCTCCCTTGAGCCGCCGGCTGACGAGCCTGGGATCCCGCACCTACGCGCCTGAGTGGTACTATACCTGGCCGATATTTGGCAGCCATCGGCAACCCCAGTACACGGCCTATCCCTGCTGACGAGGGGTGATACCCCGAAACACGTGTCCAGGGATGGCGAGGACAGCGAAGACAGCGGAAGATCGAAAGATGATGCATCGCGGAACACATAACCACATTGACCAGAGTCCTTAGGGGCGATACCGCCGGTGTGTGAGTAGTGTGCGACCCCACCCCCTTTTTGCTGTGGACAGTCAATGTTGGCGCAAAGAGCAGGTTTCACCACAGCTGTCATCAGAGTCTGGCCGAGAGCAGGCCCATTTACGGGCATGAGAGCCCAAACTACAGGATTTTCAATGTTTCTTGTAGGCAGAGCTTCCACTGATGCCAGCCAAGGGTCCAAGGCATAGAGGGCCCCTCTTGGGGATCAGGACTCATGCCAGAGGAGGCCAGAAGAAAGGTTCATACAGGTTTAAATTACATGCACAGGCAGGTGCAGTTGCAGCATGTCGACTGGGAAGTAGCAGGGAGCCCTTTAACCCCTCCCCTGCTGGTGATGGAACGGCTCCGTCATCAGACACGGCCGTGCTGTGCTGATGACGGAGCGGTTCGGTCATGGCCCGCTCGGAGCGCCTGCGTGGCAGCGATTCCGCGCCTGCGCTGAACGTTCGTAAGAGCAGACGGGGCCGTGACAGAACCGTTCCATCATAAGCACAGCGCAACCACATCTCGTGACGGAGCGGTTCCGTCACGAGTACGCGAGCGCCTTGCTGCCGCCCCACCCCCTTAGCGCAGCGGTGGAATTGCCGCCGCAGCGAAGGGGTTAAAGCTTGTTGTATCTCTCTAGTTTACACAGGAGGCTAACCCACTAGCCTTTGGAGTCACTCTGGTGGTCCAAGGATCAAAGGAGCAAGTCCAGTTCACTTTCCTCAGATATCAGGGCTTCCTTCCAGAAGCAGAGCATTCCTCCTTCTGAGCCTTCTACTGGGCTAGGTGTGCAGTGATGAGTGGCTTTGGTGGTCCAATAATTACACTTGTAAGCCTTGGTGTGAGGCATTCACTGACCTACCCCCAACACTGGTTCTGAAAAGTACTTCCCCTTTCCCTGGTCAAGGGTCCAAACTTTTGTGGGGTGACAAAAGGCTGGACAGACTTGAAGCCATGTTCCTTTGTATGTGCAAGAGGCAAAGCCCTTTGAAGTGTAAGGGGGGACTGGGTACAGTCCCTCCCCATTCATTCTGTTAGGATGTGCCATCCTGTCCACACCTAAGCCCCCTTTATGTTACTGTCAGCCAGCTAATCACAAACTCCAACAGCAGAGTCATTCACTGCCATGTGACCTAGGAAACTAACAGAAAGACACTGAAGGGTCAAGAAAATAGCAACCTTCTAAAAGTGCCATTTTCTAAGTTAAAATCCGAGTATTCTATTAAAGGGGATTTTAAATTACAATGTATTTGTTTGGAAACAACAGATCTGTATTTGTGCTCAATCCAAAGTTAGAGCTTGCTAAATGTAATAAGGTAACCCAGTGCTAGCAAATGGGAGCTATAGGCCAGGCATCAGTGAAAAGTGACTTTAGGTGTTTTTCATGCCAGGACATGTAAAATAATAATAATAATAAGTAAGCTTATAAAGCGCATGGCTACACTCGCTAGTGTGTCCCTGCGCTACAGCCAACAACCTTGTCTGTCGCAGTAGCATTATATAGCTAAGAGGTGGGCCTCTATGTGGAAGAGCCAAGTTTTTCGTTTTTTTCGAAAGAGCCTTTCCAATGGTTCTGTCCGGAGAGCGAGAGGAAGGCCATTCCAATGTTTAGCGGCCAGGTAGCAGAAAGAGCGGTCGCCCATTTGCGCTCTTTTGATTATTGGCCCTGGTAGGAGTATAGGGGGACATTAGACTATGTAGATAGCTTGGCCTGTTTCCCTGCAGAATGCGGTGACTGACACATAGCGCTTTAAAAAGTATTCTCTCCTTCACCGGGAGCCAGTGTAGGGCAGCGAGGACATTCCTAGAGGGAGCTCTCCTGGACAGCATCAGAACAAGGCGATCTGACGTGTTCTGAATGCATTAAAGTCTCTGTTCACATTTGCCACTAGCTCTTAGATATAAGGCATTCCCGTAGTACAGGCGGGAAGTTACACATGTCCTACTTTTTAAATACAATGTACTCCAGGGCCTAACTTATGGGTGATTCATAAGGACTAAAAGGGAAGATTTAGCCCTGGCACAATTTTTATTTTGCCAGTTCGACATAGCAGTTGACTACAGGATGCAGTGGCAAGCCTGAGACATTTTAAAGTGCTGCTTTATTGGGTGGAACAAATAGGGCCGCATTCCCCCTCGTAGCATTTTACCATGTTTTTGGAAGAGTGCCCAAAAACGTATCCAACGGTTTCAGGGAAAACGGGCAGCATCCTAATGCCAACAGCAACAGGTTAATCAACAGAAGACAAAATGCTGGAGTTGGCCCTGCAAAAAGGGCCAGATCCAATGATATGTATTTAAAGTTGAAATCCGAAAAGTCAGAAATTCACTCACAACCCTGGCCAAACCTACCTGAAAAACATTCTGACTTATAAATAGGAATGTTAACTAGGCACATATTGTTTACATATCATTCAGGGTCAATTATATTTGTACAATGACAACAATGTGATGCACTACTTTCTATTAAATAGTCCTTGATTTGATACTATCATTCGTCTTGATGGTGGTCACTTACTTTCCAGAGTGTAACAGTCGCACTCAAACCTCCAAGGGTCATACAAAGGTTTTAGTGTTTCATGTGCTTCTTATGTTTCTGGCGAGATTCCTCGCGTGAACTCTAATTTCAAGCATGTGGGGAAGTGGTTAGATATGTGATGTGATGAGTGTGCAAAAAGGGCACTGAGTTAAGATTACATGTAAACATTAATGGCTAATTTCCTGAGGATGTTTAATCAAGCCCTGGCACCCTTAGCTGCTCTTTAATGTAATTTTTGCCTTTTCGTTCGATATTTCATTTGGAAAAAGAAACAAAGTTCGCTGGGAGAGGCCAACTGGCACGATTTCATGAAATAATATTGTTGATGACTGAGAGACATTTGAGTAAGAAAGGTTGAATGGAAATATTTTGAAACTTTGGAGGAACTGCGTGTGTAGAATAATGAGCAGCTGTTATGACACAGATCTGAAATAAAGCCACAGACTGACATTTTTTAAGTGGGGTACTTTTAAATTGTTCAAATATTTGTCTGGAAGAGGCAAAGCAGTTATGGCAAATAACGTGTGTAGAAGCATTGCAATGAATTAGCTTTTTGTTAAAATAGATAGACCAGGTCATTAACCCAGGGCCGGCGCTAGGCATGGGCAGTGTGGGCAGAGGCCCAGGGCCTCGCACTCTGGCAAAGATTAGGGGGCCCCCCCATCAGTGTGAAAGGCCACACTTTCACATTAGCCAACCTATTCTTGCGAGGCCCCCTGCCCCAGCTGATCATATTATATCATGAACTTGCTGGCGTGGTGACATTCCTGGGGGTGCAGGGGTGGGGAAGGTACAAACTGAATGGGGGACAGCACACCAGCTGGGCCAGCAATTATCTTGGCTCAGTGTCAGAGGCAGGCAGCGCCTCAGTTAAGTATCAGCTATTCTAGGCCCTTTGTTTCCAGGGGAAGGCGGACACAGGTAAGAGGAGGTCGATGATGGGTGAAGGGGGCAGCCAGATCAACTTGTTTTTTACCTTTCTTTGTGTATAAACTGTGTGTTGTGGGAAGTGTGTCCTTACTGTTTCATGGCCCAGGGGAGGGGGCCCCCTCCCTGGGCCTTGAAGCACTGGATCAAGCTGCAAGGTTCAGGTGTGGGGGCCCCCTTCCCTGGGCCTTGTAGTAATTATGCAGTGCCAGGGTTGGATTGGGAAGGGAGTTATTCGGCTGGTGCGAGAGGCCCAGTCCCTGAGGCTTAAGTGGGCCATTTTTTTCCTCATTTATGTTGAGGCTTGCTCTGCTGCTGTGAACTCGAGAGGCCTCAGCAGCTTTTTCCACTGCCCATTTTCATATAAATAATTCGTTTTTCGATTGTCCTTGAACAGCAAAAGAACTGAATGGTTTTTGGGATTGATTTAATATTAAATGTTCAATCTTGGTGCTCCATGTAAAGCAAGCATTTGAAATGCAATAGGTCTCGCATTTAAGCGAGTTTGAGCTATTGACTTTGTAAATGACAATGCATTTTTATTTATATTTTGGTTTTTTAAACATAAATAAAAGGCATAGTCATTTACAATGCTAATAGCTTAAATTCGCGCAAATGGGAGACCTATTGCATTGTGAATGCTTGTTTCCTTCTGGCACTCTGAGCGCCGCAGAAGGGAAGTAAAACTACAGGTCCCAGAATGCACATGTGTGAGGCAACTATAGAGCTCTAAGTATCTGCTTGATGCCTGCCCACTAAGTCTAGTTAAGCATATTAGTTGCACAGAGAGCCAGTGACAGCACTGTCCACCTTTGGAGCTGAAATCATCTATAACAATTACTCAGTGAGAATTATCATGGCATACTCATCCTCCTGTGTAACCTTTGACCCACAGTGTGTCCGCCTTCCATGACATCTGGCACTGCAAGTGAGAGACCAACTTCCCCTCTCTATTAATTTTTGAACTTCCAAAGACTTTTATTTTGCAGTCATATTTAAGTATTATGTCCCTTGTGGTTCACGCTGAGTCATGGATTAGGAGCATGTGGTCCCAGACCAGTTATCTGATCTGCATAAATAAGCTTTGCCTGAGGCTTTTTGTCCGTAATTTAAAAAGAGAGAAGTCTGACAATACCATCTGCATGTATGTATTAAGCGGGTATATCGCTCCTTGGTTCGGGGCCTGTCCTTTCACCAAAAACACACGATGTAGCATGCAGCCTTTCAATAAAAGAGACAAAAATAAACACACCCAGCCAGCAGTGGTCTGCAGTAGTTCATTTATAGCTGGCAGAATATTTTCAAAGAGCAGAGCAGTGAGTGCTTAATTTGTAACAACATAAGTGCCAGGGCTCTCATCAGGCGTTCACTGCAGCTTGCACCACACATTGCCCTCGCCACGCTGCCAATTTTAGTAACAACACAGCTACTAACCATCACACTACTGCAAGCGCGATAATTTGAACTATTTCAGGCCCCCAAGGCTGTAAAAATGGCTTGGCTGGCAGGTACGCCTGGCTGGTCTGGCTTGTCTGCGTACCGACCAATCACAATGCTGCCAGTGCAGCCTTGAGATTGGCTTAGGGGAGGGAGGCTTCCTGTTCTGTTCCTGTTCCTGTTCCTGTTGCAGGAGAGCTGATCAGGAGCAGAGACGACGCGAGACCTGGGAAGGTAAGTTTATTTTATTTTTAAATTACGCCCCCGCGTGCGAACACCTACGTGACCCCCCACTCGCACATCAGGCCGGCCGCGATTGGATGTTGCATGCAAATTCAAGGGGCCTCACATCTTTCCTTTCGCTCGGGGCCCCAGAAGTTCTAGGACCGGCCCTAAATTAACCCATCCCATGCTTTGGATGGTTTGGAGCTGCCCTCACCCATGGAGGGCTTGTGTGGAGGACGACTCCAAGCTGTCCTCGCACACAAGAAAGGAAATCCTTCTGGTGTTCACACCAGATTGATTTCCTGTTTTTTTTTTTGCCTTGGGAGCTTGGAAAGACCTTCTCCAGCAGCCCGAGGCATTTTTCAATGTAATAATGGTTGGCGTGCATGGCGTGCTGATGCTATTACATTGAAAGTGAAAAAAAGCCAATCAGCTAGTTTCACTTTCACTGCTGCAGTGCTCCGGGGCATATCTCAGCCCCTGAGCACCTGAAGTACATGGTAGGAGTATCACTGGAAAGGGAAGATTCTCCTCTTTCCAATGGTACCTTTTCCTAGTGGATTCATGCTCGGGGATCGACACAGGAGGCGAATCCCCAAGCAATGATCCACTCCACTAGCCACCAGAGAGGTATCTTTAGGTGAGGGGAGTGACCCCTTAGGCAAGGGTTGCTTCTCATTTTTGAGGTTTTATTTTGGCCATTGCCCCCCACCCCCCAGTGTACAGATCGCCCATGTTTTAGGCCAATTTAGCTACCACAGATGTTTTATTTTAGCTAGTGAGGAGAGGCTCCTTGGGCAAGGGCCACTCCCATTTATTGGGGCAGTATTTTTGCCATTTTGTGCACCCCGGTGGCAGATCTGCCATTTTTTAGGCAAATCTGCCCCTAAGGGGTGCAGAAACCCCCTAGCCACCAGGGATTTTTATTTTAGATGTTGGAGAGTGGCCCCAAAATTGGGGGCAGTATTTTGGCTGTTTTCTGACCCACTGTGTGCAGATCAGGCATATTGTTAGTCTGATCTGCCCCCAATGATGGCAAAAAGTTACTAGACACCAGTGATAGATTATTTTAAATGTTGGGGAGCTGCCCCTTGGGCATGGGTCACTCCCCATAATCAGGGCATCATTTTGGCTGCTGTCAGCTCCCTCAGGGGGCAGAGCAACCATATTTTAGGCTGGGGGGCAGAAAACCAGTAGGCACCAGGGATACGTTATTTTAGATGCCAGGTAGCAGCCACTTGGGCAAGGACTGCACACATTATTGGGGGAAGTGTTTTGCCCATTTTCTGCACCTCCCCCCTTTGGGCAGGTCACACATTTTCTAGTCCAATCTGCCCTCGGGGGGGGCAGAAAACCACTAGGCACCAGGGAATAAGTATCTGTGTGTTTGAACTGAAGTTTGACTGGTGGTTTGCATGTACTGGCACTTGCCCCAATGGTGTGTGTAGACTAGAACTTGGCTGGCGGTGTGTGTGGAATGGCGTTTGGCTGCCAGTTTGTATGTGTGTTGTGACCAGCAGCAAGTCATTACACACACACGCTGCCACCAATGTGCCAGTCCACAGACTTGACAAACTTTCAGGCGGTGTGATTGTTGTGTCTGAACTGGCATTTGGCTGGTGGTGTGTTGGTGTCTGATAACCAATATGTGTATTGACTTTCTTGAGGTGTGTTTGTCTGTTGTCTGAGGTTTGGGTATATGATGGTGTGATTGATGTGCTAGTCCTGTTGGCGTATGAAGTGAAGGATCTTTGAATGGTGCTGTTTGCAAATGTAAAGAGTTCTTTGTGTTTGGTCAGCAGCTGGCAGTGTGAATGGTTTCCTGTGTCTGATGCATGAAAGGCATGTGATTGGACTTTAAAGTGGTTGGGGCCTTGACGTGACTTTACAGCTCATGAGCAGTAGTCAGTGTTTTTTTAGTCTGATGTTAAAATTATTTTAAATTATTTTTGCAGATTTTTTCATAATGCCATTGGTGAATGAAAATTGTTTTATGAACCATTTACTTACCCTCGTGCCAAATCTAAACAGTATTCCTGTGATTGACTAGAGGATGTATGTGAAAATATGATTTGGTGCTTTTAGCTCAGTGCATACTCTCTCCGTAGTAAACACCATCCGTCCTTTTTTGGGGGGGTTTGGGGGAGTTTTATATAGCGCAAACTTGACCCGAAGGTCTTGGGTATAAAAGCGATTCACACGAGCACCAGTTGCATTACATAAGGACACATTCATTTTTGTTAGGTACAGGGAGATTAAGTGATTTGCCCAGAATCACAGGATGTTGCAAGACCTTGCCGAGACTGGAACCCGGTTCCCCGGATTTGTGGTCGACCGCCCTGGCCGTTAGGCCTTATCCTTTTTCCTGATATGATGATGAGGAAAGTGAGGACTTGGTTACACTCTTTTGCCCACTCATCAGTTCAGCAAGTTGTGTCATCATCTAAGACAAATATCACAAAAACATTGAACCAACTATGCAAAATATGACAAAAATTATTTGGCCCAATATGAGGAGAATAGTAGCGAGCACAAGGAACAAAGAACTTCTGTCAATCTGTCTACAGTAAAAGAAAATGCAATCACACTTTCTAGCAAAGATGATTGACCTAAAATTCATCGGAAGTGTCTAAGATTTCTGTAGTGTTATTACACAAGTGACCATCATATCATCGAATGACCCTAACGTCAGTTGAACTTGTTGTCTGCCTAGTCATCAGGACAAGAAGATAAGCCAGTTGCTTCTCTCTTCAAAAATAGTAGTCTTCTGAACAAGCACTTGTTTGGTAATTTTAGTGGCAATTCAATTTATTAATCTTCACAAGGAGCTCAAATTGTATAGGGTTATGATTGTAAATGATTCTGATATGTTCCATTTGCAAATTGGATAACTGTAGGTAAAGTTACGCCTGTTCTTATTACTGCACAAAAGAATGGATAGGTGCCCAGATATATAACTCCAGCATTTTACAGATTATTAAGGATGAAGCTAAATAAATTATATTTTTTATAAAGCCTTGTGTCTCATTTTAAGGTAATGCTTTACGTCTACTCTGGGTGGCAGATAATTTAGAGGAAGTAAACATTTTAATCATATACTCTATACCTGAACCACCTAGAATAACTGCTGCATGGTCATAATTATATGATAAATGGATTGTTGACAGTGGCAAAGATAATATTGTGTGGGGTATTCAGAAAAAAAATATCCTTGAGTTTTTGTAAGGTACATTAGAAGCAAGTTAGTTGCTAACCATGAGATCATATTTTTGTTGCGCATCAGCCAAACTGTGTGTTGCCACCAAATGAAGCATATGAGCTCAAGTTCTTCTCTTTCAGCTAGAACATTTGAGATTTGAATGTGCCTAGCATGGTATTCATTATTCAGTTAAGTTCCCCAGTCAAAATTAGAGGTTGCGCTCAACCAGCTAGTTCAACTATTAGATTAGTGAATAATGAAGGATCGTTAACATAAGTGGCATAGATGGAACAACATAGATTGACCTAAGATGACATTATTCTTGGGGGGTTCCTAGTTGTAAAATAGTCCACCCCATTACTTCAGGTTTCAATTTCATCAGAGCTAATTCTTTGCTAAAAAAACAGCTACAACCACCACTCATTTGGATGTTTGTGCCAATAAGAATTTCAAAGAGCGGGCCTGCACACCAGTGATAATACAGTTTAATCCTAACTTAAAATAAATTTCTCCTAACTTAAACCTATTTTGTGCGTGCATTCACGTGAAGGGATGTAGCCCTACGTCCCCACTGACATGAAGATAAGAACACTAAGCTGTGGAAAACCACAACCTACGTGAAGCACAGCTAAAGACAAAAATGTGAAATAATTGTGTTTTTTACACTCACACTGGGGTGTGGTATTAGGATTCAGTTTGCACGTGTCTCAGACATTGTTACTGCGTGTTTCATTTGGCATAATAATTCACGATGGTAATACCAGTAGCACGCTCTGTAAAGTGTCTCACAATACATTTTCTCACATCTCTTCCTTTTTTCGAGTTTACCAATTTTTTACGAGTGCAAATCCTATTAGCACATTTTCATTTTGGCATTATGATCAATTTGTTTCTTATCAGACATTCATTTTTGTGTTGTAGCTCTGCACCTAGGACATCAAGAGACAAACCATTGACTAACATCGATTATTTTGCATCCCCTGATGAAGGGTTTAGCATTAACCCGAAATGCATTGGGATTTAGTTTCATTTGTATTTTGTAAATAGGCAATACATTGCTTTAAGCTGTTTTGAGTTATCCAATGAATGATGGTAATGGTTTACTGAAACATTATTTGAATTTTTAGGAGTGCAATTGATTTTGGTTTGAGCTTTTTCAAATAGTGTTTTGAATTAAAAATGATTCTTGTTTATTTCATACAGAAATATAAGTGTTCTGATTCTGTTTTTTAAAGTCTGTTTACATTAAGAGAGGCATTTTTGTCTTTAGCTGTGCTTCACGTAGGTTGTGGTTTTCCACAGCCTAGTGTGCCAATAAGAAGACATAGAAGCTCGTTTAGAGCCTGCAAGATGGCCCACTGGCGCAGAAGGATGCTCACTGCCTTCAGACCACCGCCAAGGCAGCGCTTACTCTGAAGGCAGAAGAGTTGGATGAGGGGGTGCCATTTTGTTTTGGCGTGCTTGCAATCTTATTTTTGTTTTTTCATATTAAACTTCAAAAGGGAGAATTTTGTGTTGAAAAGTGAAAAACAATGACCCTGACATACAGGGATCACGTATTTCCCTGTGTGAGACCACTATGCTTCACAAAATGGTCACTGGCAGGGAAATTTAGTAAGGAAGGGGTTTACCTAAATACGGAGTGATGCCCGTTACTATCACCAGGTGATCCTGTGGAATACAGGTCAACAGGTCACCAAATCAAGGGTTTCAATTGATGAAGCTAGAGAAGACTCAGATGGTGGAAACTCCTAGGTTCTCCCAGGTCTAAATGAGACTGGAGAACCAACAATTTATAGCAATTCGCCAATCCCTCAAACTCTAAATAATGTCCATAATTCATAAAGCCTGCTGAGCTGAAAATGTTAACAAAAAAGATTTGCCTACCCTTCATGTACTTTCAAAGTTTTGCAGTTACTGAAGCAACAATGGTAAACACGTTTCTTCTGTTTATCATAGACATTTATTTGTCATTCCATTCATGCTTTTCATTTTTTTAAAACATATATGCATGTGGAAAAAGAGAGAGTTGCCTTTTCACCTTCCACTCACATACCACAAATAATAAATTGTGTCCATAAAAAACAAGTGATTTTATACAGTGAAAAATTTTTTTGTTAAACAATATGTGACTTATATACAGTGACAAAAAAAGTGTTGATACTTGTCAAAACAAATATGCAAGATGATGATTCCAATCGTGCATATAGCGCTTTTATAACATTAATACATTGTGAACAATAAAGTTTTTTTTAAACAAAATGAAAAGACCAGTTTGTCTATTTGAAACAAGCATAAATCTGTGCGCCTTGTTTTACTACTAGGCTTGTGCCGACACGTTTCGAGTCCGGACAATGAATCGCCAAACTCTCATCAGGGCTTTATTGTTCTGATCTAAAAAATGAAATGTTTTGACAACATTAGAAATGGACCTATCTCTATTTGTGAATAATGCACTGTCTACCGTGATGTCAGAAGGGGTACCTGAATGAGTGGTTTCGTCTTTCAATGTATCTCATAGATTTTTAGGAGCGTTGTGGCCATCCAACAAGAACCTGCAGGAGGACATATTTAAAACATTCTCAGTGTCTCGCTTTATTTTTGGGGACTGGTACTTGTCATGCATACAAGGGAGGAGTACATACCTACAGAGGGTGGGAGTCAGTTAATGCTCCTGAACCTTCGTGAAATCACGATGTAGGTCAAAAAATTGGGGACTTTCTTGAGTGTTTCTGAAATTCAAAACATTTAGGTTTTCAGGTTACATGCTCATATCCAAAGAAAACGCATCAGAGATAAAGCGGAGGGACTACATATCCCACAATCCTTAGGGAAGACATTAGGTCACATGATTGATCACATGACAGTATAGAAACACCAACTTGAGCAAACAATGGTGAAGGAGAAATGGCGTTTGGCAGGAGAGACTGATTATCAGGAAAACGAGCGCATAATTGCGGTGAGTTTTTCAAACATAACACACACAATTAGGAAATGAGCAATGGAACCTTTTACTCAAAATATCGTGCTTATTTTATTGCAGACAGACAGCAATTGAAGCACAATCTATCTGCACAGCAGGGTGTATTTATGCGACCCCCAGCGATACTATGAGGCACTAAAGACTCATTCAGGTACCATTACGTCTTACTCCCATTTTGTGGCGCATTCACAACAATGACTAAGGAATGGGCATGTAACCTGAAAACTTAAATGTTTTGAATTTCAGAAACACTCATGAAAGTCCCCAATTTTTTGACCTACATCGTGATTTCACGAAGGTTCAGGAGCATTAACTGACTTCCACCCTCTGTAGGTATGTACTCCTCCCTTGTATGCATGACAAGTACCAGTCCCCAAAAATAAAGCGAGACACTGAGAATGTTTTAAATATGTCCTCCTGCAGGTTCTTGTTGGATGGCCACAACGCTCCTAAAAATCTATGAGATACATTGAAAGACGAAACCACTCATTCAGGTACCCCTTCTGACATCACGGTAGACAGTGCATTATTCACAAATAGAGATAGGTCCATTTCTAATGTTGTCAAAACATTTAATTTTTTAGATCAGAACAATAAAGCCCTGATGAGAGTTTGGCGATTCATTGTCCGGACTCGAAACGCGTCGGCACAAGCCTAGTAGTAAAACAAGGCGCACAGATTTATGCTTGTTTCAAATAGACAAACTGGTCTTTTCATTTTGTTTAAAAAAAACTTTATTGTTCACAATGTATTAATGTTATAAAAGCGCTATATGCACGATTGGAATCATCATCTTGCATATTTGTTTTGACAAGTATCAACACTTTTTTTGTCACTGTATATAAGTCACATATTGTTTAACAAAAAAAATTTTCACTGTATAAAATCACTTGTTTTTATGGACACAATTTATTATTTGTGGTATGTGAGTGGAAGGTGAAAAGACAACTCTCTCTTTTTCCACATGCATATATGTTTTAAAAAAATGAAAAGCATGAATGGAATGACAAATAAATGTCTATGATAAACAGAAGAAACGTGTTTACCATTGTTGCTTCAGTAACTGCAAAACTTTGAAAGTACATGAAGGGTAGGCAACTCTTTTTTGTTTCAATTTCAATTGGCCCAGCTAACCCTTCTGTCCCATGGGCTCAACTCCCCCCTTGTTTCTAGAGCTGAAAATGTTGGCACATTCCCCAAAGTTTATGTGTGTGTCCTGTAAGTATTCTTTATCTGGCTTTAAGCCATGCACTTCATGGAAAATGTTCTGCTGTTTTCTTCTTAAGTTTGGGCCTTGTACCAAGGCCCAAACCAGGCTACTAGATTTTTTCGACTAATCATTATTTAATTTTAAAGCTGTCACGTTTACTTTAATACAGAGTTTCCATATGTTATTAAATGCCCACCTTGTGTATCTCACAGCCGGCCAAATGTCATTCTCCCCATCCACTCTCCCCTCCCACCCACCAGGGCGACTGACTCCGGAACTAGGGGGCTCACGGTTCGATCCCCGGCACCCGCCGCAGATCAGCCCAGCACCATGTGACTCTAGGCAATAGCTTGCCTAATCTTCCCGACGGCCCCCAGCGCCTTGACATCTTCGGGTAATTGTTTGCGCTTTACAAATACTGGACATTTATATTTACATTTCCACGACAATCCCTCTTTTTTGGGAAATACACTGTATAGAGCTTTCCCATGGATTAAGGAGCTAAGTAAGTTTATTATTCCGGGCCCTTTATTTATAGTTAATGATATAGTATTAATTGGTTTGGAAATAATACGTATATATCTGACAAGCTGTTACAAGAAAATGTCTACAGGTCAACCGTTGGACTTGGCCATTTCTGCAGGGTGATCCCCAAACCTTTTGCCTTTACCCTCCTGTTTTCTGCACCTGTTTTAGTTGGCTTTTAAAACTCTGTGCACTTTACCACTGCTAACCAGTGCAAAAATGCCTCTGCTTGCTTCTTAAAATGTGGTAAAATTGGCTTATACCCAACTGGCATATTTAATTTGCTTGTAAATCCCTAGTAAAGTGGCAATGTCTGAGACAAGGTCCTGTAAATGAAATGCTACTAGTGAGCCTATAACACTGATTGTGCCACATACTTAAGTAGCACTTTAAACATGTCTCAGGCCTATCATTGCAGCCTGTGTGCGCAGTTTTAAACTGCCACTTCGATCTGGCAAAATAAACCTTTTGCAGGCCAAACCTTCCCTTTTTAAATATGTAAGTCACCCTAGGGTAGGCCCTAGACAGCCTAAAGGGTAGTGTGCAGTGTATATAAAAGGTAGGACATGTCCTGATGGTGAAAGTCTCTCAAGTTCGTTTTTCACTCTTCCATAGACTACCGTTGGAGTTAGCTTAGCGTATGTTATATGTGTGATTTCCAAATGGGAATAGGATATCAGTTCATGTTTGGTATCTCTGGAATCAGAATTTAAAATCCTAAGTGATGGTGAAGTCGGATTTTAAATTGTAATTCTGAAAAGGTCACTTTTATAAAGTTGGCATTTTCCTGCCTTAGCCGTTTAGGGTTTGCAATCTGTACCTGGGTCACATGGCTGGGTGTAGCCGACAGTAGAGCTTTGTGTATTCCTACTACACAGCCACACACAATAGGGAGGGCAGCTGTGTCTGGGTGGGCCATCTCTGGAAGGATGGGAGAGAGGAGCTGGGCACAGCCGCACTTACACTTGAATAGGCTGTGTCCTCCCTTCACACACAGTGCTGCACCATGACCTCTTCAGCCTGGAAAAGCACCTCAAGGTCACCCCCCCTCATGACAAAGGGAGCGTCACTGAATGTCTCAGTCCTGGGCACTTCAGTTCTAAGCCCTGAAGTGCCCAGGGCCAAGTGTCAATCACTGAACCCTTGGGGTGGGGTCAGCAGCTCTCACTGACCCCTTGCCACTCTGTGACGTGTAGGGACGGCTGCCTGTAGTGTCTTGCTTCACAATAACGACGCTAAACTAGATCAGTGTCTACAACTATTTATTCACGTCTATGCAGGTCCCTGTCCCTACGCTAACTGCCCCTCCTGTCTGTCCTTGCTCCTCCCGTTCCTGTTCCTCCCTGAACTCCACCCGCTGCTCCACCCCTTGACAGGGCCGGACTGGGAACCGAAACCGGCCCTGGCAAAGTGCTCGGCCGGCCCCCCCTCCCTAGGTTGGGGGTGAGGGGGTGCGACCGCGCACTTTGCCAGGGCCGATTTTGTTACAGGGCCGTTTTAACGACCCTGAAACAAAAACGGCCCCCACCCATGCGGCCGACCGGGGGATTGCCCGGTGCCCTCAACGGCCAGTCCGGGCCTGCCCCTTGACCACTAGACTGCTGTGCACACTATTACATCTCCCCCTTTCTTAACAAAATGAGATTAACTTCAAGCATGTTCATGGTTCCTCAATCAGCCGCACAGGTCTGCGGACAGTCTATTTGGGCCACAGGGATACGTCTCTATGTATGAACTCAGATTCAGTCCGTTCTTCAGACATCAGTGGTGTCGAATCAGTGGTGGGCACGTCTTTTGGTTGATCTTTCTGTTGTCTTAACACGAGTATCCTTGACCGCGGGAGTGCACCTTTGAAAATGCGAGACATTGCATGTGAACCTCTCATTCTCAGATTCCGCAGTTGTCATGGTTCCTTCTTGCTGCGTGACTGCTAATGTCTCAGCTCGGTAGCGGTAGTCTGTCTTCCTGTGTGACACTTGTTTTTCCGAGCATCCGCTTGTAGTTTCGCTTCTTTTATCTTTTCGGTCAGGAGCAGTAATGTCCTTGTGTTCACAATCCTGCGTATCAGACAGTAAGGCATTGCCTGAACTAAGTGTCCTGGATCGGTTCTGGGACTCATTTGCTGACTCTGCTTGTCTTATCCGCTCCCACTCGCGTTTGAGACTGTTGAACTTTTTGACCAGACGGACATGTGCAAACTCTGCTCTCGTCTCCTTTTGTCTTCTTAATGATGATCTAACCTTATCAAGACACTTTGCCTTCCTGACAGAGTGATGAGATAGTCCTTTCCCAAACCAGTGGGTACCGTCCCATATGTCTGTTTTCCTTCTGCAAGCCCTTTGAGTCAACCTTGCAAACCCCAGCAGAGGTGACGGTGTACTACTCAGATCTGGATATAACTGTAGCTGACATGACATGTTGCCTCATGGGGTGATTGAATATTCTAAGTCATCGACATGAGATATGTTGTTTTGGACGGAAGGACCGTTCTCTGATTCTTTTGTGCAATCGGGTGATTGATGCCATGGGCGTTTTCGTAACCTTGGTCTTGTTGACCTGAGTGAGTGTACAGACCTGCCTTCTGAATCGGAGAAGTCTTTTGCTGATTCCTTTTGAGAACGGTCTTTGCTATCTTTGGGACATTCCGTGAGATGCAACTCTCGGAGTGTCTTCTGTGTCATTTCAGTGGAGAAATTGTTGATAACCACGCATTTATTTCTTTTGTTTGATCCCAGGGCATTTTGTCTCTGCCTCTCTCATGTGACGTTAATTGTCTCCTCTCAGTTTCCTCGTTATCATGAGCGTCTTGAATGCATTTGTCTACCCCTTTCCGGTGTTTGAGTGAATCGCCCCATCTTGTGTGGTTTGTTTCTTCTTCTTGCATGTTGGATGCACTAGTGTCTTTGCCAAGGGTGTGATGTATCCCACTACTTGATGTTTCTTCGGACTCGTCTATGAAGGTTGATGAACCGTGGGTTGCTCGGGTATGTTTGCATACCGGTTTCCAGGGTTGACAAGACTGGTCCGGTCTTTTGTAGTTTGTCTTTCTTTCATACTTGTTGAGCAGGCTGTCATTTGTCCCATTAGTGTGGTCCATCCCACTTGACGCTTCTTCAGAATAGTTTGTACCGTTTGTTGAATGACTCCTTGAGGTTGAATAACTCCCTGAGGTTAAATCAGGGAGGCTGTCATAATCCTGGAATATCCCGGTCTTTTGTTTGCCCTCCTCCACTGTCTTTTGTATTGTTGACTCAGGGTATTTCATGTCACTTTGTCTCTCCTGCTGTCTTATCTCTAGTCTGCCTTCGCCCTCCCTCTTTCTGGTTTTGTTTGTCTTTTGGGGTTTATTCACAGACGTGAGAGATATCTCCTTTCTTTTATCTTTGTTTCTTGCATTCGGGTGCATTTCTTTTGATACTTCTCTTGCTTTGAACCGCTCTCCAACTTCGGCCTTCTTGATGATTTCTTTTAGCGAGAACTGCCCTCGAAGGATCTTGCGCTTTGTGTTAGGGCTTGAACAGCCCTCGATTATCCGGAGTCGAATTGCTTCCTCATTTGTGAATGTGTTGAAATGGCAGCATTGTACCAGACTTTGCAACCTTGTAATGAAGTTTGGTAATGATTCTCCTGGTTCCTGCCGTGCTGCATTGAAGATGATGCGTTCATGATCTACGTCCTCCTTTGTGCTGAAATGGGCGCGTAGCGTCTCTTTGAGGTTTCCATATGTCTCTGTGTCTTTTGCTGAAAATGTTCTGATTAAGCCTCGGCCTTCATGGCCCACCAGCTGAAGTAGTAGTAGCAGACGTTTTACATCTCTTCGCTCACCGGTTGTTTCAAGAAAATCATCCAGTGATTCCAGCGACCTGTTCCATTGGGGACCCAAACTCTGACTGTCGGTCTGCGTCACTGGGGGTGGTACTTCAACGCAGGAATTGGACCGCTGTGTTGCTTTTCCCACCGCCATGAGGGTGGAAGAGTTTTAGTCTGTTACTGTCACAGGACTGTTTACTTTGCTTCCCGTCTTATTTGCTGACCCTCTTCGGCCGTGATCCTGTGTCTGGTCGTTTCTTTTTGATTTTGGGAAGGTTCACCGCTCCCGGCTGATTACTGTATTTTGTCCGCCCTTAGTACGACTGTCTCGGTATGCTTCGGTGAGTTAAGCTAGGATTTTCTGAGTTCGAAATGACCGCCACTCAGCTGCACCATGCGTGACTCGTGGCTCAGCGAATTCCCGCTTTCTTTAGTGTCACATGCTAGTTGCAGGTGGTTTGGGGCTCTTCCGCGATGATACGTGGCAAAGTTGACATCTTGTTCTTGCGTCTCTTTCAGGACTAGTGCAGGTTATCCAGTCACTTGGTTGATGAGAGAAGGCTTCCTTGATATTCATTTATTCATGCTTCTGGATCATTTATTTTCTTGGCTTCTTTTACCTTTAATTATTTATCTTCACGTGGTGCTGGATGTTTACTTTGGTACTTGCTTTGGCTCGTGCTTGTTACGTTCGGGATCTGCATTTGCTAGGTGCATTCAGGACTTGCACATGCTTGTGCTCGCTGACTTCGGGACTTGTATTCGTCCGGGCTTGTTTGCATTTGGAGTTTGCATTTGTCTGTGCTTGTTTGTGCTTGGAGCTTGCATTTGCTTATGCTGGTTTACGTCAAGACTTGCATTTGCTCGGGCTTGTTTATACTTGAAGCTTATATTTGCTTGTGCTTGTTTCCAGTGTATCTCTTGCACTCGCCAGTGCTCGTTGTGTCTATTGTCACTTTGTTTCCTTCACTTCGCGCTGTTTGTACTTGTGCTTGTTTGTATTCAGCGTAGTCTTCGCTTGTTTCTGGTATTTGCTTGGGCTCATTGTGCTGTAACTCTTGCATTTGCCAGCGCTTGTTGTGTTTCTCGATGTCTTTGCTAGTGCTTGATGCCCAAAAAAAGTCTGTCTGCCTGACCCTAAAATGGCCGCTCACTGTCTTTAGATAGGGAATGTCTATGGCCGCCTGACTTCAAGATGGCCGCCGCTCTGAGATCTCGTTTTCCGCGAGCTTTGGCTCTTTCTCTATTCTGCAGTAATTCGGCACCTATTCACAGCACTCACCAGGTGCAGGGGCCCTTCCTGGGCACAGAGGCCGCCACCATTCCCACAACTGCAGCGAATGGCACGGGGGTGACTGGGGTGAGCTCCCGATGTCACGTCCTCCCGTCCAATGACTCACGCTTCGGGGGTGAGTTCCTGATTCTTCTGCGCGCGATCGCGCTTGCTCAGCGCTCCACGCAGCTTTCCCAGCCACGGAGCTTCAGGACGCGCAATACCTCCGGCGGGTCAGTCTCCGCCGATCAGCGCTCCGTGCAGCTTTCCCAGCCACGGAGCTTCAGGACACGCAATACCTCCGGCGGCTCAGTCTCCGCCGCGACGCTCCCTCGGGTCGCAGCAGTCGCGATAGCAAATTCCCACTCGCGCCACCGGGGACAGGGTCATGCAGCTTCACGGGATCGGCGCCGAGTGCACTGTGCGCTCGATCCCATCCTCGTCGCCAGCTGTAGTGTCTTGCTTCACAATAACGACGCTAAACTAGAGCAGTGTCTACAACTATTTATTCACATCTGTGCAGGTCCCTGTCCCTACGCTAACTGCCCCTCCTGTCTGTCGTTGCTCCTCCCGTTCCTGTTCCTCCCTTAACTCCACCCGCTGCTCCACCCCTTGACCACTAGACTGCTGCACACACTATTACACTGCCTTCTCTCATTGGCTGACATGGGGTCAGCTAATGAGGGAAGGCAGCAATCCCAACCCATGATTGGATGACAGTGCATGAATAAACCAATGACCGAGTTCAATAAGACCTATAGGGGGAATAAGTGGTTCAGTGAGTGCAATGATGAATTGATGAATGGACATGTGAGTGAATGAGGGAGTACATTGATTTACGAATGGGTGGGTAGGGCAGGTAGGTGACTGGGTGCACGAATGGTTGGATGAGTGAAGGATGAGCAAGTGAATGAATGGATGAATGATCAGATGAGTGTGAGCTTGAACAATAATTAAGTGAATGGCTAAATACACTTTAAGCCTACCGCTACCATGGACAAGTGAATACCTAGGTATCAAGGTACATAATGACCTGACAGTGATATTCAGGTATAACCATAGGAGGGTAACAGATAAGCTGTCAGAGCAAGTCAACAACTGGATAAGGTTTCGATTGTCACTAGCTGTTTTGAAAACGGTTGTCTCCAAGGCTGCTCTATCTTTTCACGAATATACCAATTAACCCATCGCAAGAATTTAAGCAACTTGATGTCGGTAATGATACGGTTTGTTCGGGCCAATAATGGGAAGCCCTGTAGCTTCGATATGAAGCAGAATAAATGCCAGCCCCGGATCTAGATACTTTCTTTAATGCCCTCCAGGCATGCTTTGAATATTTCATTTTTTATATTTTTAAACATGCTCTGTTGAGAATATCTTATAAATAAATTTGAAGATATTAACAGGAATAATATATTATGTAAAAATATGACATGTTAGCCAGTCTGTTAATGTAAGTGTTTAGCAAACATATAAAGAGTTATAAACAGGGTCAACTAATAAAAGAGTGCCTGAAATATAATAATAATGTAGTAGGTCAATAAAGCATACCTGCTCCGCACGTCTGATACCATGAGCTGAGGGAGCTGCCTCGTGTAATGGTAGAAAAGGAGAAGGCATAGCCATGCCCCTTGAGCACTGACATCATGACCACACCGGGGACAGGGTGAACTCATTAAAATGTACAATGAAGGAATGGTAGAGCATAATGCACAAGCAAGGCTTAAAGACTCTCCGTTACTGGACATCTCTTGGAGTCCCCAGTCGCCAGAACCCACGGCTAAAGTAGCTTCTTAAAATGAGATTCATGAGGCTGGGTGACCTCTTTTAATGAAGGGATATTCAGAAGTCTGGAGCAGTGGAGGGAACCCTGGCCCCATTAGATGCATCCTTATGCTACAGAGTCCAAAATAAGCTGAGTGCATTTGGGGTGCTTCCCTGTAGAACCCCACACCACCTCAAATGCTCACAGCCACAATAGAAAAGACAGGCCAACAACATACAATAACCACACAATACAGAGGTGCTGTGGCAATGGTAATAGATGGGGGAGGCGCAGTCAGAAGAGCGTGGGATTCTCAATGGACCACATGTTTCTTTCATATACAGTCAATATCCCTAAAGAACAGACACAGACGTCTACATGTCAGATTCATTCAGTGCATCTAATACAATCCAAAGAGCTTACAAGAAGAAGGACTGTGCCCGGATGTGAGATGTGCTAGATTTTCGCCCTTCAGAGCAGATGTTCTGCATCTATCCTGGGAGTATCCCCCGGTTGCAGACTTAAAATATATAACCGATGTTGAATTGACTCCCTCACAGCCCTTATTAATTTATTTATTTGTTGATTTATCTAGTTATTTATTTATTTATTTGCTTATTTATTTACTTATTTAAGGTATTTATTGATCTGCTGGTACTGTCATATGGCCGAGCATCAGTGGGAGCTAAATCACAGGAAAAGGAAAAAGACATCAAAAGAATAAACCCCATCAAGAAACATACGTTTTCTATCTATTAGAACATAGGTATTGACGAACTAAAGGCAAACACCTCTCAATAAAAAAGATATTATTTTATCAAGAGCCAGGTGTCTCAATATTTTCTAAACTTTATTAAATAAGACTGATCGTGAAGAGAGGGTATCCCCATTCTTTACCTTAGCTACTTGATAATCAAAAGAATGGCCACCTTGAAATGCCTTGACTAGAGGCCTACCCATGTACAAGGAGTACCCTATGTTTACTTTAACGATCGGGAGGAAGGGCATAAGACAACACAATAAGTACTCCAGCTCAATGTGTTACTTCTATACTCGCACATCACCTCACGGTCTGCCTCAAACAATATATCAGATTCATTCATCTGCATTTATTTTAACATAATTTCTTCAATAGTTTATTGTTATTTAATAGATACTTCAATAGCAAAACTGTTCTTCCCAACAGTCATTACCCAAAATTGTACAATTATTAGCAATGATTGTCATTAAGACACATTAACATATTATCAAAAAACACAATGTAAAAAACAACCTTATTCCGAACTCCACTCATTCACACTCATACATATAACTGGTTAAAAAACACAATAGGCCCCGGGAATCATCAACAATCCAAAAGTACAGTGTTTGTCTGCTAAATCTATTCAGTAGTCAAAGAGATCCCCTCAACAGAATTGTGTTTTTAGGACTGTAAACAATGAAATAATTCAGTGTATTTCAAATTGAGAAATTGTTTTTGTATATGTTTTGTTGGATGCATTTTTGATTTATTAGATGTTGTTACCTTGGATGTTAATGCAATGTTCCATGTGAATTTGAAAAATAATGTGCTGATTGAGTAAGATTGTATATGTATTCTTTTACTGACATTTTCTGGAGCATAGTAGCATCTAAAAATATATGAACAATAGGTATAAATAAATGTACTTGACCAGATTTAATGTAATTGTTTATTTGGTCGCTGTGAAAATCATATTATAAGTAGTGCGAGAAGGAGGCATCTTTGTGTGTGTCTTGATACTATAAACGGTCCAGCCCTCTCTCACCCCCTCCAAGGACCTAACTCCTTTTGTGCGACTTTTAGAAAGTTGGAATGTTTTTCCGTAAGCCATTCGATGCCTTTTGCCTGTCTCTCAATATACATCTGGGGTGGGAGACAGCTGGGCTTTGTGCATTGCCCCTAGAGAGCCACACACAAAGGGTTCCGAGGTGTGACTGATGGGCCATCCACATCCTGATGGGTCATCCTGGGCAGGATAGGAGGCAGGAGCTGACACTTATACCCAAATAGGCTGTGTCCTGTTACCACACAAAGGAGTGCATACCCCCCCTCTAGGGAGTCAGGAGGCAGGGAAGTAACAATGTTCACTTCAAATGCATCTCTTTGAAGTCTCTCTCACTTCTAAAAAACAAAAGTGCATAAGTACTGAACCTCAGAGACCACCACTTCAGTACACTTCAGTACCTGTGGATACTCTGCCAGGAAGAACGACTGCTGTTGTGCTAAAATGACTTTCACTCTGGTGGACTAGTCCTCTGCTGGACTCCTGCTCTGCTGTGCTGACCTGCTGCCCTCCTTGCCTTGGAGTAAGAAGGACTGGACCTGCATCTCACCAAGTCAGAACCAGAGTAACTCCAAGGGCTTGCTGGCTTGCTTTCTGTTTTGAGGTTTCAGGGACATCAAAGACGTCCAACTCACCCTGCAAGTGCACCTGGACTCTGTCATCTGCTAATCTTGCCCTGAAAAGTGGTACCAACCCAGTCCTGGACCCTTGTAAGTAGGGATAAAGTGCTGCTCCAGCAAAAATCCATGCACTGAGGCTGTTGCGCGGTTCAAAACCAGCACATCTCCATCAACAGACATGCATCACCACGGCTGCGAGGATCGAGTACATCGCTTCACCGGCGCTGGGAAACCCTTGTTGGGTAGCTGTGCGCCATACAAATGTAAAAAATAAATAAATAAATAAAATTCACCGACTGTACGGCTCATCGCCTCCATTTTCAATGCATCTTCGACTTTGCATGCCTCAGAACCAACACATCGTCTTCTTCGTGTGGTTTGACGACGACGCATCACCTTCATCCTAAGGATCATTAGCGATGCATTGTCTCCACGGCTCCTCGCATCTTGTCCTCAACATTGACACAAATAAGGTACTTTGCAGTGGCCCAAGACTGGTCCCTGTATCTGACCCACACTCCATCGTGGTCTGCCTGAACACCTGGTCTAGCGCAACCAGATTTCCCAAGTTGGCGCTTTATGCTTTTAAGTACAACATTTTAGTTTGTTCTTTAAAAAGTCATAATTCTGGTTATACTTATTGGATTTTTGTAGTTTTATTCTTGCTTTGTTCATTACACTAAGCTCTAGTTTTCGAACCAGGTGTGGCATCTGTTTGTGTGGTGTTTTCACTGTTTTACTATTTGAAGTTTATCACAAATACTTTACACATTGCCACTAAAGTTAAGCCTCACTGTTCTGTGCCATGCTACTAGAGTGTAGGCACAGGTTAAATTAGGGCATGTTTCTGACTTACCCTGACTAATATTGCGATTCCTGCTTGGACAGGGTACATATATCAGCCAACCAGAAACCCAATTTTTAACACAGAGGGTAAAAGAAAACAGGGTCAATGGAAGGATAGATACAACATAATAGCAGGCATAGAAGACCCCTGCTCTCCAGACTGAGGGCCTGATTTAGATCTTAGCAGGCGGGTTACTCTGTCACAATGGGAGACAGATATATTCTGCCGAAATATAAATCCCAAAGGATATACTGGGATTTATATTTCGGTACGTAGGATATCCATCCCCATTGTGATCTAAATCAGACCCTAAATATTAACATCCACTTATCAAACCATTCATCCACCCTTACATCCATTCACCAGTCTATCCATCCAACTGAGTATTTAATTGTCAAGCTGCATTAGCTTTGATATTTCTATGATTAGGCTTGCTAAAGGAACTTTTGGGTCCATCTCCTACTTGCGTTCGCCCAAAGTTTGCACCCACACTTTCAACTCATAGCGTCACCCACATAAATTCGCCCATAACAACTCACATCATTCACCTCATTAAGCATTGTCACTCACATTCACCCAGAAATTTACATTAACCTAATCCCTCCCAGTAACTCACCAAGTCACATTCACTGGGCCGGCCATCCGTGCAGCCCTACACAAAAAAAGTTACTCTCTTTGCCTATGCATGCTACTATAGAGATCAAAGAGGAAAATCGTGTAGAGAATACTTCAGTTAAAACCCTGAGTTTTATTCTTACTTGAAAAACAATACGCTATGCTGGGAAGAAATTTTCTCATAACACAGAGTGTTGCTTTTTGGGACAGTATATCCATTGAAAAGTGGGAGGGAAGTATGTCCCAAAAGGCCGTTCTGCTGGTGAAGGTTCAAGCCTTCATTAAAGTGGAGGAAAGAAGTACGACCTTCGCAAATGGTTGCACTCATTCCCTCTGGAAAAAGGAAGCCGGGGCTCGTTGGAAATTAAACAGAGAGCATGAAGTAACACTGACATATTCTAGACACATTCTTACGAAGACTTCACTGGGAGTCTGGGAAAAAAATGAAACGAAATCATTTCGAAACATTCCAAAGTATATTGTGCACGATCCAGCCTTGGCACAGCTCCACATTTGTCGCCCTACTAAAGAATGGGAATGTTTTATTGAGGGTGTGTCTTTGCTCCACAAATAGCCGGTATATTAGGGGTATGGCAGCACAATGGCACAAGTAAGATGTCTATGTAACTTTACAAGACTTTTAAAAATACTCTGCTTGTTGCCTATACGTACGGGTTTTCTATTCATAATAGTGTTGTCCCTTCTTTCAATTAAGTTCTCTTTTAGACAGAACCATGTTTGATTCTGGCGTAAGAGCACTGCCTGGAACACTTTGTTAAGGTCAAAACGGGTTTAATAATCAGTGGACTCTTGGGATGCAGCATCGAGAAGACGCATACTCTATCAATAGATTTTCAGAGAAAGTGGAGTACATATGTTGGTGAATTTGGATTGACCACAAGTCGATTCAGGATACTCAATCGAGATACTGGGATAAAGTTGCAATCAACCGTTTATACATAATATAATTGTCAATCAAGTAGAGGGAATATATTAGCACTTTTCTCATTAAGGCACACTTCTTTTTACCTTTGATACCTTACTTAAGTTTAAATAATGTCACATATATTAGCATCAAAATAACTAGGTATGAGGATCATATATTTTGAAACAGCCAGAAACAGAAGTAGTCTAAGTAGTATAATGAAATGGAGGTAAAACATCTACAAGTTTTGGGATTGAGGTTTCAATGATTTGAAGCATGCGAAAAGGCAAACCTAACATCACAAATGAAAAATAATTTAGTAAGTGCTTTGAAGAAAAATGGGAGTAAAACAGAGTTTTGTAAAGGAAAGATGAGAGCCAGAAAATAAAACAAAAAGAAAAATAATCTGCGGATTGTCTGCTAGATGTGTGATCTTCCTCTCACTCTGATACAGAACACCAACTCCTGAGGATTTAGTCCTCTTCCCCACATAAAGTACACAAAGAGATCTCAGTATTAGGACTGATCCAGCTATGGGCTAAAACTAGTCCACCATCAACAACTCTGGGTGATACTTCCTACCAGGTTATCAGCTCTCACCCCATCTCTCTGCCCATGCCTTTGTATTCAGTCTCATCTTCTAGTGCCTTTATTTGTCAGTTCCATATAAAAGTTTGAAGTAATTTTATGTGGCCAAGGAGCTATCCCTGGACTGTGGCATCAGAAAATACAATTCCTCTATCCGTCATGGTCAGCTGTATTCTTCTGCTTTATGGTCTTCTCACTAGCTCTCAGCTCCCCATCTGGATACCCTTGGAGTTCCAATCCCCAGTAACTGCTATTCCGACTCCACCCAGCTTTATCTTCTATTTGGTACTCCTTCTGCCTCTGAACTCATCCCACTTAGCTTCTCATCGCTTGCTTCCAGTGCCGTAGCTGGGAGGGGCAGGCGGCAGTCCACTCTTTCTGGGATGGCGGAGGTGAGCAAGTCATCTGTCGACTACCACCATCCTGAGAACAAGTCGTCTGTCGACTGCCAGACTTTTCCTCTCAAAAAGTTAGAGCCGGCATTATGGACTGACTGGTGCACATGGCAGAACAATGTAACAATCGCTCACTTGTGAACCGGTAGCCAATGAAGGGAAATGAGGCAAGCAGACACAGAGGCTTTGTTGGGTAAATTAAAGATTATACAGACTGTCATATTTTGAATATTTAGCAAACATGTAAAAAGATTGTCAGCTTAGCCGACATGGCATGACCAACTATATTTAGTCAGTCATGTCACGTTATGCCATAATCAAGCTGACTGCTGATAAGTACATGGGTAATTGCCATGCAACACTGGATGAGTATCCAGTTGAAAATCCTGCCCAGGGGACGCAGGAGTATGAAGCAATTACCACGCACTGCATATACCTGATCTTTCATGGAGTTCAAGTTCAAGTTCAGAAATTTGTATAGCGCACTACTCACCCAGAGGGTCTCAAGGCGCTTGGGGGAGGGTGGGTGCAATTACTGATCGAATAGCCAGGTTTTTAGCTGCTTTCTAAAGGAGAGGTGGTTCTGTGTAAGGCGTAGGTGAGTGGGGAGAGAATTCCAGGTTTTGGCCGCTAAGTAGGAGAAAGATCTTCCTCCCATGGTGGATCTATTGATGCGCGGAATTGCCACGAGGGCTTGACTGGATGAACGTAGTTGGCGGGTGGGTGTGTAGAAGGACAGTCGTTTGTTGAGGCATTCGGGTCCTAGGTCGTAGAGGGCCTTGTGTGCGTGGGTGAGGAGACGGAACGTTACTCTCTTGTTGACTGGAAGCCAATGGAGATCTTTCAGGTGACCGGAAATGTGGGCTTGACGGGGGATGTCGAGTATGAGTCTGGCTGAGGCGTTTTGGATGCGTTGTAGTTTTTTCTGTAGTTTGGCTGTGGTTCCGGCGTAAAGGGTGTTTGCATAATCTAGTCGGCTAGTGACTAATGCGTGGGTGACTGTTTTTCTTGTTTCGGTGGGGATCCAGCAGAAGATTTTTTGAGCATGCGTAGGATGTTGAAGCATGATGATGTAACGGCGTTGACTTGTCTGGTCATCGAGAGGGAAGAGTCTAGGATGAAGCCCAGGTTCCGTGCGTGATCTGTAGGTATGGGTGCTGTACCTAAAGCCGGTGGCCACCAAGAGTTGTCCCAAGCCGAGGGGGATGATCCTAAGATGAGGACTTCCGTTTTGTCTGAGTTTAGTTTTAAGCGGCTGTTCTTCATCCATTTGGCTACTTCTTTCATTCCTTCGTGTAGATTGGTTTTGGCGGTGTTGGGGTCTTTGGTGAGGGAGAGGATTAGCTGGGTGTCGTCAGCGTATGAGATGATGTTGAGGTCGTGTTGGCGTGCGATGGTTGCGAGGGGACTCATGTACACGTTGAAGAGGGTTGGACTGAGTGATGATCCCTGTGGTACGCTGCAGATGACTTCGGTGGCCTCAGATTTGAATGGGGGGAGGCGGACTCTTTGTGTTCTTCCGGCGAGGAACGAGATGATCCAGTCCAAGGTTTTTCCTTGTATTCCGACGTTGTTGAGGCGTTGTATGAGGGTGTTATGACAGACTGTGTCGAAGGCGGCGGAGAGGTCAAGTAGGATGAGGGCAACTGATTCTCCGTTGTCCAGTAGCGTTCGGATGTCATCCGTAGCAGCGATGAGGGCGGTTTCGATGCTATGTTTGGCTCGAAAGCCGTTTTGTGAGGGGTCGAGTGAGTTGTTGGATTCAAGGAAGGCGGCGAGCTGGCTATTGACGGCTTTCTCGATGACTTTGGCCGGAAAGGGAAGGAGTGAGATGGGGCGGCAGTTCTTGAGTTCAGAGAGGTCCGCTGTGGGTTTCTTCAGCAGGGCGCTGAGTTCGGCATGTTTCCAGCTTTCTGGGAAGGTAGCGGAGTTGAGGGAGCAGTTGATGACATCGTGGAGGTGTGGTGCGATGATGGAGTTAGCTTTGTTGAAGATGTGGCGTGGGGTCAGTTGGTGAACCTGAGTGGATGGAGTTCATCAGACGGATGGTGTCTTCAGTAGTGATTGGGTTCCAGGCGCAGAGGTTGTGAGGGTGCTGTTTTGGATCGGAGGTGGGAGGAGTGGGTTGTTCTTCGGGTAGGTTTCCAAAGCTGTTATGAATGTCGATGATTTTGTTGTGGAAGAAAGAGGATAGAGAGTCGCAGAGGTCTTGGGAGGGAGTGATGTCGTTGGTGCCGGCGGTGGGGTTGGTAAATTCTTTGACGATGTTGAATAGTTCCTTGCTGTTTTGGGCGTTGTTGTCGAGTCGATCTTTGAATGCTGATTTCTTGGTGGATCTGATCAGTTGGTGGTGTTTGCGGGTGGCGTCCTTGAAGGTGGTCAGGTTGAGAGTGGTTGTGTTTTTTCTCCAGGTTTTCTCGAGGGTGCGGCATAACTTCTTGGATTTCTTAAGGTCATCGTTGAACCAGGGGGCCTTTTTGTTACCTTGTTTGATCTGGTGGTTTTTCAAGGGTGCTAGTTCGTCAGCGCTGTGGGTGATCCATTGTGTGAGTTCGGTGGCAGCTTGGTTTGGGTCCGATGAAATGGTGGGGGGGTTTTGGTTAAGCGATGTGAAGAGTTGGTCGGTGGTGATTTTGTTCCAGTTCCTTCGAGGAATAGGTTGTGGTGGGATGTGGGTCGTGGTCTTTTTGTAGCTGAAGTGAACGCATCTGTGGTCTGTCCAATGGAGAGCTGTGGTGTGATTGAAGGAGATGTGTTTGCTGGAGGTGAAGATAGGGTCAAGCGTGTGTCTGGCGAGGTGGGTGGGGGTGTCAACAAGTTGTTTGAGTCCGAGATTGGCCAGGTTGTCCAGAAGGGTGGTGGTGTTGTTGTCGTATTACTTTTCCAGGTGGAAGTTGAGGTCTCCCAGTAGAATGTAGTTCTCGGAGGGGAGGGCGTGTGGGCTGATGAAGTCAGTGATGTCTTCACTGAATTGTGTGCGGGGTCCTGGGGGTCTGTAGATGAGGGTGCCTCTAAGTGTGGTCATGGGGTTGGTGTGGATCTGGAAGTGAAGGTGTTCGGCGGTTGCGAGGTTGTCGTCGGAGCTGGTCATGATTCGGATGTTGTTCTTGTGGATGATGGCGATGCCTCCTCCTGTTTGGTTGGAGCGGTCCTTTCGGATGATCTTGTAGCCGTCCGGGATGGCTGTGGCGATGTCGGGCGCTCATGAGGCGTTCATCCAGGTTTCTGTAAGGAAGGCGACGTCCGGTGAAGTAGTGTCGAGTAGGTCCCAGAGTTCAGTGGCATGTTTGTGGATCGATCGGGTGTTCAGCAGGATACAATTCAGGTGGTTAGAGACGGAGTTTTGTTTGGAGGGGGAGGAGTTGGCATGGGTACAGATGCAGGCGAACTTGCAGGAGTGGCAGGCGAATGGTCCATGGGTGTGTCCTGGGGTAGCTACGCAGCATTGTGGGGAGCGTCCGGGGTTGAGAGCAAGGAGAGAAGCGGCGTCATATGTTAAGTGAGTGGAGTGGGTTTTGCGAGGGCCAGGGGGTCTGGCGCTGGGCGCGGTCCAGGCGCGGACGGGTGCAGACGGGCTTACCTTTGGCGCACCTTCGGCGCACATGGGGCGCGACCGCTGCGCGCCAACGCTGCGCGTAAATGCATCTGTCATATATGGATGGTGGAGGGGGCGGGGGCGAGGGAGGGTCAGCTGGGAGGCGGGATCGGGGAGGAGACACGGGCCAGGAGTGGACACAACAACAAGAAAATGGCTGCTGAAACTGAAAGCGAAACGGGGCACAGCCGAGGACCGGCAATGAATGAAATAGCAGGCTACGGCAATTTAATTCACAACAATGCAGCGCTAACGTGCAAAATACAGATCAGCAGGTACAATTTCAATTTTAAATAATCAAGGATACTCAGACACCAGGTGTCATTCCCAAACAGAATAACCTCTGTTTGATCTCCATTAGGCTTAAGGCAATGATCCTTCAACCAGTAAGCAACTGCCATAAGGTATCCTACCAGTTTACCTCGGGTTGTTTCACTATTGTCGGCTATGGACACAATTAACTGTGTATCAGTAGCATACAATGTCATTTCGAGCCCCAGGCTCCGAAATCTGTGATAAAGATGTCATATAGACTTGATTGAAGAGAGTTGGACTCAAGGAAAAGCCCTGGTGGACACCTCAGATGACAGACACAGGATTTGACCTGAAAGGTGGTAGATGGGTGGACTGAGAGCCGCTGGAAAGGAAGGAACTGAACCTCTTAAGAGTGGCTCTGTCCAATCTCATCCAGTTGTTCGGCATTGAGGGATAGAATCTGCAGAGAGACCTTGGAAGATGTGGGCAGCTGATTTGCCTTTCTCTACCGTGAGCATGATATCGAGAGTCACCACCATCAGTATTGTTTAAGTGCTGTTATTTGTTCAGAAGCCAATTTAAGATATGTCCAACAGTTTGACCTCTTCAAAATATTATATCAGGTGGATATTTATCAGGCTGTCAAGGACCAAATAGGAAAGGCGAGAAGGGAAATTGGTCGAACGTTGGCCATATTTCCAGTATCGGCTCCAGCTTTCTTTATCAATGGAAGCACAAAACAGGGTTTTTTTCCAATTCATAGGGTACTATGCTGTAATCAGAGAGCCATTAAAAAGTCTTGTTAAGTACAGACGCAGTAGGGAAGTGAAGCCATGTATATATATATACACATACACATATGCATACATACAACCATACATACATACATGCATACTATTAGAAATGGGGTTTCTGGTTGGCTAGGGTATGCACCTAAGCAGACCCCACCAAGCTAGTCAGGGTAAGTAAGTTACAGATGTAAGATAACCCCTGCTCATCCCCTTAGTAGCTTGGCACAGAGCAGTCAGGCTTATCCCAGAGGCAATGTGTAAAGTATGTGTACACACACACATACAATCGTACGGTGAAAACACCACAAAAGCACTCCACACCAGTTTAGAAAATAGCCAATATTTAACTGAATAAAACAAGAGCAGAATGACAAAAATCCAACATACACAAATCAAGATATCACTTGTTAAAGATTAAATCAAGTATAGCTCTTAAAAATGAAAAATAGCTCCAACCGGGACTATTTGGTTGCGGTCAACCTCGACAATTCCACAAAGTCATTACAACCTCAATGAGGCGAGGGCCGGTTAGGGAGTCGGGTAGACCACAGTACAATACCTTGGGAGTATTGTGAAAAACAAAGACGATGCAAAATGCAGGAGAGGTGAGGCGTTGCAGAATCCGGTACAGTGTGGGTTCCTTAATGTTGCAGGGGAGGAAAGGAGTTGGTTCCTTACTGCCGGGCAGTAGGGATGATGCTGGGTCGCATGTGTGGTGCCTCAGTTCCTTACTGTGGAGCAGCGTTGAAGAGGTGTCGACAGTCATGCCATGAGGATTCAGTTTCCTTGGCGTTGTTGTCGTACCAAGCCACAGGCATCTGAGAGGTGCCCCATGAAGTTCGATGGTGCCTTGCTCAAGACTTATGTAGTGGCTGAGTTTTGGAGGCACTGTGGCATTGTCAGAGCCTGCGGTGTAAGTCAGGTTGGTGCATTGTGCCAGACCACAGCTCCAGTGAAGGAAGCGGCACAGCATCAGAGATGTAGACAGGTGCCAGTTCTGAAGTCAATCAGTGTCTTTGCCTTTGTTTCTTTTTAGCAGCATCCCAAATTCACTTTAAAGGGCCCAGGAACTGGAATTGGCACCACTTGGCAAGTATGACTCCTCAGCAGAGGGGCCCAGGGGAAGGTGTTGATGGTCCTAGGACTTCTTAACAGGAGGCAAGCTAAGCTCAAGTACTTGGAGAACCTTGGAAGCAAGCTCTAAAAAGCAAAGTCCAGTCCTTTTACTCCCAGGACAGAAGACGCAAGCAGCAGGCCAACACAAAAAAGTAAACAGTCCCTCCTGACAGCTATCCAACTCTTTTTCATGGCAGAATGTCCTCATCCAGAAGTGTTATTAGTATATGTTGTCAGAGGTCCAGTACTTATACCCATTTCAGCCTTTGAAGTAGGCAAACCTCAAAGGAAAGTCTATGTAGTGCACAAGACCCTGCCTTTCCCTGCCTTGGCTCCAGACACACTACGGAGGGTGGAGACTTCTTTGTGTGAGGACAGGCCCAGCCCTATTCAGAAGTTAGTGTCAACTCCTCCCACCACTGTAGCTCAGAAAGGCCAATCAGCCTGGTGATGGGCATCAGAATATGCAGGGCACACCTCAGCTCCCTTTGTGTGACTATCTGGAGTGAATGCACAAACAGCCCAACTGTCATCCTGAGCAAGATGTGTATTCAGAGATAGGCAGAGGCACAGAATGGTTAAAGTAAGAAAATGTCAACTTTCTAAAAGTAATAAATCATGTAATGTAGCAGCTGCGGTGCACTCAATTTAGTGCTAATTTAATTATAACGAAGTACTCAAGAATGAATCACTATTTGTGTGCTCACTTTGAGGTGGTTCTACCCTGCCACCAATTCTGAAAGAAGAGTTAAACTAGGGCCTGACTGTCCTAGACAAAGTGTGCACTACCTGATGACACTCAACCTAGAGCGTGTTTCACATTATACAGCAATTTTAATACAATGTTAAAAGCTTCTGAAAAGTAATCAATGTAAACACAGATCAAAAAACCAATACGTCCAAAAAATCAAAAATGAAGTGTTGATTCCATCTAATGTGGTTCAATACTTCTTTTATTCAAAAGCACGATTCATGAATGATATACGGCTTCAGTGTACGTTGTGCTGTCTTAATAGACTTGAGGATAACAGTTCCCAATGCATTTCGGGTGTGTCATACACCCTTCTTCAGGGGAAATCTACAACAAACATATGCACAATGAATTAACAAATATGACATCTCGTCTAGAAATAATACTCATTAGCCTCTAAATATCCGGAAGGAATAAACCAAGTAAATGATAAGACCTGAAACAAAAGCTGGTTTTGGAGAGACCCAGTAACCGGTATAACCAACCATGTGGAGTTAATAGAGGAATCCTTCTTAGTGAATACAGAGAGAAAAGTAAAGAAAAAATTAACTACGCCACCTTTTCAGTGAACCTAATAACAGTCGTCGCTGGTATAGATAGTGTTAACTCATACAGAACTAGTTGTAATAGATGCCACTTATTTTTTGTGTTTACTAACTATAGTGAAATAGCCTATACCTTCACGCGTCTCGAAGTTTCAGCCGTAGCTCTCAGATTACTAGCAATATTGGAGTTGAACAAATGCTGTGCCTCTCAAAATAAAATCCTGTATAGGATCTAAAATGCAAAGGACCCATGGATGAGGTGTGTTTCATTAAATAATAAATAAGAAGAATTACCTGTCATCTGCTCAAACCTCACCTGCCATTCAGATAACAACTGTCTATAACAGACAGTGTTTCGATCCACAGCTACACGACCAAAGAGGAAACTCCTCTGCTCACCCTACCCAGAGATAAAGACAAAATAAATAATGCTCAGCATTGTGGTCATATGTCCCTTAATCCACGCTTATCCCCAGACACCACTATGGCCCTGATGAGGGCATCTCTCTTAACAGCCAGAGATTCGGCTTATCAGTGTTCGAGAGGTAATCAAGTAGGAATCAGTCCCTAGTCTTGCCTGCACAAAAAGAATGAAAGCAGTTTTTAAAAAACGGTTACCCCCAGCAAAATGCCGGCTCTAACTCTCGCGTATAATGGCTGACTTACTACGTGTGGATCGTGAAACGTCTGTAACCAAGCCTCTTACACCGCGCTCGCCAAAGTACGAGGGTGCCTGCTGCTCTGCTAATCTTTATACTGTCCCGCCATGAAACTCGCGGGTGACGTCAAAAGGAACTGCAAACTTAAAAACAGGACTCAGGCGTCTGTGAAGAGCAAAGTGACCTGGCGGCCATGTTGACCTGACTGTTCAAAGTGTAAAAACCTATGTGGCATCTAATTGGAATCAAACCTGAATAATAGTAAAAGGAAGGTTCTCAACATGTGAAACAGGAGCCCAGATATAGGTGTCCTATGGAATACGGTAGAGGTTATCAGAAGCGATCGAGTACACCAAATTAATGTTATCTCCCGCATAAGTAAAGTACCATGAACTCAAAACACTACTCGAAACACCACATATCCTCATATTACCTGTTCTAACATGAGAGTTAATACATACTGGTTAACCATTATTGCATTCCCCATAGTCTGGTACACAGTATATGGTTCTAAGAGTATGGCTACCTAAACACAAAAATTTGCACAATACAATTTCGAACTGCTTCCAATGAATGGTTGATAACTATCGCCTGTACACTAACAACCTGCTAGATATTGATGTACTAACATCCATAAACATATACAGCATTTGTGAAGTAGTGGCTGTTGGTAAAACCCTATCAATCATTCATAATCCTTTAACAATGTATGCATACAATAAACACAAGTTCTGATATACATTGAATTGCAAATCAAGTTCATCTCAAGTACAACAGTTATTACACAAGTACATTGTGTCGGTATAAGACCCCAAATCTAAATACATATTGCGCATACATGTAACAGTGCAGTTCTCTGGTTGCTGATGCTTCTAATTTTCATATGCAATAATGCATTGCTCGCTCTGTATTCACCAAGAAGGATTCCTCTATTAACTCCATTACCGGTTTCTTCCGGATATTTAGAGGCTAAAGAGTATTATTTCTAGATGAGATGTCATAGAGGTCGCTCCCTCGCTCTCTGCCTAACCTACCTACGCCTTGAGCCTTGCTGACCTCATCGCCTGCCTGCCCTGATACAGCGCTGCCTGCCCTGATACAGCGCTGCCTGCCCTGACACAGCGCTGCCTGCCCTGATACAGCACATAGCGCCTGGTATCGTTAGGATCTCATATTAATTATTAATCATTGGCCGTGCATAGCGGCGATTTTTAAAACAGCCTAAAAGTGTTTCTGTGTATTCTGTGCAACTTTACCTCTGCTCGCACTCCGGCTGTGCCCCGGTTTCGATTTCGGCCATTTGGTTGTGGTGTTTACTTGTGGCCCGTGTCTCCTCCCCGCTCCCGCCTCCCTGCCGACCCTCCCACCCACTGGTAGAGTAAACTCCCCGTCCTCTCTCTCTCTGTGACCGTCTGGACCTGCTCCATAGAGGTCGCTCCCTCGCTCTCTGCCTAACCTACCTACGCCTTGAGCCTTGCTGACCTCATCGCCTGCCTGCCCTGATACAGCGCTGCCTGCCCTGATACAGCGCTGCCTGCCCTGACACAGCGCTGCCTGCCCTGATACAGCGCCTGAACTGCACATAGCGCCTGGTATCGTTAGGATCTCATATTAATTATTAATCATTGGCCTTGCATAGCGGCGATTTTTAAAACAGCCTAAAAGTGTTTCTGTGTATTCTGTGCAACTTTACCTCTGCTCGCACTCCGGCTGTGCCCCGGTTTCGATTTCGGCCATTTGGTTGTGGTGTTTACTTGTGGCCCGTGTCTCCTCCCCGCTCCCGCCTCCCTGCCGACCCTCCCACGCTCCGCCCCCCTCCACTCTCCATTTATGACAGATGTACCAACGCGCAGCGTCCACGCGCTACGGCCACGCCGAAAGTGCGCCAAAGGTAAGCCCGTCTACGCCCGTCCGCGCCTGGACCGCGCCCAGTGCCAAACCCCCTGCTCCCCGCATCACCCACCCCTCCCGCTTTACATATGACGCCTCCACCCTCTTAGCACTTAACCCCGGCCGACTCCCTAACTGCGCCCAAGCAGCACCTGGACACACCCATGGACCCTTCACCTGCCACCCCTGTAAATTCACCTGCATCAAGTCCCACACCAAACCCACGAACACCAAACAGAGACCCGACACCAACCACCTTAAATGCATCCTTCTCAACACACGGTCGGTTCACAAACACGCCATCGACCTTTGGAATCTACTAGACACCTCTTCTCCGGACATCGCCTTCCTAACAGAAACCTGGATGAATGCCTCTTCTGCTCCAGACATCACCATAGCCATCCCGGACGGCTACAAGATCATCCGTAAGGACCGCCCCATCCAAACAGGAGGAGGCATCGCCATCGTCCACAAGAACACCATACGCGTCTCAATTAGCTCAGAAGACAACCTCGCGATCGCCGAACACCTTCACTTCCAAATCCACACCGACCCCAAGACCACACTCAGAGGCACCCTCCTCTACAGGCCACCAGGACCCCGTACAAAATTCAGCGACATCATCACTGACTTCATCACCCCACACGCCCTCCCCTCGGAAGAATAGATTCTACTGGGAGACCTCAATTTCCATCTGGAAAAGAGCAACGACAGCAACACTGCCACCCTTCTGGACAATCTCGCCAGTCTCGGACTCAAACAACTTGTCAACATCCCCACTCATCGCGCAGGACACACACTCGACCCTATCTTCACTTCCAGCAAGCACATCTCCTTCACTCACACCACACCCCTCCACTGGACGGACCACAGTTGCGTCCACTTCACCTACAACAAGACCACGATCCACAACCACCCTCAACCAACTTTGCGAAGAAATTGGAACAAAATCACCATCGACCAGATCTCCTCATCGCTTCTTCAAAAACCACCTGCCTATTCAACGAACCCTAACCAAGCCGCTATCAACCTCACACAATGGCTAACCCAAACCGCCGATAAACTAGCACCCCTGAAAAAACATCAAATCAAGCAAGGAAGCAAGAACGCCCCCTGGTTCAACGATGACCTCAAGAAATCTAAGAAGCTATGTCGCTCCCTTGAAAAAACTTGGAAAAAAGACCCAAACAATATCACCCAAACCGCCTTCAAAAACGCCACCCGCAAGCACCACCAACTAATCCGAACAGCCAAGAAATCAGCACTCAAAGACCGACTAGACAACAACACTCGCAACAGCAAGGAACTTTTCAACATCATCAAAGAATTCTCCAACCCCACCGCCAGCTCAAACGACATCACCCCATCTCAAGTCCTCTGCGACTCCCTCGCCTCATTCTTCCATGACAAAATCGCCGACATTCACAACAGCTTTGACAACCAACCTGTAAACCAGTTCACCTCACTCACCTCCAAACTTGTACCTCCTCCGAACTACCTTCTCGACTGGAACCTAATCACCACAGAAGGCACCATTCACCTGATGAACTCCATCCACTCAGGATCCCCGACAGACCCATGCCCCCATCACATCTTCAACAAAGCAAACTCCGTTATCGCACCCCATCTCCGAGACGTCATCAACTGCTCCTTCAACTCCGCCACATTCCCAGAAAGCTGGAAACACGCCGAACTCAGCGCCCTTCTGAAGAAACCTACAGCTGACCCCTCCGAACTCAAAAACTACCGCCCCATCTCGCTCCTCCCATTTCCTGCCAAAGTCATTGAGAAAGCCGTCAACAATCAACTCGCCGCCTTCCTCGAAACCAACAAATCACTCGACTCCTCACAGTCTGGCTTCCGAGCCAAACACAGCACCGAAACCGCCCTCATCGCAGCAACAGATGACATTCGAACACTTCTGGACAACGGAGACACAGTCGCCCTCATCCTCCTTGACCTCTCTGCAGCCTTCGACACAGTCTGCCATAGCACCCTGATACAACGCCTTAGAAACATCGGAATTCAAGGAAAAGCATTGGACTGGATCATCTCGTTCCTCGCTGGAAGAACTCAGAGAGTCCGCCTCCCCCCTTTCAAGTCAAAGGCCTCCGAAGTCATCTGCGGCGTCCCGCAAGGATCATCACTCAGCCCCACCCTCTTCAACGTCTACATGAGCCCCCTCGCAACCATCGCACGGAAACACAACCTCAACATCATCTCCTACGCTGATGACACTCAGCTGATCCTCTCACTCACCAAAGACCCAACCACCGCCAAAACCAACCTACATGAAGGGATGAAAGAAGTAGCCGAGTGGATGAAGCACAGCAGTCTGAAACTGAACTCGGACAAAACGGAAGTCCTCATCCTAGGTACTTCCCCTTCCGCATGGGACGACTCTTGGTGGCCAACGGCCCTAGGAACAGCCCCCATACCGACGGACCACGCACGGAACCTGGGCTTCATCCTGGACTCCTCACTCTCGATGACCAGACAAGTCAACGCCGTCTCATCATCATGCTTCAATATCCTACGCATGCTCAAAAAAACATTTCGATGGATCCCCACCGAAACAAGAAAAACGGTCACCCACGCTCTGATTACTAGCCGTCTAGACTACGGAAACACCCTTTACGCCGGTACCACCGCAAAAGTGCAGAAAAAACTCCAACGCATCCAAAATGCTTCAGCCAGACTCATACTAGACATCCCCCGCAAAGACCACATCTCCGGTCACCTGAAAGACCTGCACTGGCTCCCCGTCAACAAAAGGATAACTTTCCGTCTCCTCACCCACGCACACAAAGCCCTCTACGAACTCGGACCGGATTGCCTCAACACGCGCCTTTCCTTCTACACCCCCACCCGCCAGCTGCGTTCGTCCAACCAAGCCCTCGCTGCCATCCCACGCATCCACAAAGCCACCATGGGGGGAAGATCCTTCTCCTACTTAGCAGCCAAAACCTGGAATTCCCTTCCCACCCACCTCCGCCTCACTCAAAACCACCTAGCCTTCAGAAAACAGCTTAAAACCTGGATATTCGATAAGTAAACCCCCCCCCCCCTCCTCAAGCGCCTTGAGACCCTCTGGGTATGTAGTGCGCTATATAAATTGTGACTTGACTTGACTTGATTCATTGTGCATATGTTTGTTGTCTATTTGCTCTGAAGAAGGGTGTATGACACACCCGAAATGCATTGGGAACTGTTATCTTCAAGCCTAATAAGACAACACAACGTACCCTGAAGCTGTATATCATTCATGAATTGTGCTTTTGAATAAAATAAGCATTGAACCACATTGGATGGAATCAGCACTTCATTTTTAATTTTTTGGATGTATTGTTTTTTTGATCTGTGTTTGCATGGATTACTTTTCAGAAGCTTTTAACATTGTATTACAATTGCTGTATAATGTGAAAAACACTCTAGGTTGAGATTCATCAGGTAGTGCACATTTTATCTAGGACAGTCAGGCCCCAGTTTAACTCAACTTTCTAAAAGTTGCATTTTCAGTCCTGCAAATTGAAAATAAACTTCACTAAAATATGTATTTTTAAATTGGGAGTCCAGAGACACCAAACTCAAATTTTCTATCTGCTCCAAATTGGTAGATACACTTGGAAGATGTTACAAAGCAGTTCCAATGCTAACCTATCTGAGAGATAGGCCTTGCTGTAGTGAAAAACGAAATAGGTTTTTCACCCCAGGACATGTAAACACAACAATAGATGCTCTACTTTTTAAATACACTGAACCATGCCCATGGGGCTACATTGGGCCTATTTTGTGGGTGCCTCGCATGTAATAAAAGGGAAGGTTTGGGCCTGGCAATTGGGTGCACATGCCAGTTTAAAACTGCACACACAGCCACTGCAGTTGCAGGTTTGAGACATGTTTGCAAGGCTACTCATGTGTGTGACACAATCAGTGCTGCAGGACCACTAGTTGTGTTTGATTTGCAGGCCCTGGGCACACAGAGTACACTATAATGGGGACTTATTAGCAAATCAAACATCTCAATCATGTAGAAACCAATTACCATTAATTTTAGGGCGAGAGCATATGCACTTTAGCATCGACTAGCAGTGGTAAAGTGCTCAGAGTCCTAAAGCCAACAAAAAGAAGGTCAGAAAAATATAGGAGGAAGGTAAAAGGTTTGGGGAGAACCCTGCAAAATGGGCCAGATCCAACACATACATAGTGGTTTAGAAACTCTCCTGACTTTCAGAGCAGAGCTTGTTCGTAAAATTACTAGCACATTCATGTGGACCGCTAATCCTGTCTGCTTATAACCAGTGAGAGCCACGTCTTAAAATGAATGTAGTCCTCTATAAATGCACCAAATCTATACATACACTCATATGAGACATGGTAGATGGTCTGATGGCATATGTAAAGTTGTTGCAAGGGAAGAGAATATGAATGGGGTTGTAGATCACAAGACTGCATTACTACATTAAATAAATTGAAGTATTAGAGGGTTCTATAGATAAAATCATTGTGGATAACTGCAGATTTTATAGGATATGAGTGGGCATTTTAAAAGGGTTTGGTTGTGCTTGCTTGGTCTTCTAGGTGGAGTGTAGGAGCTAAATGCATCTCTGTGAAGGTGCGCCAAACACAGTAATAGTTCAAAAAGGATGTTGCAGTGAAATAAATATACTTGTGCGTGTGGAATATGAATGCAAAACTAGAATTGGGAGTCTTGATGGGTGTGTTTGGGCTATGATTGTTGTGAGGAGGAATTAATTATTGAGAATCAGAGTAGGATAGTCAGATTGAATTTATATTTGAGGAGCTTTGTAAGAGGGTGGGAATCCATGCAAGGATGTAGGTCTATGCTATTGGAGATTGAACGGGATAAGCAACATGAAATGTGTACATATAATCCTAGGCCTTACTATAGTGACTTGATGTGCAGGGTGCCAGGAATTATTTCGCCTTCCCCAGGGCTCAGGGTATTCCCGGAGCATCTTGCTCAACCTGCCCACATGCACAGTCTGCCTGAGAGGAAGCCCTTCGGATTGCTCTGCCAAGCAAAGGGCAGATGAACTGCTATCACCAAGTCAGAGAAGGCAGGTCCCACTAACATCCCTCTTCTACGGGTGACCATAGGGAAACCAGACATCAAGTTTTGCACACCACTCTTACATGAGTGTTTGACATGTGGCTAGCATGGGTGGAGGCAGGCATACCGGCATGGAGTTTTGGTGGAAGGAGACTGCAGCCTCTTTACAACAAAGATTACATAAATTTCCAAATGTATATAAACTGCGGACCCTGTATTCAAACAAAACCAGATTTGTATGAAATGGGTGCATAGGTTTGACTCCTTAAAGAATTAAAAGTTTCATTTATAGTGTTTTTCCAGAATTGCATTTTTTAATATGTATCATACAAATGAGCTAATTAAACGCATTAGTTGTTGTGAGTCCATCAACTGCATATTTAGGCCATCCTTAACAACATAATTTCAACAAAAGAGCGAACATGTCCCTCTAAAGATTGAAGCTCCATTCAGAACCTACACTCTTACAAACATTCCCCAGTTTCAAACTTCAGATCTTTTGGTGAATCAGGCCCTTTATCCGTTTTCCTCTCAGAGCCTTTTTGTGATGAATTCCTTATTCAAAAAAGAAACATTTGTTCAGTTCACGGGGATTCTTTCTGCGGGGTGAATAATTTTATATGTAAGACTCCCTGGTGATCAGAACCTCTTGGAGCTGCTGTTAATCAGCCTTTTTGACATGGTAACTTGAATCCCACTTCCCATGATGCTTTGTGGGTCTCCCTTCTTTCCCTTTGAACACCCCATGACTTATAAATGCCTTTCTTCCCCCTTATGTGTCTGAAGTTATCCTTCTATTAACTTTAATTGGAAAGGTGCTTTTTATTCTGCCAGAGGAGTCACCCACAGACCTCTTAACTCTCTAGATTTAAAGACATGAAGTAGCAAGAGTTAAATTTTTGATACCACCTCCAATTCCTCCTTTACCACCGTGTCACATTCCACTGTCCCCTCCCTACTGAGAAAAAATGTTGTGGTTGCAGATGCCAGATAACACTTGACCTCAAGACTGTTTTCAAAAATATGTTTTCCATGGATGCCCATGTGGAAGAAAGAGCCTCTGTGAAGAGAGCTCATGGATGGTACAATTAGCATAAATTAGTGTTTATCTGTTGAGAATTGCGGTCTCAGTTTATCTGCAAACACAATGCTGGAAAATACTTTGGTTCAATTCCAAAAATGTCATGAGTAATTGCAAATCGTTTGTGACCCAGCTATGAGACTGGGCTACTGTTTAAATCTCCAGAAACCTGCAGGGCACAACAACGTTACTATTTTAGCAATACTTTTTTGCTTTCTAATTCAACTTCAGAAAACATGATTTTCATTTGTAAGGCCTGCATTTCATTTAGAAAAGTCAAATTTGGTCAGCCCTAAAACATGTGGAAGTACATGCAGCATCGCATGTACGGTATTACAACTGGCTGTCCGACTATGTTGGTGGTAACCGGTAAACACATGATTTACCGCACCAGTCTAAATGAGTGTATTTTAAAACGACAGGTTATCAGGTTGGTGCTGATTTTATATATGCTCGTATGTATATATGTGTGAATAACATGTTTTTGTAACATGCTACACGAAGCCCAGGACTCAAAGACGGCTTACACTATGAGTTCACACTTCATGCAAGATTGGGACTTTAACAATGATGCTGAAAAAAGGTACAAATATTGAGTGTTTTTCTGAAGTTGAGGCAGAAAACTATGCAGTCTGAAGTAATCAATGATTTACAATATTTTTCAGGTGGTAATCTGGTGAGTACACCAGAGGTATGGCCTAGAGGTAAATGATACAATTTCTCCAGAATATTACAGGTCTGATTTATAAAGTTTATTTCCAAAACCAAGTCAGATTGTTTCTCCTGAGAAATGTGTAATTTACCTCTACGTGAGTTACGCTTAATTTTGCAAAGGTATAGAAAGTTCAGCAGGTGTAATACGAGCCGGCAACGTACACGTCTGTACTGTTTAGCCTAACATCCACCTTTGTACATTTGCAGGTAACTCTCATCGAAGTGGACAGAAAATCCCAGGCAACTGTTGTGAACACCGGCAGCCCATGTGTAACTAAACAAGACTTCACATAAAAGTCTACATGCATTTCATGGAAAGTAAGGTAGATCTGAAAGAACCAGGTCAAATGCTGCTGACAGAGTGGGAAGAGTACCAATTACCACAGCTATCACAGTGTTTATTGTAGGAACAAGATATATAATAGAGAAATATTACAACGTTGAAAGGAAATGGATTTCCTAACTCTAAAGAGGTGTATATTAGGCAATGCGTAAAACATGCGCACAGATGTTTAGTGTGTTCGACTGGTGAATATCACAGACATATGTCTGTTTCTTATGGTATATGGTATTCCGAAGATTTGCCTCTTGAGTAGAACAACTTTGTGGATAATCTAAAATAGTTGCAAAATGTACACCTGGTATAGATTAAAATTAGCTTCGGAATTCGGGCTCTCATAGCCTGATTCTCAAAGGTAAACTACACTTTTTACTAGCAGTAAATTTACGAGTTTCAGTAGTCACATGCTCAGAGTGAAAACTTTCCACAAAAGTGTAAGCTACATGCTTACACCACAAGAGTAATGGAATTGGCTTACTCTTGTGTATGTAAGTAATGTCCCTCCCGAAAACTCTTACTGACAGATTACATTTCGTAACTCTGTTCTAAAGTTTTGACAGTGTCAAGTCTAATGGAAGAAATAGAAACTGTACTAGTGTCACTGTGTCAATATTATACTCCAAAATAAATACTGAAAAAAAATATAATTTTGATGGGACATCAAATCAAAACTAATTAGTTATTTAAAGAGAGGTTTTTTTAGTTCTTGCTAAAAATCCTGCCTGTGTCATAAGCAGATATCTAGTCACCCCCATTTCTCGACACACAAAATTTGGTAGCCCCTCATGTGTACCCACTGCATACTGGGCCCAATTGCAATTGGACAGGACCGACCCCTGGCATAAGAGTACTAAGTATAGTCATAGTGGTGGTAATTCCTAGCACAATGTGGTGTGATGATGCACACGTCTAATACAAGGCTGGCCATACTATAATGGTGGTAGTTATTGGCATACCTCAAAGAAAGGGAGGTTCCCCTGTCATGTATACCAGGGAAGGGGATATTTAGTCGCAGAAAATTGGAAGTCCCTGTCGTAATTGTAGCAGACTAGGATCGCTGAAAGAAACTAGGGGGGGGGGGTTTCTCTGTAGGCTAGTAGGAATGTTACAAAACAAGCTTCATAGCTAAATAAAATCAAGTCACTAAAGTACACAAAAGTAAATGGCACTACTACCAAGATTATAAAAATTATGTGCAAAATTTATTTTTAGCCTCCCAAATGGGTTACATTCTAAAACATAATACAAAACATTTAAAATACCACCTAGAGTGGTAACACAGTATATAAAATACAGTCAAAGTATAAAAAAGTTGACGCGGCGTTTCGGTGCTAATCAGTCTTGACACCTTCATCAGGACATTGAGGACATTTGACTCCGTATCTGTATCTTGGATTGAGAGAGCTTTTCAATTGCTTTCCAACTTGATGTGAGCTTCTCGGATAGTATACACCGTTATTTTTAAAATTCTTGAAGATAGAACATAATGTTTTCTATCTGCACGGAGGAACCACCGTTGTCGATAGGAGTGGCTTCTTTTTAGACAGTTTTTTTTCTTTTGGGTAATCTTTCTTCGTGACCAGCTTTGTCTGAGTTGGATCTATAGGTACGGTTAATTAATCAATCTTCACCGACCATCCGGATATTTTTCGTAAGCAGGAATTTCGCTATCTTATAATTCGAAATCGGCCTCCCTGCTCCTCCGTGCTGTTCCCTTCATTCCGATAAGAAGTGAGGTAGTTATTGGCATACTGTGGAAACTGATGACATGATGGTACCCATTTTATGGCGAAATCCTGAATTAGCGATAATGGTGGTAATTCTTGGCACATTGTTGGCGTCCATTCATACATGCTATTAATTACATGCAACTAAAGGTGTGGATGGTGGGCTACAACAATGGTGGATGGTTGAGGTACAGGTATACTTTGCATAATACTCTCTTGATTGGTAGCTACACCTCAGCCTATGTAAACATGTATGTGAAAGTCCCATGTATGAGTGTTGAATAATTATCAGTTGTCTGAAGTGCACATTGAGGCGATATAGTATGTTTACATCCATGCTCTGTTATTAATTACCATACTTTTTGTGCCTTGTTGAGGATGAATAGTAGGCTTGTATACCTTAAGAATGTATGAGAAGTGACTTAGTTACTAATGATTGTAATTTAGAGAAGGCACATCCACCACTTCATTCGGGGTCAGGGAAATGATGTTTTTTCCGATGACAGACCCCCTCTTTATCTCATTTATAAGGAAACCCCTTCTGACAGACCCAGTAACGGCAGTGGAAGTTTTTCCTGATTGGCTCCAACATGTAAACTATGGCAGGCGGAAAAGATCATAAATATTTTGCATGCCCTGGAAAATTAATTCCGATTGTGTAGCAGACATTTGCTTTGTTTCTTTCATAGGTAACACCCCCAGATTCTCCCCCCCCCCCACACCCCTGCCAACCAGTTCATTGGAATTTCTTTTTCTCATAAAGAAGTGCCATCGGCCCGGCACACCACCATAGCATAGTAGGTGAGTTATCGCAGATTTTTCCCCCTAAGGCCATCACTGCCACAAGGCAAATTACACTTTGTAGAAAAAAGGCCTACCAACGTTAAATGTGGCGGCCCAGCTTGTAGTGTCTGGGAGGGAGGGGGGTTTGCCCCTGCCCCTCAAGTCATAAGGCCTGTCGTGCGCTAAATGCGGCCTTACGTTGCTGATTTTGGGAACAGGAGATAAGGGTTATAAATAAATCATTTGTTGTGCAATTCATCACAAAATCATGTGATTTTGGGCAAATCTTTTAATCTCCTAATGCCTCGAATAGTAAAAATGTGCAATTTCGTGTAAGCTGTGCAGTTCAAAGATGCGTAATGTCTCTAGTGCTGTCCCGATTGCCCATGAACACCAGACCCCATCGCATGCTTGGTTATGCAATCTGATCTCCGTCAGATTAACATGCTACTCTGATGCTTAGTTTGAGCACGTGGTGGCAGGCGGGTCCCACCAGCTCACATTATTAGGGATCAGCACTTACTGTTTCTCATCAGACTTAGACCTAGAGCTAGAGAGAGAGAAACACAAATATGGGAGAGAAGAAGGGAAAGACAGAAAAACAGAGACAAAGGGAGAAAGCAGGAATGAAAATTAACCTGCAAAAATGAGATAGTGGGCTAGCGAGTGTCAGATGGTGAATGAAAGAGGCATGAGGTGGAATCAAGACCAGGATTCTTTGCTATTTGGCACCCCACCATTCGATTATGTAGGCCACGGGTTGCAAAACTTTGGGCCACAGCACTATTTATTTGAGAAGTTAAGCGCTGTCAGACAGTGCTACAATAAAAATGTTCTGCTTAAAGAGCTCTGCTGCTCTTTAGAACAAAGTGGTACTGTTTCTAAAACCTAAAAAAAGTAATACAATACTGACTAGGAATTAAGTCACTGCAAACGCTAAGATAGTTTTATTTCATCCTGCAGCTGCTTGACTCCTTAACGGAAAGGAGAACCTTCAACAAATAATAGTCACATAAACAAATGCTCATTGTGCTACATCCTTTAATTAATGGTTATTGATTTGTTTATTTATTTATTTCTATTGAAATACATTAAAAGGCTTTTTACCGAAAAAATAGCCTTAGGCAGCTCCTACCCAATATAAACTAAGGGGCATATTCACAAGCCCCTATCGCCATCACACCACCACTTTCATTGACGTTGTGATGGCGATACGGGCCTCGCCTTATTCACAAGGCAGTGTTAAGCCACTTAACGTGGCTTAATGCTGCTTTGTTTATCAGACACCCTTTCACGCTGTATTTAGAGTGATAGGGGAGGGTAATGGATGTTGCGGTGGGCTTTCTACACCAACATCCATTGATCTTGATGCTGCCCCCTATTCACAAGGGCAGCGTAAATAGGAGGCTGCGCCAAAATTAAGACCTAGAAAAACCTGGTCTTAAACAGGCGAAACGAGGAGAAATGCTTTCTTTCTCCTTGTTTTTTAGGTCTCGCCTGAGCCAGCGCATGTGCTGCTCTGCGAGACATTTAGTAGGTGGGCTTTTAAAAGTGCTACCACAGGCTAACACCTCTCTCCGCTACTTCCTTGTGAATATCCCCCTAAGTACCCTCCTGGTAAGAACAATCACAATCCTGGGCCTAAGAAAGAGGACTCTGGGAACCTTAGTAGATGCCATCTTGAAAGAGAAAAAAGAGGAGGAAGGTCCAGTCTCTCTGGACCTTCACTACATTTTGCACCCTTTAGATGGGGCAAAATGTAGTGGCATTATTGTGCACTAGACAATCCTTGCGCATAGGCCAGACCTATTGGGGACTTCAACCTACCACTCTCAACAGTCCTCCTGGACGTGAGTATCCACACTCTCCCAACATGACTGGGCTGACACCCACACGTGACAACTCCTACACCGTTATCTACCCTCCCAACCTCAAAAGAACAGCCGCTAAATCCTTTAAACACTCCATCCTGAAAAGGCACCCTGAGACCCTAGCCTCTGACCATCGATCCACCGCGGACAAGGGCCCAATCATCAATGACCTTATCTTCTACTCCAGGAGTACGTCCGTCTGGCTCAACGCACTCCCTAACCTCCTCAACGTACATAATACCATGAACATTCCACACGGCACCAAGCTCATAATCGTACATTCCGCAAACCTGCGTGCTGACCTCACCAATACCCTATCCAAAAACGGCATCATACTGATCCAAGCTCCACCAAAAGACCTAAACAAATTTGCGGACCTCTTCCGTCTCCTTAAAAAACATGTACATGACCCCCCTTCATCCTCGCTCCCTCTGCGCCTTCCCCCTCCAAAACTCCAAGGGAACTTGCCCTCTCTCCAGCCACCCATGACAGGGCTCCCAACACAGACCGACAGAGCCCCCCTACTATGCATCCAGCGCCTACCAAAGCCGACGAGCACTTACCCCCTACCTCCATTCCACATTCCCATCCCTCTCCTACGGATTCTGACACCACCCCCTTGGTCCAACCCTCTAGACAGCCTAGAGCGTCTACATGCCCACCTACACAAGCCATCAGTAGCCTCCCTAAACCCTCTACCTCAAATCCACCCTACCGTGGGGATACTGGAACTCATGACTCTGGTCGTCTTAGCCACACTACTAAGCCTAATCCCTCTACCTCAAATCCACCTAACAGTGGGGAAACTGGAACTCATGACTCTGGTTGTCTTAGCCACACTACTAAGCCTACTGACACCCCCCCTTGGCCCAACCCTCTAAACATCATAGCCGGTCTACCAGGCCACCTACACAAGCCATCAGTAGCCTCTCTAAACCCTCTACTTTAAATTCTCCCTTCCGCGGGGATATTGGAACTCATGACTCTGGTCGTCTTAACCACACTACTAAGCCCACTGCACTCTCCACCAAGTCTGTTCCCTCACCGCCGACCCCCTGCCCGCAAGAGCACCCCTCTTTTAGGGATTTGGACACTCTCCACCGCAAAGCCACAGAATTAACCTTGAGCATCCACAAGTCCTTCACAGACCTCAAAAACCTCCTGCACCTCTCCGAGCTCACTCTCTAGAAGATCAGGCTCTCACAGAACTCTACCCCCCCCCCACATCCTACTCCAAGCCCCTTCTCCACCAATTCCCACTACCCCTGAGACACCTGCGCCCTCACAGGCAGCCCTGCTACCTCGCAGAGGAAGGAATACAGGCCCTCCTCCTATCCAACTACCTCATCGTAATGTTGGACAGGCAATCACAAAAAAGGGGGTGGCATTGCCTGCATCTACTGCTCCAACCTCCTTATCACTGAACTTCTGGCCGAACCTACTGATTCCTGCGAATATCTTGCCGTATCTGTCTGCAACAACACCTCCCTTCAGTGCAGACTGCACATCTTTTACCACCCCCAGGCAAGAATGACACCTTCACAGACTACCTCATGGAAATCATCACAGCCAAGGCCTCTCAGAACGCCAATGACATTTGTATTGGCCACTTCAACTTGCACTGGAACGACCCCAAGGACACGCAGTTCAACGTCATCAGAGACTTCCTGGCTGACCAAGCCCCTATCCAAGCCTGCACCCTCCCTACTCACTCAAAAGGGGCCATTCTAGACTGGATCATCTCCAAGGAATCTGCGGTCAAACTAATTTCCATAGATCCCTGTGACTGGTCTGACCACCACGCTATCACCTTCTGTCTTCCTGGCACTCACAAGACATGGATACCCCAACCGGTGGTCCCCAAAAGATGGATCGGGGACACCAAGAACCTGGATCACGAGAAATTGGTTGCCCGCTGTGCAACTGACCTCCCCCAATATCACCACGGTCAACAACCTCACTAAACATTATTCCACAACGATAGCCAATATAATCTATGACCTTGCCCCACTAAAACTGAAAAGAACACCGATCAAAGACAGGAACCCCTGGTTCAACGGATCCCTTAACAATGAGAGGAGGTCCGTCCGACAAACAGAACGGAACTGGATAAAGCACACTTCCGCAGACCATCTTAAACTTCTCCGTCTGGCCAGAAACGCCCACAACAAAAAAATCATCAATTCTAAAAAGAATTCTTCAGCGCTGAACTGGATAACGCTAATAATAGACCTTGCAAATTATTCGAGTTGGTCAAACACCAATCAAACAAACTTGCTAAATCATCCAAAGAAGCCCCTATTTCTACAATTCCATGCAAGCAATTCTCCTCTTTCTTCTCTGAAAAAATCTCTGCCCTAGGAAAGGAACTCATATCTGCTACCTATTCCCAACCTCTCCGGTTCTTCCTCCCCACTCAGCGCTGCCCTCCCAGACCTCCCCCAAAAACCAAACGTTATGGTCCAACTTCAAAGTCTATGATGAACACTTGATCTCAAAAACTCTTTCCTCCTTAAGCCCCAACAATCACTTCAACCACCCTCTCTCTCAAACTGCCTTGCCTCTGTTTCTCAGGCTATCATCCCTTCTTAGACGACTATAATCAACTCCTCTCTCCTACAGGGATCGATTCCTGACTCTCTCAAAGCCGGCCAGGTGGTCCCCATTCTAAAAAAAACACTTTAGATCCTGCCTCTCCTGACAATTACAGACCTATCTCTAACATCCCTCTCCTAGCTAAAGTGCTGGAAAAATATGTACAAAGAACAGTGAGCAACCCTTGAGGGCTTGGGTGATTAAGTGGAGAGGTGTAGGTGCCTTCAAGGGAGTTTGTTTTAACGACGATTGGTGTTTCAAACTGACTTAATAGGATAAGTTAATGATCCTGCCAGGAAATTAATTCATCAAAATCTGGTCGTTGATTATATAACCACAGCTTATCACAACACATACTCAATACATAAACAACAAACACAAAAGGTGTATAAGAAAAATAGAATTTATGAAGCAGTAAAAAGGTTATTGATTTCATGTACAGATATAGATAATTCAAAATTGATTAGGTCTGCAGGTACAAGGGAGATATGTTATTCAATGACTCTACAGATCCTAAAATCACCTATCCCAAATCTAAGTAAGTTAAACAGAGCAAGGATGAAGCGTTGGTCGACGTTTCGGTCTCCTAGATAACATTTTCTGAGACCATCTTCAGGACTGGTGTCAATTATATACTGTATTAACCATATGTAATCTCAATTCAGATGCTGGAAATCACGGAATTTTAATGCGACCACAAATATCATCTAAGGAAGGAGTAGTGCAGCTGCTCCTAATATCAGAGAAATCCAACACCGTGAATAATTCGGGTTGAATGGCAGCAATTGCAGAAACTGGACACCGGTAATCTATAGATCCGTATTAGACACGCGTTGATTAAAGAATGCGTCACGCTGGTGCCGGGATTAACGGAATAGGAATGAACATTTTAAGATCTCGATCCAAAAAGGTCGGGTGAGGTCATGGAAACCTTCCAGTTTGTGATGTAATTCTCAAGTATCTCTGTGTGGCAGGCAGTGAAAAACCAAGCAACTAACAGGAGGCAGAAGGCTAATACAGACATTCAAGTTTGGACCAAGGCTATCACAATGCTAAACTGCTCTCCTACCATTGTGGACTCTGCTAAATCCCTGGGAATTACCTTAGACGGCAACCTGAACATGCGGGGCCATATCAAGGCGATGGCCAAAACTGCCAGATTTCACCTGAACTACCTACGACACTTAAAACTTTTCCGCTATCCCCCTGATCTAAAATTGGCTATCCGGGCCTTAGTCATCTCTCGACTAGAATATGGTTGCTCCACCCTCGCAGGCCTACCCAAGATCTCTCTGGCACCCTTGAAAGCCTGCCTCAACGCCGTCGCCAGACTTCTAACTGGCTCTAAGAAGTTCGACCACGTCTCGCCCCATCTTAAAGCTCTGAACTGGCTTCCTCTTGAGGCCAGAATCCAATTCAACAATTCAAACTGGCTTGCATCACCCACAAGGCTCTCTATTCTAAGTCCCCTGGTTTTCTTGCACAGAAACTTGTGTTATCCTGAGGAATCAGAAACTCCCGGTCCGCCAGAGCCCTTTTGCTCCAACCTGCACGCTTCAAGAAAAAAAGAACATACAATCGGGCTTTCTCTGGGGCCGCCCCAAGAATATGGAACTCACTCCCACCCGCCATTAGAAGAATACCGTCTCTAGCTCACTTCAAAAAGGAGACCAAAACTTTCCTAATGGGCAAATTCCTCTCCTAAAGCTCACGCTACAATCACCCCCTCAACCTGACTTTACCTATCGTTTACTGCACTATTCCTTGGCTGCCTTCCCCGATGTTACCCACCCTGCACTTCTGAACAATCCTTCAGGGTGATGAGACTACTTTTCTAGTTTATTGCATCGTTTTTGCTCCTATCCCTTATAGTAGTCGGATATTGTGGCTGTTTGATTTACCATATACTATTCTATTTGTTTCCCTATCCCTGGGCTCTCCTCCCCCCTTTGTTCTGTATCCCACCTGATACTACTGTAAAGCGCTCTGATACCCTCACGGGTCTGGTTCGCGCTCTATAAAACACTAAAAAAACAACAACAAAAAACTACTTAATGTGAAGCAACATCTCTTCCTATACCAATAATTACAACTTCAAAAAATAAGTACTCGCGCAAAATTGTTTAGAAATGTAAAACATGTTATTGTTAAATTAAGATTGAGGGCCTTATTTAGAGTGTGACCGGTGCAAGATATCCCCTAAAAAGTGTCCGATGTCGCATCTGTCCTATGTAGAAAGGACAACTTCCTGCGTGCACTCTAGATAGGGAGAAAATAACACTTTACACTTTCTAGCAGATATCGCACACTAGTTAAACTGTAAATAAGGCCCTTAGTAATTTGAATTTGTGAAGAAATTAGGAATTTTATTTTCGATATATTGTGAAAATTGAGAATTAATCTAAACATGTTTTTGCAGTTCACACTGGATTCTAAATTAACAGTGTGCTAAAGAAGTTTTTTGTCCTTTGATGTCCTTTTCGTCACTTTCAATGGGACATCATAAATAATTAGGATGTCTAGCATATGCTACAAACCCATTGTTTGGGGAAACAGATGTTTATTGTTGTTATGGAATTGGTCTACAACTTCTCCATTTATGAATTCTATGTCTGATTCTAATCCTAATTAGGTATCGATTACAATCGACTTTACTAATGACTATACAGACTTGAATGTATTGTGAACAACAGACTTGTAATAATCAGAGGGAGCCAGAATGACCAAAATCTGGCTGTTTTAATACAATATTGGTATGTAAATTGCCCACCACATGAACATGGAACTGGTTAGATCATCACTGGATCTTTTTAATGTATGAGTGCCCAATGGATCTTTGAATTCACGTGTTTGGTTCTGTGCTCCTTTTCATAATAGTGCTTGTTATATTCTTTGTGTCTTTACATGTTAGATTTTGGATTCCAATATTTTGGTATTTATTTTGAATGTATACATACTTGGGTACACCACTATGAGTCTATTGTATACCTAAGTTTGGTATAAGAATTTGGCTTTCTTGACCTCATTAGTCATGTGTATGAATTAGGGATCTAATCGAAATAGCTACATTAGTGGTCATTTCATGAGGTTTTCTTGTGATTTGATGGATTGTGACTTGTTTTTGTTTATTTTATATTAGAATCTTGTAGGTACAGTCTTATGCTTTTATTGTGGTTTGCAACCCTGAAGAAGTTAGCTTGAAGGAAAAGCATTGACTGGGCTCTTTCTGGAATGGAAATAAAAAGGATTGATTGACAACTCTGAGACGCCTCATCTCTTTCTTTCTTCTTTTTTTGACACACGGACTTAATAGCTGTACTCTTCCAACATAGTGCTCCCTGATTTGCTGTCTATGTTTGTATTTCTGCATTGGCAGCCGTATCATTAGCAGCAGATACTGTTCAGGGTTGCGCCTATATGAAATAAGGCACAGAAGTGGATGTGCTGTAGTGTCGTTTGTCTTGCTGCTTTGTATATTGTTTGAATCTAAACATGCTTTACAGCCTGGAGGAAGAGGGGTGAATCCATGAATGTTGACTGTGGTTATGACAGTAACCATTGTGAAAGTCCTGTTGCTTTTTTCACAACGCATATAGCTGATTATACAAAAAGACTGTGTATATTTTTCTGTGCAAAAGTTGAGCAATCAAGAATTTTCAAGAAATCTGTAGATTAAATTGTGATAGAGAGAACTTTGTGATTTTATATTTTAAATTTTTTATATGATTATTTTGTATGGAAAATAACAATGTTTCAAACTTCTAATCAACGTTCGTCTAGACGTTATTGTTGCTTTATAAAGAGATGACACTCCCCACTGAAATCGACAAGTCTTTATTATTGATGTATGATTTTATTTATGTATTTATTTATGTATTCTGTTTATATAGCACTTATATCTCCTCATCATTATTTCAGGGCAATGTGAAAAGTGTTCCTCTTTTTTTGTGAGTAGGAGTCCAACTCATTGTGGGAGCATGATCACAAATTAGTAATTAATCAAAGACTAGGCTGAGTAGTTCCGCTTTTAGACGTTTGTTGGTCCATAGGCATTTTGGGTTCTGACCTCAAGGTTAGATTTACAGCATTAAAGAGCTATGCACCTGAATTCCTTGTGTTGTTTCTTGCATCAGCAAACAATAGAGCTTTTTGGATGGTGTCTTTACGTCTTCATCCCTCCAGTGTTTCAAGAACATTTTGGCTGCCTATTTCTGTAATCATAGCACCCTATTAGTAACTTTTTTGGGATGTCTAGTCGATTGCAGGGTAGTCAAGAAGTTGCACATTTATGCCTCAACCACAACATTGATCTGGAGTGAGAAACAAGCATTGCGTTGAACAGCAGTCCCAAAATAATCGTCCTCATTCTAGCGGAATTTTATCTCCTGATGTCTGTGGCCATTTAAAGGGGATGGAGGTTTGCAGTGTTCCACAAAACACACACATATCAGTTTTGGATCCATTCAAATAGGTCCATTTGTCAGCATTTAATGGCAAACGTGAAATAAGCAATCAGTGACATTGTTCCAGCTGTCCTGCTGACCTCCCACCAGTGCAGTGGATATATGTTTAAGTCAAACAACAGCGAAGAGAGTACACAACGCTGGGGTATATTATAGGACAGTTTCCAAAAAGATGCTGCAATGGACCCAAGTATCACTTATTGGCTCTGGTCATGAAGGAAGGAGTGGAACCAGTTCAGTGCTCCCTGTGAATTCCTCCCCACCCCCACACACCTGGAGTCCACTGAGTAGAAGGTTGTGATCACTTACAACATATGTAGCAAAGAGATAGACTAGTATAAGGACAGATTGCTTCCATCACAGTAAGGATGTATTTCTCTATTTGCCAATGTTGGTTTAGTGATTCTTGATGATCTGAAGACTGTCTGGTGGGTAAGTAAGGCAGTCTTATTCCATGTAAGCTTGTAATTGTTTTATTAACTGTACAGTAACGATTTTACTTAGATATAGCAGGTTGGAGATCAGGCAGATGTTGACTAGGATCTTTGGATCTGCTGTTGATAACTTTAGTAAAAGTGTGATGAAAGCCTGCTTGAGGATTTGGGGATCACACTTTTAAGAAGAGGATCATTAGGCACTGTTATGATGTTCAAGATAAGAGTTTAAAGTCTCCAGAAATTACCTTCAAGTCAGAGTGGTACATGTAAAACCAGGGTGATATAACATCAGTTCCAGGCCAGGAATTGGAAACCAGATTTTGAAGGTCAGACTCATTATATAATGTCAGGATGTCAATGCATTATGTTTGCATGCTGCTGACAGGAGTGCATTAGTGCATTTAGGAGTTCATCACAGCCGCCAAGGGTCCAGGGTGACTTTCTTAATTCCATTGTACTGTGTGGGAGATTACCATGTGCTTCAATATGAATAAGAAATGCAGTCTTCCATAGGCAAATACTGTACTATTTTTGTTGAATTATGGACTGGTGCTATCCACCTTAGGGTCTCTTGGGCTCCCACTCCACTATGTAGGATGTTACAGTGGATGTCAAGCTCTCTGAAAAATATGATTTTCTTAGCAAAAATCCAGACTTGGCAAACCAGGGTCATCATACCTGTACACTGTGTGTGTGTGTTTGTGCATGTGTTTGTGGTTCACATCATGTGCTGCACAATCATGGTGAGTAGGGTCATCAGTAGGCAAAATAAAGCTGCTTCCTAAAATAGGACAAATAAAACCGCTCTTTCTACAAACAAACATATCTATAGCTCAAACAGCAGGGTCATTTGGTTTGTGGTGAACACACTGTAGTGTAGCTCCTATTTTCCCAATAGGCTCTGCGCATTGGAATAGTACCTACAGCAGTAAAGGCCTAGGCCAGACGTTAACTAGGTCTACTACTGTCGATACTAGACTTAATTTTTGGGTTTGCCAGCTAAGCTCAGAGTTCGCTAGAAACTTTCTCGAATGTTCAAGGAAGGATTAACTCCCCTGATTAGACAAGAAGGGATTTAGTTTCTGACAACCATAGAACATGACAACTTTGCTCTCCCCTAATCAAGAGTCAATCTCAAGAGTCGTGTGAGCACAAGGCAATTATTTTACTCAGTCAGTACGTGCATTCTTAGTCTCATCAGAATGTAGAGAAAAGGAAGAGACGGGCGTGTTCAATAAAAGATGTTATTTATTGATCAGTCTCTTTTCTCGTACAAGAGAAATGGATCGATATTATTGCAATACTTATAGTTAAGTAAAGTGCATACATTAAAAGCAATAGTATAAAATAATACTGTAAAAACATTGATATGGTTTCTGAGCCATATGATGTTTAAAATGATTAAAATATATTTACATACACATATACATTTGACTAAACGTACTCAACTGGTGTTTCTAAATACGCCTACCCCGTGTACCTGACCTAAGTCTAATGCGTGGGCGGGAATAGAAAGTTACAGTTTAAGTTAAGTTTGTTTTTGCCAAGTGAATAACTAAAGAATTCTCTAGGAGGGGTTATTCAGTTCTGTACCTGGAATTTAGGATGAATGAGGAATGGTATCTCTTTCTCTGCTCTCGATATTCCAGGCTGCCTGCGAGGGCTGCCCGGAAGCGCCGGTGCTGGGTCTCTCGGCTTGAGATAGCAGCGCGTCTCTCAGCGCGTCAGGAAGGCGGGGCTGTTGCCTGCGGGGTCTGCTTCTGCTCTCTGCTTCGGCAAGTATGGCTGCTCCGTCTTGTCACCACGCGTGTGTTTGCATAGGGCAAGGTCGGCAATATTTATACCTTAAAGGTGCCGGGATTGACGTAAGGATGGACATAGGTACGTCAATAAAGATGTCATACGACTTGCTCGTTAGCACATTCTTTACTAAAGTTCTCTGTGAAATCAAAACAATGGCCGCACGGATTATCCAGGTTGTCATAGGTTTGATTTGTTATGAGAACGTCGTATGCCTTATCAGGGGCTGGAGGAATGTCGCTTGTCTAATTAGATCTCAAGCGTTATGACCTAATCAGATAACACGTTCCTGTGCCGTAGTGTGACTGCGTCAGATAACGGTATCTGCATCATGGGGGATTTCTTGCCTCATGGGCTGACTGTTAGTTAACTAGCTAGGTGGGTTAACCAGAATATGGTCAGGAATAGGGGGATCGATTCAGAACCTATAGAAATACACGACACCCACTCCACGCTAACTATGGTCATATCTACTAATCTATGCATAGTATAACATAGTACAACATACTATAGAGTATAGTGTATACCTTACCACCCCAAAATAAATAAATGCATTTTGAAATTTTCAAATATACTGAAAAATTGCAGTCATATATATAGTATGCACTTAAGCTATGAATTAAATGCAAAAGTAAACATGCATTGTTATGCATTATTGCTTTTTGGTATATGAGAAATACACATGAAATGGCTCTTAATATGGCTATACAGAAAAAAAGTCGAAACCATTTCATCACATAAAATATATTGTGAACATACCAGCGGGCAGCTAAAGTCTATATAAAGTCTATAAAGTATCTAAAAAAAATAGAAATCTTAGTTCTCTAGGAATAGTTTCTTACTTTAAGCAGAAGATCAGTGTCCCGGGGAAAAATATATAGAAAAATATTTTAAGGGCTTGCTGAAAAAAGTTGCTGTCCGTGAACTGGATTGTAATTGTTCATGTGACTTTATTTTTTAAGTTGAAGGCCGGATTCAGGGAACGCCGTGTGCGAGTTTACTCAAAAGTCTCTATTTCTGTTCCGGAGAGAACATCATATCATTCAGGCTTTCGAAAAAACTGTCAACAGCTTCATGGGAAAGTTCCACTAAGTCGGAAATAGGTGTAACCATGCATTCATGCGCATGATTGTCTGCATTGACATTCTGATTTGCATTGCTGACAGAAGGTCGTACCTGTTCGATGCTGCTTTCATCTTGAACTTCACTACTCTTCAATCGCAGTGGTGAAGATTCCAGGAATGCCGTCATCAGAATTGGCAGCCTTTGAGGGCAGCACAGTGCGTGAACCTTGGTAGGAACCAACAGTGTATCTGCATCCACCGGCGCATCCGATTGTAGCGTCAGACAGGTGTCTAACACGCATTCTTCTCCGCATAGCAGACACCTTAGTACAGGTAAAACACACCTTTGCCACATTGGTCGAAATGATAGAAACCAAGTCATGTTTAGGTCTCTAAGCCGGGAAAGTCCCAGGATTTTTGATATCCGGTCCCGGTATCCAATGGCTAGGATCGTTTCTTCCATTGTCGTGAGAGTTTGTTCTGTGACATGGGTTGCCATAACGAAAAATAAGGACTAGGAATAGGATTCCTGCAATTAGTCCCAGGATCAAGGGAAGTCCGCCAAAAATTGAATGGACGAAATCTGGAAAAATACCCAGTATGGCTTTGAATGGTGTTAATGCCATCGAAAATACTGTCTTAAATACCTTTGAGACCCCAGTGGTATCAGAAATATTTAAGATTTCGCTCAGGATTTCCGCGAAATGTACGGGGGAATTGGTTGATAATAATGTATGTATCTCTGCAGTCGTCCTTGCGACTTGTAGATCATACGTTTCTTTAGATGACGTGAGCCTTGTAGGTGTCTGAAGAAGCACTGTTTTCATTCTGCTTAAAGTGTCTATTCGAATAGAAGTAATTTTCAAACTGGGCCATGCCCTCGCCTCCCTGTCTGGAAAGGAGCTGGGGAACAAAGAACGTCCACAGCACTTGACCTTCGCCGTCGTAGTGACGAGATAAGGAGTCCCGGGCATAAGACTACAGCATCTGCGGTCTACAATAAGAATGTAACTCCCATTATAGAGTCTTTGAAAGAATGGTTCTATTTCAGTTGCAGGTGCGCCTTGCTGGTGACATGAAAGGTTGTATGAATTCCCTTCACAGGCTCCGTGCAAACTAATACCGTTACACAGAAGCGTGCCGCTTAGTGACATAGCACAATTGTTGCCACTAAGAAACACTTTCTGTCCTTTGTTACTGACACATGCATGTGAATAGGGCAGGTTCCAAGTTGTTTTAAGGTACCCCTTTCCCAATTTTTCGTACATGCCAGCCTGTATATATTTTTGGCAGTATTGAAACCTGAAGGTTGAGATTGGAATATTTATGATTCCGTGGATTATCCATTCACTGACAGGTCGTTCTGACATTGTCAACGGTAATCTTTCTAGTTTTTCAATGCTCAAGATTTTATAATCAGCACCCTTCTGCGCCATACCGATTTGTCTATCAGTAAGGTTAAAGATTTGGAATAGTGACGTTGTGTTGATTAAACGCCAAGGCACATAGCCTGAACGCAGATTTTGTAACGTCCAGCCAAGCTGTACAATAGAGCGCAATTGTGACTGACCATGTTGTAATAACAGTAAGTCTTGCGATAATATATCGATTGCTGAAGACACAATGCTGTCCAATGAAAATATTCTGGAGGACAGAGTCATTAACCCATTGTCCACTACAGAAAGTGATTTTTCCAAATTGATACGGTCAATTTCCCGTATTCTTTCTGCTGTCTCAATTTGAGTAACCTTCCAGGCCTCATTGTATGCTGCATATACAGAGGCTGCTATAAAACGCTTTTGACGCTGTTTGCGTGGTCCCATTATGAAATCACGCAAGTCAGCACCATCAGTAAGTAAAGTTAGGTGTTGCTTAATTTCAGGCAGTGTGGAAGTTTGTAGACATTGAAGGCATAATTTGCCCACACTGTAGGTTGTTATTATCCCTGGATGATGTCTTTGGGGATATCTAGGGTCTGGCCTGGTCATTTTGAAACCCTGTGTTTTATTCAGGAATCTATCTTGACAGTTATTTGTATCTGTGGGCCAGATCAACCATTGTTTCCAATCAGGATTTGTTCTGTTTTGGTTAAGTATATGGTTTATGTCTATTCCTTCATCTGTATCAGAGTTATTGCTAAACATTGTTGGCTTTGGAATAGACGGGTTATTTAAATCTTTGATTTTGGCTAAGCCAAGACAGGTGGTTTGTTGAACAGTGTCATTTAAAAATATCATTTGTTCTGGGATCATGCAGGCTCTAAACAAAGCTTCTAAACCCTGTACTTGCCATTCTTTTGTGCCCCAAACACTTTTCAAATCAACATTTTTGTCCCAATAATCGAATCCAAAAGTATTCATTTTTTCAAAGAATGAATCAGAATAAATCAATTTTGTGTTGGTTATCATGGTTTTGGTCCCTGTCTTGTTTGACAATTTGTAATAAAATGTTTCAGCATTACTAGTGTTAAAACCTTGAAAGTATGAATATTTGTCATAAACGGTTCTAGAGCTCCCTTTTGGAGGTGTAGCACAATGTTCCCATTGATTACAATTTAAAACATTTCTAGGTTGTGCAGATTTATGCAAGAAATGGTTACCATAGTGGTTATAGCAATACATACTATCATCATTTGTAGAACCTTGCAAATAATCATGTTTTGTAAATTTAGCAGACATTACTAAGTCAGACATCATATTGTTTATACTTTCAAAGTCCCAATCATCAGCAAATGAGTTTGGTTTCGCAAAGTCACTCAAAGAGATCTTAATTTGGTGTGGATATTTCAGGATCTCGACCGGACCATAAATTTCATAGTCAGTGTTGTCCCAGGCTACCCCACCAGGTATTGGAATTGCTGTGAAGTTGGTTGAAGAAAGTTCTGAAGAAAGTTCTCGTTTCTCGACGTGTGAAGATGTGTGTGGTTTGAGGACCAAGTTGATGTTCTGACTTGCTGTGTCCATTTTAGCATATTTTCCCTCAATGAAGCGTCCCAAAGTAAATACCATGATGAGCCAAAGTATGAGGATAAATGCACCAAAACCCACCCAAAATTCAATCCATGGAGAAATCAGATATGTTTCTTTTAGTTGTTTCAAAAGTTCCTTCACTTTGTCTTTAAAGGATTTCGATGATGGCTGTGTCTTTTGTTCGCTGAAGCCTTCAGAGGAATCATCGAAGTTGATGAAGTAACCGGATGCAGTTCTGTCAATTGTTCCAATTGGTTCAGGATTTTTGTTTTTTGCATTTTCACTTGGTACTTCAGTATAGATTGGTGTGTCTCTGCTAAATGTCTTTATTTGGGTTTTCAGAGGTCTAAGTTCTATTGCATTGTTGCATAGTCCTTGTTGTTCTTCTGTAGGCGTTTCGAAAGTGATGAGCCTCTTTGTTAGGACCTCTGTACTGGTAGCAAACCTTGGTGTTCTGCTACTTATTGGGAGTCCACTTGGCCTACTGTTTGTTATTGGCCACATGTTGTGGTTTTACCAGGTCGATTGATACAACTCGGTTCTCCTTTTTTCCAGCAAGTGGCGGTAGTACAACTGATCTTGTCCCGTTGACAGACAAGACAGGAACTGCTTTTCTGTAAGAAGGCCCAAATTCCTTCTTTACCGCGATCTTCTCCCTGACTAGATCCCCGACTTTTGGAATCCAGACAGGTCTTGCTGGGACAGGTGGTGATTCTTCAGTGGTTGTTGGCTGTTGTTTCAACTGTATGTTGCTCAGGTCTTTTCTTGTTTTGTTTAAGTCCTGCAAAATAGCCAAACGGTCTTTGACATCAAAGCTTTTTTCTATTACCACTGAAGTCTGACTATCAAGGTCAGAGATCAACATCCTAGTTCCGAATAATAATTCGTACGGACTGAATCCCTTCAGAGAATTTCTTGGCAAGTTATTTAGACTACGTTGGACACTTATTAGATGTTTGACCCACCCAGCTCCCGAACCTAATACCTTTGCCGTTATAGATTGCTTTATGTCACGGTTTTTTCTTTCAACAATTCCGTTCCCCTCAGGGTGAAATGGACAAGAGTACCGCAATTGCACGCCCATGCTGACCATGGCCTCCTTATAAGCCCGAGAGCTAAAAGCAGGACCATTGTCCGAATGCAGAATGCCAATTGCGTATGTGCCGATAAAGACCCGCAAATCTTTTATAACAGTTCTGGCGTCAGCCGTTCGCTGGGGCCACATCCATATGAATCTCGTGCATGAGTCCACTGCGACCAAGATATATTTATAGTTACCATCCCTTTGTAAGGGACCGCAGTGGTCTAGATAAACACAGGCTAATGGTTTATCCGAGATTAGAAGGGGCGTCTGTGCTGGACGTCTCACAGTTGATACTTTCATTTTTTGACATATTTCACATGCTAGAACATAGTTCCTTGTTTGTCTTCTCATCATTTGTGGCCACCAGTATCTCTGTTTTAATAATGATACTGTGGCTGAGACGCCAGCATGGGTAGAAGCAAGCCCTTCGTGTGCCGCTATTATTAGTCCTAACCTATGTTCCATGTTTGGAATTGCCCTATCCCCCACTCCAGGGATTTGAGCAAAAGGAACATTGTTTGCATCAGTTATGTATGAGTACTTTACTGGAAAGCCTTTAGGGAGTGGTTCTATCGAATCCTTTTCTGAAGCGCTGACAGCTTGTAATATTTCACTGTCTATTTTTGTTTTTGACCGGGTGACGGCAGCTACGGAAGCCGTTTGCACAGCTGCCTTCGCGGCCTCATCAGCCAATGAATTCCCTGCAACGTGAACGCCATCACGTTGATGACTCAGTGTATGTATCACGTGAGTCTTTGGTAGTTCTTTTTGTAAAAGAGCTACTTGTTCCCAGAGCATTTTGTGCTTGATTGTGCCACCTTTCGCATCCTTGAAACCATTTTGAAGCCAGATCTGCAAGTATTCATTGTAAGATTGAACGCAATAATACGAATCGCACACTATGAGTGTGGGGAATTCTCGATCCGTATTTTCAAGCGCCATCTTGAATGCTAGTAGTTCAGCTCGCTGAGCTGTACAATCTCCTAGAGATTGTGTTTTAGTTAGGGTTGGTTTAAATTTCCCTTCGTGCCAACGACCTTTAACAATCGCGCACGCAGCACTGTAAGCTTGTTTACCCCCTACTGCGGGTTGTGCTGATCCGTCTGTATATATTATACAGCCGTATTGGTCTAGAGGCAGAATTTCGGTTGGCAGAGGACATTCGAATTCATATTGTAGAAATTCTTGTGTTTTTAAGTAAGGATCAAATTCGTACACCACGTCTGTTGCAGCAAGAGAGTTAGCCCATTGTATCCATCTCGGATGGAGTGCTTTCGCATTTGGAATGCTTGCCTTTGTTACCGCCTCTAAGGCTGGTATTGGTGTCACGATTATTATTCGTTTACCTTGTGCCAGGGCTCGTTCTTTTGCTATAGCTGTCTGTGTTGCTGTAAGAATTTTTTCCGTTGGGCTAAATTTCATTTCAGCCTTAGTGTACAAGTGTGATTTGAATGCAATTGGTACCTTTTCTCCCTCATTAGAGGTCAGGTATGTGAATCCGCATCTCCCTGGGATGACACGGATCACAAGGTTGCGTGTATTATCACGGGTTTCTAATTTTGTTTTAATTAGCATGTCTGTTTGTAAGGATCTCAAAATTTCTGTGTGTGTTTGAGTCCAACTGGATCTTTTAAAGTCTGGTTTAATTAGATCGTAAAGGGGTTTGACCCTTTCTGCGTAATTTGCAATGTAAGTTCTTCCGAAATTTAGGAAGCCTAGAATTGACTGTAGGTTTTTTAGTGTTTTAGGAGCTTGGATTACGGCACATTTCTCTAGAAAATTGTCTGCCAGGCTTTTGCCTTCACTTGATAACTCATATCCTAAGAATAGGACTGTCAGATGGGCAATTCTGGATTTTTTGAAGTTGAATTTGTAACCCTCTGCAGCGAAACCAAGTATTATGGTGTTCACTCTTTTCAAGTGAGTTTCCAAGTCATCATCTGTTAAGTAAATGTCATCGACATAAGATAATGCTTCATCATCATATTGTTGTAGTAATTCTGTTACTCTCGCTGAGAATACCCCCGGGCTATTCTTGTACCCCTGGGCTAACCGACAGAATTGTTTTTGAGTGCCATTTACTGAGAAAGCTGTTAAATATCTGCTCTCTGTTGCTATGTTTTGACAAAAGAATCCGTTGGAGATGTCCAAGGTTGTTTTGTATTTTTTGCGCACTATGTTATTCATTAGTGCAGCACTGTGTGAGTTTTGCACTGCAAAAGTTTTGCAACATGTGTTAAGGTGTCGGTAATCCAAAACTAGACGATATGAATTGTCTGGTTTGGAGACCGGAAACAAAGGGTTGTTCATTTGTGAGGTGCAAGTTTCAATCACCCCCTGGTATTCTAGCTGATCTAGTATTTCATTTACTTGTTTTTTAGCTTCTTGCTTAATTGGGTACTGCCTTTGTGCAGTTGGTTGTGATTTTAACTGGATTTTGTGAGGAGGAGAATCCTCATCCCATCCTACATGATTTTTATATAAAGCAGGTGCTAAGGCCACTGCCCACTTTCTAGCAAGTGTGTATTTTTTATGAATCGGGATTTGATTCGAGAAGGCAGGCATAATTACTTCTTCGCCATGAGGGCACTCCCTGACAAACTCTGGTGGCCAGTCTTTTTCAGCTAGAAGTATGTCATAACCCTTTGAGAGGTTATCCCAAAATAGTCCCCTTATTTTCCTAGTCTTATCTCCCTCTATACGTAATGTTATCTCGTATATTTTGTGGGGCTTGCTAACTCTGGTATCTGCAGTTTCCACTTGAAGGTATTCATTCGTATCCACTGTCTCCAGATGATCCATAAGGACTTTGCGAGCTATGCTCACCTCTGCTGCGCTGTCTAGCATTGTCTGAGCCCATTCTCCGTTTTTCAGTTGTGTCCTCAGTATTCTCGGCATTGTTAACTACCTTGATAATGGCTACCTTCTTTTTTGGAAATTGTGATTTCTTTTTCAGTTGAGCAGGTTCCTTGTCTTTGGACTTGGCGTGCTCTTCTGATCGTCCTCTTCTTTCCGATTTCTGCGAGGAATTCTGAAAAGATTGAGAGGGACGTGTATCAATGTCTTGATATCTATCAGGTTTTTTAATATTATCCCTATTTCTAAGGTTATATCTATTCCCAGAGGGTTCACTCTGAGGTGACCTTTGTCTCGGGTTTGGAGATTTCTCTCTTCGCCTAGGAGACCTTCCTCTGGACTGGAATTTCTTTTCTTTTGGATTGGATTGTTTGTTCCCATCCCAGTTCTTTTTTGGTGAATTATTATTATTATTAAAAAACATTTTTTCTGGACTTGTAGTCAGTTGCGGTTTTACTGGTATTCCACCTAGACTATCTCTGCCTAGTTCTTCATAGGATTTTTCTATGATTCTGGCAATTTCAGCTGGTTGGTCTGCTATATCTGTCTCTTTTAACCTCTGGCGGATCGCCACGTTTGCTGCTTCACCCTTTATGTTGGCTAGTAATATAGCCGAGACCTGCTTGAAGTCTTTTAGTAATTTCATACCAAGAGTTAAAGCAGGTTCTGGACCGTATTCATCTTGAATTTGTTTTAGCACATCTGGTATTACCGAAATGGATGGAACACCGTGCGTTTTTGTGTAGGTGGAAGCAAAGACTGTACCCCAAGTGTCACAGTCCTCAATGTGTGGTGCGATTCCCATTGGGAGACATATAGTCAGAATCCTGTGTTTTTCCAGCGGGGTGGTGTCAGGAAACACCGCCTCTATTTGGGTAATTTTCTGTGCCAACCAGAATGGTATCTGTTCCCGTTTAGCTGGAACTTTACCTAGGCAGGATTGGATGTTCTGTGGTGTAATTTTATTTGTGTTCCCCTGGTGAGGGGTCAGCTGTGGAAGTTTAATCGCTGGCTGAATTGTTGAAGTCCGCATTACATACTGAACTAATTGTCTGTGAATTTTTAGTAGTTGTTTTAGCTGTATTAACAGCTCTGCTGCAGGCATTCTTTCGATGTCTGGATATGGTGTGTATCCGGCTAAGACCGGCCACGTTGCTCCTGGTCTTCCTAAAGGACCGAGCCTTGTAATGTGATTATTATGTTTTAGGGCGCCATCAAATAAGAGCAAATGCTCTTGGAATTTGAGTGGTACTTCCACCTCCTCGAAAGGAGTGTACTCATTAGGAGGTTCCTCTACTTTGTAATAGTGGAAGTACTTTGTTATAGTATTAGCTGCTGGAAAATGTATCCATGTATAGTATACCTCTGTCTGCCGATATTCGTGTGCCTCGATTACGAATATGACTGTGCCACCTCTAGGTGTCAGTCCATTTTCTATAAGTTTTAAGGTTATAGATCTCCTTTTGGCGACCGGAATGAGTATTATATCCGCGTCTGCTGCTTGCATGGTAGCATCAGCATCTGCTATTTCAGTAGCTAATCTAGTAACCTCTCGTTCTTCATCGCTGTCCATTTTGCTGACAGGATGGTATTATGTTTATTTGCAGATCAGGTTTCTTTATGGAAACAGAGATTAGATGCACAATATTCTGGAACTGTTTTATCCTTCAACGTTGACTAGACCAAGAACCATACATAGGAGTTCCCTCCTGCGAGGTTTTGGAGGATATAATAACCTTTCACCCACTCCAGACGTCTTTGGAGTATTTGGGAAAAGGGGTCTGAGTGAGAAAGCACGACTGAGCTACTCTAAATGTCTTACGTTAGTTTTATCGCCCTTTCCAAACGCGTTGGGCGCCATGTAGTGTAGCTCCTATTTTCCCAATAGGCTCTGCGCATTGGAATAGTACCTACAGCAGTAAAGGCCTAGGCCAGACGTTAACTAGGTCTACTACTGTCGATACTAGACTTAATTTTTGGGTTTGCCAGCTAAGCTCAGAGTTCGCTAGAAACTTTCTCGAATGTTCAAGGAAGGATTAACACCCTGATTAGACAAGAAGGGATTTAGTTTCTGACAACCATAGAACATAACAACTTTGCTCTCCCCTAATCAAGAGTCAATCTCAAGAGTCGTGTGAGCACAAGGCAATTATTTTACTCAGTCAGTACGTGCATTCTTAGTCTCATCAGAATGTAGAGAAAAGGAAGAGACGGGCGTGTTCAATAAAAGATGTTATTTATTGATCAGTCTCTTTTCTCGTACAAGAGAAATGGATCGATATTATTGCAATACTTATAGTTAAGTAAAGTGCATACATTAAAAGCAATAGTATAAAATAATACTGTAAAAACATTGATATGGTTTCTGAGCCATATGATGTTTAAAATGATTAAAATATATTTACATACACATATACATTTGACTAAACGTACTCAACTGGTGTTTCTAAATACGCCTACCCCGTGTACCTGACCTAAGTCTAATGCGTGGGCGGGAATAGAAAGTTACAGTTTAAGTTAAGTTTGTTTTTGCCAAGTGAATAACTAAAGAATTCTCTAGGAGGGGTTATTCAGTTCTGTACCTGGAATTTAGGATGAATGAGGAATGGTATCTCTTTCTCTGCTCTCGATATTCCAGGCTGCCTGCGAGGGCTGCCCGGAAGCGCCGGTGCTGGGTCTCTCGGCTTGAGATAGCAGCGCGTCTCTCAGCGCGTCAGGAAGGCGGGGCTGTTGCCTGCGGGGTCTGCTTCTGCTCTCTGCTTCGGCAAGTATGGCTGCTCCGTCTTGTCACCACGCGTGTGTTTGCATAGGGCAAGGTCGGCAATATTTATACCTTAAAGGTGCCGGGATTGACGTAAGGATGGACATAGGTACGTCAATAAAGATGTCATACGACTTGCTCGTTAGCACATTCTTTACTAAAGTTCTCTGTGAAATCAAAACAATGGCCGCACGGATTATCCAGGTTGTCATAGGTTTGATTTGTTATGAGAACGTCGTATGCCTTATCAGGGGCTGGAGGAATGTCGCTTGTCTAATTAGATCTCAAGCGTTATGACCTAATCAGATAACACGTTCCTGTGCCGTAGTGTGACTGCGTCAGATAACGGTATCTGCATCATGGGGGATTTCATGCCTCATGGGCTGACTGTTAGTTAACTAGCTAGGTGGGTTAACCAGAATATGGTCAGGAATAGGGGGATCGATTCAGAACCTATAGAAATACACGACAACACTTCAATTGCAGTATTACAGTGGGAACAAAGACCACTCTGTAATCCACCCACTGGTATCAAATGCTTGCTGCTTTTGTGGCAGAGTGATAATGGGTTTCTTGCAGGACCATGAAGGTGTTGTGTATCGATTTAGATTCCATATGAATTTCCTGATTGATTCATGCCCTTATATAGGTATATTTCACATTGCCCTTATATAGGCATAGAAATCCAGTGCTTATTTAGGCATAGTCCATTGCTACCAAAATACCGGCATGACTACTTCCATTCATTCAACTACGTCCCGACGAGTTCTTGGAAAACCAGACTCTTAAGCTTTAGGGACTTCCCCTTGCCTGGATATTGATTTCTCCAAGAACTCATTTATTATGCATGAACATCCATTCCTTAGGGGTTCATTCATACCGTTCATATGCCCACCTTTTACGTCGACACTGGCATTCCTAAACACCTTCAAGGTATAAATATACCTTCACTTGCTATGGCAAAGCACGGTGTGGTTCAGTGCAGTTCGACTACCTACTTGCACGACACAGCTCACCACAGCAAGTCCCGCAGGAAGTCATCTCCCAAGCTGACGCAATGACTAGACGCTGTCATCCTCCTGCCGAGAATCCAGCTCCAGTGTTTCTGACTCCCCAGCATCCGAAGCAGAAGCAAATACCTATTACAACTCATGACTGCCGGAAATATAGCCGTTGCCATCAAGGGACTAGTAGACCAATATGAAAACATTGATGGCTTCCTTAGCACGCCCATCAAAAAGTTAAACCCAAGAACTTCTTCATCTCTTCCAGATTTGTGTGAGTCCACCGCGTAGCTCTAGAATGGGGCTTAAGGCTGGCACTGTTGTCCCTCAAAAACTGTTTGGCATACAAATTAGTCTGCTCAACAATATCTTCCAAAAACACATCGTCCATAAACAACTGAAAAAAATGTATCGACAAAAAGTTTTCTGTATTCACTCTACACCCTGGAACACCAGTAAAGTCTGGCAATACCAGCTGCACCATGCCTGGGGCAACCCAGAGGTCAGCACTTTCAACAGGAAGCCTTGCAGCCCCAGGCTACAGCCCAGATGTCTCTTGCCGCACTATACCAATGGGAAGCCTTGCAGCCCCAGGCGGCCGCCCAGATGCCTCTTGCCGCACTATCAGTACATCAATGTCCTCCTCTAACACAGGCCCTTCATCCGCACTAAGAGTAGCTTCATCCGCACTGAAAGTAGCTTCATCATCCGATGATTCCATGTGGAGAGAAAACTCACTGCCTGAATCTTCCCCTCCCTCCTCTGCCTCTGATGCACAGTCAGTCTCTGAACCATGGTCAGAGGAAGGCTAAAAAAGCATACCAACAACCTGTTGGGCAGTAATCCTGCGGCTAGCCATGATCCTTACTAAGAAAGGAGACTGCACAAACAAGCCAATAACAACCAACACTGTGCAAAATATTTAAGGAAAAAAATGTGTGCCTTTGTCACAAAGATCTGTATACTCAAAAACTATAAGATTCACTTGCAAGAGACACCTACACTCACCAGCACCTACTCTGCAGAGAAACAGCAAAAACCAATGATATCCCACTAGAAAGAAAAAAACAAAACTAATTACTCACAAGACAACAAAATACACATTGAGCACAAATGCAAAAAGTTTTTGACACTCAAAAATCAGAATCCAAACATACTGCTATTATTACACCATTTGCAAAAAACACATCCATGACGACAAATGAAACTCATTTACATTGTACAAAAAAAAGTATCTTTCCAAACACATGCAACTACACTAACAGCAGAACCACCAGTAACAAAACCGCAACCAGGAACAGTCTAAAGAGCAAAAGTCTTGAACTAAAACAAAAAGGGAGAAATAAAGCATTACAATTCCAATTCACGAGAAATAAAACAATTAACATTATAACATGCTATGTCACTATCCAAATCGTCAATCGGCCAGATGGACCTTTAAATAGGGCTGAGAAAAATGGGGGGTGATCTTGCCCAAGAGATTGGGTGAGGTTGTCTGCCAGGCCAATCTGTCCCCCAGGTGGGGCAGAAAGCAGCAGACACAAATGTGCCCCCCTTGCAAAAGTAATAAATCCCTGGTGCCTAGTATGGTTTTCTGCCTCTCCCCTCCTGCCTAGAGCAGAAAAAACATTAACCAAATGTTACCCCCAGAAAGGGATGAAAAATGGGCCAATCTGCCCGGAATACACATATAAAATAATCTGCCCCTAGAACCAACCCTTGCACAAGGGGTTGCTTCCATTTAAAAGAAGTCCCTGGTGTCTAGTGGGGGTTTCTGCAGAAAGGCCAAAAAAGGGCCAATCTGCCCCCAGGGGGGCAGGATTCCCATAGTAAAAGAATTGGCCCCCTGGAAGTGACCCTTGCCCAAGGGGTCACTTCCATTACAATGTTATAATTATCCCTGGCTTTAGTGGGCTTCTCTGCCCCCTGGGGCCAGAAACGCCAACAAATTTGGGCGATCGGTCCCGGGGGGGCAGGGGTTAGAAAAGTCTTATAATACATTTGCTGCCTAAGGAAGCAGCCCTTGGCCAAGGGGTCGCTTCCCTAACTAACTAAAGAATCCCTGGTGGCTAGTGGGGGCATTCCTGCAGCATGATCGCGATGCTCTGCGTAATTTCCCAATTCATGCCCTTATATAGGTACATTTCACATTGCCCTTATATAGCCATAGAATCCCAGTCCTTATTTAGGCATTGTCCATGCTAACCAAATACAGGCATGGCTACTTACATCCGTTCATCTATGTCACAACGAGTTCCTGGAAAACCAGAGTCTTAAGCTTTTAGGACTTCCCCTTGCTTGGATATTGATTTCTCCAAGAACGCATTTAATATGCATGAACATCTATTCCTTAGGGGTTCATTCATGACGTTCATTTGCCCGACTTTTACGTCAATACTGGCATTCCTAACCACCTTCAAGGTGTAAATATACCTTCACTTGCTATGGCAAGGCTCAGTGCGGTTCGGCTACCTACTTGCACGACGTGGCTCGCCACAGCAAGTCCCGAAGGAAGTCATCTCCCGAACTGACGCACTGACCAGACGCTGTCATTCTCCATGCCGAGAATCCAGCTCCGGTGCATCTGACTCCCCTAGCGGGGTGTTAGAGAATGGAGTCTCGGGAAAGAGATACCAACCTCTCTCATTCTAAGGTATATATACGCGTCCTATTTGTGCAATAAACTAATCGTTTAAATCTTCAACGCGAGTGCGGCCGCTTCCCTCCCTGGTGGGGGAGGGGGGCTTTTGGAGCAGATATATATATATATATATATATATATATATATATATATATATATATATATATATATATATATATATATATATATATATATATATATATATATATATATATATATATATATATATGTATATATATATATGTATATATATATATATATATATATATATATATATATATATATATATATATATATATATATATATATATATAGAGAGAGAGAGAGAGAGAGAGAGAGAAAGAAACACAAAAAACAAGAAAAGGGGGCAGGGTAGAAACACTCTGAGCCCCTAGGCCTGCTCAGGGGGTCCCTCAAGGACCCCCAGGGCCCAAAAAAGCATTTTTTTTTAATTGGCCGAATTTGCGCTGGGTGCGCCAATCCGACAGAGAAAAATAAACAAATACGAAGTGCGGGCTCCAGCGCTTCATTGGATTGAATCTCGTGGATGGGCCAGGTCTCAGGGGCAGTGAAAAGAATGTGCGGGGGGCCCCAATCCCCCACACTGCCCCGTGGCTTGAATAAAGAGTTGCGGGGGCACGCAGCCCCCCGCAGCTCTGGGGACCACCACCCCCTGGGGCTCATTTTTAAATGTTCGGGGGGCCTCCAAGACCCCCCCAAGCCCTGGGGACCACCATCTCCCGGGGACTTTTATCAAATATTTGCAGGGCACATGGCACCCCCGCAGCCCTGGGGCCGTCACCCACGGGGCTTGTTTTTAAAAAAAAGAATAAACCTGTGTGGGGGGGCTCAAGCCCTCCACACGCCCCGGGGACCGCCACCTCCCCGGGGCAATAACATGCAAATTTGAGGGTCCTCTGCCCTGTGTCTTGATTAAAGAGTTGCGGGGGGCGCACAGCCCCCTAGAGCCCCGGGGACCACCACCTCCCTGGGGCTGTGCATTGGATGGGAGGGGCGCCGCACGGCCCCCCTCCTGGAGCCTGTGATGGCCCTGGGGACCGCCACCCCCCAGGGACAGCTCCTGCAGTGTACCAGGGTGCCCACCCCCGGGACACTGCCGTTTGCTATGGCAGGGTGGGAGCCTCGCAGCTCCGGCCCTGCCATAGTAAACTGTGGTTTGGATTTTGGAAGAGAGAGCAGGAAACCTGCTCTATCTTCAAAAATCCAAACCATATTGCTTTTCAACACGGGGAGCTGCATGTCAGCAGTTCCCCGTGTGGAAAAGCAATGTCGGCTCCCGCAGGAGGTGGGGAGCCGGCTGGGACCGTGGGGGCAATGGGGCTCCCCTCAAGGTCCCCAACGAGAGGTCAGGCCCTGGGAGATGGGGTCCCCGGGGCAAGAAGTGGCCCGGGAGGGCGGCCACGTGGCCCCCACCCCCCATGGGATTTTTTTTTTAAAACACGCAAAGGCCAGCCCCGGGTGATGGGCTCCCCGGGGCCATAAATGAGGAGGGGAACCACTCAGCCCCCCTCCAAATATATTAAAAAGAAAATAAACACTGGCCATGCCCCAGTGGATGGGGTCCCCGGGGCTGAATATGGGGTCAGGCCCTGGGGGATGGGGTTCCCAGGGCCCATAAAATAGGAAAGGAAGGGGGGCCCACACAGCTTCCCTTCTTAACAACAATAAAAAAAGGCCGGCATCGCCAAGGCCCGCCCCCTCCCAGTGACACTCAGCAAACTCGCCCTGTAGCACGTTTTAAGTTGGGGAATTAATTCCCCTTCAATACTAGGGGTCCCTGGGGGCCAACTAGCCCACCAGGGACCTCCAGTAAGCGCCACAGGGCTGTGTTGCAGAGAGGTGGTCCAGGCCATGCCCCTTTTTACACCTCTCTGCAACACAGCTCTCTGGTGTTTACTAGAGGTACCTGGTGGGCTAGTTGGACCCCAGGGACCCTCAGGATTCAAGGGGACTTTATACCTCAACTTAAAACGTGCCACAGAGTGCGTTTGTACAGTGGTGAAGGGAGGGGGCGGGTCCTGAGGTGATATGTGTGCAAACACGCCCTGTGGCACGTTTTAAGTTGGAGAAATAATACTCCTTCAATTCTGAGAGCCCCTGGGGGCCAACTAGCCCACCAGGTACCTCCAGTAAGCGCCACAGGCCTGCATTGCAGAGAGGTGGTCCACGCCATGCCCCTTTTTACACCTCTCTGCGACGCAGCTCTGTGGCGCTTACTGAAGGTACCTGGGGAGCTAGTTGGACCCCAGGGACCCTCAGGATTCAAGGGGACTTGATCCCCCAACTTAAAACATGCCACGGGGCACGTTTCCACAGTGGTGAAGGGAGGGGGTGGGACCTGAGGTGATATGTGTGCAAACACGCCCTGTGGCGCATTTTATGTTGGGTAATTAATTCCCCTTCAATCCTGAGGGCCCCTGGGGGCCAACTAGCCCACAAGGTACCTCCAGTAAGCGCCACAGGCCTGCGTTGCAGAAAGGTGGTCCAGGAAATGCCCCTTTTTACACTTCTCTGCAACGCAGCTCTGTGGCGCTTACTGGAGGTATCTGGACCCCAGGGACCCTCAGGTTTCAACAGGACTTTATCCCTCAAATTAAAACACACCTCTGGCGTGTTTGCACAGTGGTGAAGGGAGGGGGCGGGACCTGAGGTGACATGTGTTCAAACAAGCCCTGTGGCATGTTTTAAGTTGGGGAATTAACTCTCCTTTAATCCTGAGGGCCCCTGGGGGCCAACTAGGACTCCAGGTACCTTCAGTAAGCGGCACTGCGCTGCGTTGCAGAGAGGTGGTCCAGGCCACGCCCCTTTTTACACCTCTATGCAGTGCAGCTCTGTGACGCTTACTGGAGGTACCGGGTGGGCTAGTTGGACCCCAGCGACCCTCAGGATTCAAGGTGACTTAATCCCCCAACTTACAATGAGCCAGGGGGCGTGTGTGCAAAGTGCTGGAGAAAGGGAGTATGGCCTTTGTCTACCTCTCACCAATCCCACTGCGTGGGGCTTACTGGACGTAAAAGGTAGGCTAGTTGCCCCTAAAGGACCCCCAACAGTGAAGGGGACTTCAATCCCCATCCAAGAGCGTGCCAGGGAGTACGTTTGTAGAGTGGTGGGCAAAGTGGGCGTGGCCTGGTATGAGTACTTACCAGTGCTGCTGTGTGGGACTGACTGGAGGTAATAGTTTAGGAAGTTGGCCCCCAAGGATGTCCTTGGGTGCCAACTACCCCTCTTGTTACCTCCAGTAAATCTCACGCAGTGGGATTGCTAAGACGTCTTCAGAGGCCATGGCCCCTTTTCTCTACCACTGTGCAAATTTGCCTCATGGCAGACTACGGGATGGGGATGAAGTCCAATTTAGTCCTGGGGGAGTTCGGGGACCAGAGTCCCTCCTGGTTCCTCCTGTAAGTCCTACGCAGCGGAATTCCTGAGCATTGGTTGAACACCCAGCACCATTTTTCCACCACTCTGCAAATGCGACTACTAGTTAAAGTAGCATATTTCTGCACCTCTGACTTAAAGGCTGTTTTAATCCCCCTGCCCTATTATGTACTAGGCCCTTACAGAGGAGGTCATACTAATAACAGGGGTACGCCAACGCATAGTGTTCCCTAGTGTATGTAGGTGTTTTCACTGCAAACCTAAAATTGAGGGCTATAAGAAGGAGATCAGAAGGTCCAAGGCAGATTACTTTTCTTCCTTAATTTGAATTCCCTCTAATAGCTCCAGAATTTTTTTTAACATTTTGAACAGTCTTACTAGTCCTGACTGTTCTAAGAATGTGATATGTTATGTTATGTTATGTTATGTTATAAGCTGTTTTGTAACGCGCTCAATTACCACCGGAGTATCCTGGCGCGGTATACCGCTGGGGAACCCGTCCTGGCTTTCCCCGTGGGATGGTCCCTACTGGGAGTCCCCAAGGTGAAGCCAGGCATCTCCGGCGTTGATGGGGCCGTTGTGAGGATTAGGCAAGCTAATGCCCAGAGTTGGCGAGTGGGACCC